>NW_027515935.1:7993302-8691605 GCF_048772815.1 Callospermophilus lateralis | reverse complement strand
GGGTGGAACCTCGGGCGCAACCCCCCCCCCCCCCCCCCCCCCCCCCGCGCCCGTCCTGCTGTGCCCACTGCGCCTCGTTTCCCGAGAGCCACGGAGCCCTAGAGGCAGGAGCCGGCGGAGCGCTCTCCACGTAGAAGCGCCGCACTCCGGGCGGAAACCTCGGGCGCCATGCCACCCCCCCCGCCCCCCCCGCGCCCCCCCCCCGCCCCCCCCGCCGCCCGTCCTGCCGTGCCCACTGCGCCTCGTTTTCCCGAGAGCCAGGGAGCCCTAGAGGCAGGAGCGGGCCGAGCGCTCTCCACGGAGAAGCGCCGCACTCTGGGGGGAACCTCGGGCCACACGCCGCCCCGCCCCCCCGCCCCCCCCCGCCCCCCCACGCCCGTCCTGCCGTGCCCACTGCGCCTCGTTTCCCGAGAGCCACGGAGCCCTAGAGGCAGGAGCCCGCCGAGCGCTCTCCACGGAGAAGCGCCGCACTCCTGGTGGGAACCTCGGGCGCCCCGCCCCCCCCCCATCCTGCGGTGCCCTCGCCTGCCTCCACCAACTGACGGCGAGGAATGGGGAATGGGAGGCCGGCGAAGGTTGCTGCGGCTGCTCCCCGAGGGCAGGACAGGACCCGACTGACCGCTCAGAGCGGCGCGTGGCCCGAATGCCGCGGGAAGGACCAACCGTGGGCCAGCCACCTGCGGCGCGTGCAGGCTCCCAGAGTCAAGGGGGCGGTGCGTCTTCCCAGTCCAACCGCAGCGCCACCCGCACAGCCGGACCGCCTGACCCGGGCTTCGCGCCCCACCGGGCAGGTTTCCTCGCCCACCGCCCGGCTACCCGGAACCCCGCGCCGAGCTGCGCCCACCGCACGAGCGCCCACCCACTACCGGCGGAGGGGAAGCCCTGGCTCGCGGAAAGCTGGTGTGCACGAGGTGGGGCATCTGGGCGGCCCTTCTCCTGCAGCCCACTTACCTGTCAGGCCGCACTGCCTGTCAGCTCCTGCACCCATGTCCTCACCGCCTCGGGTCTGCCCTTCGCCTGGAAGGCTACGACGAACCCGGCACGCTACCCTCCATCTGGCTGCGAGACGCTCCGCCCCGCACGCCATGCGTGCGCAGCCTTTCCTGTGAGCCGCGGAGGACCCTGGGAGCGCCGCTCAGGGCTGTGGGAGCGCCGCGCAGCCGCCAGGGGACGCCCGCTGAGGGCGTCTATTGCGAACTGCTGGAAGTCCGCATCCAGGTCAGTGTTGGAATTCTTGGCTGGAGCCATGGGTGGCTACTCTGCTCTCAGGAGTCAGCTCAATTCTGTTGACTCTAGCGGTAAGTTGGGCGAGACTCTGAAGCCCCCTGAGCTGTTCCCTGTTAGCTGTAAGCGAAAGCCTCCAAATGTTGCTGCCGCCAAGGGCATTTCAAGGACGCTATGAGAGTAGGTAGATTGCCCACTGGGTTAGCTTCAGGGTGACCAGCCTCAGTTCTGGGTGATCCCGTGATGTAGTTTACCACTAGCACAAATATTATCATAACCTCAAAGTCACTGCATTTACCCCCATACCTCCTAGGTGCTGCCCTAGGAGCTGATACATTGGGTCACCTCCTCTGGACCTTTAGGAAACTCACGAGCGTTCCACTGTAGGTATGGCTCTTGGACCGAGGAGTATCAGGAATACAGTAAAGACCCGACCAGCAGAAATACCGCCTGCTGGGTCCCAAGGTCATCCATCAGCAGCAAGGGGCACGGCTGGCTGGCGGTCCACGTTAACAGCACCAGCAGGACAGCTGCCATCAGACCCTTTGATCAGCTGTTTGGGGTGCAAGGCATCGGTAAGACAGACTCTGCCCAGAGTGGCCCACATCACTGCATGGCAGGGTCTCAGCGCTGCAGGGGTGGGACTATGTTTGTGCTGCTGACAGTCGCAGGTGGCTCAGTGGGAACACTGCTGCAGATTTGGGTTGCATGACTTTTGTGCTATGGGGACTGGCCCTGGATGTTGCAGGATGTCTGACCACATTCCCAGACACTGCTCAGGAGATGCTGTCAATACCCTGTTGGAGATGAGGATCAGGCCCTAGTTTTCCTGGTGTTAAAGAGGAAACGCCCCCAAGCTTAGAAAATGAGTTTTATTTAAGAAAGAGACAGGCACAGCTGAAGAGAAGGGACCCCAGAGCTGGGAGTCCAGGGAACTGAGCGTGTCTTGCTCTTTGACAGACCCCAGAACCCCCACTACCATCTCGGGCTCCTCCATGTAGGTGCCCAAGGGCAGGCGGGGACGGGAGCACAGGAGGAGTCCTGAGCTATCTATCCACTGAGCAGCAGTAGTGGGAGCCCAGAGTTTAGCTAATCACTGAGCCACCTCCCCAGCCCTTTTATTTTTATTGTGAGACAGGGTCTTGGTAAGTGGCTTAGGACCACCTCACCAGGTTGCTGAGGCTGGGTTTGAACTTGAGATCCTCCTGCCTCACCCTCCCCAGCTGCTGGGATGACAGGCGTGCACCACACTGCTCACTTTCTGGGTAGAAAAATGGCCCCCAATTATAGGAGGAATTCATGCGTATGTAGGTGACACTGGGAGATGACTTAAGCATGAGAGACTGTAACAGAACGTATCAGTTTGGGCATTCAGGAGACAGGTTGTGAGAAGAGAAGGTCTGGGGATGGCGTTCTACTATAGTGTCACTGGGAAAGGATTTATTTGGGGGAGAAGGATTCATGTTTTGGCTCCTTCCCAAAGAATGTCATTTTTTAGGCTTGATGGATGGTTCCTTCCCAGGGACTCTCCTGTCACTAGGAAAGGATGTGTTGGGAAAGGATCAATGATATCAATGGGTCACCTTCTTCCTCCTTCCCTCTCCCCAGGCCACACTGTGTGGGGGTTGTCATTTCCATATCTTTCATTTGGAACTCTACCTGGCATAAATGTTCCATAAAGACACAGACTTGTTATTCACAGGGCAGGATTTGGTTGTGAGACACCTGCCATCAAACGGGAGCCTAAATCCGGCCCCAGAATCGGACCCTTTGCTATTCCCTTCAATGGTACATTTCCTGTGCAACCCCCCAAACGTCCCTTTTATGAAAATAGGCAATAAAAGATTCCGACAGAGACCTAAAAAGCAAACGATAATGGGAAAATGGTTCTGAGCTGGTGCAGGCGGCAGGAATTTATTTTATGACCAAGTCCTGGGATTGCTAAAAGAATGAAGCAGTTTCTTGGTTGAGAACGTTCTGCTTTAGGGAAGGGCTGACTTTGAAGCCATCAGATCCCATTCTGAGTGTGTCTCTATGATCTGTTCATTGTGAGATCTCAGTCCTAGAATCTGGGACAAGGATGTGCATGTGGAAGTACTTTATTTCCAGGGACCTTACAATGGAGTCATGCCCTGAGCCAGGGCATTGGTGGGGGGAATTCATCCATGTAATTCTTTTTTTTTTTTGGTACTGGGGACTGAACTGAGGTGCACTTGACCACTGAGTCTCATCCCCAGCCCTTTGTTGTATTTTATTTAGAGATGGTTCTTGCTGAGTTGCTTAGGGCCTCGCTTTTGCTGAAGCTACCTTTGAACTTGTGATCCTCCTGCCTCAGCCTCCCAAGCTGTTGGGATCACAGGCATCCAGCCATCCAAGCAATTCTGTCAGTCGCAATCTCTTCAGTTTACAAGAAGGGTCTCTTTTTCACACCACTACAATGCAGGAGTCCTAAGGAAGTCACAATCTTCCTGTGGCTTGAGATGAGCTGATTCAGATCTAATGATAAAGCCGGGTGCAGTGGTGCATGCCTGTCATCCTAGCAGCTCAGGAGGCTGAGGCAGGAGGATCACAAGTTCAAAGCCAGCCTCAGCAAAAGCAAGGCGCTAAGTAACTCAGTGAGACCCTGTCTCTAAATAAAACACAAAATAGGGCTGGGGAGGTGGCTCAGGGCTCAGTGGTCGAGTGCCCCTGAGTTCAGTCCCCACAAAAAAAGAAAGATCTACTGGTAAATCTTGAATGCCTGGAAAGGTGTGGGTGGATTGGAGTCAATTGGCCCTGATCACCAACTCATGTCACTGACCTCTCCTTCTCTAACCAGCTCGAGAGAATCCGCCAACCAATGTCACAGCCCAGATCCAGGTCTCTCCATCCGATGGGACAAACCCATTTCCGCCTTTCCACAGCACTGCTTTGATTATGAAGTGAAGATACACAACACAAAGAAGAATTATTTGCAGGTAATTCCTCAGAGGGTCCCAGAAGTCCATAACAAATATTCATTGTATAAACATTGAACAATTTTTTTTTTCTCCATTGGCTGCTCTGGTTATAGCTGGATATGAACAAGGTCAAATACATCTACCCAGGTGTTATGGAAATCAACCAAACCTTACAAGCCTTTTGTTCTTCTTATGGATGAAAATAATCCCCGGGGTCAGATGAAACCTCATGGGTACTGGTGTAGGGAAAATGTAAAATGTCATGGCTCGGTTGAAAGCAGAAACGTCAGTGTTCCAAGACCTAGAGCCATGGTTTTGGCTGTGTTAGATCCCATCTCAGCCCAAAGCTACAGGCAGCCCAGGTGCCATCGATGGATGACAACACACCCAAGATGTGGTGTGTACATACAGTGGAAGGTGTCACACAGCCTGGGTTTATTTACTTGTTAATTTTTATTTTTGGGGGGGCACTAGGGATTGAACCCAGGGTGCTTAACCACTGAGCCATATCCCCAGCCCTTTTTAATATTTTATTTAGAGGCAAAGTCTCACCAAGTTGCTTAGGGTCTTGCTAAGTTGCTGAGGCTGGTCTTGAACTTGGTATCCTCCGGCCTCAGCCTCCTGAGCACTCAAGTTCTCAGAACAAACCAGAGCTATTGCTCATGATTCAACCTGAGCTTGTGCACGGAGCTACATCCCAGCCCAGAGGGCCAGTTTTGCAAGATGAGAAGCATGGGAAGATGGACTGTATTTAAAACTGCTGATCTGTACACTTAAAAATGCAGCAGATGGTCAATTTTATATTGAATGTATCTTACCGCAGTTTTAAAAAACACATACGGGGTACAATGGCATGTGCCTGTCATTCTGGCTACTTGGGAGGCTGAGGCAGGAGGATCGCAACTTCGAGGCCAGCCTAGGCAATGTAAGTTGATCCCATCTCAGAAAAATAATAAAACAAAAATGAAAACCTCCCACCTCATTAAACTGCCAACATTTCTTGAGGATAGATTACGTGTCAAGCTTTGTAATTTTATCTTATCCTCACAATAACTCTTGGGTAATTACCATTCTTTTTGGAGTGGCAAGACCTGGAAAAAGACAGTCTTGCTCACAGTCACCGAGCTAGAGCAAAACACAGGGGTGGCAGGCTTCCAACACGTGTCTCACTGATAACAGAAAAAGTAAATGCAGAGCAATGAGATTTCATCAATATATTTTTTGTGGGGTACCAGGGATTGAACTGAGGCGCACTCGACCACTGAGGCACCTCCCCAGTCCTATTTTGCATTTTATTTAGAGACAGGGTCTCACTGAGTTGCTTAGCACCTCGCTTTTGCTGAGCCTGTCCTGCCTGCAAATTTTTTTTTTTTTTTTTGGTAAATGGTGAGAGGCTTTGCAGGCCATTCATTTTTCTATCAAAATTACTCAGAATTAAAGTGGCCACAGTGTCAACAAATGGGTAAGACTGCTTCCCATACGGCTTTATCTGTGGACACGAAAATTTCCATTTCATGTGGTTTTCATGTATCATGAAACAAGACTCTTCTTTGGAGATTTTCCAGCCACTGAAAAATACCTAAGCCGCTGAGTGAGGTGGTGCACACCTGTAAGCCCAGGGGTTTGGGAGCCCGAAGCTAGAGAATGGAAAGTTTAAGTCTCTGCAAATTAGCAAGACCCTAAAGCAACTTAGGAAGACCCTGTCTCAACATTAAAAATTTTGAAAAATGCTGGGATATGGCTGGGTTGTCTATCACCTCTGGGATCCATCCACTGTACTAAACCCCCTCTCCATAGAAACCTCCAAAACGTAGCAGGTCATAGTTTGTAGGTCATTCAAAATCAGGTGGCAGATGAGTTTGCAGACACCAGAATGGGCAGCCCTTGTGACGTTGTTTAGGATTCAGGATGCAGAGGGAGAAGGCCAGGGAGCCTATTCACACTGGTAGAGGCTCCTCTGGTCTTTGCATCTGAAACATCAATTGGGCCCCTACGGGAGCTCCTGGACTTAGCATGGATGGCCAGATGTCTTTGAGTGACTTCCTGAACACTGGGTCACTTTATTTCTACAGGACCCCTCAAGCTGGTCATCGACATACCTTATGGGTTTTGAGATTCTTACAAGACTTTTTTCCCCCATTTAGATCGAAAGGATCACAACCAATGCATTTGTCTCCGTCATTGACCATCTCTCCAAGTACTCCATTCAAGTGAGGGCGGCCGTGAGTCCCGCCTGCAGGACAGCCGGGCTCTGGAGTGAGTGGACTCCACCTATCTATGTGGGTGAGTCTCTGAGAACTTGGGGTGGGGTGTCTTGGAACGGTTTTGCGTCTCTGCTGGGTCACATCTCCTATGACTCCACCGATAGTTCCATCAGAGGTGGCTTTTCCAGGAAGCCAGCCAAGCCTGGGTGTCCACCCGGTCCCCAGAGCAAGCCCTTCTCGTGAGTCCTACCTGTTGTCTTGCTTGGAAGCCTCTGTTCCTCCTTCTCTCCAAAGGCTTGAACTTTTTCAGCTAAGTGTACATCTACAAGCTGCTCAAAGAAAAAAGAGCTCAACTGCCTTTTACGAAGCTTACCCCAAGTACAGTGTCCTGCAAAAAAACTTAGTACCATATGATGGTCAGATTATCAGGGATGACACTGCACCTATCTTATTCAGATTCCCTTGGCTTTATATGCATTCATGTGTTCAGTTCTATGCAATTTCAGCACATGTTGAACTGCAAGTGTCAATATGTATCTTTACAGAGATCCAAAGTGTATCATTAGTCAGGATACAGGACAGCGCATTTCTAGGATTCCTGATGCTGTTCCCCCATCTCCATTTTTCTTTAGTACTGAGGATGAAACTCAGGGGTGTTTAATCACTGAGCCACATCCCCAGCACTTTTTTATATTTTATCTGGGTGCACAGTTTCACCAAGTTGCTAAGTGCATCATTAAGTTGCTGAGGCTGGCCTCCAACTTTCCATCCTCCTGCCTCAGCCTCCAGACTCACTGTGATTAAGGTGCATGCCCCTGGGAGAGGCTCCTCTTGCCAATTTTATAACCGCACCCAATCTCTCTGTCTCCCTCCACCTTTCCCAGCAACCACTCATCTGTTCTCCAGCTCTGTGATGTTCCCATACCTAATTCTGAATTTATAATGCAGTTCTTTTTCTTCAAAAATGACTCTGAAATTGAGTGATCTTCAGAAAATCTAGATCCCTCCCTGAGCCTTCTCTCCCATGGACAGAAGATCTGAATTTCTGGGTATTTCTTGAGCACCTGTGTTGCTCTGGTCAAATTGGCTAGTTTTTGTGGCAAGTAAAAATGACCATCTTTTCTGTTAGTGGGGTCTTTGAAAGGTCACAGACATTAGATGGTGGCTGTGCATGAAGTGCACATTCCCAGGCCCTCCCAGTTAAGAAGCAGCTGTAATGTCTCACAGGACAGCCGGGTTCTGGAGTGAGTGGACTCCACCTATCTATGTGATGAACCTGGTTGAGGGTCTACGGGAGCAGGGAGGGTGGGAATAACCCAGGAGTGCCCCACTGAATGCCGGGGTTGAACACCCAACCTCTGCACACACGTATCCTTGAACACACTGGTCTCTCTGCGGGACAACAGGAAGCAACTCCAACCTGTCTGCCTCTTGGGGTTTTGTGAAATACAGCAACCAGAGCAGGCCACAGGTATGGGAGGTTATTTGCCAGACACAGTGCTAAATGACTCTCTTGCATTATCTCAATTAATTCCCTGCACCAACCTGTTTTGCAAGAAAATTTAGGTCACTTGCAAGTGGCAGGAAGAAATGGGGCTCATCCCTAGGCTGGTGCAAGCACCCCATCTCTTAGACCCCTGGTGTGGGGTGTCAATATCCTACAAGGCGCCAGGTGCTGTGGAAGTGAAAGACCCGTGTAAGAGATCTTGGTGGCTAACTCCGTGGTCATGGCTGGTCATGGTGTGGCATGGCTGCTGGAAGAGTGGATTTAAGATTTCTTTTGGGAATGGCAAAAAAAAAAATACTATGTAGATTTTTACAGATGGTGGTACATGTCTGTCATCCCTCTGGTTCAAGAGGCTGAGGCAGGAGGATCACAAGTTCAAGGCCAGCTTCAGCAATTTAGCAGCCCTAAGCAACTTAGTGAGACATTGTCTCAAATTAAGAAAAAAAATGGTGGGGGTTGCGGCTGGGGATGTGGCTCAGTGGTTAAGCACCTCGGAGTTCAATTCCTGGTTACCCCTCCACCCTGCCCCCCCAAAATCTGCTCTGTATTCCATTCACTTCACTACAGAGTGCCCTTGAGGCAGTGACCCATTAGACCCTGAGAATGGGAGTCAGACCTGAGGCCTATCAGGTAGACTTCCACGGAAGACCAGGGAAGGGGAACACTGTTTAGAGTCAGAGGAGCCTGGATCCCATAAAAATTGTGCAGTGCGCAGCACACATGGCCTTATGTTGTGGCCCTGACATCACTAGAGGGCTCGGAGAGCAAGCAGGAGCCTTCCAGAGGAGAGGGAACTGAAAGTGGGGTAAGAGGAACTGAGAACACACCACATCACCTGCTGCAGGGTTCTGCTGAGCCTCAGCACCCCCCTCTCTGTGCCCCCAGGTTGACCTACCTACGCTGACCCCAGTGCAAAAGGGACTTCCCTCCACCCTGCTTCGTGTCCCCAGATAAAAAACTCACTGTGGGGCCTGAAAAAGAAACACACAGAAGAACCACGCCTCAGCAAGGCTTTTGAACAAGATGATTCATTTTGTCAGATGCCTGGGGTGGGGGCTTCATTTTTATTCCTCGAATTCACAAGGTTTCCATTTTTAAAGTGTTTTCTGCGACTTCCCACGGGCACCAAGCTCGTTGGCCCCATTGATATTTCTAAGCACCTTCCTAACACCACCACGTAGGCTGTTGCAGACAGACAGACAGATGTGAGCTCCTTCCCCAGCCCTCTTAGATTTTATTTTGAATGCTGCCCAAGGAATTTCAAAGCACCATGCTAGAGACCAAGAGCAAGGTGGTGGCTAAGAATCCACTTAGGATTTGGGAAGGGGTGCGATGTGAAGCTGTCATCCCAGTTGACCAGAGCGTGGGCCATCTAGGTGTTAGCCAGGGCTCTGACCATGTCCAGATCTCCCACCCAAGTTAGAAGGGACCAAAGATAATACGGTGAAGCAGGTACTCAGAGGCTGCCTAGGTACAGTGTTCAGGAGGATTCTGAGGATGAATGTTGATCCGAGGGCATGGAGATCATTAGAGAGGACCGAGTGGGGACTCAGCCCGTCCAACCTAACCCCTCTTGGCCTGTGTCCTCAGCTGTGACTCAGAGTCCCTTCCCCCTGTCACCAATCCTGTTTCTCCGCCCCCGCATCACCCCTCCTTGAATCTGCTGAGCGGCGAAGGGGATCCGGACGGAGGGTTCATTTTAAGCTGGTTTTGAATTTGTCCCTCACTGGCCACTTTAGGGCCCTCTTGCCATTACGTCCTGGTCCTAGGCAACGGCTGGCTAGTGCAGATCTCAGCTCATTACGAGTCCCTGCCCCCTGCACCCCACCCCCAGGTGTCCCTCTTGGATGGGTAGCATCTCACCCATTTCACCGACAGCCACCCCTTTCATGAAGACGAGGTTAGACTGTCTCAGCCCCAGGGGCATTTTCACGTTGTCCTGGGGTCACCTGCTTTCACTTTTCCAGCAGTGTCTTGTCACTGTGTCAATTCAGAGGTCCCCAGGTCTTACGGCAGATGTTGAGTTTGTAGAATTTGGGGGGAAAGGCCAGGAGGAGGCCAAGAGGGGCCCTCCTGCCCTGGGTCCCTTCGGCTTCCCCTCTCCTGTTGGCACCACAGTGTGACAACTGCAGAGGCAAGGGCTGGTGCAGATCAACAGGCGGGGGGACGAGGACGGCAGCTCCAGGACCTGGGTGCCAGGCACAGTAAAGCCGAGGAGATGTATTTCATGGCCTCACGGGGGACTCTGGGTACTGCAAGTGGGGGATGTTGGCTGGGCTGGGTCTGGTGAGGCCACTTCCTTTCCCCAGGCTCCTGTGGTTTCCAGGCTGGGTAGACCCCCGCATGGCAGCCCCACCATTTGTTCACTACAGTGTGTGTGGGGGGCTACCTGTGATTTTTTTTATTTTTTATTTTTTGGTACTAAGGATGGAACCCAGGGGTGCTTAACCACGGAGCCCCCTCCCCAGCCCTTTATTATATTTTATTTAGATACAGGGATCTTGCTGAGTTGCTTGGGGCCTCACTAAGTTGCTGAGGCTGGCTCTGAACTCGGGATCCTCCCAGCTCTTGATCTGCTCAGCCTCCGTCCTGCCAAGCAGCAGGGCCAAGTTCCTGGACCTCTTCCGGCTCCTCTGACCCACCTGTTCCTCTCCAGTTCTCCTCCACGTTCATTTGAATGCAGATCCCTGCAGGATAAGACCATCCTCGCCTCCCATCTGCTGTGCATTTTTGTTGAGGATTCTGACAACACTCCGATTTAGGTCATGCTCCAAGGATTTGCCTTGAGGCTTGAATGCTGCCTGGGCATTGAGCATCTACTACGTGGGTTCCGTGCCAAGCCCTTTACACACATCCACCCCCCATCTCCATTTTGCAAAGTGAGAGATAGACTGATACCCTGCTTGGCCACCTCCAAAGCAAAAGGTGAAACCTGGATGGAACCCCTGCACCCTTGCTGTCACTTTGGTTTGATGATCGCACCCCTGCAGCTGCCTTTGGGGATTGGCAGAGGCGATACATCAGCTGATCCCACAGGGAAGGGAGCTGCAGGTTCAGGACCTGCAGAAGGTGTGATGCCCTCGCTGCCGCGAGGCCTTTGCCTACAGAGAAAGAAATGGCCCCAAGCCTAGGCTTCCTGGGGGGTAACTCATACAGGGGCTCTCCAGCCCTTTGTAAAGGCCCCAGGCTCCAGTCGCCATCACTTCTCCAGATTTCACTTCACCTGAGCCATTTCTCCAGGTGAACAGGACTGTGTGCCTTTTGGGGGTGGTGACCTCCACCCTCTGCTCACTCCTGTTGTCTTTTTGGGGGGCTCCAGCTGGGGCCCATGCTGCACTGGAGAGCCCAGGCACCTCGGGGTCACCTTGCGCCTTGCACTGGGAACCCAGGATCTCCTGAGAGCCACCACAGCTTCGCCCTTCCACCAAGGAAAGCTGGTTGAACCCAGCATCCCGGATGAGCACATTGAATTCTGTCCATGACTCAGCCCTCTTGGGGCCTACTGAACGTCTCTAGAACCAAGTGAGCAAGAGGGACTTGCAGGGCAAAAGGGGCTGCAGCGTCCAGTCACAAGTGGCTTCACCAGGTCCCGCACCAGCCAGGAGCAGAGCTGGCACTCACTAGTCCAACCCTGGGGACTTCCTGGCCCCTGGATGCCATCCCACCCCACATCCACCCCCAGGCCACAGAACAATAGAATTTCCACCCTTTGGATCATCTGCAAAGTTGAGATGTCAAAAATACAGGAGATCGAGGTCCCCAGAAACCCAGACAGCAGGGTTCCCCAAATGCTCCAAGTTGGGGTTCCCAAATGCTCTAAGTTGGCCACGTGTGCAGAGTGTCCAGGAACCAAATGGTCAATCCCGAGGGCTGATGCCCCTCAGGACAGGCTGTGCAACTCCCTCTTTCTGGAACTCATCTTGACATCAACACAAGGCACTGCCCAGCGACTTTTTAAAAAGAAGCATCTGTGGCTGCGATTTCAGGGGAGGGAAGAGTAAAGATTCTTTAGAGAAAAGATTCAAGTTACCTGGAAATTGTGAACAGTTCTGGGACTGAACCCAGGAACGTGTGCATGAAATAGTTCTTTAAAGAAAAAAGATCTACAAGGCCAAAGACTCCAAAATTCCAAGTAAGGATGTGAGATGTAGGATAAAGAGAAACACTGGATCCTCAAGGAAACACTCAAAAGCCACTGAGATGAAGAAAACTTAGCTGCCTGTCAATCTGGGCCTGGGCCCTTGTAAATGGAGGTAAATAGGCAAATGCAGGGAAAATGGGTATGAAATTGTGCAGCTCCGTCCTGAACCCACCTCCTGTCCTGCCCTGATAGAGCCCTTTGATAAATATGGAGTGCCCAGCCCAAACCAGGGCCTCTCGTTCTTGAGACAGTGCATATTCTCCCCTCCATGTGCATCAACCTTCCTAAATGAACCTTTCTGTGCCTTTGTGTGGCTTGCACAGAAATTCTCTCCTGTCACTTATGTCGAGAACCCTGCTGGTATTGAGTTGAGCTCCTGTCTCCTCTGGGAACTTCCTGGAACCTTCTCTGCAGACATCTATTCTCTCGTGACATGTTCGAAGGGCTCTCCCAACTCTTAGGCTGCTGAAATCCTTCATCCTCATGACCAGCATAGCTATACCATTGGTGGGGCCTGCTCTCCTTATTCTCCCTCAGCAACACCATAAGACGTGCCCAGTTCATTTATTTATAGTTAACTCACTTATTTATAGCCCCTGACTCTCAATTCTTTGTTCATTAGGAAATAACTGGAAATAGCAGGTGATTGACAAGTCAGATGGTGAGTGCTCTTCCTGCACTAACTGTACCTGCCAACATATTTGGTCTTTGCAAGGAAGCTGACCTGGTTGTGTTCTTGGTTATGTCCTTTCCCGGCTGCATGTGAGTAGACCCTGCTGGAATCAGGCCAGCGGCCATAACCCCCTTGCCAAACTCCCCCCAAGCACTCACACATGGTACCTTAACGTACATGGATAACATTGTTCTTTTCTGATGGAATGAAATGAAATCAGGGGCCTCGATCTCTTTGCAAATAAGGGGAGAATCTTTGCTTATCAAAGGGATAGCTGAACTCAATAACCCGAGAGTGGTTTAACTGAAAAGATCTTTGTAATCATGCTCACAAAACAACAGTGCTATTATCAGGACTTGGCTAGTGGGTGTTACACAATGTGAGCCACATATGTGGCCGTGTGTGTGTGTGTGAGCCTGATAATATTTACAACACTGCTTCTTCTTTCTATAGGACCCCCAACTTTCTCTGTCCGCTGAACCTAGTTGTAAACAGGCTACCTTTCTTCTGGATTGACAGACTCGGTACAGAACTCGCATCCGCGCTGACGAGTCCAGCATCTCTGGATAGACTCATTAGGGTTCTTGCCTAATGAGCAAGAGAGGGGGATGGTTTATGTTGAGGGAACAAGGTGGAAGCCGAATTCCTTTTTTCAGACAAGAAGAGTGGGACAAGGAGTGAGACAGTATTGGAGGTGACGCTGTGAATTCACCCCAGTTGCTCTTTAGCTATGAGCAAGTGTGGTCAAGCTTGGGGTCATTGGGGCGCTTCATCTGCAGAACTGAATCCTACCACTGATGAGCATGGGTGAGATTTGGAAAAATAAAAGGTCGAGCCTCTCCGAGAGTGTTCTCCCTAATTTTAAAAACCAAGGCTAATGCACACAGAACATTTCAAAATGAAAGCTTTTTTTTTTTCCCCAACAGGATGGCTATCTTTTTTTATTTGTTCTAAGTAGTTACACTTGACAGTAGAATGCATTTTGACACATTGTATACAAATGGAGCATAACTTCTCATTCCTCTGGCTGTACATGGTGCAGAGTTCTACCAGTCTGTGATCATGTGTATGTAGGGTAAAGATGTCTGTCTCATCCCACCATCCTTCCCACCCCCACCGCCTGACCCCTCCCCTGACTCCCCTCTACAAAATCCAATCTTCCTTTACTCTTTCTTACCCTATTTTATTTTATTTTTTGATGCAAACTTGGGTTGGGCTGTTCTCAGCTTTGCAAAAACACTCAAGTGAATTTCATGTATGGGAGGTTTTATTTTATTTATTTATTTTTTGGGAGGTATCAGGGATTGAACTTGGGGGCACTCGACTACCGAGCCACATCCCCAGCCCTATGTCATATTTTATTTAGAGACAGGGTCTCACTGAGTGTTGTTTAGCACCTCGTTTTTGCTGAGGCTGGCTTTGAACTCACGATTCTCGTGCCTCAGCCTCCTGAGCCGCTGGGATGAGAGGCATGTGCCACCAAACCTGGTTTATAGGCACTTTTTGATCTAGACATGGAACTGTGCATCCTGCAGGGTCAAGAGGAAAGGCCTGGGAGAAGACTTAAATTAAAAGATAAGATAAAAGATAAGGTAATAGTTGCAAATATCCAGGGGTCACGGGATGAGCAGAGAGGGCCAGCTGAAATTACAAAGAGGGAGAAGGAACATTTGGGTAGCAGAACCCACAGTTGTGTTTCAAGGAGGACTCGACCTTTGACAGACTGAAATCCAGAAAGGAGGTTACGAAGACTTGACTTGGGAGAAAAATATTCAAGAATCCTTTGGCTTTGGCTTTGAAGACATCACCAGGGATTGGTTTGGGCAAATGAGGCAGCCCAAATCCTTTAGTCTAGGAACTCGGGCTGGAAAAGGAAGGAAGAGGCATGATAGGTTTGAGGACGTGGCCAAGCCAAACCACGGCTTCTTCAAGACAGGACCTCTGTGAATATCCGAAAGCAGAAGGTAAGAGATCGGCGCTTTGGGGAAGTACAAGAGGAACCTTAATCGGAGTCCCCAGAAACCCTCAAAGCAAGAGATGAGGTGGCGAGGAGTCATGGGCGCCCAATCTAAAGACACTTCTCTCTCTTGGTCCTTGATTTTTTTTTTCTTTTTTGTTTTTCTTTCTGGTTTTAAGTCATCTGGGGTTTTGGGAAGTCTTAGTCTATTTACACAGCCTGGAACTCTCCGCCTGTACATGCATTTCACATTTTATAGACCAAGTCAAGGGCAAACTGAGGATTGGAGGCTTCTTCTCCCCGGGCACTCAGAACCCCACCACACCTGGGCTCAGGTATCCCAATATCCTGTGTTGTTATTGACCTCCTGCAGTTTTTTCCACCTGTTCTCTTCACCACTGTGTCCCAGGACCTTGGACAGTGCCCCAGACATCTAAGGAGGCTCCTAAATCCTTGTTAAATGGATGGATGATGAAGGAGAGGTCGTTGCCACAGAAAGGAACCTGCTGTGTTCAGGGACCTAACTCAGGGTTCATAGAGGCATTTTAGCAACCATGCACACCCCTCTGCTGCCTTTGTTGTTTGTACTGGAAATTGAACCCAGGGCTGCTCCATGGCTGAGCTGTGCATATGCCCAGTCTTTTTTTTTCCCCTAAGACAGAATCTTGCTAAGTCACTGAGACTGCCCTCAAACTCAAAATCCTCCTTCCTCAGTCCCTTAGACACAGGTGTGCACCACCCACCACATCGACTAAGGACATCGATTCTTTAAATACCACTTAGAGAATGGCCTTGGGTTTTTCTTGAACACATTCCCAGTACCTTACCAAAAAAAAAAAAAAAAAAGATTCACACACCCCAAAGCTATCATTGAAACCCCCAAGTGTCTGTCCCTGGAATGTGGATTAGGAACACATTTAGATGGAGACTAAGATGCACGCCAAATGCTTACTGCACGGACCAATGGTCATTTCCGTCTGCTCTCCTATCTGTGAAGTGGGAATATGGGTAAAGGAGGCTTTGAGGGGAATCTAGATCATAAAGCACTTACAGCCGAGTCTGAGACCACTGTGTCAACTACAAATATGCTCTCTTACTCCCTCCACAAGTTCTGTTTTCGACTTTGTAAAAAATGCTTTTACAATGAGTTTGCTAATTGTGAACTAATTGTGGGCTTTTCCATCAAAAAAATCTGACTCCTCGAGTGGATGGGTTCCAGGTGCAGGCGGATGGGACTCCGCAAGTCCTTGCCGAATGAATCAATAATGCATTGCGATTAAAAGTGGCCTCACTGCTATTTCATTTCATTTCACCCTCTTGGCCACTGCAGGACTATGATCATCTCAGTCTCAGGAAGGTGAAGCCACCTGCCCAGCATTACCCACCACTTTACCACTCACACCCCAGCTTCCTGATGCCCCAAGCCTCAACCTTCCTCCTATCTACCTCTGATCCCTAACTCGGATCTTTCTCTCTTTTTCCCCTCCACCAGGAAGCGAGATGCGGAAGCCCCTGATGGAATGGCTCCTCATCCTGCTCATGGTGACCGCCTGCTTCGCTGTGTTGATCTGCCCGCTGCTCTGCAGGATGTAGGTCTTCTGTCTCTGCATCCATCAGACACAGGGTGTTAGCTATCAGGTCGAATTGATAGTATTTCTTTTTGTTTCTGGGTGACCTTTCTGAGGTCAGCAGAGACCAAATAGATAGCGAGACGCATCAGCAGGCCTCGCTCAGACGCTGGACAGAACACCTCGTGGCCCTTGGCCACTGCCCACACTCTCAGATTCCTCAATGACCTCCTCATTTCTGTGAAGCTTTTGACCTGGGTGTTCTAGCCTTCCCATTCAGTGCTAACTGGGCTTTTATTTTATTTATTTTTATTTTTTTGCTATGGGTCTTTGATAACCCACCAAGTCCCAAATTTTCAATTCTGCAATGAAATCAACACAGGTGCAATGAAACAGAGTGCTAACCATACTCATATATAGGTATTCAAATGCTCTCACCAATCACCTATTACTTTTCTCCAAGGAATGGAGCACCAAATACCTACCATTTCTATGGCATACGCCTCAACGGTGAAGTGCTTCCTTCCACCACCTGGCCCCGAGGGGCTGGTGGCTCTTAGGTCCAACACAGATCCTGGAAATGCCATGCAGACCCAGCAACTTGCAAATGGCTCCAGACCCCCCTCCATCCCTGGTAGCACTCTGTAGGATACAGTACCCTTCCGAGGCTTGATGGCATGTTCTGTCTCAGCCCTTTCATAACTCGGAAAATGAACTTCATGTGAAACAGCTTTACTGTCCTAAATGTTCTATCCAAATGGCGTCTCTGGGCTGGGGCCAGGTGAATGGCAGTCACAGGAAGGGAAAAGCAAGCAAGCCATGTCCGGGCGTGAGCATCGCAGGGAACATGCTAGATATGAAGGACACAGTGTTAGGACCCAGCCTAGCGACATGCACCCATGTCCCCTCTCCTCTGGAAGTCTGGATCGGCAAATTTTTGGTATTTTTTCATACTAGGGATTGAACCCAGGGACACTTAACCCATGAGCCCCCTCCCCAGCCCTTTGAATATTTTATTTAGAGACAGGGTCTCACTGAGGTGCTGAGGGCCTGACTTTGGTGGAGGCTGGCTTGGAACTCTCGATCCTCCTGCCTCAGCCTTCCGAGCTTCTGGGATCACAGGTGTTCACCACCGTGCCCGTCCTGGGTCAGCCCACCCTGGATTTTGAGTTGATCCATCATCCAGTCCTGGGACTGACGAGGTCAACTCTCAGAGTAGATATGGAGGGACAAGAGAGACACCCGTGCTCACTGGCTCCTTCCTTTATTCTGTTTTCAGATGTCACTTGTGGGCCAGGTTGTTTCCACCTGTTCCAGCCCCGAAAAGTCACATCAAAGATCTCCTGTTGACCGCTCACTGTGAGGTAAGCCTGAAGGTCTCGAGAGGCATCGTGAGCACCCAGGGTGCAGCCCCTGGGGAACCACCGCTGAGCTCTTGGCTTTCTATATGATAAGGCAGGGGTTTCCCCCAGGAGGCCAGGGGATGGTCATTGGAATGGTCTTGTTTGGCTGATTTGGGTTGGACATGTTCACTGCTGTCTCACTAAGGTCCCACCCATGATGAGCGCCCTGGCCTGCCCAGGCAAGCTCTGTACCGCTGAGCCACAACCTCAGCCCATAATCTTCAGATGGACACCTCCTTTCCCCAGGTGAAGTTATCTCGGCATCTTTGTGGTGAATCACTTTTCTATTACACGGTTGCACTCTATCTTTGACTCCATTGACCTCCCTGTCTGTTTTCAAGAGGAAGAGAGAGAAAGAGAGAGAATGGTGTGGTCTGGTGCGATCAGCCCTGTGGCCTACATTCCTAACCACAGTGCTCATGGGGCTGGCCACAGCTAAATGACACCTGGCAGGGACCCAACCTCTATCTCCAAAGGCAAAAGCCCTCTGTCCTACTCTTGGGGCCTCTGCTACAAGAACAAGGGGACCCACCAGCGTTACTGGCAGTGACCACCAAGAAGTGACCGGCTAGTGAGAAGGAAACCCTCTACTTTCAATTCTGCTGCTGTCCCTCTGTGTCCGCGGGGCATTTGCTCCAAGGCTCACTGTGGATTGCAGAAGCCACAGATGTTCAAATCCTTTATATAAAAGGGGGCGGTATTTGCACAGAACCTGTGCGCATCCTTTCAAGCCTAATGCCTGATCTTGTGCAACTGCTGGGTAGAAAACGGTCTCACTGCGCTCTTCAGGGAGAAATGACAAAGAAAGCCAAGTTCATACAGGTTCAGGACAGATGCAGGTTGTTTTTTAAAAATTTTTCTCAAATATTTTTGTTCTGGAGTTGGTTGGACCTGCAGATGCAGGATTCAGGGATTCTAGAGGACCGACGATGGTACCTGGCACAGAGCTCGGTTCTGGGTGCCCAACGACTGGGAACTTGGGGGATCTCTGCCACCTCACAGCCCTGGTTAAGCAAGGGCTTGCTCAGACCTCATTTAGAAACGGGAACATTCAAGAGACAGTGAAGCAAGGAGATCAGGTGCCCTTACAAGGTGAAAAAATCAGGGGGCACTTATTTAAGAAAATAGACAGACAGACAGACAAAATTATGGTGAGCTTTTAATTTATTGGAGTCTGCTTTCTATCTAACCAGGGAGTTGCTCCCTGAGCGAGCTCAACTGTAAACCTTTAAATTAGGGGAGGCTGTATGTGGGGTAAGAGGAGGAGGAGAGGGCCATCCACTCTTAGAAGGTTCCAGACTTTCCAATTATCTGCATAATGTTGGAGCCCAAACTGTGCATATCAAATGTCCAAATTGAGGGGAATATTGTAACGGACAGTGGAAGAAAATGAGCGATCACAAAACCAAAGAACATATATCCATATTTAAAATAGCACATTATGTTACAGAGGAAGAAAGAAATTTGCAAAACCTCTGGATGGCTGGGGTATACACTGCATGCTTAGCGAGGATGAGACTTGGGGTTCGATCCCCAGCACCAAAAATAAGGAAAACTGGGCAGCCCTATGACTTAGTCACAAAAAATGTACAGAATGCTTGATGCATATCAAACGCTTTAGGAGAGACAGAGGTGGGTGACGGGTAGGTTTTATTTTACTCTTCTTCCTACTTTGTTTCTTCAACAGTCACTCTATTTTTATTTTTTAAAATCACTTGAATCATGAAGAGTTTGGAAAGATGAGGCGTTTCTCCTCCTTTTGCAGAAAGCAGGTTCCAGTGCCACAGAGACGGAAGTCATAAGTTTCGTGGAAGGGCTTGGATGTGAGGTCTTGGAAAATTCCGTGTTCTGATGCCTTGGAGCCTTCTTGGAAGGACTTGCATCACATTCTGGGCCATGAGAACAGGGACGGCTGCTTCTTCCGCGAAGACGTGGTCAACATTTAAGGAGCCCTCAGCAGGGCGAAAGGGGCGCACGCCTCTAATCCCAGCGGCTTGGGAGGCTGAGGCAGGAGGATCCAAGCTTGAGGCCAGCCTCCGAAACTAAGCGAGGCCCGAAGCAACTTAGCGAGACCTTGCCTCAAAAGAAAATAACAACACTCAGCTGAAAAATCTCAGAAAGAAAGCAGAGTACACCGGCCTACAGAAAATCACGAATCCGGATTCAGAGAACTGTCTTTCCCATAGCAGTCAGGAGCTGCCCATTCTTGAGGGATTTTTTCTTGGAGTTCTAGAATCCCTTTTGCTCAAGGAGCCAGCATGTGTGGTGAGAGACAGAACCAAACAGACTGTCTCAAGCCCCAGCGGCCTGATCCAGGGACCATCCTTTGAGGCAAACTGATGTGAAAACATCACCCTGCTCTTGAAGGTAGCATTAATATTCTGGAAATATCAAGGAAGTATCTCTGTCACCTTGGCAAGCCTACTTGGCCTCTAGTCACCTTATCAATGCCCCATTCAACAGAGGCACTCACCGAGGTTCAGAGAGGCCCTTAGGCAGAAAAATGGCATAGTGAGGAGGTGAATGCCAGGTTCAGGTGACCCCAGGAAGAGCCCATGGGGTGGGGGGAGATGAGACCTGCTGTAGGGAGCAGGAAGGCCGAGCCTAGGGTTATGCTGTAGTCATTTACCAAGGGTTTGCCCCCCGCCATCTGACCCAGGATCCCTGGAATGTGTCCAGAAAACTATTTTTAATAAACACCTTAGATCAGGAGTTGTAAGCAAGCGTCAGCTGGGCACCGTGGTGTACACCTGTCATCCCATGGACTCGGGAGGCTGAGGCAGGAGGATCGCGAGTTCAAGGCCAGCCTCAGCAATCAGGGAGACCTCGTCTGAAAATAAAAAGGGCCGGGGATGTGGCTCCATGGTAGAGCGCCCCTGGGTTCAATGGCTAGTACCACAATATGTAAATAAATAAAGCATCAGAGTCACCTGGAGGGACATTAAAATCCTGATGACCAGGTCCCATCCTCAGGTCTGAAGGAAGAGGTCTGGGACAGGCTCTGACAATTTGCACTGCCCACCAGCTCCCCGGTGTCCCTCGTGCTGTGGGTCTTGGGATCACATTTGGGAGATTCGCTGCCCTGGGTGACTCTGTGCCTCACCCACGTTGAATGTGGACTTCAGGCCTGTGCACCCAGAAGCACCCAGGAGCCAGACAACTGAAGCTGTGGGGGACCTTCTCTGAACAGGCAGGCGCTGGGACATGAGAGCCGCAGTGCCCAGCCTTCCCAAGGCTGCAGAGAACTGGGACCCCTCGAGGGGATTGATAAAGTCCCGGGGCCCTCACTAAAACAGGTGAGTGTCAGACACGTGGGGTCTCCTACATCCAGAGCCCAGCTACAGCTCCTCAGGGGATGCAGTGGTTTTCAGATAAGTGATGTCGTTATCTCTTGCGACCAACCATGTCCTAACCACCCTGGGTTCAGGCCCTCACAGAGGAAGTGGCTGGGGCCTCGCCAAAGGGTATGGTTTAGGGGAGACGGGCAAATCAAGGCAGGAAGAACACAGGACTCAGACCTGCGAGCACCCCACCGTCCTCAATTTGAGGCAGTTGGTGCTGGACATAACCCTCTCCTTTCACTCTCTCTATTAAACGTTTTGTTTACTATCATGCGTTTCACTCAAATTCTTCCTGGTGAAGTCACAAGGACCTGCCCCCCGCTCCCCCCCACCCTGGCAGCCCCCCCAGCCCCATAACCACCTTCCTGGGAAGCCTTCAGAAGCAAAGCTGGTGGACACTATCTCTGGATTCTCCTTCTGGGCCTCCATGCCAGCCTCAGAGCGGGTACCCACGGGAGGAGACTGCTCCCCACTAGACTGTGAGCTCTCAGCACCCAGTGCACAGGAGGAATGCATCTTTTGTTTTAATCCTCGGTTCCCAGAACAGGTCCGGGCACCGGGGCACATTCCTGTAAGCCCAGCGGCTCAGGAGGCTGAGGCAGGAGGATCGCAAATTCGAAGTCAGCCTCAGCCACTTGGCGAGACCCTGAGAAACTTAGCAAAGACCCTGTCCCTCAGTGAAATATTTTTCCAAAGGGGTTGGGGGTGTGGCTCAGTGGTGAAGTGCCTCTGAGTTCTATCCCCAATACCCCTCCAAATTGCTGTATGTATAACAGGGGTCAGACTTCAGAAGTGGCTAACTTTGGGGGGGCCTACTCTGTTCCCAGTTTACCTTTTGAATATACTTACTGTTTATTTAAAATGGGCAGATTTTTCTTGTTCTTCTCCTTCTCCCCAACAAGATTAGAGAGACAGGGCTCTCTTTTCCTACCCTAGTTAATTGTCCTTGGACACACTGGCCACAGGAAGGGCTTATCTGCCAGAGGATGTAAGAAGTAAATATCTTAAATACATTCAGGGTGCCCTGGGACCCCCACCCCCGCTTTACAGCCACAGGATCAGAACCAACCCAGGTCTCTCTCCAAAACATCCTTTGCAAGACTCCAGCCCAGCCCCTTTCCTTGAACTTGAAATTGGATGCACATCACGGCAGGAGTGTGCATGTAGGGTTGCAGGGGGTGGGGGTGCTGAAGTTCCCAATTGCTAACACTTGAAGCCCCTGAGCCCCCCTGAAATGCGGGGGGGGGGGGCTCAAGCTATTTATGCAGCCCAGGGAAGAATGCACTTGGGCAAAGAACGTCCTGATTAAAAATCCAAACATTTTTCTGATGAGACTTGTCTGTGGCAGGACCATCTGTTAGTGGAATTCATAAACCCCCGGTGCTCATTTGTTCAAGAAAAAGTCGATTTCTGGAAGCGAGAACAGGGCACTGAAAACACTCTTCGATGGGGGCCCAGGTAAAAAGCTTTATGGCCTAAGGATCTCTGTGACCTGTGACTCTGTAGCCCTGTGTGCATCTACTGCCTGTGAACCAAGTTCCAGGACGCTGCAGACTTCTCTAGAATTTCATATTGAACTACCATCTTATTTTCTCTCAGTCACCCTTGGCTTTAGGTAATAGATGTGAATGTGAATGTGATTTAGATGAGAAATGTTTAGCACGAATGGCAGTGAATTGTCCAAACACTGAAGAGAGACACTTTTCTGTTTTTTTTTTTTTTTCTTCTTCTCCTTGTCTGTGCACATTATTGTCTGACCTCTGGGCTGGGAGTGGTGCAGTAGCCTCTGACCTGAACTGACCTACTTGAGTCTTTTCTTTCTGTTCAGGACACATCTGCTGGTCACCCATGCACACCTGTCCTCCGACCCGCCAGGAGCTGCTTCTGGGAATATACCCCAAATAATGGAACGCAGAGTATCGAGTAGATATCTATACACTCATGTTCTTAGCAGCATTACTCACAATAGCTGGAAGACAGAAATGATCCAAATGTCCATCAATGGGTGAATGAATAAAACAAAATGTGCTGATTCATACAATGGAATATTATTCAGCCTTAAAAAGGAAGTAAATTCTCCTACATGCTGCAACACAGATGAACCTCGAAGACATTATGCTAAGTAAAATAAGCCAGACTCAGAAGGACAAGTATTGTATGCTCCCGCTTATACGAAGCCCCTAGAGTAGTCAAGGTTATAGACAGAAGGTAGAACAGTGGTTGCCAGGATTCAGAGGAAACGAAGAATGGAGAGTTATTGTTTGATGAAAATGTCTAGATTTCTGTGTCTATGTTCATCAAGGATGCTGGCCTCTGATTTCCTTCTCTTGTATTGTCCTTGTTCGCTGTTGGTGTCAGGGTGGCGCTGGTTCTATAAAATGAGTTGGGTAATTTTTCCCTCTGTGTAATCCATTTGGGCTGATATAATAAAATTACCTAGATTCAGTAATGTTGTACAATAGAAATTCAGAATTCACAGTTCTGCAGCAGAGAAGTCCAAAATCAAAGCTCCAGCAGATTCAGCATCTGGTGAGAGAACAGTCCACCTCAAAGCCGGACCTCCTTTGGTGTTGAAGGAACAGATGCTCCTTCAGCTTCTCACAAGGTCCTGCTCCCACTGAGGAGGGCCAAGCCCTGGTGGCCCAATCGATCCCAGAGGTCTCCATCTGATGTATCACATGAGGGGTCCAGTGTTGACGCAGGGGAAACACCAACAGCCAGCCACAGCACCCTCTTCCTCTTCTCTTTTTTTTTTTTTTGGAAAGAGTCTGAGAAGGGTCATCATCAGTCCTCATCAGACAGTAAGCTCCGGTGGAGTCCAGCAGTGCAGCTCTCGGGTTCTCTTTTTGACGGGGTGTTTCTGTCACTCCCATCTTCTCCCTCATCGTTGGGCTGCTGGGATCTCTGTGGCCTCGTGGTCCGGTCTTCTCGACTGTATTCACAGTGTCCTCAGGTCGTCTGATTTGCGGCATGTGTGACTGTCACAGTCCTCCCGTTATCCGTTGTGCTCCTGTGGATCAGTTGTGATAAGGCCTCTTCCACTCCTTATCTCTCTTCTCTTAGTGAATCTGCTAAGGGTCTGTCGACTTTATCAGCTCTTAGTTTCATTGTCTTCTCTGGTGTTTTCTGGTGTCTACTTCATGTATTACTAGTTTATTTTCTCCTTCTTCTTCTCCATCTTTGGGCTTAGTTCTTTTCCTTTTCCAGTTTCTTCAGTTGTGAGTTGGGTTGTTTAAGTGGGTCTCCCTCTCTTGGACCAAGCCACTTACTACTGTGAACTTTTAGAGTGCGCCCGGGGCACTGAAGACCGCTGGCGTGTCGGGTGCCCGTTTTGGATGGTCTCCGATATTTTGCAACATCCCCTTTCACTTTCCCCTTTGACCTATTGGTTGTTGGGGAGCGTGCGCTTCACTTTCCATGTACTTGAGGTTTTTCTGAAATCCTCCTATTACTGATCACTGGTGTCATGATGACAGAGCCAGAAAAGACACTTTATGTGACACTTCAGTCTTCTTACATTTGTCAACCCTAACATACGATTCACCCTAGAGAACGTTCCACATGAGAAGAAAGTTGTCCGGCTGCTCTTGGTAGAATGTTCTACATACATCTATCAGGTCTATTTGGCCTAAGTGTAGTTCACATCCAATATTTCCCTGTTGACTTTCCGTCTCAATGATTCATCCATTATTGGAAATGGGTGTTGAAGTCTCCTACTATCACTGTATGCAGCTACTTCCCTCCTCAGACCTTTTGTTACTTGCGTTATGTATTTAGGTGCTTGATGTCAGGTGCACGTTTTGTACAACTGTTACATCCTCTGGAAGAATTGATTCCTCCATCACTACAGAATGACCACCTTGTTCTCTATTTTTACAGTTTTTACTTATCGTCTCTCTTACCTGATGTGGGTAGAGCGGCTCATGTACGCACGCACCTTTGGTGTCCATTTGCATGAGTATCTTCTTCCAACCACCATTTTCAACCCATGCGTGTGTAATGGTGGAGGAGTCTCTGGGAGGCAGCATATTGTTGAGTACTGTCTTCTTATTCATTCAGCCATTTCAATTGGAGAATTTAGTCATTTACATCCAAGGTAATTATTAATAGGTAAGGACTTACACTGTCACCTGTGGGTTGTTCTGTGGATCTTTCCCTGCCTCTCTTGCTATCTTCTGTTGTGATTAAATGATTTTCTCTAGTAGTATGCTTTATTCCTTACAACCCCATACATTTTTGCTTTGTGGTTACCACGCGGCTTTTATAGAACATCTTAGAACAGGCCACTCTAAGCCAATATTAATGTTGATCACAAAAAAATACGACCACACTTTTACTTCACAATACCCATTCTGTTTTCAGTGTTATAACTTACGTTTCATATTGCATATCCAATAGCAAATAGTTGTATCAATTATCATCTTAATAGTTTTGTCTTTTAACCTTCATATTTAAGACATGGTTTATTCACTGTTCACTTAGTTTTATCAGGGAGTTTCACACTTTCATATGTTTTCGTGTTATGACTTTCCTTATTTGAAGAACTCCCTAACGTCCCTTGTAAGACAGGTCTTGTGATGAATGACCTCAGCTTTTGTTGCCGGAGAAAGTCTTTATTTCTTTTTTATTTTTTGGTAACCGGGGATGGAACCCAGAGGCACTTTACCACTGAGCTACATCCCCAGACTTATTTTTTATTTAGAGATAGGGCCTCACTAATTTGCTGAGGGTCTCACTAAATTGTTGAGGCTGTCTCAAAATCATGATCCTCCTGCCTCAGCCTCCTGAGTCACTGGGATTACAGGCGCGCACACCAGGCCCTCCTTCGTTTCTGAAGAACAGCTTTGCTGGGTACAGTGTTCTCTGTGGGCAGTTTAGTTCTGGCAGCATTTTGAACACATAACCCCACTCGCCTTGTCCTGGGACGTCTCCTTTGGAAACCCACGATAGCCCTTGGGAAGGCCTTTTTGGGTCATCTTCTCCTTTTCTCACTGCTTTCAGGACCCTCTTTTTGTCTTTGATTTTTTTTTTAATATTTTTTATACCTTCACTTTATTTATTTATTTTTAGGTGGTGCTGAGGATGGAGCCCAGGGCCTCGCCGTGCCACATGAGTGCTCTGCTGCTGTGCCCGAGCCCAGCCCTGGTCTTTATTTATTGGCAGAGTGATTATAAACAACATGTCTGGGTGTACTCCAGTCAACGTCCTTTGAGTCTGCATGGAGTCCAACCTTGGGACGCGGGGCTGGTCGGATGCTGAGGCTGGCATGAAGCCCAGGCCCACTAGGGCCACTGAGAGACCTGGTTCTCGGGGCAGGCCTGGCCTGGAGTCGGGAGCTGTGGGGCCTGCCAGGTGCTGGGTTTTACTGGGATGGGACCAATGTCGGGGTCCAAGGCAAATTCCGGTGTTTCTATCCCACTGCTTGACCCGAGTGGAAGGGCCCTCTGTGCGCTCTGCTCCGGGTTGCAGAAGGGGGTGTAAGTGAGCACTGTCCCGCCTCCCCTGTACTCTTCTGTGCCGCACCCTGGGTCTCCTCCTGTGGAGCGCACTCTCACCGGGCGGACTTTAAACTCCATGTCTGTAAGGCAGCAGCACGGGGAAGTCCTGTTCTGCCATCTTGCTGATGAGGATATTTAATGCTTTTCAAACACAAAAATCCATAAGCTTAAGAAGATGTACGTACACTTAACTAGATATAAACATAACATTTTAATATAAAAATAAAATGCTATTTAAAACAAATCCTATGTCAAATAAGTTTGAGATTAAAAAAGGCATAGGATTATGATAGGACTGTTGGCACCTTCATCTTGGACTTCACAAGTTCCAGAATTGTGATAAATAAAATCATATTATTTAAAACTAACCCAGCATAAGGTATTTTGTTATAGCACCCAAATGAACTAAGACAATTATTATTTTTCTTTGCTTCAAAAAAAAAAAAAAGTATCTCTGATTGTCTTCATTTTCCGATGTCATCTATATGAACAGAAATTCTGATGCAAATGCCATATTAGTGCCAGTCGGGTCCTGTTCATATTCCATTTGCTGGAAAGTCTTTGTGATAGATAAGGATTATTCTTGCATCAGGAGTTTTGCTTTGTTTGGTTGCAATCTTCTTCTTTTTCTTGAGAATTATGGAAGTATAAAAGGTGGCTTTTTAAACAAGTCCACTTATATTTGATTCCAAATTTTAACTGAGCATATCGCTGATATGTCTCAAAACTTAAATTCAAATTCGGATTTTTTAAACTATAATAACAGCATCACACGAACAGAAACACCAGCATTTCAGTATGTAAAACAGCAAATACCCAAATAGCACAGCATCAAGCGCCCATGTTGTAAGTCACTCTGTTGTGGGCTGTGGGAGTCAGGATGTTTAAACCAGGAGATGGTGAAGACAGGCCCAGTTAGGGCTGGGAGAGGTCGGCAGCTTCCGCCTGGTCCCCTGGTCCTCTGGTCCCCTGGTCCCGGGAAGGCCTTGGGGGTTGGCTGATGAGGGAAGGGAGGCGGGAAGAGGCCTGCAAACAGCTGTTGACATCCCTTCATCCTTTTTAGTAAAAACAGTCTGCGAATCCCCTTCGAAGAACTGCCTGAACCCCTCACAGCTTACATGTTGTGGTAGACATAAGTCCCCCCAGCCCCAGGGTCGGTTGGAAATGAGAAGTAAGCGCGTGTCTCCAATCTGGCAACTGATTCTGAGGCCCGGGGCTCTGTGGTTGAGGGGTGGGAGGACGCGGCTTGCCATTTCTGGGTAGACTGAGTGGTAAAGACAGCATAGGCGCTCGATGCAGGCACCAGGCTTGAGTCATCAGTGAGCTTTGAGGATCAAGGCTACTGAGCGGGAGATCGAGCCCAGGGTTACCAAAGAAAGAGCACCAGTATCGTCTGAACATCTCTCCAGCTAGGCCATGAGGCAGCTCTCCTGAAAGTGTGGGGACGATCAGTTCTTTCCAGGTACACCAGCTTGAGTCTGATTTTTGTGTCACTTGCAACAGAAAAATTCCTAAATGATTTTCAAGAAAAAAAATCAGGGAGCCATCCATCGAAGTGAGGTAATGGGGGGACAAAGGCTCCCTGGAGAGCAGTCCCAAAGGACAAAGTTCCAGCCTCACAGGTGAGAGAGGTGGCTGCGGTTTAAATGTGTCCCCAAAGGTCTGTGTGCTGGGAATTCAACTCCCATTGTAGCAGAGTTGGCAGGTGGGGCCTCCTGACAGGAGGCTTCACCTCCAAGAACGGTTAAGGTCACCTCTGGAAATGGGTTAGTTAGTGCAGCAGTGGTTGGTTATAAAAGCACACTCACCTGTTCTCTTGCCCCCTTACCTTGGGGTGCTCCCTGCCATGTTATGATGCAGCCAGAAGGCCCACACCAGATGCCATACCGGTGGGTTCTGGACTGTACTAGTCAACTTTCTGTTATTATAACAACATACCTGAGGCAATTAACTTAATTAACTTATAAAGAGAGAATGTAGCTCAGTTGGTAGAGTGCTTGCTTTGCATGTACAAGGCCCTGGGTTCAGTCCCCAGCACCAAAAAAAGAAAAAGAAAAGAAAAAGAAAAGAGAGAGAGAGAGGGAAAAAAAAGGTTTATCTTGACTGATGGTTCTGGAGGTTTTGTAATGCCAGATTCGCGGGACCCCACTCCAGGAGCCGAATCTGATGCAATCACACAAGAGTCTTTATTGCAAGCTCTAAAGCCTGGACTCACAACCGTTTCTGATGCAGCGGTCCCAGGGAGAGAGTCCTGGTCCTTTGTTCAGTGAGATTTTATAGGTTTTGGGGGGATCCTCTATGTGTCACAACATCACACAGCAAACCATTTCACACCGAGGGAAAGTCAAACAACAACTCTTAACATTGATTAGCACATTCACTGGTGGGAACAAGTTGGGTGGGGATGATTGATTAGTACAAGAAAGGGATTCCTTTAACTGATTGGTTTAGGCACGAGGGGTGTATGTGCTAAACTACATGGTTTCTCAACATGTTATCAACCACCATAAACTACTGGGGGGTCATCTGGCATCCCAGGTATTTTTCCCGTCTCATGCTGATTGGTGGTTGCTAGCGGGTTGCTATGGGCCCTCACCTAGCCTGACTGAGTCAGGGACACCTGGCACTGCAGACAAACAACTCAGCAGGTGGGAATGTGCCTAGGAGTGCTCTGTGGGTTTTTCCTAGGGCAAGGGTCATGCCCCCTTCCTTGGACAGGCTTTGCTCTGAGGTACAGGCTGGTTTCTCAAAAATGGAGTCACATTAGTTTCTCAGTTCCAGTCCAAAATTAGTTAGCCCATGACTTTGGACCTCTGGTGAGGGCAGACATCATGGCAGGAGTGCACTGTGAGCAAACCGCTCACCTCCCGAGCCCGGAAAGATACCGGAGTCTGCTCATCCCCTATGAGGGCATGACTCTAGTGATTTTAGGACCTCCTGTAAGGTTCCACCTCTCAAAGGCTCTAACATTCCCAACAGCACCACTCTGGGGACCAAACCTTTAACATTTGGACCTCTAAGGACATTCACTCACAACCGCAGTGCAGAGAGACTTTGTTTTCAAAAGCTGCATCTATACAGAGCAAGTTCAGACTATTTTCTTGTCATCGATCTCCAAACAATAAGGTGTGTAACAACTATTTACACTGTGTTAGGTTTTATGCATGATCTGGGGTGCTTTAAAGTGTATGGCAAGATGCACGTTGGTCATATGCAAAGACTAGGCCGTTTATACGAGGACTTGGTTGTACAGGAGTCTGGCATCCCCAGGCCAGGGACATCGGGACCCTGGGGCCAATCCCCTGCAGATACTGAGGGATGACCAGTTGACTGTCCATCAGTCATCCTCAGAGTGCCATCTGAAGAGGTGTTATGTCTGAATTAACTGACACCTGTCAGTGCCCGGTCCTGGGCTCTCGCCTCAGATCTAGTAAGACATTCTGGCGCTCATTCCTGTATTCCAACAAATACCCCCTGGTGATGTTGTCACCAAAATGCTGGAGAACACTCTTCTGCTGGGCTCTCTGTGGTCTCTGGCAAGTCTCTGGTCATACTGCAGTTAATTCAACCTCGATTCTCCTCCAATTGTCCAGTTCACCACTCACCACCCCATTTTGCACAAATAGTCATTCTCTCATTTTACAGAAAGGAAAGAGACCATCTAAGAACAAAGGCCCAGCTTCCTGTACTACAGCACCTCCACTCAAGTCCCCTCCTCTCTCCGTGGGAAGCCACGCACTGCTCCTCTGACTTGGCCTCTCACCTCTCCTGCTCTTTCCACCTCCGTCTGCAGCCTGCTGTCAACATTTAAACACATACACAGTTTTCTCTTATCTTCAAAAGATAGTTCTCCCTTAGTTTCGTGAACCACGAGCCTCCAACGACTACACCTAACGCACCTCCTCTCAGTCTTCCTTCCTGGACACGTCTACACCGACTTCCCATAGACTTCTCACTTGTATGTGATTCCTCTGATGTTAAACCCGGTGGATCCTGGGCCTGGTATTACCTGATTCCTCAGTGTCACTGACACCGTTGTCCATTTCTTAAAACCTTCTTCTGGGCTGGGGCTGGGGCTCAGTGTAGGGCGCTCACCTACATGTGCAGGCACCAGGTTCGATCCTCAGCACCACACAACAATAAAGTAAAGGCATATGTCCAACTACAACTAAAAAATACTATAAAAAAAAGCAAGACGTTCTCCTTTTGGCCTCCTGCACGCCCACGTCTTGACTTTCTTTCTATCACCCTGTTCTTCCTCCATCTTTCTCTGCCCTTACCATAAATGGTGGTTTCCCGGAGTCCCGCCCTAGGACGTGCTTGTTTCTCCTCCCATCTCTCCCTCGCTCTGAGACTTCACTTCTGTTATTCCAGTTATCAGCTATGTGCAGAGGAGTCCCACATGCATGCTCCTCACCCAAACTTACTCTGCACTCCACCCCACAGCCAGCTGTCACAGGTCACTTACCTGCCTACAAGGATCTCATTCAAGATTAACTTCTAACTTATGCCTAACCTTTCCAGGTGAATGGCACCGCCTGAGAAGTCAGACTCAAGTCACCCTTGACCCCCGAACCACGTCATGAACGACCCCTAGGTTTCCTAGGTTGCAACAGCCTCTTAACCCGCCTAGTTCCCTTCTAATTCAGAATGATACCACGGAGGTATCACCTTTAGGACAACCGCTAGGTTCTAGATATTTGCTCTAGTTAACTTGAAATCAGACTCCATGCCTCTTGACAACCGTAAGAAATGAAGGAAAATTAACCTTCGTACTTCTTAATGCTTATGATAAAGTAAATACTTTTCTGTAAACCAAATTCCTCAGAAAGAGATTTATATAGGAAGCAAAAGAGATGTAATTCCACTTGGCAAGTATTTATGGAGTACTTAATAAGAGCCTGGTACTGTGGTCCTCACTGGAAACTGACCAGTCGACATGTTTGTTTCTTATCTAATCTTGTGATTGAGATTTGCAACGTACTACAGTGGCACAGCCGCATCAATGTTTATAGCAGCTTAACTCAAAATAGCCAAGTTATGGAAACAACCTAGGTGTCCTTCAATGGATGAATAGATAACGAAAATGTGGCGTATGTATACACAATGGAATATTACTGTGCCATAAAGAAGAATGACATTATGGCACTTGCCCATAAACGAATGGAACTGGAGAATATCATGCTAAAGGAAATGAGCTAATCCCAAAAAACCAAAGGCCAAATGCTCCCTCTAATTTGTGGATGTTAATCCTAAACAAGGGAGGTTGGGGAGGGAATAATAGAATCCACTGGATTAGACAAAGGGAAATGCGGGGGTGGGAGGGTGGAGGGTGTTCATTGCAGGCTCCCCTTCCCCCTCCCCTTACAGGGCGGATGCAGGTGGGACTTTCCACTGGCTGAGGAGACGGAAAATGGCCAATCAGAAGACGTGACCCTGTCATCTCCCATCAGCCCTAGTCAGCAGGCCGACTTGCTGTGGGGTGGCCTCCCTACTGCCAGCCTCCCTCTCGGCCCCACCCTTTGCAGACCCATGAGCCTGGCCCTAACAGTTGAGTTCGCTCTGTTCAGTGAGCCTGCTGAACAGAGGGGAGGAGGAAGACAGAGCTACCTGGCCATGACTTTCCTGGCCTGAACTTGAGTATGTGACCAGGGTGAGTCCACCTCAGGACGGCCACAGAGGTGGATCCTGAACAGAGTGAGTCACACTCTGAACCTATGATCTGCCAAAATACACCCTACCATCCTGTGTGACCAAAGGGACGACTTTTAAAAACCTGAGTTTTGCGTGATATTAAATGCATGATATGATCTCTGAAGACAATTTGGTGGAAGGAGGGCTTGTTTCTCAAGCCACCCATCCCTGTCTGGTGGTAAAATCACGGTCAGAATAACAGTTGCTCAGTTTCTTTCCCCTCCTCAGTCTGTCCCCAGACCGTGATTTCAGGATTCTCTCCTTCCTTTTAAATGGCAGCTCACCAACTACTACACCAGGATCCAGGATGCACACACACAGTATTTACGAACTCCCCAGGGCTGGCTCAGGGCTAACAAATGGTACTTTCCAGGGCTAGGGATGTGGCTCAAGCGGTAGTGCACTCACCTGGCATGCGTGCAGCCTGGTTCCATCCTCAGCACCACATAGAGACAAAGATGTTGTGTCTGCCAAGAACTAAAAAATAAATATTAAAAATTCTCTCTCTCTCTTAAAAAAAAATGGTACTTTCGATCACCACATGGGATCTGTCATTTCCAACCCCTCCTGCTCTGGCCTCCTACACACATCTCCCTCCCCTGCTGCTCTGCAGGATGGTCCCTGCCACTGCTTCCGCAGGAGAAGACCTGGCCACAATGCCGCCAAGTCCCTGCGGGTTCCGGACAGTCCTGCTCTCCCTCGAGCTGGAGTAGGAGTTAGAGCAGCAGACGGAGGCAAGCATACAAAGCAGGTCTATTTAAGAAGGGGTACACAGGCTTCTCCTGGGAGGGAGGGAGGGCATAGCTGGTGTCCTGGTGTCCCAAGAGGTGAGGGCGTCCTGACTTGCTGTCATTGTGTTAGGCTTCCTCTCTTCTCCTGCTCTCTTCTCTCTCCTTCCTGCCTGTGTGACTCGGCCCAGGAGATGCTTGGTGGGATGGCCACAAGGTGGGGAGCAGGTGGGCTGAGGCCAGGGAGGACCTAATGAGCAGGTCCCCGTCTGCTCGGGAGTTTTTAACGATTCCTTAGAATGGGCAGAACAGGCGGCTTTGGAGACCTTAGCCTGTCTGTCTCCCACTTGCCCAGTTTCCAACCTTTGGACCCAGACCCGTTTGGCCTGTTTTCTCACTCTGGCCTAGAGTGCAAGGTGTGTGTTAGGTGCCTGGCCTATTACTGCAGAAGATACTGCCAACACACCTTGCCTTCAAGGCGTTCTCATGTGCTGAAATGGAAGTGCTCCAATACCAGGCTGTTCTGCACTGAAGTTGAACCATCTTGGCCCGCTGTTGAGAAAAGCCTGAACTGTTGAGGTTACATCTCACTACACAAGTGTCAAAGCAGTACCGTCTGATCTCCTGGATGCCTTACTGAGATCAGAATAAGTCATTGTCTTAGTCTGCCATAAAAAAACACCATAACCTGAGTGGCATAAAACAAATGGATTTACTCATAGCTCTAAAGGCTGGCATCCGAGATCAGGGTTCCAGCATGGTCAAGGTTCTCTGGTGAGTGTTCTCCTCCTCATTACGAGCTCTGGCTCACATAATCAACTATTTGAGACCATTTCTACTAGCTACTAGAGACCATTTCTACTAGCTATTTCCTGGCTTGGCTTCTCCCTGGGTGCACACATGCCCTTTCTTTGGTACATGGGCATGAAGGGAGAATTCTCTCTCTCTTCTTATTAGGGCACTGATATGGTTTAGATCTAGAACGTCCCCCAAAAGTTCATGTTGAAGGCTAGGTCCCCAAATCAGTGAGGTGGGGCATTGGGTAAATGATTGGATCATGGGGCTCTAAACCCATCATTGGATTAATCCACTTGGTGGATGAGCAGTTTGGGAGGTGGTGGAAAGTGTAGGCAGGTGGGACCCAGATCCTGGGCTGTGACCTTGAAGAGTACATCTGTACCTGGCCCCCTCCTCCTGGTCTTTCTCTTCCTCTACACCTCATCTCAGTCCCAGAGCAACGAGGTCACTCCAACTGGACTGAAAACTGAAACTGTAAGCCAAACTCATGGTGATGAAAAGCCAACACCTGTGTAGCTCACTTAACTTTAATCACCTCCTAAAAGCTTATTTCCAAATACAATCACACTGGGGTTTAGGGGTTTTTCCTTTTCTTTTTAAAGACTTTTTATTCTTTATTGGCCTGCCAGGCTGCCCTCTCCCTGTGCCCTCCTTCGCCTCACCTGCAAAGCTGCAATGTCTCTCAAATGATTTCTTACATTCAGTTCTAACCTTCTGACCTTCTATGTCTCTTTGTGCGTGTGTGTGGTGCTGGGGATTGAACCCAGGGCCTTGTGCGTGCGAGCCAAGCACTCTACCAACCGAGCTATGTCCCCAGCCTAGGGTTTAGGGTTTTAATATAGGACTTTTGTGGGAACACAACTCAGTTGGTAGCAAACAGAATTTTTTTAACACACAACTCAGAAAAGTGAGCCCATGGGTTGGGCAGCAGGAAAGCTATGAGGATGTGCAGGGTTACAAGATGACACCCTGCCCCCAGACTACTCAGAGCCTTCCAGGGGCATCAGGTCAGGGGCAAGCTCCAGGCGCAAGTTGTCTTTGCATTGAGTCCAGTTTGACTCAAAGGCAGAATTCAGAATGATCAAAGACTGGCTTGGAAGGTTTCTATTCCAACTCCTCACAACGCCTTTCCTCTCAACTTGGGCTTTTTCCTTGAGCCAGACACATGTGGTCTTGGCTGTGTGTTGGGCAAAAACCCAAGACTCAGGTGGGGCTGCCTGTGTATTCACAGAGACCGACAAGCCAGCGTCAGGGCAGATCAAGGTCTGGGTTGCCCACAGGCAAGGCCTGGATTTTCCCACAGGAAATATTCTGGATGTAAGTGTAAGGTAAGGCAATAGCGGTGACCAAAGGAGGCAGATTAAGAGGCCACTGAAGAAGGCTTTATTGAGATGTCACTCTCCCATGGAACTTGATCAGACCAACAGAGTGGACAGGAGGAGGGTCTGAGGAGAGACTGTGTGGGGGCTCGACAGGACTGGAATTTTATGGGGGCTTACAGCAGGAAGGGAAGGGCTTGGGACAGAAAAGGTGTTTTAGAGTCCCTTGTCCCACAGGAGTTGGGGGGGGGCGGAGCTGGCTGAACTCCAGGATTGCGCAGGGGATCCTGCTGATTGACAGGCCTTAGCCAGGAGATCCCACTGATTGACAGGCATTCACACCCAATTGGTGTTTCTTTCCCGCCAGCAGGCTGCTTGGTGCTTTGTTCCCAAGTCACCGACAATGACCCAACAGTAAGTAAATACATCCCTGAGCACCAATGTCCCATGTGAGATTGCGAGGACTCATGCCCTAGAAGTGTGTGAGCCAAGGCTGGATGGTAAGCGTGGGCAGTACAACCCTGAGCCCACCTCTGCGAGGGTCGCCACTCACCGGTGACCTGGGCTCGGCCTCAGCAACAGCCCCCCACAACTTACTTGGAATAAGTTTCCCAAGTTCAAAGCCAGATTCAAAGTCCCACTCCCTGTCCTTCAGTTCTACCTGGAGCTGGCCTCCTCCTGGCAGATTCCCGGGTTCCTGCCCCCATGCCCAGGCCTGCCCAAGCGGATTCCCGCCGCCCCAGCGCCCAGGCCTGCCCACGCGGGTTCCCGCCGCCCCAGCGCCCAGGCCTGCCCACGCGGGTTCCCGCTGCCCCAGCGCCCAGGCCTGCCCACGAGGGTTCCCGCCGCCCCGCCCAGGCCTGCCCAGGAGGGTTCCCGCTGCCCCGCCTGGCGGAGTCCCGGCGCACGGCCTTGTGGGAGTTGTAGTTCCCGCTGGCGGAGGGCGCCAGCCAAGCGGGCCTGGGGACTCCACTTCCCGTGCTCCTTTGCGGGGCCGGCAGAGACGGTTCCGAGCGGGGGAGGGCTGGGAGCTGTGGCCAGTGGAGCCGGCCATCTGTGGGGTGTCCGCCTTTCGTGCCGGGGCCTGTTCCTTCAGGAGCGCAGGGACCCGACTGGAAAGCGGGCTTGAGGACTCAAGGGCGAGGGCAAGGGCGAGGCGTGGCCCGTCGGGTGGGCCGGAGTGTTCACCCGCGGTCCCCGCGCGCTCGCGGCGGCCCCATGGCGGCTCGCGCCCTGAGCGAGCGGCTGTGGGCCCCGGCTGGCGCGCAGGCCGCGCTGGCCTGCTGTCTGCGAGCGCGGCGGGTGGCCCCAGGCGAGCTGAACCCCGAGGCGCGAGGCCACCTGGAGCTGAAGCAGGTGCAGGTGGTGTTCCCGCATGGCGCGCGGAGCCCGCTGTGGCCGCTGCCCTGCGCAGACCAGGTGAGCCGCTCCCCGGCTCCCCGGCTTTCCGCTCCCCGGCTCCCCGCTCCCCGGCTCGCCGCTCCTTGGCTTCCCCGGCTTCCCCGGCTCCCTGGCTCCCCGGCTTCCCACTCCCCCTCTCCCCGGCTCCCCAGGTCCCCGCTCCCCCTCTCCCCGGCTCCCCGCTCCCCGGCTCCCCGGCTCCCCGGCTCCCCCGCTCCCCCGGCTCCCCCGGCTCCCCCGGCTCTCCCGGCTCCCCGGCTTTCCGCTCCCCGGCTTTCCGCTCCCCGGCTCCCCGCTCCCCTGCTCCCCGCTCCCGGCTCCCGGCTCCCCCCTCCCGGCTCCCCCCTCCCCGGCTCCCCGGCTCCCCGGCTCCCCGACGGGCCCTTCTGGCCGTGAGTGCCCCAGACCTCCAGGGTCTCCCCCAGCTGTGGCGCCGCTGCTCCTCCGGAGGAGCCCGGGACTCGCCTGGGGGCCCTTTGGCCAGTGGTCAGCGGTGCGCCAGGGCCGAAAAGTGGCGTGTCTCGAGCCGGGGACGGCCGCCTTGGTGCTGTCGGGACCGTCGCGCTGTGTCAGCACCTGCCTAAGGGGACCTCGGGCTGCCTTGGGACAGGTTCCAGGACTCCCTCTTCAGGGTTAGCTGGAGGCGGTTAGAAGTCTCAGGAAGACGTGGCGACAGTCGCTGTGTCCTGGCTGTCTGCGGTTCAGGCTTCTAGACCTATAGTTAGTGGAAGGGCTTGTGGTCGGTTTGTGGGTATGATGCTTTCAACTCTGCAGGGTTAATGATGACTAAATAGCCTTAGAGCACAAATAATTCCATGTTTTTTGTGGTTAGCCTCTCTGTACGCAGGTCCCCAAGTCCCACAAGTAATTGTGGAATGCCTAGTGTGTGACGCTTAGGTTGAAGTTGGAACAAATCAATAGGTTGTCCATCTTCCTGGTCATAGTTGCTTTCTAGAGAAAACCGAGAGAGTTGGACTCTTCACACTATACACTAAAACCCAGTTTTCAAAGCAGGCCTTATCATTTCCTTATCATTTTGTAAACACATGACCCATCTCTTGGGCAACCTCTACCCCCACTTTTCCCCATTTATTCTTGTTACAGAGGGCTGGGAAGTAATTGATAGGAATGCACACACACACTTTTTTTTTTTTCATGTTAAAGACAGGTTATCAGTGGTAGCAAAGAATAAAGCTTGACTGTCTAGACCTGGGCCTCGAATGTACAGTGCATGTATTCCCCGAAGCCCTGTAAAAAGATTTAGTTTCTTTTAGAGATTTCTCCTGAGCCAGTGGGTGTGTGATGGGTGTCTTATGCCTTTCTGGAAGAGTGGGTCCTTATTGCTTAGCACACCAGCTTCATCCATCATCTCTAACTACAAAATGCAGAACATCATAGTCCATGGCCTCGTTTTGCAATAAGAGAAGACACAGTACCTCTCCTACCAGATCATACCTGGAGACTGTAGGTAGATGCTTTAAAACTGTTTGGTAATCTAGAATAAAATATGTGCATAAAAGCCAGGGGTGGAAACCACCCTCTTTCAAGTGAATGTCATCAGTGAATGTCCACAAGTGAATGTCGTCAGCCCTTTTTAACTTGCTTGTGGAAGGCCTTGCCCAAGTTTTCTTTTCAATACCCCATTTAATAGACAGGTGATTGGGATTTTCTATCTTCCTAGTTCTGATATTAATTATATTCAGGTGGGACCATGTAGCAGCCATTCAAAAACTAAAATTTCTTTTGGTACATGTTTACTGATTTCTCATTGGTTTATAGATAAACACATGTGACAGGTCATTTCAGTTATTTTACAAATCCTTAGAAAGTAGTCTTGTTTAAAATATGAGTGGTTTTTTTAGGGCTTAAATAACTATTTGTTTAGCCTATCTTGATAAAAGTATGTGCCTTGGAAATAAAATTATGGAACATAATTAGCTGTTTTCCTGATCATTACAGTAGATCCTAGTATACTTTCAAAAGAATAGATTTGACTCTCATTTTAGGTTTCCCTAGTTCCCCTGCAGACAGTGGCAGGATGACCACCAGGCAGGTTCTTCTGTTTTCATTAAAGACAGTTCACCCTCCCCTAGCTTCATTGTTAAGGTATTTTGGGTTTTATTTGACAAGATAGATTAGCTGGGAAGCATAATGTCTTGTTACTTAATACCTAGCCAGAGCTCGGCTGAGAAAGGTGGCGTTCAGGATGCAGCACCTGAAGAATGTGCCAGGCCAGTACATCCATCTTTCTATAGTGATGGTTCTTTACCTTGGTAGGATATTGAACTCAAGTGGGGATATTTTAAAAATACTGATGCCTGGGTCTTCCTCCCAGAATCCTGGTTTAATTGGCCCAAGTGCCCAGACATTGTAAGATCTTCTCTGGTGAAACTTTAGATATGTCTGGACTCTTCATCATTAAGAAGTAAAGGGCCTGCCCCCCAGGGAGGTTCAGAATAGGGCTCAGGCATCAGTAACTTTTTAGAAAATGTCCTGCTGATGTCAGTGTATAACCCAGGTTTAAAATTATGGTTTTACTTAAAAATCTACACCTGGAAGTTTTTTGTTTGCAAAATTTTTTCTCTTACTTGGAATTTAGCATATCCTCCCAGTATAGAATTGGCTTCACTGAAATGTGCTTTGGTGAGATGTTCTCTTTCTGTGTTGAGGGAATTGGGAGAAACAACCCCACAGAACTCATTGCTGTGACTACTGAAAAGATGTTCATTATATTACTCTCTCCTCTTTATGAGGACCCTTGGGAGGAATTTGTCTGTTAGCATTAGATATGGTGTACTTCTCCTGAACAGTTTGCTTGCTTTTATCTTTAAACTTGTCTAGCTGATCAAATTTCTCCTTTTATATAAAAGCCAGAAAGTTGGTGCCAAACTTGTGGTCCATCTATGATAGGTGTATGGATTTTTGATAGATGCATTTTTGGTAACCTTATTACTGCATCTGTTTTTGCCCCTATGCTTATTTGGTTTTGTCTCTTACCTACTTTGACTTGGTTGTCTTACCAGATTTTAGATATTGCTGTCGTCTGTTTCTTTTTGGAAATGGGGTATAAATATAAGGAGATTTATCAAGTCAGTCTTTATCATTAAGTTAAGAAGAGGAAAGAGGATGAGAGTGTGTATGTGGGATGGACACCATATATGAAACTATGTTGATCCTCTGAAAACGTGGGCTCTAGACTTGGTGTGACCTGCACTGCAGGACTTGTCTCTTGGGAACCAGAAAGGCGGCTAAGCAGAGAGCCTTCTCAGTGAAGCTGAATTGCCCTGTGGACTTAGGTCTCTGACCTGGAGAAGGGTGATTTCATGTCAGTTTTCAGTGTAGTGATGGAGAGAGACAGAACATTTCAATGACGTGGTTATGCCAAGAGTACTGGGAGCACAGAGGACTTCACTCAAACCTTTAAGTGACCAAAAGTGAATGCAGTTTCCCTGCTTTCTTCTGTCTTAGTGTTAGTCAGGAAGCACCTCCTCCACCCTTTCCACATTAGGTACACAGGCTCAAAATCAAAGTAGTAGTTTTCCTTTCTTTTTCCTTAGTTACTGCCAACCCAGCCACAAAATAAAACTTTTACCTACTAATTCAGGTGTCTCACATTTACCTCCTCTGTTCTTGCTGCCTTAGGTGAAATCTTGGATCCTTTTATTGTTTGGACTGAGGTATCTCCTGAAATCTCATGGGTGAGACAAGGCAGGAATATTCAGAGGTAAAATGATTGTATTATGAGCATGGTGACATGATCAGTGGATCAGTCCGTTGCATGGATTGGTGATTCGGGGTGGGGACTGCTGTGCTGGGTGCTGACTGGCAGGTGAGGCAGTAGGTCACTAGCAGCATGCTTTGGGGTTTGCATTCTGTCTCTGGTGCCTTGTCTTCTCTGCTTCTTGGCTGCCAGCATTGAGCAGCTTTGCTCCACCACACCCTTCCACCACCCTGGTCTGCCTCACCTTGGCCAGAGGAATGGAGCCAACTGATCATGGACTGAACCTCTGCACCTGTGAGTCCCACATAGACCTTTCCTTCTCTAGATTGTTCTCTTTAGGCCTTTTGGTCATAGCAGTGAAGAGGTGACCAACAGTACTCATGTAGACTATGGCAGACATCATAAACTTGGCTTTCCTGCATTGGTCTTCCCAGTCCAATAGTATTATACCTGTGACTTTTGAACTACTGTGGAGCTGTGGGCCAGGGGCTGGCTGCCTGGGGCTCTGGGTTCTTATTCCTACTGCAGCTGGAGAAACTCCAGTTTTTGCATTTACATGTACAAATTGAATGTTCAGCTTTTCTTGGCATTTGCTAATTAAAAGGCTTGAAAACCATTCCCAGTTTGAGACAAACTAGACTACTTCTTTGTATACACATTCTTTAGTATCTCTACTTTGCCCCAATTTTCTAGCTGTTTTTGGAATCCTGAATGCCACCATTTCTTCTTACCTGCTTCTTACTCCCAAGTCCCAGTTGTTGCTTGTCTAAATTCTGTTCATTTCACATATGATCCGTTCTGTGAAATATTCCCTGAATCCTCAAGCAGAAGAGAATGTCTGTTTTACCTTGAACTACAATGGACTTCATCTGGTTTCTTATAGCACATATTCCCTTTTATTATGTCATTTAGATTCAGAGTTTGCTTCCTCTATTAATCTGAAAATCAGGGAAAGGCAGGGCCAAATTATCTCAAGCTTGATATCTTCCACAGGATCTGGCAGATGGTCAGAGTTATTAATTGCATGTATGGTGTGCTACGCCCTTCTTAGGATTTCAGAATACAAAGGTCAATAAATGACCGAGTCTCTGTTCTCAGGAAGCTGAATCTACTGAACAGGACAGACCAGTAAAGGAACTCTCCTAGAACAGTATGTAAAGGTTACCAGAGAGAGCCACCAGTATTGCTATAGAAGTTCAGAGCCATGGTCAGGCTTGTTGAGTCTTACGGAACGAAGGAGTCTTCTCAGATGACAGGAAAGAAAATTCTAGGAACATACATTGAAAAACTAGGAGGTATGAAGATGGCGCTGAAGGAAACAGTTGTGGGGCTGGAGAGGTAGTGTGTAGGGCAGGGGAGAAGTCCTGAGGGGGTGCTGAGAAGAGGTTGGGCCATGCTATGCAAGCCAGGCTCAGAACTGAGGAGAAGGAGTGATGATCAACTGTGAAAAAGGAAGGAGGAGGTAGTAAGGTCTACTCTGATGTGCGGTCACAGCAGGAGCATTCAGAGTGACTTTGTTCTGGCCAGCAGGGCTGCAGGGATGGTGTGTGGCAGGGAGTCACAAGTTGGAGTCCTGGGCCTGGGAGGGTGTGGTTGCACTGGAATGGACAGCTGAGGTTGCGAGATTGTGTGGAGGTGCACTCCTGGCTGCGAGAGTCACCAACAGCTGGAGCTGGGGATTGTGGCCACTTGGGATGTCTGGGAGCCATTGCAGGACAGCGGGAGCAAGTGCCAGACTGCAGGGAATAAAGGGAGGTGGGGAGCAGCCAAGGCTTCCTGTTGGCAGCTGTTTATTTCAGAAATTGGATAGCAGGAACTGATAACAAGGGACACAGCATGTGTGGTGTGCTACGTGGGGGTCCAGGTTCCCTGGAGATTTCCCAGGCATGGACACTAAGGCCATGCTCATGCATGCCAAGCACCTGCCGCCAGCACTGGCCATCTCTCCCCTTCAGCCTGGGCTCAGGGCCAGAGTAGCTCCTGACAGTATTAGTGCAGCACTCATAGGACCTGGGCCAAGAACACCTGGAATCCTAAATCGGTTGTTTCTCCCTTTTCCTCCCAGGGGAAGGTCTGTAGCCTAATGTCTGAGTGATTCTGCCTAATGTTCCATGCGACCACCAGATGTTAACGCTGTGAGTTTCAAGAAACTTTTAAAAAAACATATCTTGTTTTTTATCATCACAACAGGTAGAGTGGAATCCCCAGCTATTAGAGGTCCCACCCCAAACTCAGTTTGATCGCACAGTCACCGAGCTGGTGACCCGAAACCACATTCTCCTTATGACTCTCAGTACAGCAGGACTACCTTGAAGGTGAGCATGTGTCCTGCTCTGGGCCACTGCGAGTTTCAGTGGGTCTCTGGGTGAGATCAGCTGGCAGGTGTATGATTCTCTTTCTTCCCCACCTCAGGGGGGCATGCTGGCTGGGCAGCTTACCACGGTGGGCATGCAGCAAATGTTTGCCCTGGGGGAGAGGCTGAGGAAGAACTATGTCAAAGACGTCCCCTTCCTTTCGCTGACTTTCCACCCGCAGGAGGTCTTGTGAGTCATTAAAAGAGGAGATGTGGCACTGAGTGAGGTCTTGAGTGTGAGGGGTCAGACACCCCAGGGGCTCCTGTCTTCTCCCAGAGAGGTTTGGGGGAGAGTTGTCTGATGCAGTGGTCCTGAGAGCAGTAGTGACTGGAGGTCGCGTTCATTGGCCTGTGCGTCCTCTGGGGGCAGCCATCCCACCGAGCAGCAGCTAAGCGTCTTCCTGAGCTCAGGGCCCTGGGTGTCTGGAGACTGCAGCTGCTCGTGGTGCAGTGTATGACTCAGCCTTCCTTCCCGCGCGTCTCTGCCTTTATGTTTTTTCCAGTGTTCGCTCCACCAACATGCATCGGAATCTGGAGTCCACTCGATGTTTGCTGGCTGGGCTTTTCCAACGTCAGAAAGAAGGTCTGTCTGTGGGGTCTACAAGCCAGCCCCTGGCCCTTGAGGAGCGGCCTCCCAGAGTCCCTCTCTGTGTCCGTTTCCCCATCTCTCTTCTGCACATGTGGCCTCGGGTGTGCCTGTCCTCAGGGTCCTTGCTGCCTGCCATGTGCTGCAGCTTCAGCCTGACCTGTCAGGAGTGTCTCCAGTGTGCCTCCTGCTCTGGCCTCTCCTCCCAGGCATCTGCACAGGCTGCCCAGGGCCGTGCTGGCTGCATCCCGGGGACAGTAGTGACCTGCTAAGGGAGAGGAGGGCAGAAGAGTGCTGATTCACAGTAGGACCCAAGCATTAGCTGTGTTTCCTAGTTGAGTTTTGACGATAAACCTGTGTATGGCTGCGGTCAGAAATTCCCCAACTTTTTACTCCCAAGGACTGCATTTTTTCCCCTCATGGATCCCATATATCTAGGGTCCTTGGCCATCAAAGGAGGCTGCATTTTTGGCTGGGCACGGTGGCACAGTCCTGTAATCCCAGTATCTGGGGGAGGGGGGTTGAAGCAGGAGGATCACAAGTTCAAAGCCAGCCTCAGCAATTTAGCAAAGCCCTAAGCAACCCAGTGAGACCTGTCTCTAAACGAAATACAGAGTAGGGCTGGGTGGTGGCTCAGTAGTCGACTACCCCTGAACCCCCACCCCCCAGAAAAGGTGGCTGCATTTTATCATTTGTTATTGATTCAGACTTACTTGAATCCCTGGTCTGCAGAGCGTCTGCAGAGCATCATTACCTCATCAGAATTAAAATAGTAAAGGGTGCCATTAGGCAAAGGTTATTGTTCTTTTCTTTAGCTTCTTTAGCAGTATCTCAAATAGAAACAAAACATTCATCGAACTTTTAAAAATGTGTAACAGAATAGGAACTTCAGGCCAGAGGAGCCTGCCTTATCCCCAGCTGGGTTGGGTGCTGTGGCCAGTTTCTTGCTGCAGTTGGCTGCTAAGCACAGATGTGTATAGCCAACAGAAAGCAAACAGAGCAGCTCTCCCTCCCTCCTGGAGAGCCCAGAGCTTAAGAATCACCCACAGGGCCTGATCTGAAGTCCTCACTTGCTCAGCTTCAGAAGGGCAAATTCCCTCTTCCTGGAAACACCAGAGGCGTGACAAAGGAGGAAAGATGTCTTTAGGTGACCCCTTCTCTTCAGGCAGGTCACAAATTGGGGATGCCCCAGGGTTCCAGCAGGGAATTCAGTGGGTCCTTACATGTCTCTTGTGTGGCTTCCTGGGTAGAGGTTGTATGCATGGGACTCAGAGAGATGGGGACTTCAGTTTGACTCCTGTTAGAGCTACTTCTGTGCTCTCCCCAGCATCAAGGGAGTTGAATGAGCCAAAGAACCTCAGAAGGTGCCACCATGAATGGAAGTGGTGCGACACTGGGTTTTGCTTTAGGAAGGAAATCTTCGAGAAGCCCCAGGGGGCTCCATGAGAACTGTGGAGACGCAGGCTGGGAGGAAGCTAGAGACTGCTGGATGGCCCCATTTGGCCAGTCCTTGGCTCAGTTCATATTTGAGTATCTATTTAGAGTGTCTTTTTACTGTAAACTGTAGTTCCAAGGTGCCAATACAGCAGCAGTCTCCAGATGGTATAATACTCTGTAGTGCCATTTGTGTTATACTAGATTATTATCAGTTTTTAAAATCCCAGCACTAAAGACTTGGTATATACCAAACGGTATTCTAAGGACTTCGCATATATTGTTTAAGTCTTTTTATAACCCTATGAGGAAGGTACCATTTTCCATTTTACAAATAAGAGAACTAAGAGGGGCTAAATAACCTGCCCAGGCACACTAAACGGTAAATGGTGGAATTCAAACAGTCTGGTATCGAAAACCATGCTGTCACCTATAGGTTCAACTACTTATCCAAGGATATGTGCATGTAGATCATTTTTTGAGTTTTTGTACATGCAGAAGCCCAGGATTCTTCAGAGGTCAAGGGACTATAGGAAAGGAGGGGGCATGGGACATGCAGATAGACTCTGCTTTGAACCACCACCTTGCAGGTATCAGCACTGTTACTGTTGGACATAGTGGTGGGCGAGGTTCCCGAGATCACTGATAGGGTTCCACCCCTGGGATTGCACATGAGCCCTAGAGAAAGAAAGTGGCTTCCCAAGGCAGCCCTGTGGGTTAGTTACGGACTCAACACCTAACTGACAGGCCTTCAGTGGGGTTTCCTTCTGTGGAGACCAACGAAGTGTGTTTGGATTCTCATGTTCTAGTAAAGCTACCATGGCTGCTTTTAAAAACCTGGGGTTCCGGTCATCGGTAATCGGAGAATAAAGAGCTCCTTGGGACTCGGGCTCACCTACTTGCCGTGTGGACTGACCACAGTGAATTCCAGATTGCTGCTGATGGGAGATGTTCCTTTTGACCTTGGGCCTGGGCTGTGGGAAAAAAAGAGCCGCCACAGGACTCTGCTGCTTCTGGCAGGGTGTTAGGATACCTCCAGGCGTTGCCAGAGGGAAAAAGAGCTAGTGATCTCTGAGCAGCAGCTAGGTATAGGAACACTGTGGTCTGATCTTTGGTTCCTAGCAATTCTTCTAGAAGGCTGGCTTTTATTTTGTGCAGGACTCCAGCCTGAGAAGATTAATGGCTTTGTGGCCACCTTTCTCAGATTGTTATGTGATAAGTTGCCATATTAGCCTATGAGATTGAACTTTGGGAAGAAAATAACCTAGTTCTGATCAAATTAGGGATAGCCCATTCTTCATTAGGATGCTTAGTTGCTTGCAGGGCTTGAAGGCAAGGAGTGTTGGGGATGAGACAGGGGAGTGTGGGATAAGAAAATCAAGGAGAATGCTTCACTCAGACCTTCACTCAACTCTAGACCTTGAAGGGTGTTCCTCAGAATGCCTGAGGTGGGACAGGGTGGGGGCGGTCCATTCCCCTCTGGTCTGTTCATGGCCCCGTAGGAGGGCATGTGCTGGGCAGAACAAGGCTGCTGCCTGCTTTGTGCGATGCTTGGGCCGTGGGAACACTCAGCAGGGCCGGTGTGTGCTGGGGCCTTTGCTCTCCTTAAGGAGACCTTGTGCTCCATCTCTGTGGTGGACAAAGAGGAGGAGGAGGAAGTGGGGCTTGGGAAGAACCCAGTGAAGCCTCTTCCTGCCTGTGCACCCCATTCCTCCCAGGACCTGTCGTCATCCACACTGCTGAGGCAGACTCGGAAGTGTTGTACCCCAACTACCAAAGCTGCCAGAATCTGAGGCAGAGGATCAGGTAACTGCCTAGTGGAGGGTGCCCCTCCCCACCTTGGCTGGCAGACCTGCCTGCCCTGAGGCTTTGCCCAGACCCACCCTCGTGGCTGCCTCCTGCTGCCACTGCCGAGGGAGTGCAGGAGCTCTTACTCGTGGCCGCAGGCTCACAGCGGAGGTGCAGGGAGTCTGGAGGTGGTGTAATGTCGTGAACAGGCCTTTTCCCCATTCGGACTTTACACTCGGTCTCTGGAGTGGGTGGATAAGGTAGTGAGTGAGCTGGTCATCAGCCTGCGAATCCAGGTGTACTGGCCCAAGAAGACAGACTGCCCTCCTTGTCCCTGCTGGTGTGCTGCCACGCAGGTCCGTTGGTTTGGGCGGATGACCCTTTTAGTCCTCAGCCATTCTGAGCTGCACCAAAGTGATATGAGATGTGTTCATAGAAGAGAGAGAGAGTGCCGTCTCCAGACAGACCTGGGCTGTGCATGGTGGTGGGCACGATAGGAATCTAGAGTAGGACTTGGAAAGTTTGACCTTAATTTTTCTCCTGATCCTTGCTAACTTTTATAAATCACTTGACCTCGTGGAATCTTAATTTCCTCATCTATAAAATGGGAATAATGCAGCTAGCTCCACTGGCTATTTGTGAGGATTGAAGGAGATCTCAAAAGGTTGAGCAACACACATTTAGTAAACTCTTGATTGCTATACAACATAAATATGATGTAAAAAAATATTTTAAAAATTGCTTTGGCAGAGGCCGGAAGGAGGCTGCTACTTCGCAGCCATAGATCTCAGAGGATTTGAAAGAGGTGAAGGAAGGGATGGGCCTCAACAGTAGCATCGAAGTGGACTTCTTCATTCTCTTAGACAATATGGCTGCTAACAGGTGGGATGACAGTTTTCCCTGAACCTTGGGGTTTGGTGACCATGGGGCAGGCACTTGGATGAACAGGCTCCTGACTTGGAACTAGGTGGGGAGAAGTGGGTGGAGGCCCTCTGGTGTGTAGGCCACTGTGGTGAGGCTTACGGGTGGAGTGGATGTGGGGGCTGAGGGAGAGGGAGCAATGAGGAGGGGACGGGAATAGTCATGGACTCCTCACCCAGGTAGGAGTGCAGACATCCAGCTCTAGATCAGTCTGGAATATAGACATCCAGCTTTAGATCAGCCAGGAGTGCAGACATCCTGCTCTAGATCAGCCAGGAGTGCAGACATCCTGCTCTAGGTCAGCCAGGAGTGCAGACATCCTGCTCTAGATCAGTCAGGAATATAGACATCAAGCTCTAGATCAGCCAGGAGTGCAGACATCCTGCTCTAGATCAGTCAGGAATGTAGACATCCAACACTAGATCAGTCAGGAGTATGGACATCCAGCTCTTGATCAGTCAGGAATATAGACATCAAGCTCTAGATCAGCCAGGAGTGCAGACATCCTGCTCTAGATCAGTCAGGAATATAGACATCCAACCCTAGATCAGTCAGGAGTATGGACATCCAGCTCTTGATCAGTCAGGAATATAGACATCAAGCTCTAGATCAGCCAGGAATATAGACATCAAACCCTGGATCAGTCAGGAGTATGGACATCCAGCTCTTGATCAGTCAGGAGTACAGACAGGATGTCCAGCCCTAGATCAGTCAGGAGTACGGGCATCCAACCCTAGATCAGTGAGGAGTATAGACATCCAGCTCTAGATAAGTCAGGAATATAGACATCCAGCTCTAGATTATTCAGGGGTACAGATATCTGACTCTAGATCAGTTAAGAGTACAGACATCCAGCTCTAGATCAGTTAGGAGTTTGGACGTCCAGCCCTAGATCAGTCAGGAGTACGGACATCCAGCTCTAGATCAGTCAGAAGTACAGATATCCAGCTTTAGATCAGTTTCTTGAAATTTGTTTAGAATACCTGGGGTGTGTGTGTGTGTGTGTGTGTGTGTGTGTGTGTTTGATAGAGTAGGGGTCCAGTGGGTGATGACTAGGGAGGATTGTGGGTAGGGAGGGGTGCTCAATTTTTTTTAATAACACATTTATTTTATTTAATTATTTTTATGTGGGGCTGAAGATTGAACCCACATCCCTGCGCATGCTAGACGCGCTGAGCCACAACCCCAGCCCAGGGTGCTCAATTTTTACATGTGAATTTTACATTCAGTCAGTATCTGCTAGGATCTAAAACTTTTGGGTCCTTATTTATTCTACATTTTTTGAAGAGTATATGCATATCATCATATTAAAAATCTGAGAAACCCATAGTAAAGAACTCTGGGGCTGGAGGTAGAGCTCCTTTGGTAGAGTGCTTGCCTCTCATGCACAAGGCCCTGCTGTCCTGGGTTCAGTCCCTAGCAACACACACACACACACACACACACACACACACACACACACACAAGAACTCTGGTTCATCTTTTGTTTTTTCAGGGTGGGGGGATTACCGGGGATTGAACTAAGCCACATCCCCAGCCCTATTTTCTATATTTTATTTAGAAACACAGTTTCACTGAGTTGCTTAGTGCCTCCCATTGCTGAGGCTGGCTTTGAACTCACGATCCTCCTGTCTCAGCCTCCTGAGCTGCTGGGATTATAGGAGTGCACCACCGGGGTCCAGCCTCCAGCTAATCTTTTTTTCCAGTTAATCTTTAAGTCTGTTTTCCTCAAACTAATCTAGCCATAGGACCTCTTTTGTGTAATGAATACATAAAGAAGATCACACATGGGAAATATCTCTCTAGATTCAGAAGTTGGACACTGTGGCAGCGTAGGAGCCTCCTTCATTCTCTTGTGAAAATGACCTCATGCCGCAGAGGCACAAACGCACCTGTGCTTAGGTGCAGTGGTCTGAGGTCATGGGCGAGAGATCACGTAGAGCATTTGTATGGCAGATCTTCAGAAAGCATTTTAGGGAAAATGAAAGTCAAGTGGAAATTTGTGAATCCCTTGCCTTGGTGTTTTATTCTTTTTTTAACTTAAATAAAATTTTTAAAAAATGTGGAGTGGTTGGGAGCCATCAGAAATGGAGGAAATCTTTTCGATTCTGGCTCTTCAACCCACCAGGAGTGCATGGCTTTGGAAGGACCTGGGGCCATGGTGTTTTGAGCTATTTAGCCCCTTCCCAGAAGACAGGTCCTTGCAGCCTGGGTGGGAGCCGAGCAGCTGCCAGGTTGGGGGCAGAAGCTGTGATCTGAAGTCCTGCCTGTGGTCTTCCAGGTACACAGCCTCTCGAGCTGCCCCACCCTGCAGAGATTCACCCAGGTGGTTGAGCAGAGGGCCATGGACACGGCCTTGTACGTCCTACAGGGGGAAGACAGGTGAGTGGCCTGTGCAGCTGCTGGCCCAGCGTCATGCTTGGTCAGACCTCCGAGTGTGTGGGAAGGAGGCCCTTCAGGCCTGCTCACACCATCTGCTGGCACCACCGTGGCCTGGGAGACAGAGCCCCTGCTCTGCGGCCTTCCCAGGTCCTTACGCTTCTGACCCGGGCTGGTGACCTGGTGCCTCCACCCTGTGTTGCAAAGAATATAGAGCACCACATGCTGAGTGTCTCAGTATTCCCTTTTTCCTTGTGTTCCAAGGTTCAAAAGATTTAATGGGAGGTGTGGAAGCTGATGGAAGAATGTATTTCTCACTTTCTTCATCATGTTACACTTTACACATGAGTGTTATCTTCTCACCGTCAGGTGGGTGAGAAGCTGGGGCTGAGAGTCGGCAGCCCTGCCTGAGCTGAGCTAGTGCATGCCAGAGCCAGGACTCGGACCAGCCCTCTGACGGACAGGCCTGTGTTTGCTCTTTCTCTTCCTGCTAGTGGGGATGCTGTTGGTAGAAGGTCTGCTTCTTGGCCACCAAAAGGAAAGGCTTCCCTCTTACAAATGTCAGAATCCTCTTTTTTCTGTTAGAATAAGAGCATTCAGCTTATCCTCAGAATTAGTGGCTTAATGTGGGAGTGGGCAGTAGAGGAGGGTCCTGAGGAAGACGGGGCGACTGAAATTCCAAGGGTTTGCCCAGCGTGCGGCCTCAGAGGCCCTGACTGCACTGACTTTCTAAAAAACAAAAATCTTATTTGCTATTTCTTGTGTTACATGACAGTAGAGTATATTTTGATATATTTATACAAACATGGAGTGTAACTCCATGCAGTGGGTTGACATTTCAAAACTGTCATTTAATTATTTTCACATTTTACTCAATTAAATGTTCATATATACTTGTATAAATAAATCTGTGTGTGTATGAAACTTTTTAATAGCTCAAAGACTAGGAGACTTTGTAATTTGGAGAACAAAATAAATCACAGCAATCCTCCATCCCCTGTAACCAATACATTTTGACTGAATGTAATGGTGATGACCCCGTCCTAGAAGGTGCCGGGCCCAGCCCCCGATCACACTTGACACTGAGAACTGAGCAGCCAAACCAGAGCCGGTGAAGCACATTCTCAGGTCACAGACGGACTCCTGGGGACAGGCAGAGTCTTCAGGAGAGGTCCTCACAGGGTGGCTGCGGAGTCCCTAAACGGGAAGTGAGGAAATGAAAGCCCTGGAAGCTTGGTGAAGATCAGAAGTAGACACATGGTCCCAGAAGATTTTACAGAAAGACCTTTTCTATAGTAAACAAATACATAAAATCTTGAAACTGAAACTCACCCTTAACATGAATTAATTGGAGCCAGACACCACTGGGACTTGTGAGCCATTCTGCCTTCTACCCTGCTCTGGCCACTGGAGAAAGGAAGATGGCAGCCTGCACACAGCTGTGCGCTGGGGGCTGCTTCCCATGTTAAAAAAAAAAAATTAAATTCTTGGACTTCACCTCTTGCAAGGTATGAGGAGTCCAACCCCCCAGGACCACACTGAACACACAGGTAAGCCAGCCCAGCTGCCTCCCACCTGTGGCTGCAAGCAAAGACTGACTTTCCTATGACTGGTTTCTTGAACCAGTTCTTTGGAATCCTAGGGCCCTCAAAATTGGTTGGACTCTGAGTGGGGTATTTTGCAAGGGAAGCCCGAGTTATTTTGCATTTGGTGAAATAAATGAATTCATCATTTAACTTTGTGTGAGGAAGCATGTGTGAGACAACCCCCGTGAAGGTTCTCTTTGCCATCTTTGTGTGATCGCATGCCCATTCCCCTTCCTCCTCTAGCAGGGTTGGTTGCCAAGTGCAATTAAGCACTGAGCCAGGAGCTGACATTGGAGTGTGGTCACCTACAGGCAGAAAACAGATTCATACTCAGATAAGAAGCCAGGTTAAACAAGAGAGGGAGGGAGAGAGGGAGGGGGAGACAAAGTTTATTACAATCCTCATAATATACTTTTCTTTAAACATTATTATTTAACTCCCTCCATGAAATGTTTGGCCATAAAATGGTTTTTGTGCTTTTTAGACTATTTGCTTTACATGTGTTATTAAAAATTTAACCGCCAAATTAAGATTATATGATTTTCCTTAATTGTAAGAGTTTGTGACTTCCAAAAAAATTACAGATCTGAGCTAGAGAACAGAAAGTGGCATTAAGATTCAAATTGTCTAAACAGTATGGGAAATGTGATGCAATTTGATGTTTTTTTCTTTTTTCTTTTTTTAAAGCAAAAGGGATGAGTCTTGAGTTTAAGGATTTTGTAAAATAAGCAAGTTTTTACTAGTGATCTTCCTGTGGTTCCCTCCCCCAGCCCCCAGCTGTCTTCCACACATTCCAGTTTGTAAATTTTATGAAAAATAATCTGATTGAGGTGGGGGTGCAGCTCTATGGTACAGCGCTTGCCTAGCATGTGCAAGGCCCTGGGTTTGATCCTCAGCACCACATAAAAATAAATAAAATAAAGGTGCTGTGTCCAACTACAACTAAAAAAAAAAAATCGGATCACTTCATTCCGTTGCTTAAAACTGATTTACAAATTTTGTGGTTCAGGGATCAAACTCGGGGCCTCACACATGCTAAGCCCGACCGCTACCACTAAGTGACACCCTAAGCCTTCTTGCTCAGAACCTTGAAGTGGGCCGCTCCAGGGTTTCAGGACCGCCCCTTCCTCTGGGCTCATGGTGTACTCTGCCCCCTTAAAGAGACCACCCTGCTGTTTCCCTTTCCTTCACCAACAGGAAACTCCCTCCTTCAAGAGTCACACAACATCCCCTTGGCTTGAGGCTCTATGGAGATGGCCTGTTGGCCTGCTGGACCAGGGTCAGCACTTTCACACCAGTGGGGACCTGTCTGTTAGTGGTTGATCAAACATCGACTGTTTCATCCCAGCCTTAGCCCAGTTCTTACATACAGTGGCTCCTCTACCAGTTTTGTTGAATACATGTGTCCTTGGATTAAAGACTATTTCCTTCTCCTTTCACGACTTTGAAAGTGCTCAGAGAAAGAAAAGGAAATGACAGAGGGGTACACAGTTTAATTGGAACACGACTGTCTAGCTGGGGTGCTCCCAGCTGCTGGTTAAGCAGAAAGTAAGAATAAATGCAGTGCCAGGCACGTGGTGCCCACCTGTGACCCCAGCTACCTAGGAGACTGAGGCAGGAGAAGCACAAGTTTGAGGCTAGCTTTAGCAACTTAGCAAGACCCCATCTCAAAATAAAAGGGCTGGAGCCGTTGGTCAGTAGTACAGTGCTCTTCCAATCCCAGTTCCAAAAAATGGAAATGTGCGGCACAATATCAAGAAGTTAAGAATTCCAAACAGTGACAGCAGGTCATTAAACCAGTTGGGGTCTAACAGCCCCAGTGATGCAGCTGAACAGCAATCACAATATTGAGAAGTTGTGAGAGAGCAGGAAAACTGGGAAAGAGGTTGGATCAATTTTTTGAAGAGTGACTTAAATTTTATTGGGGGTCGAGAATGTAGCAGAGAGCTTGCCTAGCAAGTGTAGGGCCTTGGATTTGATCCCCAACACCACAAAATGAATGAATTTTATTTTCTCATGCCACATCCTTCATAAGATCACTACAGTATGTGTTCATTTACAACTGCAGAATTACTTTATTTCAGATTGTGTTAGTAAAAATGCTCTTAAGAAATAATGTCATCACCCATGCCCCACCCCTTACCCCTGAATTGAAGCAGCAGGCCATGACTGACTGCATTTCCTCCATCCAATCCCAAACTCAGGGAGAACGGGTAAGAGAAGACTGGCTGAGCCTTCACAGGATTGTATATGGATGAGAAATTTTTATCACTTATTGATTTTTTGTAAAAAAAAAAATCTTGCATCATTAGTTCCCTATGCAATCACATGAAGTCTCTCAAAATTTGATTTTATTTCATAATAAGTAGAAAAAGTTGTAATAGCTCCAAATAAACTTGGCTTATCAGACACATCATGATGAAATGTTGGCATATGTTGATAGAGTAAATAAATGAAAGATTTGACGTGTTTAAAAGTCTCAACTAGTTGGAAATGGGAAAGTTGATTTGTACTGCAGCAATTCTCCAGAAGGGGGCAGCACTCCCTGAGCCAACTGTAACTGCCTCCTCAGAGGCCGCCCAACTCTTGCCTGCCCTCCAAGGTGGTACCTGCTCTGCAACCCTTTCCTGACTTGGCTCCCCACTGCCTGGCAGGAGCAAGGGGACAACACACCACCAGTGACTGTGACACTATTCCATGGTTATGTGCAAGGAGCGCAGCTAAGAAACGAGCCCATGGACAAATGAAAGTCCCCAGCCTTCCTCAAGGCTCTCATCTCATGCTCCACATGCTTGGCTGTTACCCTGTCCTCTAAGAAAGAAACCTAGCAAGAAACCTAGCGAGATGGCTGAATTTGCAAAATGAAAACCTCTTACTATCCTAATTTCTCTAGAACATAAAAAGTCACACCACCCAATACCAACAGAATAGATCTGATTGAGTTGGGTTTCTTAAACTCCTAAGCTCAATTTTCTCAAGTGCAGAAGAAATCATAACCACCTCCTTCATAGGGCCCCTCAAAAATCAGCAGGACAACACATGGAGGTGACTGGGAGAGTAGGCGCTCTGACACTTTCCTCCACATGTTTGCTGTCTGGGGCTCTTGTGTTGCTCAGGCTAGAAAACTGCTGAAGGTGAGAGAAAATGGCTCTTAAATGCACTTGTCGGAAAGAGCAACATTCACAGACCAAACTCTGCAGGTGTAGTACCGTTTAATCTTGGCAGGAGGCAGGGACACCTCTCAGCTTGTTCAAATGGCTGAACATATCTTTGCCTTCTTAATTATTTTATACCATTAAACTGTCACCAAAAACTCCTAATAAATAGTATGATCAACCGCCTGAGAGGTCAAGGTCAGCAAGGGGACTAGGGTTGCTCTTCTGCTCATAACCAGGACTTTGGGGCTGAGACAGTACAGGATGAACTTCCTGAGTAATGACTCCTCCGTAGCAAGGAACAGGCTTCATCCGAGAAGGCACTCTTGAGACTTTCCCCTGTCGCCCCAGTGACCAACTCTAACACATGGATTCTCCGCTGCTGGGCACGTGGCAACCAGTACACCAACACGAAACACACAGGACTCAAGTGAGCAGAAAGGCAGTTCCATTTTGTAAGAAACAATATAGTTTATTTTTCTGACACCACAGCTCTGGCGAGTGGTTTCGTATCAAATTTAATGGAGGTCACACAGAACGTTTTATGCATGGGAGGGGAGGAAGGGGAAGGAACCACAAAATCTAAAACAAAAACAAAATCCTTGATAGCTTTTAGCATCTGTTCCACTCCCACATTAATAAAATTCACTTGGGAATTCCTAATAAAAAGAGAACAGAAAATGAGGTGGGCAGGGGGAGTGGGCTGGGGGTGGAAAGGCCCAGGGAGAAGGCCAAGGGCCCTCCCAAGACAGAGCTTCCCTGCAGGGCCAGGAGGACACTCAGCAGGAACAGGGCTTCTCTGGAGCAGTCTCCAGCAGAACACCAGGTATTGCAGCTGCCACAGGGGAGGGGAGAGGAGGGGGCTGAGTGTCACCAGGGGGGCCCGAGGGAGGAGAACACACTTAGCTAAGATGGGAAGTGTGGGGGAAACAGAGAAGACCTGATGGTGGGTTTGTGTACTGAGAGAGACAGACAGTGCTGGTGAGCACTCAACTGAAACAAATGTCCTAAGCTTCATTATTGTTAAAAAGAAAAATTTCCCCCATCCCCCCACCCCTCGCTGAACTTAGTTCCTTTTTTGTGCTTTTCATTAATACTCTGCTCTGAGGTCGTAGTTTGGTTTTTCTATACACTGGAGTTGAGAGAAAATAGTCCAAAGTCTGAAGATGGATTCTCCACCTAAAGTAAACAGCCCAGCATTCCTGTTCTCCTCTTGCCCCAAAGACTAACGTCTTTGCTAAAATCCCTTTTACAATATAGTACAGTACACACAAAAAAATAAAGCCCAAATTTAAAAACAAAAACAAAACCAAAAAAAACCATAGAAGAATCCTGGGAGAAGCCAGTCCAAATGACGTAAACATACAGAGAATGGTGCAACATGTGACCGATGGCAATTCTCAAAGCACAGCTACAGATTCCCAAAAGTAGGTGCCATCATGGGATACCCAAGTCCACAAAAATAATTTTTAAAAAATAAATCTTAAAAAAAACACACCTGTTGATTAAATGAAGAATTTGTTTTCAGACAGATCCATACATTCTCGAGTTCCCCTCCCCCAAAGCAGCCCTCAGGTCTCTGTCCCCCTATTGCATGACCAACAGTAAGCACTCCTGGCGCTCCCTCCGAGCAGTGCTCAGGACCTGGAATCCCATCTCGACAAGCATCGGCACATCCAATCTTAGCAGCTTAAAACATCATGTTTCCTGGGTTGCCAGGTCCTTGGCTGAATCCACCCATGCCCACGTCAGCAGCCATGCCCCAGGGCCTCATCTGGGGGGGGGATCATGATGTTCTGTTGGGGTCCCATCATGCCCTGCATGGACATCATCATTCCTGGGGAGCCCACAGGCCCGGGGTGTGTGTACAGCCCAGCAGGCCCCCGATCCTTGCCAGGAATCATGCCCACGGCAGCAGCTGGATTGCTCATCAGGGTGGGCTGGCCGGGAAATGTAGATTGTGCTGGTGACATCTTCCGATGGTGAGGTCCCATCATGCCTTGCTGGAGAAAGGCTGGTGGTCTCATTGGGTTGTGGCCTGGCAAGGATGGAGCCGTACCAAGAGGGATGTCCGGAGTTCCTACTGGCCCTGGACCTCCCATGCCAGGTAATGCTAGTCCTATTCTGGGGGCTTGATCACCCATCATCCCCTGCATGTGCGAAAAACCAGGTCCAGGACCCTGGGGCTGTTTACAGCCTGGGACTTCCCCTCGAGGGAAATATTGCAGTCTGGCTAGGTTTCTCAGATGGAATAATGTGGGACAGATCAAACTCAGGAATCCCGGTGGCTCCAGGTCGGATGACCTCCTGCAGATCTGGGTCTGTAAACACTGAAGGCATGCTGTTCCCCAGGACAGTGAAGGAGTCGGGACCCCCTGGGCCTCCAGGATTGCAGAGTGCTGCATCTGCTGAACTTGGTGGCAGGTTGCTGGGGCGGCCGAGGGGGCCATCTCCTGGGAAACCCATCCCTCCTGGAAAACTGCCTTATCCTCCACTGGGGCCATTGTGAGGGAATGGGACTTGCTGTGGAGGAGACTGCACTGGAGGGAAGCCCTGGGGGAAACCCATCCATCCTTGAGGTACCATCAGAGGCTCCTGGGACCCATGCCCCATGACAGGGTTGTGTGACATCAAGCCAGGCCCCATTGGGACCCCATGAGGATGTATGTTGGGTCCCATAGCATTTGGTGAGGGCATCTGACTGGAGTGAGAAAGTGGCTGGGTCATTCCCATTGGGCTGAGGGTTGGCATCGGAACCACGGGGTTTGGACCTGAAATTCAAGGATTCTGTGTATTAATGCCCATTCCTAGAAAAATAAAGATATCAAAGGAATCAACTCAACTAAAAGCAACTCAGAAAAACTAATAAATCAAATTAACAAAAAAAGTTATTTGGTGGGAAAACAAAATCTCTGCCATCAAAGACTGAAACATACTTGGGGGGCGTCTGACCCACGCATATGACATGACTGTGCAGAAGACAGCAAGGGGAAAATTCTATGTTAATAAGCAAACAGTGTTGTCGTCTTCACTGGAGACAATTTAACACAGGAAGAAAATAATCTGCCTGAACGACTGAAGTAAGGCCCTTTGTGGAGATGGAGGATTATTGGTTCCACAATCCAATTGTTAGGAATTATAACAAAGAACCCAAACGAGTCTTTTTTTCCAACTGACACCTGGCATTATTTTATGTTGCCTTCCCAAGAGACCATTTAACTCCAGGTTACAAGACACGTCAAGGCAATGACAGCGATGACGTTTAATGGAAAAGGGGAAGTGTCCTGTCTGCCAGTGTCTGGGATGTCTAAACTTCTGGCCTCCCTCTGGACCGTCACTGAGGGCGGCAGGGATGGCGTCTGCCCCTCACACAGCGCAGCCTAACCTGGTTAACTGGGATTGCCATCACCTTCACCACTGAAGATCACGCCTTTTTTTCTGAGATTAGTGGGGGCATAGGTGGGAGTGGGTGAAGGAATGAAGGCAGACAGAGCAAACAGTGAAAGGAAGACTTTTATTATGGCCCTAGTTCTAAGAAAGGACTCGTCTAGGAAACAGGGGCTTCCCACTCTCTGGAACCCTGTGGTGGCTGGTGGCTCGAGGGTGCGTTTCCAGGAAACCACGTGAGAGCTAACAACATTCCCATCAGCATGTGAGAAAGAAATGACCTCAGCATGACTGCAGGATGACCCCAAAGGAAAAAGTCCAGAACCCGCCAGGTACACAGAACAGGGAAGCCCTCTCACAGCCTCAGAGGAGCTGATGAAGAAGGTCATCCTCCTCTAGTCAGGCACTTCCACTCCACTGAGACTGACTCTGATGGCACATGGCTAACTGTTCAATGTCCACCTGTCTCTAAGAAAACAATTCAGGAAGTCTCTCCCTGGTCAGCACCAGCTCCACACCCATCTTTTTGGCTTCTTACCTGGCATGTTATTCATTGATGGCAGGTTGGGAGAACGGGCTGGAGGGAAGTCGCCATCAGAGCTGGCCACAGTCTTGATGGCATCATGGTACAATGGGGTCGAAGTGGGCATTGCGAACTTGGACATTCGAGACATCATTATCGAGAGAGGGTTCTGGGAGAGGGTTGGCTCTGGAGGCATAGTGTAAGGTGTGCTCGAGGGAAGACTTCCAGGGATATTCACAGAGGCAGGCTGGCTGGCTGAAGGCGGTGGAGGGCCATCTAGGAGAACAAAGCAAAACAAAACAAAGATGGGCAGGGAGTCCACTGGTTCTGAGAGCTACTGGGCCTTATGATTATGAACTGGCAAGGCCAGGAAGGAGACAGATGAGCAGGACAGTGTTATTAGACCAAGGACACGAGTCATCAATCTTCTAGTCAAGCTCTCTGTGTGTGCAGGAGACTGTGGCGTGATATGGAGATGACGGATCAGCAGATGTGAAGACAAAACCCAGCAGGAATACATTAGAAAAATGAGATTACAAACAACCATTTCATTGAAAAGAATGTGAAATATAAATAGAACTCTTTCCCTTGCCAGTCACAATTAAGAACTTGATCCAGGTATTAGAATCCCATGAAGCCAGACTAGTGCCCAACCCCAGGACCAGCCATATCACCCTACACAAACTCTTAATTTCCATGACTGCTACGGGTTAGAAGCTCACATGTAAGACAATGCAAGGAGGTTTGGAGAAACAGTTGGGTCACAGCCTTAAGCTAATCAATGAATTAATCCCTGCTGGGACCAACTGAGTAGTAGCTGGAGGCCGGTGGGCTGTGGCTGGAGGAAGTGGTTCATGAGGAAGTGGCTATGGGGTATGTATTTTTTATCTGGAGTGGGCAGTCTCTCTCTCTCTCTCTCTCTGCTACCGTCTGCCACACTCTTCTGCCATGATGTTCTGCCTCACCTTGAGTCCCTAGGAATGGAGCCAGCCTTCTATGGACAGAGACCTCTGAAACCATGAGCCCTCAAATAAACTTTCCCTCCTAAAGTTTTTGTGGTCAGATCTTTTAGTCACAGCAGCAAAAAAGCTAACTAAAACAATGGCCATGATGCTTGACCTAAGAAGGTCCGAAGCAGCTAGCTATTCCACTGTTTTAATGACCCTCTTACCCCAGAGGAAGACCCTTGGCTTGGCAGGACAGGCCTCCCATCTTGTTCTGGTTCTAGTTTTCTCAGGTGGAGACTGTACCAAAACTAGCACACACCCCAGAGCTCTGGTTCCACCCACGAAGCTACTATCATCAGTGAGGGTCTCTCCCAAAAAGAAAATATGAACAAACTGCAGCTGATCTGAGGAAATGGAGTTTTCTGTGGGCAACTATAGTTACAAGAACCAAACAAGTCTTAGAATAGCTTCCCTCTATGTGTGGGACAAGACTCACCTTGAAGTGGGTGGGCCCAGGATTTGAGGAAGTCACATTTCCCCACTGTTAGGACGTTCTATCTCACCAGCCTTGTTCACTGTGCTAAGGTAAGTCACTGTGGCAACTGACATACAGCGTCCCACTCCCTTCCTCCTTCCATAGCACCCACCACACACAGACACTTTGCAGGGCTGAGTACTTGTGCAAACACCTAACGCAGTACTCAGAATGATGCACCTTGCCACGAGTTTTGGCAAAGGCCACTTCCTCTGGTTACACTCAAAGACACCAATTTTCTTAAGCAAAATCAGGGTCTGGCAATCTCTAGGTATGAGTGCGACTGTGAGGATGCCGACATACTGACCTGACTCTACACTTCCCAGCATGGCTGGGGAGGCCATGGTGAGGGGAGCTTTATGGTTTGGAGGAATCCCAGAACTCTGAAGGGGAGGTTTGGGAGAGGAGGTCCATCCAGGTGATGGGGCAGGAAGTGATGGAGACTTGAGGTGAACAGGCGAAGCAGCAGCAGACCCCAAAACAGAGGGGGACTTAATGGAAGCAGCAGCAGCGGGGCCTGCCAGCATGCCTGCCAGCTGCGATAGAGTCTGGGGGGAATTGAGGTTCCCCGAGGGTGAGCCCAGCATTGGGGACTGGACTTGGTGCATCGTGGGAGACTTCAGAGGGTTGATGCCTGGGGAATGCACCTGGCTGGCTGCCACAGATATATACAGGGGCTTGCGTCCCAGGCCACGCTGGACGGGGGGAGCTGGGTTGAGGCTGGTGGGGTTACTCGAGGGGTTGAGAGGTAGTGGTGGCATATGACTGAGCTGGCTGTTAGTCCTCTGGTAGGGCCCAATTGATTCTCTGAGATTCCGCAAGCCACTGCCGCTGCCTGGACCCTGAGACATGGGAAGGAATGGCCTGGGGCCCATGCCATACTCCTGCTGAGGGTGCTCACTAAATGGCAGGGGAACCATCTTCTGCTGGGCAGGCAGCATGTCTGAGCCGCCTGGGCGGGACTTCATCGACTCCTCAGGGCCTGCGCCAGCCTCTCTCATCTTCTGAGGCATCATCTGAGTGCTGGGCCCCATGCTGACATTCAGATGCATGTCTCCCTTCATCCCACCAGGAACCATCCTAAACTCAAGTTCCTGACCAGGGCCTATCTGTGGAGGCATTCCTTTTGGAAAGTCGCCCCTGGAAGGACTCAGCGGGCCCTCGACTGGTATCCGTGGGAAGATGGGATTGTTCCTGGGCTCCATGTGGCGCTGGGAGCCTGGGATCACCCTGTTCACCTCCATGCTGGGCCTGATGCCTTCCATGCCCATCCCTGGGGGGAGACCCAGCTGCTTCTCTGCCAGCTGCTGCTGAAACATCTCTTCAGACAATCCTTGGGGGTTTGGGAAGCGCTCCCCTCGGCCAGGACCGCTGAAGACACCTTGGCCGGGAGGGAAGTTTCGACCATCTGGGATTTTTTGGCAAATCGTCTGGCCAACTGACTCCAGAGAGGCCTGGTTTAGACGCAGGGTTGGGCTCATTTGGCCCTTCCATCTCAGAGTTTATCATTCCTGCAAATCCCGGGAGGCGCATCTGGCTCCCTGGCATGTTGGGATGGGGAGCCATGCCCCTGGGGGGGGAGAGAATGCAAAATGCTGATTCCATCAGAGAACGGCTCTGCAGCCCCGGGTGCCCAGCCTTCACCAGGAGTCACCTGGTAGGGAGGGGGCAGCCCTCGGCCCACAGCCCTCGGCCCGTGCGGGTGGACCAGCACGTCCTGCAGGGAGCACTGCTGCACCACCACTTGCTCCTGCTTCCTTCTCTTCTCCTCGTAGAACTCCTGCTGCAGCTTTAGCCACGCCATCTGCTCAGGGGTCATGTGCTTCAGGTGGTCAGGTCCGATGGGCAGAGACTGGGAGTTCATAGAAGGTGGAACCATTTCATCTGGAGAAAAGGGCACATCTCTATGTTCTTGAGGGCCAAAGGGAGCTCCCACATCTGTCCGGGGCCCAGGACCCTTACCCAGGCTTTGGGACTGAGCCATCATGGCCTGGATTGGCCCTTCTGTTTTTTTCTGAGGTCCATCTAATACCCCAGGATTCTGCTGGGCCCCCCCCCCACTCTGTCCTCCTGAGAATTCTTTCTCATCAGGGAAGAGCATACGCTGGATGTCTCTGAGGGTCTGCAAGGAGCGCTCATGGTGATCCAGCTGCTCCTGAGACAGGCCGTCAGGGTTTTCTCCCAGTGTGGGGGGCTCGCCACTGGACACTGATGGGGGTGGAGGGGCTTTGGGATCTGCCGAAGAGCTACTGCTCCCCTGGGAGACAGGGGTCACTGCTCGACTGTTGGGCGTTGAGTTTGGCCCGGTATCAACCGGGGGCAATGGAGTGGAGCTGGCAGGACTACCCACAGGAGCAATCAGTTTATTCTCCAGCCCAGGACTGTCGTGGTCCAGGGGACGTGGGGGTGCCACAGACTTGGGTGCTGGTGCCGGAATGGGTGGAGTTGGCTGCAGTCTGGTGTTCTGGGAAGAATTATGGTCCTGGTTGGCTGGAGCTGGGGGTTGTTGTGGGAGAGGTTTCGGATCATTGTGAATGGCAGATATCTGTGTATTCTGAAGATAAATGAGATTGTTTAGATCATTGGTAAACTGAACAGAGGGGCAATTAAAAGAGCAAGATATGTTATAAAGGACTTGTCCCAATGACATAATTCTCTACTGACACCTGATTCTGAAATTATTTACGTACAACCCTTCTTTGGACATAGAGATGTTTCGATTTTTTTTTTAAACCTTACTGTCCAATGGCATCCTCTTTCCCTTCTTGAAGATCGGGTTCCAATAACTGTATAAGCATGCCAGGGGAGAGCCAATCTGCCAAAGAGAATAAATCTGAATGTCTATTTCGAGAAACAGGTTTGATATCACATGTCTACTATGTGTTTTTGATTCAGGGAAAAGATTAGTTCCTTGGTATGTGGGAGGCTACACCTAACACCTTTTTCTTTTTCCTGGAAGTACAATAGGGTATGCAGACTTATCGTCATCAATCAAAAGGTCTGATGCTTCACTTGTAGCTCTGTGCTCTGCCAGCTGGATACAGTGGGAGGCCACTCCATGTCACATCCCCTCCGGTAGGGTGACGACTGAAGTGTTCCCCTCCTTGAGTTTCCAGGGGCCTCACATCTATGGTTTCTGTTTTTAGTTTGTGATCACTGATTCCCTATCTGATAAGAATTTGTACATTAACTGTAGTAGGATAATCTGCAGGAAGGAAGCGTTTGCACACAAGTCTGAGGTGATCTAGCTCGCGGTGTCCCTTGATCTGTTCCTTCCAATGGACAGCAGGCTGCCCTTTTTAACTTATTAAGTACTACTGCTAAACTGAGTCCTGGATAAAAGCTCCCTTACCTACAATTGGTGACACAGACACTACGACTGTCTGGAAGAAGGATGTACATGTTCTAGGTCTCAACTTTAGCACAGCTGAGACTTCAGAGGGTTAAGAAGGGCCTGGTCTACAAACTTTCTCAGTTATTTTTCACCAGCCTTCAGTGACCCTCCTAATCCCTTTCTGGTGTTCATTTGTTCCTACTTGTTCATTTAATCCATTCTGTATTCCTAAATCCACAAGGCTCTTAACTTACCTCCCCACTTACTCTCTGGAATGTTTACCTTTGGGTAAATCTGCACATGAATTATTATGTGTATCTACATGAAGAATTTATATTTCATATAAGCAAAAACATCTTTGAGTATTTATACTCTGTAAAAAAATATATAAACAAATGTTTCATTTGGAAGTACTGATGCACATTTGTCTGTAGATAGATTTGTATGGGTAAAATCAGCTCAATCTGTTTGACTCTGTTCAATTCCACTTTTGCAACTCCTCAACCAAAGCATGGAGGTCACCCGAATTTTCCCTGTCGTGCCGTTTCAGGTTTGGTTTGGTTGGCCAGTTTTAATAAAGCAATTACAGTCAAGGAAACTGTTTCTCACTACCCCTTTCATTTCAGATTTGGAGCAATGTATCATTACTAATTCCCTCCTTAACTCCAATTCTGATTACATTTTAGCACCAGAGAAGGTGGAGGTGACAACTGTATTAAGAACTATCATTAAGTCAATAAAGCTCGACTGGGTTGCAAGGTACCCAGTGGTCCCCCAGACAACAAGCATTTTAAATATAATGATATTCACTCTCCATCTGAGTAGTGCAGATAACCTGGGAAATATAAAATCCCTCAGTTGAGGAAAGCTCAAGCTCTGCTACGTCCACAGAGATGAAGATTTCTTTGATACACACAGTAGACAAGATGGCACCGATTTTATCTGGAATTATAACTTTGCTTACTGTCATTTAACTTTCCCATGATTAAGACTCATACCAGTATTAGAGTTCATGCTCTCTGAACACAGGGACTGTATCTTGAGCTTCTTAGCACTCCCCACAGCATCTGGTGCAATGCCTGGACAATGCCAGGCACCAGAAATGTTGTTTGGTTCAATTTAATCAACTATATGCATTAAAATAAACACTGCATATTTTTTCTTCAACTAATTCAAGAATGTTATTTTTTTAAAAATCTGCTCTACATATAGGTTGAATTTAGATTTTCCTAGAGATGGTGACCCTGAAATATCTGTGTAGCTCCTCTTTTGTTTAGCATCTTCTTCCCCTCACTCATCATCAGTTTACCAGCATCTGATAGAAAGGCACAGTGTGACATGCCTAAGGTCCCACAATACCAGGGTCACACTAGATATCCAGAATACAGCTCCTTGTCAATCACCACCCGATCCTGGGCAGTCACTGTGGACCCACTTCTCAACCACATACCAGAGGGGCTGTGCTTCTGTCCGCCTTGCTGCTGGAGATGTTCTGGATGTGGAAAGAGACGATGGTTTCAACATGGCTTCAGCAGCTCTCCAGAGACAAAAGGTAAAACATGCTAGGCCATGTCTCTGTCTCACTCACTGTGACCCCAAATGGACCCCATGCTGGACCTCTAAGGGAGTGGAAGGAGAAGCACCAAGAACCACCAGAGATATTGGATAAGAAGAAACCAAGGGGCCGGGGGTGGCTCAGTGGTGGAGCGCAGCCTGCCATGTGTGAGGCTCTGGGCTCAAGTCTCAGCACCATATGTAAGTAAGTAAATCAACGACTAAAAAAATAAATTTAAGGGCTGGGGATGTGGCTCAAGCAGTAGTGTGCTCGCCTGGCATGCGTACGGCCCGGGTTCGATCCTGAGCACCGCATACAAAACAAAGATGTTGTGTCCGCCGATAACTAAAAAAAAATAAATATTAAAAAACTCACTCTCCCTCTCTCTCTCTCTTAAAAAATATATAAAAAATAAATAAATAAATAAATAAATAAATTTAAGAACAGAAGAAGAAACTAAGGGAAACATTTTATTATCATCAAACACCTGAAACTAAAAGACAGCCATGAATGTACCCCAAAAGAGGCACTAAAAAAACAAAACACAAAGCCCCAAACTTTCTTCTTCTTAATGAACCTACTATTAAGGTATTTTATAGAAGATCCTAGTTCAAAATCCCAAACTGAGAAATGTGAACACTAAAATCTCAAAAACACCCAGGGATAGGAAAAGTTTAAGTTTGTTAAGATTCACTTTTTATCTTAAGTGAAAAAGAAAAGAAAAAAAGTGCACACAGGGTATTTTTTGACGAATAAACGAATAAAAATCGATTCAGCCATCCACTCAGAACATATATAGCAAGATGTTCATGGTAGTTATGTTTAAATTCCAGAGGTTTTTCTTTTTAGTGGTTTTTTTTTATTTTAATTATTCCACTATAGATATTTACTACTTGGAGCATTTAAAAAATAATAATAAGCAAATTGTAGAAAAAGTGTTTATTATACAATCACTCTTCTATGTTTAAAAAAGGTAGATGTGTATATTTGTATTAGCACAAAAAATTTCTGAAAGAAAAGTCAAGGAAGTATTATCAGTGGTTGCCTCTGGGGAGTAAGATGGGGAAGGATTTACATTTTATTTTATCTCTTTTTGTACTGTCAACTTTACATGATACAAGAGGGAAAAAAATCAATCTGCAAGGGGAAGGGGAATAAGAATTAAGGTCCCCTCTCCCCACACACATAAGTGACGTTTAACAGCAAGACAGTGCCATCTACTTACTTATTGGCCATCTCAGTAGAAAACCATATACCACTTTGGCTGGAGTCTTCTGAGCAGGTGTGGGCTCTGGGGCAGTAGCTTGTCCATGGGAAGGGGTGGAAGACCTGGGGACTGTGGCGGTTGATGGGGTCATGGAGTGTGGTGTGTGCTGGGAATCCTGGGACTTTATATGGTCAGCAGAATTACATTCGAAAAGAATAAAAGACTCATTGTCATGGAAAGACTGAGACTCTTTTTTTTCCTGCCAGCATTACAGCATCACAACACAAACCCACCTTGAGAATTTCAAGGAGAAACTATCTTGTTAAGAGGAAACCTTCTTTTTACTTATAAAATTTCAAACACTCTTCTCCCTACATGACTCATTACAAAGCACCCTCCCTCCTCATTTCTGTAAATAGAATACATCCTTCAGATATCAGTATAACTGTCCCTCCCTCCTGGTAACAGTTCTCAAACTTCTTGGACTTGCCTAGATGCCCCAGCTAATGGAACTCATAGTCCCCTAACTTCTCTTACTTCAGCATTCATGAAATTTCATTGTTTATTTAACGATCAGCTTCTAGATACACTCAAATCCTTAAGGACGGCTACTGCGTCTATCTTATTGACCATGGTACCCCTAGCATCTGCATAGTGCTGGCCCTCATAGTAGGCCTCCCAAACTTAAGGAGGCCTTCCAACACCTGAGGAAGGAAGGAAAGGAAAGAAAAGAAAAGAAAGGAATAGAGGTAGGGAGGAAAGAAAGGGGGAACAATCACCCAGGTTTTCTTTTTTTTCTCACAATATTGGGACTTAAACCTAGGGCCTCTGAATGCTAGGCAAACACTCTACCCTGAACTAAAACCCCAGGCCTTTTATTTTTCATTTTGAGTCTCCAGGCCAAAGACATGCATAAAAATGTGGGCAGCCCTGTGAGGTACCCCGTCAAACTATGTGCATCCCCCCGAGCAGCACTCAACAAGGTGGTTCCAGACTAGGCTCCAGTGAGTAGAAAAGTGAGAAGGAACAGTTCCATTACACATCACTAAATGGCCCAGGCTGGCCTTGAACTGATGATCCTCCTGCCTCAGGCTCCAGGCTAGCTGGGATAACCATGAGGCCAGCTTTTGCTGCACCTGGCAAGGTTTTCCATTTTTCATATGGGTTCCAGTTCTTGAAAACTAACTTCACATTCTGGCCTACAGTTAGATTTTTGTTCTTACACTAGGAGGAAAAAACCTAAAATCACATATCATACCCCTTTCTGGCTGACTCCACTTTGGTACCTGCCAAATCTCTACCACACCTGGTAGTCCCTCATTCCTGCCACAGTGAAATCAGCTGTGACAAGTCTAGAGTACTGTCAGGGCCACCAAGGCTTCCTCTTGTGTCTGCAAGCCTAGCAAAGTGGCAACCAGAGAGCACAAACCCAAGCCCAGGGAGACTACTCGGATGGAGAACAGGAGGGGATGCCACTTGCAGAGAGGCTGGAGCTACTGACTGGAAAATGAAGGAGAATCAGCACAGAGGCCAAAGACATGCATAAAAATGTGGCCAGCCCTGTGAGGTACCCTGTCAAACTATGTGCAACCCCTGGGCAGCACTCAACAAGGTGGTTCCAGACTAGGCTCCAGTGAGTAGAAAAGTGAGAAGGAACAGTTCCATTACACCCTGGGAGAACTCCTGAATCTGACTCCTGTTCTCCCCACTTGACCGAGCTGGCCTTTCTGGCCTCCAGCCCATGTCAGAGGCTTTCCCTCAGGACACGACTTCCCTCTGAGTCTCAGGGATCTTACAGACATACCTTTCATGTCAGAGTCATCGTTTGGAGTCCCCGGATCTCTCTGATCAAAGGAGTCGGGGGAAACACTTCGCTCCCTTTTCCCCTTGCCCTTGGCACCATTTCCAGCCCCATGCTCCCACCTGGGCCAGGGAGTGCTTTAGGGGTATGGCCCCCACTCTTGGAGTCACAGGGGGATGGCTGGGATTGGCTGGCTGAGCCCCCCTGTTTACCCTGATTGGAGAATTTGGAATCCAGCTGGGGGTTTCCAGATGGGGACATCACTGTAGGGGGACGGACCATCACCTCCTGCTTTGACTTAGGGCTACTAGAAGAAACAAATAACAAAAGGAGATAAGACACCAGGCACAGGAGCAGCAATTTCTTCAGTGGGTCCAGGAAACCCTAAGGACTAAATAACCACCCCATGTTGCACCTCAGCCACTTGCTCGTTCCCATTTCAGAGCCATCCACAGAGGAGGACTGAACACAGTGGACTGCCAGGTCTCAGGAAACCTGGTCACATGGGGACCCATCTCTAGGCCTTCTGTCAATAAAGGACAACAGTTTCTATGTACATAGGGAAGTGACTCTCACACGGAGACTAGTTTAGAGTCAACAAATATGCACCCCCAGCCTGGTGACAGACAGCTGTGAGGAGAGGCCAGCTTCCCTGCTGGGAAACTTGGACAGTCCCAGAGAGCAAGAGGGAAACCCACTGGTGCCTGGAAGCTTAGGGAGATCCTCCAGGACGCGAATCCCTCCCAACAGTGCATTTTACCAAAACAGGGTAGACCAACCACTGCCCCAGTGCGGGAAGGAAAGGCTCCTTTCAAAATGAAACTCAAGAACTGGGTAGCAGAGGGAAAGCTGGCATGGGACTGGGGCAACCTCAGGCCCTCACCTTGCCAAGTTTAGCAACTGTCCTGTTGGTCTTTGTATGCGAGTTTTGGCAAGGTGTGCAGAGGTAAAGAGGAGAGGTCCAAGAACAATGAGTAAAGAATACTACAGGGAAACTACATAAGCTTTGTCATTAGCCCGGTGACTCTTCTGTTCCTATTTACTATTCCATTTCCCTTCCTTTCCCATTTGGGTGTCATCTGTTTCTATCCCAACACACCGTATCATCAGTAAGTGTCTGTGGTGCACCAGGAATCCCCAAGGGGCCGTGGGGAGTGGCCCTTGTCCTCACCTCTGTGCGTTTCCTGATGGAGAGTTCCTCACTTTAGGGTTACTGGAATGCATTGATTGAAATCCTGAGCTTGCAGTCACAAACAGGGACGGGCTCACTGAGTTCCTCTCGGGCTATCGCAGAAGCAGCTGCTGGGAGCAGCAGCAGTGGCCCACTGCTTGCTTGGCGTGTCCCTTAGCATTGACCACCTGTACTCCTTTTTCCTCTTTGTTTTTCTCTGCTGGGGAAGTGGGTCCTTTCTCCTTGCAGTTCCCGCATTCTCTGGGTGTGTGCCTCCTGCTGCCAAAAGAAAATCTCGCATCTCCAGGGCACTCTACAAGAAAAGAACACCCCAAAATGGTGAGACATAACATAACACTGAAACATAAAACCACATCACAACAGGATCAAGAGGAAAGCACCAGCCAACAAAGAGCCAGCAAGATCATCCCTCAGCTTCCAGCAGAGTTAAAGGAAAGGGCGACACTCCTATCCTGGCCACAGGCTCTGGTGCTGAAGTAGCTGAAGAGTGACTAAGACCTTATCCCAGCACACAACCTCCCACCCAAGCAGCAAGAACTAGGCATCTGTAAGCAGAGGAGAAATGCAGTTTAATCTTTAGCCATTTAGTCTCCTTCACATTTCTCTACTTCTGAATACAAAATCCTCAAAAACATTTTATTTTTTTTTTTCTTCTAAAACAATGCTTTGAAACCACTGGGAAGTGCAGATCCAGTGACTCTCTGCTATTTTAGCTCTGGTGGCAAAACAATGGCACCAAAATGTAACAAACCCACCCCAATTTCAAACCACGAATCCAATGAATCTATGCTTATTTTCTTAGGGCCTCAAGGGCGAGGAGACATGAAAGGAGGTACTTTTGAAAACAAATATTGAGCCAATACTAAATACAATCAGTTCTGTTCCCAATTTCCATGATCTTTCTATTAAATTATGCCAAATATGTGTCTTGTGTTCTCACTGCTTAATGACAGGGACTTTAGGCATGGGTAAGCAAGGGAATGATCCATAATTCTGAAGGTAAAAGAACATCTTTGAAGGCTAATATATTTTTTGAGCCAATTTGCAAGGCTAATGTGCAGCATAAAGGTCAAGTAAATATTCCCAAACCTAGCTAGAGAATAAATGAGAAAGCCCTTTATTTAGGGAAGCCCAGACTGGCTAAGGGAAAATCCAGGTATACCCTGAGTCAGTCCCTCCCCTCCCTCCCCTTCTGCTGCTGGTGTCTTACTTCAGAACACAAGACTGAAGGGGGAGGTTATTAAGTGCAGGATCAGTAGCTGAAGAATCAAAACGTGTCACAAACAGCTCAGGTGTTGCAGCTTACATGTGTTTCCAGAGGTGAAAACTAGACTAATACTGGGAGGGTCAGTTATTTTCTATGTTTTGGCAGTATGATCATTACCAAGTGTCTATTTTGTCATTTAGAAATTTTTACAGTCCCAACCACTTTACCTGGGACACAGAAGGAATTCATGGAAGTTCTGAATATACACACTTTTTAAATAGAGAAGACAGGAAAAAGAACTATAACAAAACATAGGGAATGTTGCTAGGCTAAACATTTTGTTATTAATTTAAGGTTATATTTTATCCCTATCACATTTCAGCCTTTTTGCTTTTCCAGTTTAAACTATAAAATGGATTGTGTTTGTCTAATCTGACAGAGAATCATAAAGCATTCTGTAAATCCCCAACAAATATCAGCAACCTCTGGTAGGGAGGAAGCAGCAAATGCATCCGCACGGACAAGGCTATTCCAAACCCTTTACCTCAGGAAAGAAAAGCATTACCCCTGTATAGGGCCCGTAGCTCCTGGTCCCTCCCATCTGTGACACACACTGACCACTCCATGTGCGTATTTTACCCCTGTGTGAAGGCTGTGTCTCTGAAGACAACCCCCTGTTTCAAGGTCTTTGGTTTTTCTATAACACTCAGCACAACACACTAAGAGGGTTGGGACTTCTGTGACTTACTTGGCTTCTCACTGATTGGAAACACCCAGCATTTGTGTTGCAATCTCTTTCCAAAGCAATGCAAAACATATTACAAATATCAAATCTCTATAAGTCTACCACGAATTTATGAGCTGGTAGCACAGACTCTTTCTAGTAATAATGCTGTGACCATAAAACACTTTTATTTTCAAAGTACTTCTACATATAGTTCCTTATTCTCTTATCACCCCAAGCTCTAGGCCTTCTGACAGTAAGAACAAATGAGCAAAATTCTCATCTTTTTGTGGGGGATGGCAGGGGGTGCCAGGAATTGAACCTAGGGACACTAAACCACTGAGCCACATCTCCAACACTTTTTATATTTATTTTGAGACAGAGTCTCACTAAGTTGCTTAGGGGGCCTCACTAAATTGCTGAGGCTGACTTTGAACTTGTGATCCTCCTGCCTCAGCCTCCCGAGTGATGGGACTACAGGCATGCACCATGACGCCCAACTCATCTAGATTCTGCCAGAGATCCCTTCCTTCTTGAAAATGACCTCATTTGGTTTCCCTCGTTTTCTCCTAGTGCTCCAGTCATTCTATGCCTGCTTCCCTGAGGCCTCTTCTCCACTCAGGCTCTAAAGCCCCAAGGTCCTCGGGAGTCTCTCTGGGCCCTGGCTGCGCTCATCCTGGAGTCCTCTCCATGCCGACAGCTTCCAGATCCCCACGGCTCAGCCTCCAGCTGCGACTGCACCCACCCATACACTTCACACTTCCCCCAGACAGTTCCAACCCAACAGGATCAAACATGAGTTCTTGTCTCTGTGTAGTCTTCCTCCCAAACGACTTTCCTTCAGTTTCCCACACTTTAGTAAATGTCCCCTTTATCCACTCAGTTGCTCATGTCAGAAATCTGGGAGTCACTCTTGACACTTGACACTCTGCTAACCCCCACGTCAAGTTTGCACATTTTTGTTTAAAGAATGAAGTCCCAGCTTGTTTCTTCTTCAGAGAAGGAAGGTTCCTTAAAATCAGGAATCTACACGGGAGTCTGCATCACATTCTTCTCACAGCACCCTGCGTTTTTCTGTGTTTATGATCACATGTGTGATCATGTGATCATCTGTGTGACATTCATCTCTAACAGCACCAGAAGCTCCCTGAAGGTGGGGACGGAGACCGACCTGTTCATCCCTCTACTCCCAGAACTTACTACAATGGCATGAAAATACTGGTTTCATCCACCCAGAAAATGATACCAACATGGAGAAGAAATATCTGCATTCTCACACTCACTATAGCATTTACAATAGCCACAATGTGGAATCAACTCAAGTATCTGTCAGCGGATGAACAGTTAAAGAAAGTGTGTTACATTCATGCACACCCTCTGGAATACTATTTGACCTTAAAAAAGATTGAAATCCTGTCATCTACAACATAGATGAAACCAGAGAACATTACTTTAAGTGAAATAAGTCAAGCACAGAAAGACAAATACTGCATGACCTCACACACAGAACTGGAAAAAGTTGAACTCAAAGAAGTAAATAGTAGGATGGTGCTTACTAAGGGACAGGAGGTGAAGAGGGGAGTTGGGTGATACAGAGGGGAAAAGGTCCGTGAAGCAAAGCCCAAACTTCCTCAAGACCACCTCTCAAAGCCAGGCCTGTGCCCCAGTGCTCTCTCCACCCTACTCACTGAAACCCCCGGTCACGACACTGCACTGCTCATCCTGGAGGTGGGGAGTCCGGGAACCCCTTTCTTAAAGGTGATCTCACCTGGAAGACGGTAAATAGTGGGAAAAAATTCCTAAATAAATTTTAAAAAATGAACCACATGAAAATAGACAATGAACCATGGGCTATATTTCCCCCATCCCTGCACTAAGGCATCAAACCTTATGAACCACTTGGCCTCCCTCAGATTTAAACTTTGGGTCTCTCTTTTATATACTTTCACTTCTGTTTCCAAAAAAAACCTAAAAACTGAAAGCACCTGCCTTTCATTATGTGCTCTGATTTTATGTTGTAACCCCTGAATGGCTCGTTTAGTTTTGTGATTTTGTCCTCTATGGATAATAAATTTCCAAATGCACATTCCCAGTTTTAAATTCAGTTGTGCATTTTGGATCCTAAGCCTCCAAATTTCTACTGAAAGCATTCATTTTTAGTAATTTGCCATCACTTAAAATCCACAATATCTAAAGCCAAATTCATCAAATAACTTTCATTTATTCCTCCTATGCCTATGGACAATATCAAACCTTATTAATATTTCTAACACCACAAGTAGTACTATAATCATCCAAGTCAACCAGATTTGTAAACTAGCAGCATCTTTGATTCCCCTTTGCTTCTTACTCCACCATCCCTATAATTATTTTTTTTTCTTATATCTCCTGAGTTACTTTTTACATTGGGCTTTTGTGACATATCTATTTAACTGCTGAGCAAGAGTCACTCTTAATCATCCTAAAACACAATTTCATAATACATCACCTGCTTATAATGTAATCTTCCTAAAATACTTCTCCAAAAACCCATTACTCCCAGATTTAAGAGGTAAATGAGCATTTTCAGTACTTCACTGTCAACAGAATCTCAAATTCTTCAATCTGAAAAGGAATGTTTATTCTAATCTGTTCCACAAGTGTTTATTGTAAATAGTGTTTCTAACCCTAATATATATATATATATATATATATATATATATATATATATATTAATTTTCTTACAATGGCACATGTTAGTGTCATCATCTAGCGAGGATTATAGGCACTAGGGTCAGAGATGCACAAGAATCACAGACCTTGCATTCAAGGAGTGAACTCTGGTGCCTTACCATTCAAACACTCTTGGTTACATCCAACTGTAATCACAAGGCAGATTAATACTCCTACATGATTTCAGTCATAAATATTTTATGGTTCTTTAGTGTTTCTACCTTTTGTCCATTTAATCAAATCTCACTAATACAATGCTCACCTTCAATTCCATATTTTTTGTACAACTTGCTCAGCTTCCCTAACCTTACTAACTTCACCTTAATACTAGTATCGTATTTATAAATCTGTGTCATACGGAATGGAAGTTCCATTGTTTCTTGAATCAACACCAAATAATATGTCGCCTCAAATTAAGAATAAAGACCACACTTTCAGCTCTTAAACTGTTATCACCTATAATACTGAACCCATAAAAGCAGCAATAAAAAAGTTTTTCTGTACACAATGACACTGCTACTCAATATAAAAACTTGTTTCCTAGTAGCAGATTTAAACTTTTACTTAACCTACTTACATTCATTCCAGTCCTGATAAACAGCATGATTTTGCAAGGCAGCCTTTATAAAGGAAACAACTGATGACCAAGAATCAGAACAAAAATAAACAAACCAAAAGGCACTCAGCTGAACCCCTGACATTAGCACAGTGCTCTATGGAATAAATTAAAGCACTCATGCATATGTATTATTGTAACTTGTAAGCAAAAATTGCTGCTGTGAACAGATTTCTAAATTTTGAACTTAGTCTAAACCTTAAAAAAGTAAAGTATTTTAAAAATGTTCACACTTTAGAAGTCAATAATTTTATCAAGAAGCTATCCCAAAATTCATTTTATTTTAGAATAAGTTAAAATTAGTTGGAAAATTTGGCCATTATCTATGTAAATAAAGCCTCAATAATAAATTTACCAAACTATTAATCAAAGCAGAAACTAAACTCTGCAGAAATTAACAGAAAGCAAAACTTTACAACAGATTTTCTACATTTACAACATGAAATTAAAAATAACTAGATACATGGAGAAATAAAAATATAACCATTAGGAATAAAGCATGCCATACAAACATACAGAGATGACACCAATGTTGACATAGGAAGAAAAGAATTTTAAAAGAGTTATAAATATTCAAACATTATAAGCAAAATATGATTAAAAAATAAATGAACAGAAACTCACTGTACAGCAAACTATTTAAAGATGGGATTCTAGAATCAAAAAATACAATACTTGAAAATTTCACTGAGTAAGCCTAACAATGGACTAGAACAAAAATATGATAAGTGAAACTGAACACAGATCAATAAAAAGTTTTCAGCAGGAAAGTAGAAAATACTGTAAAACATGAATAGACCATCAGCTAGAAGGTGCAAAACATGGAGTATCAGAAGTAGATGGGAGTGAATAAACTGGCAAAACTTTCTCCAAAATCAGTGAAAAACATCAACTTGCAGATCTAATTTGCTGAGCAATCTCTAAGCGGAACCATAAAGCAAATCTCACCAATTTGCACAATTGTCAAAATGCTAAACTACTTGTGTAAAGAAAGAAATCCTAAATTTCATCAGAGAGAAAAAAGACAATTTACAGTAAGGGGAAAATGATACCAAGAAACACTACTTCTCATCAGAAATAACGAAGGCTAGAAGGTAATAGGATGACAGACACCCTTAAAGGGAGAAGAGGAAAAACAAAAGTCATCTCAGAATCACAGACCATAAATGTAAACTGCAACATATACCAACTGATGATTTTAGACTGAAGGAAAATGATATGAGATAAAATTTGGATTCACACAAAGAAAAGAAAAATGCGAACAGCAAATATGTGAGTAAGGATAAAAGACTATTTCCTTTCATCTTTAAAATGCATGTGATTGTTTAAATTGAAAATCATAAAATCCTTTTGAAACCTTTATGGTATTTTTAGGACAAAGAACATAAAAGAGTTAATGGAACAATACCTGTTTAGATTCTTAATTTTATAATAATGACATAATATAAACACCGAGTACACTGTGATAAGAGTATATATTATAATCCCTATCAAAATCAAGTATAAAGCAAGTATAACTAAAAATCCATTAGAAGGATTAAAACTGAATACAAAAACTATTTGATTAATCAAAAAGAACAGAGGTACCAAAATATTACTATGATGGAACTAAATATAACACACCAATGAGTACAAAATGTTAGACTGTAGAGCAACTAGAACTCTCATATATTTGGAACTTTTTCAGGAAGTTAAACATACTTCTACAATATGACCTAGAAATTCTACTCACAGTATTTACCCAGAAGAAATGAACACAAACAGAATTACACAGAACTATTTATAGAGCTTTGTTCAAAATAGTCAAATCCATGAAATAATCTTAATGCCTAGAGATACCTAAATGGATAAATAAATGGTTTATCAGCACAATGCAATACTACCATTTAGCTACAAAAAGAACTACTAACAAACACAACTTAGTGGGTCTTTTCAATAAAAGAAACCAGACACAAAAGATATCCTGTATCATTCTACTTTTATAACATTGTAGAAGTGGCAAAACCAAACTAAATATGATTTAGATAGCAAAACCATCAAATCAGTGGTTGCTTGGGATGGGTAGGAACTGGCTGGAAAGGGACATGAAAGATTTTTCTTTTTTAATATTTTTCAGTTGTTGATAGACCTATATTTATTTATATGTGCCTAAGCTTTTTCACCCCAGCGATGGAGGATCCTCTTACCAGATGGAGTTCTTGACCTTGTGTTGCAGCGCGTTGGCCTCTGTCCCTGGCACCCCGGGCACAAGGGCTGGCAGAGCCACCCCCGTGTTGGGGGCGCTGGGGGGGAAGCTGCTGATGGGCATCAGGCTGCTGTGGTGGCGGCTGTTGTTGTTCCTCTGCCATCGCTGCTGGAGGGGTGGGGGAGAGGAAAGGAGGGAAGATGGCGGCGCCGGGAAGGGTGAGGGAAGAGAGGGGGAGGGGAGGACGAAAGGGGGTGGAGGGGTGGAGGGGTGGAGGGGTGGAGGGGTGGAGGGTGGAGGGGTGGAGGGGGAGGGGTGGAGGGTGGAGGGGTGGAGGGGGAGGGGTGGAGGGGGAGGGGTGGAGGGGGTGAGGGAAGAGACGGGGAGGGGAGGACGAAAGGGGGGGAGGGGTGGAGGAGGAGGAGGAGGAAGGAAGCTGGATAAGCTAGGCCTATACCCCAGGGCTTCAGTAAGCCGCTTTCGCCTGCCGCCTGGGCGACGTCACCGGGGAGACCGAGCGGCTCCTCACGGCCGGGCGCTTCACCAAGGAAGAGGCATGGCGGCGCCCCTCAGCCCCCCCCTCCCCCCCCCCCCGCGCCGTCTCCTCCCGTCAGCGGCCGGGGCTGGGGGATGAGGAGGGGGACGTCTGAAGCCGAGGTGTTGGGGCAGGCTCCCGCCAGATCCGAGGAGAACAGCCGCTTGGAGACTTGGCGGCCCGGCCTTCCTTCCTTGTCCCCGGGGCTTTCTACTCCGAGGTCCCCACGCTGCTGCAGCCCCAGGCTCCGCTCCACGCCACTCCCCACGCCACCGCCGCCACCGCCGCTCGCTCCCGGCTCCGCCGCTGCCGCTGCCCTGCCACCCCCGGAGCAGCCCAGTGCGCGCAGCCGCACTGGGGCCCAGCGCAGACTGCACTACACCTACCGCTGGGCTGGGGGGGGGTGTGGACTAGTGTGTGCGGTGCATGGGGCAAAAAATCTATTTGATTTTTTATATATACAAAAGATTCATCATGAAGATTATATCTGATTTTATTGCATTAAAAACTGAGTAGAAAACCGAGACTTCAGCAAAGTTAAATGTGTTTGGCTGCCAAAGTGCCCATCCTTCTTTTATTCTGTATTGTACTTTTCTATTTCATCTTCCAATGTACTGTATCTGTTTTCCAGTGTTATTTTGGTTTTAATCTAATATAGTAGTACATGATTTCAGATACGCCGCTGTCCTGGCTCAAGTTCTTCATATAATTGTGAAAATGATAAATTTACAAAAGTTAATGTCAGAGACTCATTACAGATTCACATAAATAGATCATATAGTTGTATCAATAATGATAAAGAGATTTATATAATAAATTGGATCTTTAGCATTCTATAGTGAAATGTTAAAATGTATATGAATAGCATAAACAGAGATGTTGACTGTAAGAACCTTCCCAACACCAAGTTATAATCAGGAATAGACACAGCTGCTTTAATATTCATACTATAAGTTAATTACCCTAAATTCATTTTTAGCCCAATCAAGGCAGCAATATCATCAAGAAAATTCAAAAGAACTGTTCATATTGGCTAAGAACTATTTTTTATATTGATATCTGATCATGAGATATTCTTAATGTTCTGAGACTCATGGCTCTTCAAAAAGAAAGAAATCATAGGGTTAAGATCTTACTTGAAAGAGCTTTTATCCTCTATTGAATATCAGCCTAAAAACAGCTATTTCTTCATTTGAAGGCTAAGCTCTTCCTCAGATCACTTTCAGGGAAGAGAAAAGGCAGTAGAGCTATTTTTGGAAAGTCAAACTCCTGTTCAGCCAATTCTTACGGAACTCCTTTCCATCTGTTCTCTGACATTTTAGTCAGGTATGCACTTGCCAAAGAGCTTTCACTGGATTCTGAATCCACTGGTGAAGACAAATGGAATAAAATCAATTTACTTTTATTTTTTAAACCAAACATCATTAAAGTATAAAAAGACATCATGCATAATGTCAAAATAGGTTGCACAATCAAATCTACAGCCTACATTATAAACAAAAAATCAGTAATCCAGACTGAATAAAAAATTACTGGTTCAGAATTCCTTTCTAAGAGGTTGCATTAGAAATTCATTCTATAATAGAAGATAAATAAGAATCCACAGTCACTTTCACAGACAGAAGACAGTTTTCCTTAGAAGAAATAAGAATCCTGAAAAAGGCATTTGAAATCGTTTTCCAAGTAACTTAAATAATAATAAATATTCTCATTGAGAGAAGAAAGATAAAAGACATAATGTGGATTCTGAGCTTCAGCATTTACTGGAAAAACTAATCAAGAGTGGTTTGAAAAAAATTTTTGAAGCATATGTTTAAAATATTAGATCAAAAAGTAATAAAGTATTATTGATAGAACCAGGTCAGAAAGCTAGCCAACTATGACTTCTGAAAAATCTCAAAGATCCCTGGCACCTGAGTGATTAGTAGTTACTGTGTCAGAGGGCAAAAAGATCAGTAACTATTTGTCCTTGAGAAGGTGCAGAGGAAACCCTAAACTTACAGATCCACTTGTCTCATGATACCCGAAAATCTGGCCTGGAACAAGGAGAAAGTTCCACTGATTCAGTAAGCAAGCATAACCTCTGAGAATGTAGTCTATTTGAAAGAGAAAGTCATGAAAGGAGAGCAAAAACTGGTCTCCATTAGAATTCCATGAGAGGGTATGTAAAGATAATGTCAAAGAGTAACCCAAAGGCATAATTTATTTTCTTTTTAAAGACATAAAAAATATTCTACAATATGGACTATTCAAAGCAACAACAAATAGAAAAGCTAAGTTATGATGGAATTAAGGACCATTTTAGTCATGGGTAAAGGTATGATGAGGACAGTAAAATATGTACTGAAGTAAATGAAATGCAAACATATCCACAACTAATCAGAAAATATCAGGAAACCAAGTTAAGTAGCTGGGTATAGAAATGACAATGAAGTAACTGGCTAACAGAATGCTTAAAATACTGTTGGAATATTTCACAGGGCCTTGGAGATGGGGTAAAGTATCAAATGAGTTTCAATATGGTCAAATATAAAACAAAAAAGTTATCCAAGCTCAGTTTACAAGATATCAGCAAATAATGAGCCATGATTAAAAAATCAATTATACAAAGAGATGTGAATATGGATGTGTTTGTTCAAACCTAATGCTCTAGAAGAAGAGTCCTCAATATACCTTTAACAAATTAAAACAAAAAAAATAAACAAGTACAAGAAAATTTTTAAGTATACTTTTGTGAACGAATAGTACAGGATGAAGATAAGAGCATGTCAGGAAGAACTGCCCGAACACTGAAGCTGGGTCTGTGTGTCAGAAATGTAGGATACTAAGAGAGGGGATCATTTGAAAATTAAGAGTTAGGCAAGGCACCCCACTATAAAAATCAAAGCATCTCAAGTACCTTTTCCCTTTCCCTCTTTCACTCAAGGAAAAACACACTAGAAAGGCTTAATTGCTATTAGCCAACTATAATACACATGACATGAACATACTTGCAAATACCTAGGAAACCACTATACTTTAACACAACTCTGTTTTACCTTTATCTCTACCTTTATTTCTTTACAGTAAAAAAGAGCTAAAGAAAAATACAGATCTCCTTAACCTTCCTTGTCTTTGTTCACAAAGTAGATGTTTACCAGGAAAGATAACTAAAATATTTCTGAAAAATAGTTTATGTAAAGTCTATGGCTTCTTTGTATCTTTTTCCTTTTTTGTATACCAGTTATATTTCTTTGTCCTCTCTGAATTAAATGTAGGACATGCTTTGGCAAGAATGTTCAGATGAATATAGCAGACTTTAAGGTGATTCATCTCTAGAAATCTGAAGCAGAAGATCCTAAAAACTCAATCTGTGACAATAAAAAAATAGTACCCAAATTATTTCTTTTATTGATGATGACTTCCATTGCACCAGCTTCTTAATCAGATGTTGTGAGTCTGTAGTTATTAACCCTTTCTAAATAAAGTTACAACAGAAAATTTTTCACTTTAGTTTTTCCTTAAATTCTTAATACATCAGTTTATTTTAAAGACTATTTCATTTTGTACTTAAAACTCCTTTCTTCTAGAAACCCATCAAGTGGTTTTAAACATTATTTATTTCACATTACAGTGATGACTCTCAATAGACCACATGATTTAGTTCAATACACACATTTAGCACAAGAGATAAAATTCTTCTTTGATAAAGAATACTGGTTATTCGGGTTGGGGCTATAGCTCAGTGGTGAGCGCCCCCTCGCACATGTGAGGCACTGGTTCGATCCTTAGCACCACATAAAAATAAAGATATTGTGTCCATCTACAACTAAAAATAATTAAATAAATATTTTAAAAAGAGAATACTGGTTTTCTACTATGTCTAAATCAAGTGTGTGTATGGGGTTGGGGGGAAGGAGGTGGGAGAGAGGGAGAGATCAACTACATATTCATAAGAATATCAACTACATATTAATAAGAATAGAGCAAGAAAACAAATTTCAGTAATAGAATGGATACTACCTTTAAACTAATTTGCCCATTGAAAGGCAAGGGCAACTTTTTACAGCATCATAGAATAAAAATGGAGCATATTACATAAGAAATGGAACAATTTTCCAAGGCTACCAAAATTGTTAACAAGACCCAAAATGACCTTAAGGAAATAACAGCCTGGACTTGCCTATCTATCTCTGCCTCTACACATTTGCACTGGGTCTCAATTTTCCCATTACCTCCCACATCATGCTACAGTTAGGCAGCGTATACTCCTTTTTAAATCTGTACAGGAAATCATCTTCCAAATTATTCTGGGTTTATTACTTTACATTTTATCACCTTGCAACCATTAATTTAAGAAAATGCTCAGTTTGTTGTCGTCGTCGTTGTTTCTAACTTCTTTGTCCAGGAAAAACTGATCTCTCCCCTTATTTGAACTAACCACATCATTCCAAAATGCTAGTTATGTGCAACTGACCCAAACCTATGACACACTATGAGGAAAACCTCAAAAAATTCTTCTACACAAAAGGAAACAAAATAGAACCTATTTCTCTCTTTCCTTAGCTCCATTTAGAAATCTGAGATATGACACCAAAAACAACCAATAAAAAATAAAATGGACTTTAAGTTAAAGAAGCCGTGCATGGTGGCACATCACAAGTTCCAGGCCAGCCTCAGCAATTTAACTAGATCCTGATTCAAAAAAAATAAATAAAAAGCACTGAGGTGATGGGGATGTGGCTCAGTGGTACAGCGCTCACCTAGCATGCATTAGGCACTGGGTTCTATTCTTAGCACCACTTAAAAATAAAATAAAGATATTATGTCCACCTATAACTAAAAATATATATTTAAAAAAAGCACTGGGGATTAGCTCCATGATAGAGTGACCCTAGATTTAATCCCCAGTACTGGACAGTAAGAACACATCATTAATTTTACTTCTTCCTCTCCAATATTACAATTCCTTTTATGGGTGGCAAGACTATATTAAACTGAGCTTCAACTCAATATTAAGAGTGAGCTCCTCTGTCCATTCAAGAAAGGGTTGAGTGCAGCGACAGAACATATATAGCCATGAAAAAATAAAAAGTCAGCAACTAGTAAGACAAGAAAAAAAATAACTAAAGATTCTTCATAGCATAATGGTTTATTCAACTCCAACAGTAAAAAATTGAGGCTTTACAGACTCAAGTAAAATCTGAAAATGTGATTAATTTCACTATGGATCATTTAAGTGATCCAAGCATACCCTCCAAAAAAGCATCCATTTTGCTCATTCACAATGGGGAGGGGGGTTGGAGACTAGAGGTATTTTGGAGTAGACAGAGGGGAGTGAAGGAAGGGGAGAGGGTATGGGGGTAGAATGACAGTAGAATGAATCAAACATTATTACCCTACATGTGTAAATGAATAAGTGACCTGTGTAACTCTACATCATGTACAACCAGACAAATGAGAAGTTATACTCCATTTATGTATGATGTGTCAAAATGCATTCTGTCATGTATAACTAATTAGGATAAAACATTATTTTTAAAAAGTATCCATTTGCTTAAAGCAGTGTTAAATTATATCCAAATTCATAGAGATTCAAAATAGCTCAACAAACTTGAGTTAAAATATATACTATTTATGCCTGAATTTCATCCCTGATACATGTATCACTACATAACTGCAAGATGAATAGCTTCAGGTAAACATTCTCTTAGAATAAATAGCATCTCCATGGATTCAAGACTTTCATTTCTGAACCACCCCCACCTCTCTTCCCTTCTCATAGGTATTCTACTGTTTACTTTCCTTCTGAACCTGTACAATCCTTGCAAATGTCTAGAGCTATGAAATTAGGGATCTTTAATTAACAGTATACCTTTGATTAAATATACAAATATTTATTAATATACCATAAAATTCTATAAGAAAAAAATAAATAAAAACTTACTTTCTTCCTCAAAGCTATTCATGTCCCTATAATCCCCCAGAAGTAGTAAACTTGTACAGCTTAGAAAGAGATATAAAACAAACTACTGTATACATCAAGAATTATTGTTTAGAAGCTGGCACAGTGGCACATGCCTATAATCCCAGTGACTAAGGAGGCTGAGGTGGGAAGATTGCAAGTTCAAGGCCAGCCTCAGCAACTTTGAAAGTTTTCCAAACAAAAAATCAAAATGGCTGGGGATATATCTCAGTGGTAAAAATGCCACTGGGTTCAATCCCTGGTACCACAAAAACTGTCTAATAAAAAGCAACACCTTGACATAAATATTCATATCAAATTTATTAATTTGGTACTATTAATAAATGTGGAAAAAATCTAAACCATTCCCCCTCTATTAACTATGGAACCAATAATTCCCATGATCAAAAATTCATTACCTTCTATTATGAAATAAAAATTCATAAATACCACTGCCTTTTAAATATTATTTTATTTTTTAAGCTACCATACTATATAACTGATTTTTTTTCACTTTTAATACAAAGTCCTATGAATTTTAGCACAATGACAGTTTTCAGCTATTATTTCTTCAAAATTTTTTCATACACCACATTATTTCTCCTAACCTTCTGGAAATAAGTGATACAAATGTCAGGCCTTATGTTACTGGCCCACAGTTCTTTAAAGATATTTCCCCCCATATTTTTCATTTTTCTCTTTGTTGTCCAGATTGGAAAATCAGACATTTCAAATTTTCTCTTAGAAAACTCCTATTCACTTATCTTCAAGTTCACTGACTCCTCTTCCAACTACATTGCATTATTGAGTCCATCCAGTAAATTAATTACATTTGTTGTATTTTTCAGTTTCAAAATCTTGTTTTCTCTTTAATCTTTTCTTTGTTGATATTTTAAGTCTAATGGTTATTGCAGGAGTGTATGTAATTGCTTGTTCCAATATCTTTATAATAAAGAATTTAAAGTTTTTGTTATTTAATTCCAACATCAATATTATCTTATCACAGGTGTCCATTGTTATATTTCCCATTGTGAGTTATTTGTAATTATTTTAGGTTATATCCTTGAAATTTTTAATAATATTATAAAACACAGGATCTTCTTAAATCCTATAGAGTAAACTGAGATTTTGTTTTCACAGGCAATTCACTTAGTTTCAGGCTGCAAGTTCCAATATGCCTTCTATGAATTTTAGTTCCAATGCCCATTTAGTTTTAAAAACCTTTGCGGTGCTATCTGGATTAGTCCTGTGGGTGTACCACCCAATAGTCAGTCTGAAATCTGAGTGGAGTTCTATCCCACATTATCAGTTTTAAAAGACTTTGATATGATAATTGAGATTAGATATTTGTACAAAACTTCATAGGATCTCTTTCATAAGCTCTTTCCTCTTTTTCCAGTTTCTGAAGGATACTTTTTCTGTCCTGAAACCAGGAACAGTCAGTCAGTATACTTGCTTAACACCAAACACTAAGAAGATAGAATTTTAAAAATAAAAAAAGCAATGGGGTTTAGCATTGCCTCTTGGAACCAAAACTCAATCAGAGAAAAGAATTTTGGTTCCTGCATACACCTGTGTCAGCTGGATATCATCATCATGAGAGTGTTTAGAAGCAGACTGTAAGAAAACAGGGGAAAGGAAAAAGGAGAAGGAGGGAGAATGGGGAGGATGAGAAAAAGGAAGGAGGAGGAGGCCAAGGAAAAAAGAGAAAGAAAATAGGAATTACCTGAACTCTCTCTGAGCTTTTCACCCTTCCTTACTCCCTCATGCTAGAATTATGAGACTTCTGGATCTTGCTTTGTTTATATCATATATTATATGTTTATATTATATGTTTACATCACTTCCAGGTTTCAGGCTATACTAAGTACAGGCTGGGGGATTCTGAAGATTTGGTTGTATTTTGAGATCTCAGGTGCTCCAGTATGCCTACTGCTTTAACTATGTATTCTGTACAGATTGTACAGTTACACTCCATTATAAAAAAAAAGGATAGCAGTGGTTTTACTTCATATGTCTAAGAACCAAAAAATATAACCCTTTTTTAAATAAGTAAAAGAAACATTTTCCTCATTTCTAAATTCTAAGGTATAGGATCTGACTGTAAGCTTAATGTTATTTTATACTAGCCAACTTTGGTGACGAGCCAGTTCAGAAAGACCCAGAAAACTAATTTGATCCCCCAAACCTCAAGCCAAACAATCCTTTTAGCCCACTCCTGGCTGCAAAAATGGACAGAAACATCACTGTCAAGCACTTAGGCCAAATGAAGAGAAAAAAATGTTTATTGAGTTCCACAAGGCTAACACAAGGTCTTGGTAATTACCTAACAGGAGTAGCCCACATCATTTAAAAATAAAGATAATAGAGAAAAACAGAGCTAGAAGCATCTAACTTCTAAGACTTTATGGAAATGTTTCCATGCTGTTTCAAGAATACAAATAAAAACAATGCACTTCTTCGGTCTAAAAGGAAAGTCTAACATACTTGAAGAATAATCACTCACATTAAAAAAAAAATCAAGTAAGTAGGCGTAACTTTCTGAATAATGAGAGTAGCGTATGAGTGGTTGCCATTAACCACATCATCCCAGGAAGTCAAGAAACTGGTTGGACTTTAGGAGTAAAGAAAAGTTGGTCAGTCAAAAATATCTCATGCTATCTAGTCATAGTGCCTAAAATTCTACTGCAGGAAATCACTTCCACAAAACACACTGTGCTTATTCAAATGGTACATATTATGCTATATGCTAATTAGAAAAGTACTGTGGATGAAAGAAATCTAACATATCAATATGAAATTAAAATACTGACATGAAATATTTTCAATATGATTACCACTAAATATAAACAGAAAACCAGAGGAGGAAGAGGTGAAGATGAAGGCAGGGGGCCGGCATACTGAAATTTCCAGTATTGGGTTTCAGCAAATACAAAGAGCAATGTTTTTTCTATTTTTTTTTCTACCTACATACTCTATAATGAATGTGGTTGTTTTCAAAATAAGAAACAAATGTATTAAAAACAAAGAAACTATATGCATTATCATATGATCCAGCACTCCAAGGTAATATCCTATTCTTACAAGAATATTTTATTCTAGCACGTGCAAGTCCCTGGGTTCACTTCTCTGTATCACCCTCCCACACATGAATTTCACAGCCACTCTAATTATACACTCCCCAAATATAAACAACACAAACGTTCTTTAACACGAATGCATCACTCTGTTCATCTATAAAATGTAACACTACTAAGCAATTAAAAAAAATGATTTTATATATATATATATATATATATATATATATATATATATATATATATATAATATATATATAATATAGTTGAATAAGTCACAAAGGTATTATGCTTAGTAAAAGACAGTCTCAAAACACCATTATTATATTCAAATACGGTCTCCAAGATAAAAATTACAGTAACAGAGGAGAGTCAGTGGTTGCCAGAAATTAAGTGGTGAGAAAAGGAGAAAGTGATAAAGTGAGTGTAAATGATTTTATTGTTGTTGTTGTTTATTTTTAAAACAAAAAAAGAAATTCTGTATCTTGATTGTTACACAGATCAAAACATATTAAAATTCTACACAAAAAATAAGTAAATTTTATGTGATAATCCTAAAAATAAAAATTAAAACCACTATTGAACAACTCATGTTACCATGGATGAAGAAGGAGAGTGACCAAAAATAAAGCAAAGAATCAATGAAAAACCAATCAAAATTATAACGAGCTTTTTTGAAATACAATGACAAGCTGATTCAAAGGGGCATATAGAAATGCAAAGAGCTGGAATAGTCAAAGTAATTTTTAAAAAGAAACAAAACTGGATTGACTTATACCATATAATTTCAAGGCATACTCTAAACCTACAATAATCAAGACATTGTCATGTAGCTACATATTACAACAGACATTTAACAATCAATGAAAGAATATAGAACACAGAAACATAATTGAACGTAGTCAAATGCATTTCAAGTAGGACACCAACAAAAATTCAGTAAAGAAAAGTCAGTCTCAAATTGTGCTGAAACAACTGAATATCAAATGGAAGGAGAAATGGTAAGAACTCTGAATTACTATGGAACTCCAAATTACTTTGAAATGGTCATGAGAACTCAATGAAAAATCTAGAACTGTAAAAAATTTTGAAGAAAACACAGGGGGAAAATTCACAATTTTAGAGTAGGCAAAGATGTTTTTAGACAAGACAGGAAAAACTTTAATCACAAAAAAGAAAATCTGACAATATGATTTTAACAAATTAAAACCTAGGACATGGAATGTATCTGACTGATAGAGCACTTGACTAACATGCATAAAGCCCTGGATTTAATCTCTAGTACCACAAGGTAAGAAAGTAAACGAATAAATAAACAAATGTAACTGCCCTTCTCAAAAGAATGGTAAGAAAAACCTGGGAGAAAACGTTCAAAAAAACAGCCCTTTAAATTTAATAAAAAGCTGACAACTCAATTTAAAACTAGGCAAAATAGATAATAACCACAACAAAACTCATCAACATCATCAATCTTCAGGAAATACTACCAAATATTACATGACCAAGTGTTAAAGAGGATGCTCAGCAACTGCAGCAATCAGACATTACTCACAGGAATGTAAAATAGGTACCACCACTTTGAAAGGTAGTTGTCTACTTTCTCAGAATATTACCATACACTCAATGTGACCTATCACTTTTAGTCCCACAGGTATTTACTGAAGAAAAATAACAAATGTCCAAAGAAAATTTGTATCAAAATTTTATCACAATTTTATTCATAATATCCAAATATACATCAACAAATGAATGGAAAAACAAATACTGGTATATGGAAAAATCTTATTCAGCAATAAAAGCAACTGATTTCTGATGCATTCAACAACTTGGGCAGATCTCATATGAGATACTACCATATACAAGCCAGGAGAAGGTGGCTCATGCATGTAATCCTGGCAACTCAGGAGGCTAAGGCAGGAGGATCACCAAGTTTGAGGCCAGCCTCAGCAATTTAGTGAGACCCTGTCTCAAAATAAAAACGAGAGGGTGAGGGTGTTACAGTTCAGTGATAAAGTGATCCCAGGTTCAATCCCCAGCTGATTAAAACACACACACACACACACACACACACACACACACACACACACACACAAGAACATATTGAGTCAGAGAAACCCAGATGTAAGAACTTATCCTGGACAACTCCATTTCTATGAAGTTACTTCTAGAATAGACTAAAACTAATTTACAGTGAAAGAAATCAGATGAGTTGTTCCAAGAGACAGGTGTTAAGGAAAATTCACTACAAAGGGGTAGAAGAAAACTTTTGGAAGTGATGGACATTTTCTGTATATTGATTAGGGTGTGGTACATGTACATATACACCTGTCAAAACCAATCTTAAAACTAACGTAACTTTACACTTAAAATGTGAATGTTTATTTTATTGTATACACAAATACTGCATACAGAGACAACAAAATATACACTGTATTTTATTACATATGCTGAAATGCATACTTACAAAAAATACTTGATGAAATACTGTAAAACTGGATTTAAACAAATTCATAAAAGGCAAAGTTAAACACATACAAATTTGGGGTGTTGAAATCATTTTTTAATATTTATTTTTTTAGTTTTAGGTGGACACAATATCTTTATTTTTTTAATTTTTATGTGGTGCTGAGACTCTACAATAGATTCTCAGCTACGTGGGCACACTACCACTGAGCCACAACCCCAGTCCTTGAGTTGAAATTTTTTCCATTAAGGTATAAATATTCAAATGGCTAAATCACAGAAATTATCAGTTAGAGAAACATGGGAAAGTGATGGCGAAAAAACTGGCAACAGCCTTAGGAGTTATGTGGTCCTTCCCGTCTAGGTAATTCAAGAGTTCTGCCAATAGCATTCTAGGCAGGTGTTCACAATAAATCTGAACAGGGCACTGAGGCCTCTCAAGGTTAAGTCTTTTCCACTGCTAAAAATCACCTCTTGGGAAACCTTTCTGGGATGAAAACTGTGCTCTATAAGAGCAGAGATTGACATACTATTACCCGTGGGTTAAATCCACCCCCAGTACCTGTTTTCACTAATCAAGTTTTGTTTGAATAAAGCCATACATATCCATTTGCCACAAACTGTCTGTGGCTGCTTTCACATTGTAGTGGCAGGGTTCAATGGTTGCAACACAAAACCCACAGTGTTTATTTCACCCTGAGTGTGTGTGTGCATGTATGCCCACACACATGAAAACACACACAAAAATAATTTCCTACCCATGTTTCAAAGAAACAATAGAAAAATCTATTTCCTCTTTTAAATGATAGCATTCAAAAATCTGTAGAATATTATTTCCATTCACCCTGTCTTTCCATACCCTTTTTCTTTAATTATCCCTCCTATAAAGACCCACTTTCAGTAGTTTAAATTCTAAATATACCCCCGCCCTAGACAATATAGTTAAATGACCCTCTTAACATATAGAAATGAATTTATCACCCCAGCTAAGATTACAATAGAACATTGGCATCTATGACTCTGATAGCATATTTCTATCAATGTAATTTAATGTCTCCTTAACTTCCTTTATGCTCCGTCAAATTGGTGGTACACATTTGTTTTTTTACAGTGAGAACTTTAAAAAAAATGAGCATGTAAATAAAAATGCTATGAAAATGAGGTGCTACCACAAGTTCTTTCAACATAACTTATCTGGGTCAGGAGAAGATGCATTTCAAGAATTTAAAGCTCCTAAGTAGAAATATTCCTTCTTTTCACTTATAGGCTACAATTCCACCCCATTATGTTATTTGATACAACCTTTCCCACTTGAGAACTTTTCTCCTGACAAACAAAATAGCTCTGTAGTCCAATTTCCTAGAAGAAAGTTAGGGTGTACAGATAAAAGATGTGAAAACCGAAGCAGAAGGATGCCCCAAGGAAACCTCACCAAATATAATTTACTGAAAAGGGTACAGGCTCATAAATCAGATAGGTTAACGTTTGAATTGAGGTTCTGTTTCTTTGTAGCAAATACTAATATAGTATAAATTATGAACACTTTCTTGTAGATAATGAATGAGCCAGACATTACCTTAAACATATTTTAACATAAAATATAACCCAATGTTTTGTTATAGGCATTACCTCTACCTAACCTAGGCCTTCTATCTGGAAAAACTCCCTTCTTTCTCTCCCCAAAGGAGAAGCAAGCCTCCTGAAGAGTGTGCATCTTTCTTGAATATGTAACAACTAACATAATAAAAAAGTTGCCAACACTAATAATGACACTATTCTTTCAGTCATGTGTTGAAATGGAATAATGCAGAAATTCTAAATTATTTTCATTCCAGTGTTGGTAAGTCAATTTGGCCATAGCCACTCTGAAACCATAAACTCCAATCACTGTGTAATTAATAAACCTGACATTTTAATCTTCATGTCATTCTCTGTGTCTTCTTTTTCATTTGTCTCCAAACTTGGGATCAAGACTTTTATGAGTATGGGTTCTCTAATTAGTTTTCCACATTGCCTTTCTTGTATGAGACATACTCCTAATGCATTCTCCATGGTGTTCTGCTTTTTGCTTTAAAATATAGCAAAAACTAATGCATTCCCAAAGAAATAAATTCAGAATCTTCTAGATTTATTTTTCCTCTGGTTATGGTCTGGATATAAAGTACCCCACAAACGACCCCCCACAACACATACACAAAGCTCCTGTGTTAATACAGAAGGTGAAATGATTTTAATAGTTGTAACCTAATCAGTGGATTAATCATTTGACAGATTATTTGAAAGGACTACTGTACTGGATGGTAACTACAGGCAACAGCATGACTGGAGGAGCCAGGCCACTGGGGATTGAGTCTATCTTGGACCCCGAACTCTTCCTTCTCTCTGCTTATCGGCCATTCTCTTCTGAGCTGCTTTCCTCTGCCATGCTCTTCTGCCATGAGGTCTTGCCTCACTGCAAGCCCAGAGCAATGGAGTTGGTTAACCACAGACTGAAACTACAAAACTGTGAGCCCAAAATAAACTTTTTACCTTGAAGTTGTTCTTGTCAGTTTAGAAAAGCTGACTGCCACACTCTTCAATTTATTAACATCCCATTTGCACCTAATTCAGTACCAAGTACTATAGGTCCTTGTCACTGAGTCCTTCCAAACACTAACCTCTACTTTATAAAACAACTTTCATTATGAATCCAGCAGTTTAAATTTAGAGAGATAATTATCAAGAGATTTGGGAACAAAACACAATTCATCTTGGTAAATGTATAACACACAATCACAACAAAAATATGGAAGCATGAGTAAGTATAACTGCCTAGACACAAGTAAACAATGAGCCTGGATCAATAATCAATAAATTTTCAGAGAGAATGGAGAGGCTTGATAAATCTGGTTGATTTTTTTTTTAATCTTCAATGTCCACACTTTTAAAATGGAAATACCACTACTTTTCTTTTAAGTTTCCCAAAAGATTAAATGAAGTAATCGGTATAAAGTACTAGAGAAGTATTTGGCACACACATCAGGGACTCAATAAAAGTTCCAGGTAAGCACTGAACAGAACCAAATTCCATATCTAAATAGAACAATAAAACAAGAACAATAAATAAACCAATAAATAAATAGAACAATAAAACAAGTCAATCTTGTTCAAACCATCTGCTTGCTTGAGGTAAAAACTGAGAATTGCAACTGGGATTATTTCTCATAATCCCACATATTCTTTCCATATGACAAACAACAATTTAATTCCTCAACATGAAAACAATACTTAATGTCATATATATATTTTAAGCTTAAATACCACTAAAAAGAAGGAAAATCATCTGACTCTGTGCATACTATACCACTTGTGTGAGCAAGAAACAGTAACCTACACTTATTTCAGAAATCCATTAAATTAGAAGTATTATTTCCTTCTACTAGTCACATGGCTTGACAAGAAAAATTCAAAGAAATGCTGATCACTAAATTATTAAAAGAAATAAAGACATCTGTAATTATTCAGAATCATAGTTTCTACCATTATAGGACAAACTTACAATATGAATAGACTATACTAAAATTTAAGAGCTTATTTCTGCTAGGTTTCCACATAAAGACCAAAGCACCATCTTTGTTCCTGTACTGTAAGAACCTGTTTTCCTATAAGAGATCTGAGGAATGGGTCTCATTCTGAACAGCATTCCCAAACTATTTCCTCATGGCTGAGGAGAACCAAAACCCACACCTGTATGCTAAGCCAATGCTGAAGTCAATGTTTCCTGTCCTACCAGCATTTTCCTGCATTAGCTCAGGAGGAGATCACCAATGTCTTCCCATTTCAGCACAACATACTCACTTCAGCTTGGCCCTCAAAGCTAGGAACACTACCAATGTTCTGCTCCAATTCTTTATCCCAAGCTATCTCTTTACACATATTCATATAATGTTTTACTTCTCCATCTACCTCATGTAATAAAAAAAACTAAAAGATTCTTACTCTTAACTTCAAATATTACTCCCCTTTGTTGTGAAGCACTTTATAAAGGTAACTATAACACCCTCTCAGCTTCTTACCCACTTACTCATCCTCTTCCACGAAGTCTTCCCTGATTAATCAGAAGAAAGCTTAGCATTGTTCCACCTATACACAGTCCCTTCCACATCTGCCACCTAAAATAATATGCTTACTTAATTGCCCAGACAGAAAAATATACCACTTAAACAACACATTTATTTAATTGAACACATTTCCCAAGTGATCTTATCCATGTACCTGGTTATATCAGCTTTAGGAGAATACAATTGTTCTATTACTTATCTACCTTTAGGTGATTCTGAACACTTGGGAAATTCAGTACTTGGAACAAAAAATATAATATACAGAAATTAATAGGTGTCCCTCTCACAACTTTGACATTTTTACCAAAGGAAAAAGAACACGTTAAAAAATACACACACACACACACACACACACACACACACACACACACACACACACCAGTAATGCCAAACTTTGCCATGAAGATTCTGTATGTCCAGATCCGTATAAATACAAGAATCAAAACATATTGAATTCTCTGGAAGAAGGCCTCAAGATGAGCTCAGTGCACTTGCCTCTGCTCCTACCCGCTTATCAGCAGGTTCAACTCACCTCCTGACCACTTCTGTTAACACTATCATACATAAATACAACATAAATCCCCCAAATTTTTCTGGAGCAGTCCCTGCCTCATATACTATTCTTCTGTATGAGGTTGCCAAATGTACAATTAAAAGTGACTGGATTTCTATAAATTGTAAATAAAAGAGTTCAACTCTTTTATGTAACTACATAATACTAATTGTTGTTCAAAACACATGATCACTACATTTATGCAAAAAGGAAGTAAGCAAACTACCTGTACTCTGGAGGCAGTGAGCAAAATAATTCCCAAACACCTTCAATGTCGTCTTTAAAAAGTTGCACTTGAGCCACTAATGGCTATCACAATGTTAAAACTTTGCCTACCTTCCTCCATAAATGGATCCTAAAAATCCAATTTTCTACCAGGCTATCAACTCTTTTCCTTCTCACCTAGCAACCAAATTCTGAAACAGTTTGATGTTGACCTCCAAAAGCTCATTAAAATTAACAATTTAATTCTCTGGTAAACTTCAGTCAGGTTAGATCTTCCACCACATTCCAGGTTTCTATCCTCACAGCTCAGCACATAGAGAAAGGTTTACCTTACCCTGAAAAACAGGGCTCATCAACATCTAAAAAAACCTTCAACCTCTCTCCTTTGATTTGTTTTTGTTTTGCTTTCCCTTGCTTTTCAATGGCTACTTTTTGACTGGCTTTCCAAGATTCCAGACTAAAACACAAAATTTAACAGCAATACCTCAACACTTTACTAAATGATTCATGTTACCACCAGAGCTTTGGATACAGAGTCTTGCCAAATTAATCCTTTGCCTTCTTTCCCAGATTATATAATTTGACAGTCCTTTCTTCTCTGCTTAATCTGGGAGAAGATCATATTTCATGTATACTGAAATCCAGGTATACAATGGCATATCTCAGTCTCACCAGGAAAAGTTCAGTCCAAGGGATAACTTCTAAAAACCTGCAGAACAGGCAATGTTTAGGCCAAAAAAAGTCTAGATCTCATATTTCCTGAGATAGTTTCAAGTTTTTTTTTTTTTAATGGTGATTGTTTTTTTTACTTCCGCCCAAACTCTGCATTGACAATCTATATATATCTTGACACATTTTGCAAAATGTATTTAAAGGAAAGCAATGTTGAGTTAGAGTGCCAGAGCATGGCTCTGAAAACTTTTTAATTACAGGCACAAATAAAAATTATTTTTGGCTTTGCAGGCAATATGGTCTCAGTTCTAACCATGCAATTCTGACTTGTAGTACAGTGTTTCAAAATAGCTAGGAGAAAGGCTTTTAAATCTTCTCAACACAAAGAAATGACAAATGCTTAAGGTGCTGGATGTGCTAATTACCCTGATTTGATCAGTAAACAATGTATATATTCACTGAAACAAACTGTATCCCAGAAATATGTAAAATGATACATCCGTACAAATAAGATTTAAAAATAAAAATAAAACACATTATTTTGCTTAGTTCCTAAAGAAAAAAAAATTAAAGGCAGCTACCCAAATCTACCTTGCAAAAGCAGCAAGAGACAAAGAAAATATAAATAGGTGTGGCTGCTACATTAAAATTTTATCTACAGTAAACAGTGAGTCAAACAGCCCATGAACAATAATCTGTGACCGTTGTTCTAATAGTATTACACAATTAAATGACCTTTCTAGACTGAAGGGTACAGTACTACTCCCTTATCCATGGAAATACTTTTCAAGACATTCTAGATATATCTTAAACTATGGATAGTAATCCTATAAGTACTCTTTCTTCCTATAAATAAATGCTTATTATAAAATTTAATTTATACATCAGACACTATAAAAGAATAGCAACAATAATAGAATTATAATAATATGCTATAGTAAAACATTCAGGTGGTTCATTTTGTAATTTTCCATTTAATATTTTTGGACCACAGTGAGCCATGTGTAACTGAAACAATGGGAAAACAGTGGATAAGAAATGACTACTGTTTTGTTTTCTCAGTGCTGATGATCAAACCCAAGGCATTGTATATGCTAGGCAAGTGCTCTGTGACTAAGCTATATCCCCAGACCCAGGACTACAGTATATGCATTTAGAATTTTTACTTATGCTCTTAAATGGATCTTTCTTTTACATGGGGATATGGAACCCACAAATGAATATTCAGTGTTAAGAATATAAAGAATCTAAGATTTGGCCCTACTTGTAAGATAACAAGGTAGTCTGCCACCCTTTAACGAATTAAGGCAAAACACATGAGACTTCTGAGTAGAGACAAATGACCTTATTAGTCATGTTCCAGCAAGTCCCATCCCGACCAAGAAGTATGTATGGGGCCTCTGGAAAGAAAATGTTGTTTATAATCATTGAAGTTCCGCAAGTGAGACCTAAATCAGTCAAGAACACAGGCTGACTGCTTTAAACCTGGCCTTCCAACAGGATGATTGCCTTGAGGTTCCCAGTATAGTTAAAGTAACAATCCAAATCGTTGTTTTTTTGGAAAGACTGTCTAACTCCATTCCATCAACATATTTGCATCTTTTCCCCTTTCCCCCACATGCCAGGGCAACAAATGGTTGGCTGCATATTCGGTGGGTTCAAAGGACAGAATCCTGAGAAAGCCTGAGTTTAGGAAGCCCCAGTCTTCTATAATGTACAGTAAGCATCTGTGACATTTGCTCTGGACAGAGAAATTATCTCTACTATACTGAACAGTAAAAATAACTGTCCTTTTTTCCAGAGGAAGATACTACATCTACTTCCCAAGGCTGTTTACTATACAAGCATCCCTAAAAGAATAATCCAAACAAAGGCAGTCAGTGCCTCTGCTTGCAAAATATGTTGAAATGCAAGAGGCCCATGGAAAATTACCTTCTGACACTGCGAACCCCCCTTGTTTCTACACTGTCTTAAGCTCCTGGTGACTTTTTCTATAAGCATGCTACTCTATCAACAAAGCTGATTAAGATGACAAAAGAGAAAATCAAATTTATTTATTGACCAACCTTGCTGACTAAACTGACAGACAAAAGGGTGGATCAAATTTGTTTATCATGTAATTAAGGTTACGATAAACAGAACTCCTAGCAGCAATATGAGACTAATCTACAATACTTACTTCCACCAGGTCCTCTAGAGTCCTCGACCAAATCAGACAAACAAATAGATACTTGACTGGCTTTCTCCTTATGTTTCTGTGTTGACCTTCCCACTTGGACCAAAGCATAGATCCAGGTATACAAGATGTTTTAGCAATTACAGAGAATCCACCTTACAACCTGCCTGGCCCACAAGAAAGTCTAAGTAAGGCAATTCTGGCATTCACACTAACCCTGGCCAATGCATAATGCTGATTTGAATGTCTTCTAGAGATGAAGTATATCATCAATCACTTCAGCTAAAATCAGGGGCTGATTTCATAATATGTATCCTAACTGAATGACTTCATCCTAGAAACAATTGCGTTCAAGTTACATGTAAACAGTGAATTGGTCAACCCTCCAGAAGCTCCCCACAAGTAATCAAAGTTATCTTCATTTTTGGAGAGATCTCTGCAATCCTTTGAGAACCATCATGTTTCCTTAAATACCCAAAAGTCTCTTCCATATGGTGTAAGTAACTAAATTTTTGATAATAAAGGAAGTTAATGCCTGGTTTCCATATAAGAAGTACCAAGCCAGGAATGTGTGAAAGCGGCCCCTGGAGCTCCATAAGAAAAACCTAAATCAGTTGAGGACACAGGTTGATTACTTTAAACCTGCCCTTCCAAAAGGATTGTTGTCTTATGGTTCCCAGTTTCGTTCAAATGATACAGTCCAAATCTTTGTTTTTTGGAAAGACTATATGAGAAGTCAATCCAACCTGTCCTCTTTGTTCTCACACTAGCCAGGTAGCATTCATCCACTTCATAGAATGATTGAGAAATGGCTACAGGAATGGGGAAGGGAAAGACATCTGGAGGTGGTGACAGGTGTTTTGTGTGGGAAGTACACAAACTGGAGCCATCCCTACTATTTCAAAGGGTAATGACAATCAAATCATACTTAGAGTCACAATAGTTTGGAAAAGTCTTGCCAGGGAATTTTCCTTCATTAGGAAGACTTGGGGTGGGGGGTGTCTGAAAGACAAACATCACTAAAGTCCTTCCTCTCTGGTATTCCCAGGTGCTAACATATTTCCTCCTTAAATGCCAGAGGACACTGTTATATTACATTCTAGTAGCTACAAATCTACCTCTTATTTAACAATTTCATCCTTAGACTCAATGCTTTCATGAGGAAAAGTTAAATACAGGAGAAACCAGAGAATTTTTTTAAAAATAAAAGTTTCAGGGATTGAGGTTGTGGCTCAATGATAGAATACTTACCTCACACATGTGAGGCAATGGGTTTAATCCTCAGCACTGAATATGAATAAGTGCAACTAAAAAGAAATTGTTTAAATAAAATAAACATTTGATGAAACTATAATATCCTCTAGTTTGACCCACACAAGCCACTATAAGGAGACTAGGTAATTGGAATATTTTACCAATGGTTAATTGTATTTTTGACCTAAGTCTGTCAATCCAGCAAAAGAATCCTGGTGGTTGAACCAGGCCATCCTGGGTCTACCATTAGGGTAAATTAAAAGGGAAAAAAAAGGAAATAAGATATGATGCCCGGAAGTTTTCAAAACTAAGTCTATATTATCCCCTGCACCTTTCATTCTGATGGTTAAGCAGGAGGCAATTGAAAGGAGATGATTCTTTTTAGGGTCAGCCATATTTATGTCAACTAATGGTTTACCGCTTTCTGAACAATGGTCAGAACTTTTTTTTCAATCAATTGCCTGGACTTTCCAACACTCAACAATACTGGAATCCTTACAGATAGTAGAGAATGTGGAAGATCCACTGAATTCATTGACTCAAAGATTTACAACATCAGCCTCTTGCATCAGCCAATGTTGAGTAGCCTTTGGAATCAGAGTGCCATCATTACGATATAAATGATCCTGCAAGCTGGACACATGACACAGATTAGTTTCAAGGGTCACATGATGTGGTTGGAATTGGTTGACTGAACTAGAACCACAACAATAGAACCCCAAGAAGCCTCAACAGCAAAGAGGCTCTACAAACAGGTCCAGGAAGGTCAAAGGTCCAATATACTCAATCTGCCAGGAGCAGGACAGGACAGCACCCTATGCAATGTGACTACCATCACTGGAAGATAACAGTGCTAATTTCTGGCAACAGCCACAGGTCTGGAATACAGCAACACCCTCTCCACAGAAACACTGAATGCTTTACCATACCAATATCTTGCATCTACTTTTTTTAAAAGGGGACAGTGGCAGTTATCAAATTGCTAAGGCACTAAAATTCCATTGAGTACAATTAAGAGAATAACATTTTTAAATATTAATGTCAAACTTCTAAATTATATGCTATGTAAATGTTAAATTTGTTCAATAATTTAAATATTTAGATGTCAACTTGAAAAGTATAAGCTGCTTCAGACAAAAAAAGAAGAACTACCTTATAATGTGAGAATTTATCTACCATATAGAAGAAACTCTGTAATTTCAGTTTTTCTGGCTTTATTATTTTTGGCATGGGGGATACTGGGTATTGAACGTAGGGGCACTCAACCACTGAGCCAAATCCCCAGCCTTTTTTTGTGTTTTGTTTAGAGACAGGGTTTCATTGAGTTGCTTAGCACGTCGCTTTTGCTAAAGTTGGCTTTTAACTCGCCATCCACCTGCCTCAGCCTCCAAAGCCTTGGGGATTATAGGAGGGTGTGGGCCACCACACCCAGCTCTTGGCTTTATTCTTGATAGGACTTCATGTTTTAAATTGCTGGCAATGTGTGATTGTCAAGACCATTTTCTTCTGCAAAAATTTTATTTTCCCCTGCAAAAATTTTATTTTCCCCAGAGACTAAATAATCTTGCCTAGAATGTAGTAGGCACTCAATAAATATTTACTGAATAAGTGAAAATCTGAATCCTAATATTAATATTTTTTATTCTGTCTGCCTTCTCAATACATCCGCATTCCACCCTAAGAAGACTAAATGTATTAAGAGAACCAGGGAAAGATCACGTAGGTGAAAATGTAAAAGAGGAAATTGCTGTTTTTCTTTTGGCTCATACTATGTTAAATTTCATACAGAAATGATCCATGACATCTTGCATATGATGATCTCAACGCATTTTCTAAATGTATTTATTCTTAGAGATTCCCACATAAATCTTTTAAGGCAATTAAATCAAGCCTCTCACCCATATTCAGAGAAGGAGAAAGAAAAAAGGGATATAATTCATCCCAGAGGCCCAAGAAAAACTAGGAAGAAGAATAAGCCAAGAACCCACACTAGACTCCATATAACATTCCTGAGGAGGACTATATGATGGGCCACCCTGAAGATGACCTCACTGCACAGCTCCTGGAAGTACATGGACAGCTTTGCCCAAGGTTATGCCCCTTCCTAGAGCCATTCATATTGAATGCTAGATCTACTACCAAAGGCCCAATAAGCCAAGTCCAGATCAGGAAAACAGTGAAGAAATGAATATTCTAGCTCCTGAATTCACAGCACGGATAGTCAACGATGTTACTGTGCTAGAATCACAAGTTTATTTTCCCACTGTCTAACCCAGCTTTCTCCCTCTCAGTTTTATTTGTTGATCCCAAGGAAACTCCATGACCATCCTGCACACTCAACTCCATTTGTAGTTACAGACAGAATCCAATCTCCAACAATTCCCAAGTCACACTCACAGATCTGTAGAACACACAGGCATTAAAATATCTGTAATAGATTTTACTTGAACATTCTAGTCACTACAAAACAGTATTATATAATAAAGAAAACACCATCACTAGTTCCCTAATTGTTCTTGTTAAACTAAAATATTTTCCTTTAAACAAAAATCAATGTGAAGCAAGTTGTAAACAAATTAAAGATCTAGCATGGTTTTCCAGGTTGAGATACCATTTCTTTCCTTCCTCATAATAACTGAATACATTAAGTATATTAAAAGGCTATTCATGGTCTTCTGTTTAATATGATTTTCACATCTTAATTTCTAATCATAATAGAAATTTTCCCATGAGTCCATTTTCTCTAAGAAATTAAAATTCAGAAAGAAAAAATTAAATTTTTTTTCAGAATGATATTCTTCCTGTAAAGTCCTTGCTTAAAAAGACGTACTTTCCTGAAATGTAATAGCAGAATGCAAACATTTAAAAATGATTTATACATCATAGCAGTAAAAGCACAATTTGATATAGATACACAGGTATAAATACAGATATCAATCCAAGCAAGAAAGTTAGAACATGAATTACTTACACGGAAAAAATGCAAGAAAACACTTTCAGGTCCCTTCTTATATATCTGGATCTCAAAACCCAATCACTTCTCCTACAAGTCCCTGAATTATAAAACTAAAATTTTATAGAAAACCTTCCAACACTGTAAATACCTGGACAGAAAATTAGTTACTGCCAACACAATAAATGAGAAAATGTGGTTAATGGGTGAGAGGTGGTGAAGCATACTTTGGTAAAACACATAATTTTGTTTCTTTAACGTTTTCAAATGTTAAAATGACAATCGAGGACTGGGGATGTGGCTCAAGCATTAGCACGTTGGCCTGGAACCTCCAAAATAGAAATATTTAATAAACATTTTTTAATAGTGACTCAAGAATGGTACTGTATTAACCAATTTAAGTTTCATATGTTCATTTTTGGGTATATATCTGGATAATTGGTACTAGATTTTTAAAAAGCCATTTAGTGTCCAAATCTCTATAGTAAGAAGTAAACAGAAAGTTTGACTAGGACTTCAATTTCAAAATGAATTTTTAGAAGAGCTAATTTCAGATTATTTAAGCAATTATTATAGTCATGTGTAATTCTAAGACAATAAAAGTTACATTGACATTTTATTGATGTCATATTACATCAACTATCATTTCAGATTATTTTTCTTTATGGACAAGGCCAACTTTTCTTCATAATTCTATGATATCCAAACCACTCTATTCTGAAGCATTTACTGGCAAATTCCTTCTCTTTAAATGTCAACAAATTCTGTCAATCTCTCTCCTATCCATGGTTTTGCCTGTGACTAGAACTGTTTTCTCATGACTCATTCGTGAACATCATGAAATAACTCAAGTTTTGCATTTTCTATTTTACTTTACGTTCAGTTTATACTATACTGTCTCCAGAGAGCAATCAATAAAGATTTTGATCCAACACTGAGTAGATTCACCTAACTCTTGCTCCCCTGTGCAATCTCTCTGTGGAGCCTTGTGATTATGAATATTTATATAGTAAGGATTTTGATACAAAACTGATTTAAGGGATTCTAAGGGACTTCAGAAATTTTTTTAAATGAACTTTTATTAATCAACACTGGTTGAAGAAAAAATTGTTGAGAAAAAAATAGTTCATGTGAGAGTTATCACATATACCATAAAATTTTAAAAAATTAAAACATAATAAAATATATCCAAAAGAATATTTCAGCTATATCATTTTCTCTAATATTTCAGAAAATATTTCTCAGTTTGTCAGTAGCTTGGATATATTATGTTAGGAAGTTAGCATTACACACTAAACTACAAGATTTAGTATGGAAGATATATCTCAGTGGTACCACACTTGTCTATCATATATGAAACCTTGGATTCAATCCCCAGCAACACACACACACACACACACACACACACACACACACACACACACACAGCCAAACTATTTTAAAGCTAGAAAAGAACTTAGGAATGATCTAATACTGCTTCCTCATCTTTCAAGGAAAAAACTTAGGCCAGAAAGTTAAAGTGACATGTTTGATATTAATCATTAATGGCAGAGCAAGGGATCTTAATAAAGAAAGCATTCTTTTATAACAAAGTGAAGACTGTTGAATGCACTTTAGAAAATTCTACCAAACAAATCCCTCATTTCATCTTTCACACTGATTATTTCCTTCATATGAACAGAAGATGACAGGAAACCAGTAACTCACATCAATTGAAACATACACCTTTTTCTTGAGACAACACAGATTAGGTTTGCTAGGAATGGCTTCCTAAACATAATGGTGGAGAAAGAAAATATTAACCTATGCTTAGCTTTCTGAGCAGATTGTAAAATAGCCCACTAACCTAGAGGTTGTATTGTTTTTGCAAGAAAACAAATTAATTATACATTAGGATACTGAATTTTCTTTAGAAATTCAGGTGGTGATGTTATATAGTTATATAACTACTGATACCTTGTAGAAAATAGAGAGGCTAAAACAACTAAAATCTTTTAAACACTTCATTAACCTTATAAGAATACAACCACTATGCATTAATTACTAAAATTTTTTACATGAAAAATTTTAATGACCACAATGCCACATATGCTTTAACTAACTTGTGAATTTCCATATCTCTTTTTGTTTCTTCTTTTTAAAAGGAAAAATATTTTAAACTAACAGCAATCTTAAAACAATTCTAGCATTTACAAAGTCATAATTTCTGGCACAAAATGAGTACATTCTGTGACAATAAAAACCTTATATGGGGCTGGGGATGTGGCTCAAGTGGTAGCGCACTCGCCTGGCATGCGTGTGGTCTGGGTTCGATCCTCAGCACCACATACAAACAAAGATGTTGTGTCTGCCGAAAACTAAAAAATAAATATTAAAATTCTCTCTCTCTCTCTCTCTCTCTCTCTCTCTCTCTCTCTCTCTCTCAAAAAAAAGACCTTATATGATTTCATTATAAAATTCCAAACATCTAACATATCACTGGTTCCTTGTACTTTTTGAGGAAATAAGAGAATTGAAATGAAAAGTAAAGGTTTTGTGTTTATTTATTAAATATTATCTAAGCATACAGTACTACACTGCTCTATGACAGACACTACAGGCAGAAAATATAAAGACATCTTTTGCCATAATTGGCCTGACAGCCTAATAAGGGTGCTACCTACATATGTCCAATAAAATACATTTGGTAATCCAACAAAGGGCAGTCTATCTGGGAAGAAAAACTTAGTGACAATTTAGTAAAATACTCAGTGAACTACTATAGAGAAGAAAAAGACTCATTTTATTTCAACAGTAGAAATGAGATCTAAAGGAAGGAACTGCAGAGAGGCTACTAAAAACCAGCATCTACCCAGGTTTATTCCATAGAGCATGTAATTCCTCAAGTGCTTCAAAGAATTCCACATTCATATAAATCCAAGAAACATACAGTGCTTATTTAGTATATCTGACACTAGAATTTCTCTGGAAGATTAAAAAAGGTACATGACATTAAGGTCCTATACTAAGGAAACCTCTTTAAACTTTGTTTAATCAGGTGTTCTCCAAATATTTCACCACTAGTTTTTATGGTTGCTATACTACTTTGTTTATTTAATTAATACTCAAGAATAGCTAGAAATACTGTGAAGTATCAATAATGTTTTTCTAATGATGATACACTGATCATACATCTCAGAAAGAAAGACTTCAGGCTGGGGATGTGGCTCAAGCAGTAGCGTGCCCGCCTGGCATGCGTGCGGCCTGGGTTCGATACTCAGCACCACATACAAACAAAGACGTTGTGTCCACCGAAAACTAAAAAAATAAATAAATATTAAAAAAATTCTCTCTCTCTCACTCTCTCTCACTCTCTCTTTAAAAAAAAATAAAAAAAAGAAAGACTTCCCTAAAATACATACAGCAGTAGATGATTTAGTTGAGATTTCGTTCCTAGGTACAAATTACTGATTGTAAAATTAATAGTATAGATATCACTTTAAGGAACACAATGAATTTCTAAATTTTCCTAAGTTACAGAACTTAGGGTAAACTCACAAAATGAAGTAAAAAGAAAGAAAAAATGTTAACTCCTCTATTTAGATTAGTTGGATTCTTAATTACCAATATTCTGACAGGAAGAGAGAAAATTATCTAGCTATATTAACTGTTCATATGAAAAATGTAAGAAGTTTAACTTATTACTACTTGAAGTAAAAGTCATGAATTCCATCACTTAGGAAAAATCAAAATAATCCATCTATCCTTCAAAATGAAGGGAGAATGAGGCATTACCCTGAAAAGATTGAGCCAATAAATCTTTACCAAATAGAGCTTTAGCAAAATGCTCCATCTGGTTCCAAGTATGCCTGTTGGACCTACCAAGTAGAAAAGAGAGGAAGAAGTGAAAAGCACAAAAGAGAAATAAAAGGACTATATAAATTCTGTCCTCAGTCTGTACAGGTACCCAAGGAATTAATGGGTTCTCATTATTCATGGATTCCACACTTGCAAATCTGTCTTGAAAAATTTTTATGTACTAAAATTTATTTGCACAGTCACTGGGCTTTCAGTCATTTGTCGACATGTGCAATACAGCAAAAATTTGAGTCACCAACCCGGCATGTTCTCAGCCAAGATGGAACAAGGCCTTCTTGTTTCAGTGCTGCTCTTGCATTTTCAAGTATTCGTTATAGCAACACTACACTCTGAGTTACCAGTGCCCTATCATAGCCCTTCTTGTGCTGTTGTTAATAGAATACGTGAGACCAGGTAATTTTAAGTTTATTTATTTAAAGTACTTTTAAGTTACAGATGCAACACAATACCTTTATTTTTTATTTATTTATTTATTTATATGTGGTGCTAAGGATTGAACCTAGTACCTGACAATGTGGTATGTGAGCATCCTACCACTGAGCCACAACCCTGGCCCAGAGACCAGGTAATTTATGATGAACAGAAAAGTTATTGGCCCACAGTTCTGGTGTTTGGGAAGTTCAATATAACAGTGCCTCACCTCCCAACACTATTAAGATTGGGGATTACTTTTCTAAATCAGTTTTTTTAACTGCATACAGTAAAATGTGAAAAGAAAATGGACAGAATTTGTAATTAAATGGGAAGCAGAATTTAGAGATTTAAAAGATTCTAGGCCTGGAGGTATAGTAGAGAATCAAAGAACATTTTCAGAAGAGGAAAACAATATAAACAGAACAAAGCCAGAGGCTATTCATCAGAACAATGGGAGAATAACCCCAAAGACACTTCCAAGATTATCAGACACTTCCAAGATTATCACAGGCCCAAGAGTGCTAAATACCTCAGGAAAGTAAATATGTCAAAAGAGGCCTGGGGCACCCTGGGGACTTTGAGGTTCCAGGACAAGGGCCATCTCTGCTCATTGCATTCTGCTGCAGCACTCATTCACAGGTTACCCAAAGCACAGCTCAAGTGCACCTATCTTCAGCTTGGGTCCCAGCTTCAGAAGGTGCCAGATGCAAATCTTGACAGCAAGGTACTGAATGTGCAGGAACACAGAAAAGCTGTGGGGGCATGCCTTCATCTACCTAGACTGGTACAGGGGGGAAACTGCTAGACAAAGGTTCCAGTAGGGAGAGAGAGAAACCTACAACAAGCAGCATGTAAAACTAGTCTGGAAGAACTGCAGGTATTAGATTTCAACCTCTGAGAACTTCTGTATGAGCTAAGATCAAAGCCACAAAGGAGGGACTACCTGAGACTGGGACCCAATCTTCACTACAGTGTTTCCAGAGGGCAGAATTTAGAGTCAAAAAGTTATTCTTTAGCTTTAAAATTTAATGTTGTTTTCCCTGTTGGGTTTTATACTTACTTAGGACCAGTAACCCCTATTTTCTTGCCTATTTTCCCCTTTTGGAATGAGAATATCTATCCTATGCCTGACCTACCATTATATCTTGGACCCTTGTACTTGTTTTAATTTCACATGCTCACAGCTAAAGAGGAAATTTACCTTAAATCTCATTTATTAGATATTTAGATGAAATTTGGGATTCACACTAAGACTTTAAGGTTAATGCTGGAAGTAGTTAAAACTGGGAGCTACCAAGGATAAAAATAATATATACCACATGTGAGGAAGACATGAACTTTGGGGGGGGGCAGGATGAGATTGCTTTGGTTTAAATATGTCCCCCAAAATGCATATGTTGGAAATTTTATCCCCAGGGTTGGGAGGCAAGGCCTAATTCCTCATCTTGAGGGTTCTGCTCTCATAGATGGATTAAAACCCATTATAAAAAGGACTTGATCAGGATGCAAGTCTCTGCTCCCTCTGATCTTCCACCATATGACATGAGCAAAAACATCCTTGCCACTGAGCATTATGGCTCATAGAATCACAAATTTAAGACCAGCCTGGGCACTTTATTAAGACTTTGCTTCAAAATAAAAATTAAAAAGGGGCTGGGAAGGTAGTTCAGTGGTATAATACTCCTAAGTTCTATACACACCACACACACACACACACACACGCACACACACACACACACACTCACTCTCTCTCTCTCTCTTTCTCTCTCTCTCTCTCTCTCTCTCTCTCTCTCTCTCTCACACACACACACACACACAATAAGCAGCATGTAAAACTAGTCTGGAAGAACTGCAGGTACTAGATTTCAACCTCTGAGACCTGCTGTATGAGCTAAGATCAAAGTCATAACGGAGGGACTACCTTGACATATGCTGGCACCTTGATATTGGATATTTCAGTCTCTAGCTCTGAGGCTAGTAAATTTCTGTTCACTATAAATGACCCAATCAGAATACATGGGAATGGGATACAGTAATAGGTATTTGCTAAAAGTTCTCCAGATAATGTTGATACATTCACTTTTTGGTTTGGGATCAGGTTAAGAGCCAGAACAGGTTCCAGAACTTATCAATTCCATCAAACACATTATAATAATGACTTCCCCAAATCTTACAGTAAATAATTGAGATATTTGATAAAAAGATATTAGATAACAGTCCATGAAACTACATTTTGAATAACTACTGCTACATAGTTGCATGGATCACCTTTGAAAATTGACTCTGCTATTTATTAGCTATGTTACTCAACTTCCTGAAGACTGTTTTCTTGTCTGCATACATGGGATTAAAAGTGAATCAGCTTCAAAGAGTTAGATAAGGATTATACCAAATAATTCATATAAAAGGACACAGGGCCTATACATAAGCAATTAACATTTTATTGAATGCTTTTGATTACGACAAGATTTATTTCCTAAATGAGGGAAATTATTATTTAAGTTGGTAAAGATGAAATTCTCAAATTATCAAGAAATGCTACTACTTTGTTTTTTTTAGTTTAAGTCATATGTATTATCCAATTATACTGCGTTCTACAATGGGTCAAATCATTGTACATATTTTAGGAAACCAAATATTCTACTCAAATTGGTATGGGTTCAATAATTTCCTTTATATAGTAAAGGTTAAGTTGCAGAACTGTTCCCCATTATATAAAAATAGTAGGATATGCATCACGTGTATATATACATGAAAAACTTTGAGAAGAAACTAAACAGCATAAATCTGCACCAAGGGAATAGGAATCTGGTAGAAGAAGGAAGAACAAGAGAAAATTTGTTTCTCCCCATTTGCTCTCTTCCATACTATTTATAGACTTTTTAGCACAATTTTTCAAAAACATTCAATAATATATTTTCACTTACATGTAGATTTTTTAAATGAATTTAAAATCTGGCATTGTCTTCCTGTGACCTACAAAGATGAAGAAAACTACCACAAATAGGTACAATGCACTTTTTCTGGAAATAATACTTTCATACCAGAACAGAAAACTTTGTTAGAAGTCAACAGAAGTCTTTAAATAAGGAACTGAAAAGAAATATACATTAACCACTTTAATTTTAAAAAACTGAAGACTCGATTTGGATTTTGCCTGAATATTTTCATATTGTTAACTCATACCTAAGCCAGTTAAGCCACACTACAATATTTCTGTTATCTGCCAAATACCACAGTAACTTTTTAAATCTGAATAAATGTTTTCCTTTCCCAGAGTTTCCCAAGATTATTTTTACATTGGAATATAATGTTTTTATGATACAGTCTTCTAAATAAAGACAATGATTTTAAAAATTAAAACTGGTAAAGAAGCATTTGAGGGGCTGGGGTTATTGCTCAGTGGTACAGCCCTTGCCTGGCACGTGCTAGGCACTGGGTTCGATCCTCAGCACCACATAAAAATAAGTAAAATAAATTTATTGTGTCCATCTACAACTAAAAAGAAGAAAAAGAAAAAGAAGTAGCATTTGATACTAGAAAATATTTTACTACCCTAACCCAGTCTGAAGATTATTTTCAATGCAAAAAGTTCTAAAAATCAGGTACTCTTTAAACTTCAGTGAGATAGTCAATGAAAATAGTCAGATTATTATTAAATGTTAACAAAAGCTCCCTTTTCTGAACTTTCTTGCTATTTAGTGAACATCTTCACCAAAAAGTGTCATTTATATTTTTTGAAAGGTGTTTACAAACACAGCTTTGTTTCACAAAATTCAAAAATACAAAGCCTCCATTCATATCATAAAAATACCAATTATCTCATCTTAGAATCACTGAATAAATGCAAACCTGCTCCTTTCAAGGGGAGCAATGGGCATTTTCAGAAATCTGAAAATCAACATTAAGCCTGTCAAGGTGGAGTCCCAGAAATCTGCAGGTTTTTACAAGCAATGAAGGTTACTGTTTGAAATAAGAAACTATCTGCCGGACTACATCAGAAAATATATTTTACATATTTCAAATGGAACACTATTTAAGAATTGAGACAAAGAAAAAAGTATTCTAGCAGCCAATATCTCAGATTAAGTGGCCTTCAACCAGAGAGTAGCTTCCAATGCACAATGCTTCTTCCGAGGAAGAATATGAGATTGAATTTTTATTGTCTTTATCACACCTCCAGCTTAATAGAATCCTAAATTTCTATTGATAAAACTCTTTTTTTAAAATATTTTTAAAGAGAGAGAGAGAGGGAAGGAGGGAGAGAGAGAGAGATAGAGAGAATTTTTTAATATTTATTCTTCAGTTTTTCGGTGGATAGAACATCTTTGTTTGTATGTGGTGCTGAGGATCGAACCCGGGCTGCACACATGCCAGGCGAGCGCGCTACCACTTGAGCCACATCCCCAGCCCTGATAAGACTCTTTTTAACTCAAGCTTTTCGCAATAAAGAAATTTTCCAAATTCTGCATAAAGGTAACATTTTAACTCCAAATTACATCAGAGTGATCACCTTAATTCCTAATTGAAACAAAACAAAAGATAAAAAGATAAAAGACACAACTGCCAAAGATATCATGTCTAGATCTCAGGGAATGGCTCAATGGTAGAGTGCTTGCTTAGCAAACAGGAGGCCTTGGGTTTGATTCCCAGCTCACACACATAAAAACATTTTTAAAATATTACATGTATATATGCCTTTATATGCATATGTATGTGCATATGTATATTAAATTATTTATTAAATATAAATATATTGAGTATTTAAAATACATATGCATAGATATTACACATATGCATATGTATTTTTTAATTCTTAATATTTAAAATTAGTCATATTTAATATTTTACTATTGTATATACATGCAAATATGTGTACATTTCTAATTATGTATAAAAATGTTATATATGTATGTATATATACACACATATACATATTTTCTGCAATCAACAAAAGCAATTTTGGCCCCAAAATCTAAAACCAAACATTATTTATAGCATTAAGCAAAGGTTCACTTTCCTATCACAAACAAAGCAGGGAAATGAGAGTTCCTCGAAACAAAGCTATCTTCTTCTAATCCTACAAATACTTCCCCACATTATTATAATGGAAGATTATACAACCTGCCCTCCCTGGCCCAAATCAATTGGCAAAAATCAGAGTTTTAGGAAAAGTATAACTTGCAAAATTCTAGCCATCTACTGGTTTCCAGACTGTTGTATAATAGTCCCTACAGCCCTCATAAAACAGAGTTCCTCTGGCCAAGTAAGCCCAGAATCAGACAAGTCAATCTCCCTACAATCTAATATTACTAAAGAACAAATGTGCCACACACCCTGTGAAAAGAAAACACTATGAAATATCACTTCTCTCTGCTTCTCAGAGCCAGAGCTGGCTGTGGTTCTCTAGAGCCAGCTGTATTCACATAAAACCTCAATGGCTTTACCACTTGTCCACTTCCTGTTCATCCTTGATGTTTAAATGTAAGAGTCCTGGATGGACTGAGATCTTTGCAGAAGAAATAAGAGAACAGGTAAACCACTGTAAATAAATATGTAACTCATGTCTCCAGAGTGAGCGAACCTACGTAAATTTCTTTTAAGTCTCACCATGCAGCTGGTGCCAGGAAAGAAAGAAAAATGTGTAAGTTAAGGAATTTAATCTTTCTTTGACCAACCTATCACCCATCCCTAAACCTAAATCAAACAGTCACCAAGTGTTTACTGACCTCAACTCAGGGTACTTTACAAAAATACAAGTGGAAAATAGCATCATTGCTCTCAGAAAGTTTATAATCTGACTAATATACATAAAACAAGCCAAGCATGGTGGTACATATCTATAATCCCAGAAAATCAGGAGGCTGAAGCAGGATGATCGCAAGTTTGAGGCCAGACTCAGCAACTTAGAAAGTCCCTAAGCAACCTGACTTTAAAAATAAAAGGGGCTAGGCATGTAGGGTAAAGCACTCCTGGGTTCAATCCCCAGTAATCCAAAACATGAAAAAAACAGATAACAGTATTTTTAAAGAACATTAAGATATAAAGAACACAGAAGTTCCTGAGTTCAAGAGCCCTAGCCATACATTCCAAAGTCTTCAGTTCTACTGTAGCACCTACTACCTATGCTTGTCATTACCATTTAAGATACCTCTTAAAGAAAGCATTAGGAATTTATTACAACGGGAGATGTGACCATTCTTATCCACAACCTCAACTAAATAATAGGTGTGAACATCCCAATATCTTACACCTATCAAATTTCATCTTCTTTCCAAAACACAAAACCTAAAGATAGCTGAACAACAAAAGACCACACACAAAAAGAATTACTCTCCTAAAGATATCAGCTTATAAAAATTCATATTAAATATCTTTACATAATAAAAAATAACTATTTTTCAGAAGCTTTTGGTAAGTTTTCTTAATAAAAATAAATCTTGAAGTACTTTCTTTTGGAGAACCATCACCCTAGTTAATACTCTTGTTACAAAAAAAATTTAAGATTTCTAAAGATATTAAATTCCTCTTCAAGACAAACCGTACTGTAATGTAGATTGGTATCAGTGCAGGTGCAACTACAACTGATCAGTTTGCTACTTCTGAAGGGCAATAAGAAACCACAGGCAAATGTATATCACTGTTGACTTCTCTATTTCCTCTGTAAAATGAAGAGTTACCAACTTCCTATAAGAATTTTGAAGTAAACAGTGTATGAGTAAATATTTATGAAGTGTTTTATCATTATTGATTTTTTTTAAGAGTAAGACTACTCCCTTTCTCCCAATCATTCACTGGACAAAGTCCTACTGCCATTACAACTTGTTCTGCAAGTCTCTGGAGTTTAACTTAACATAAATGGAGTCTGCTCACTGTAGCACTGCTCTTAAGCTTGACAAAAGGGGTTATATAAATATGAAGACAAGAGAGACCCTGGTTGTACCTCCTGTTTTGTGTTCCTACAGTACAGGTGTAAACTTTAAGTGGACTATTTGTATTGTGGTTGCATCATGGTTCTTGGAACAATAACACTGGGAACACTATAGTGAACAAGCTTACAAAGCAAACAGAAAAGTCAAAAACAGGTTACCAGTCTGTCTCTCAAAACAGACTATGACAAACTTGTTTTTACATACTTCATTACTATTTTCACAGTTTACATTAAATAGCAGTGGAACTGAGCCAATAGCAGGCTCCTGAGGAAAAATTTCACTCATTAGAATCACAACTTGTTTGTTTTTAATATTTTTAGCTGTAAATGGATACAATGCCTTTATTTTATTTTTATGTAGTGCTGAGGACTGAACTCAGTGTCTCATACATGTGAGGCAAATCTCTATCACTGAGCCACACTTGTTTTTTTAATATTTTTCTTTAGTTGTAGGTGGACACAATGACTTTATTTATTTATTATTGTGTGGTGCTGAGGATCAAACTCAGTGCTTCACATGTGCTAGGCAAGCACTCTACCACTATGACCCCAGCCCCACAACTTGTTTTTAATAAGGGTTATTATAATGAGAGTATTTTAGGACTAAACATTATACTATTGGTCTGAAATGTGCTCCCCTATATAAAAGGAAATAAAATTTACTAAAGAATGATTTTATCTACAAATAAGTATCTTAGCTCCACTTTTTCATCATGAAGCTCACTGGAGCTTGGTAGAATTTTCTTGTCTATACTCCCAGGCAGTATTCAAACTTCACAAAGGGTATGGTCAAGACTGAGGCTTCCTTTTTAGAGGGATCATCTAATGCTGGTTTGAATACACACACACACACACACACACACACACACACACACACAATGAGGAACCAATGAAAACAATTTGACTCTCCATATAGTATCCCAAAGATTTCCCTGTGTGCTTTAACTGACTAGAGAATTATCAGTATATTCCTGGGTCCAAAGATGAGAAAGTTCATTTCTCCTCAAAACAGAATTTGACTCCCTAAATCAACATATTAGGTGAACAAAGTTCAACCTAAAAAAGCCAATAACCTGAGAAGATCGCCTTATATGAACAGGCTTTTCACAATTTTTCTTTATTTAAAATAATAAAGTTCCTAGTCTATACTTTCAGTACCAAAGAATTTCTTTATTGTGGGTTTAAAGCAATATGGAGATGTGGGGGTATCTCCCTAATTCCTTTTCTGAAATTCACTGGATCAGGTGGGTTTAAGAATTCAACTTAATACAGTACATAAATCGTAAGTTACAAATCATTCCCAGTGCCTGATAACTACACAGTAATTAGGAAAATAGTGTCAACAGCCTCCCTTTAGGTAAAACCAGATATTGCTAGCAAAAGTTTACACTGAATTTTTGGGAAAATTCTTGCTTACACCTTTTTTGGGTTTCAAAATTTTTAGTTCAGGGATTGTCACTCTTTGGAAGAAAAAAAAAGTCTCAACAAATAATAATACACGCTATCATCTAAAATAAAAAGAACTAGCTGATACTTCCATGAGAAACACTACAAAGATATTGAAGATAGGAGCTGTGGTTGTACTTCATTGGCAGAGCACTTGCCTAGCATGTATGAGGCACTGGGTTCAATACTCAGAACCACATAAAAATAAATTAATGAAATAATGGTATTATGTCCATCTGCAACAAAATTACAAAACCCTTTTAAAAAAAAGATATTTCAAGATAGTCTTGAAACAGCTATAATTACCTGCATAGCTGGAAAGTTACAGTCAATTCAATCTATCTACATATTGCCATCAAGAGATTCAATATGAAACATTCTTTAATTCCAAAGCAGGATCACATCGAAAAACAGTTCCCAAAACAGATGAACATGAAAAACATGTCAATAGCAGGCATGTAAGCAAATGGGACACTGAGCAAATGACAAAGTGAGCTGGATATAACAGGGCTTCCAATCAGGAAATATTGCAATCAGAAAAAAAAAAAAAGAAGGATCTTACTCCTGCTCTACAAGTGACCATATAAGCTCAGATTCACTTGTGGACAAACTATGCTTCCACAATTAAGTTCAAAGCCTAGATTTTTTTCCTCTCCAGTGACACAAGCAAACCTCTTATTTCCTCGGAAGAACCTCAAACAATAACATATGCCTCCAGGAGGAAAGCTCCTCCAGTTGACTATGATAATCCCTCCTAGCAGGGATTCCCACTCCATGCCCCACCAAGGCTCCCAGCTCTTGCTGAGAACAGCAGCACATTTGCTTGTTGACTGGAGCAGCCTCAGATCAAGTCCAACCTGTGTTCTCTACATTAGACACCAATGAAGTAGAGAAGGAGTAATTATAAGCTGATCCTGCTCACAACAGCTCACTGGCAGAACTACCAGGAGCAAATAAACAATTTTTGAGGGAGACAGCCTACAGAAAGACTTCCATTTCACAACCAGAATGTTGTTTCATCAGTCTGATTATGACAAATTCAGAGAAAACTCTTAGTTCAAATACATGTACCTTCTTAATACCTGAAACAGTGATGGCAAAATGACATCTTGAGCCAAATTTCTCAAATTTTAATAACCAAAAATATAGTAAGGTATAGTATTGGTTAAAATTTTTTAAGTAATAATTTCTGTCCCATCTCTTGTCTCAAATTGTTTTACTAAAATATTTTGAAGCTTCATCCCTGAGTCAATGCAATAAAAATTTAAACAATTTCTTATCTAATCTATTCTCATTTCTGTACGATCTTTAAAGGTGATCTTTTAGTACCCAAGCAATTTACAGTAGCTCGAATGACTCACCATGGTGTTTATGAGAGCACATTTTTTAACTGGAACACAAAAGAGCATTTTGAACATACAAAAAATGTGTTTTTTCTCTATTAAAAATACATTTTCAGGACTGGGGATGTAGCTCAGTGGTAAAGCCCTTGCCTAGTGAGTGCAAGGTCCTGGGTTCAATCTTCAGTGCCACAAAAAACAAACAAACAAAAATATACATTTTCTTCCTAACTAGAGTATGTTAAAAAGTTATAGGATGATCTGGCTGGAGACAGAAAACAGACTCAAATAAGTTACATTACTAACAAATCTATCTGTGTTTTAGTTTATGGAAATAACAGCTTCCTCCCTATAGAAATAATTTTCTTCCTAATTATAGGCTTCTGTAGGAGCAGAAAAAGTTCAGAAATAAAGACAACTAAAGAATATGCTTCAGAACTGGGTTTCCTGCTAGGGATAGTATAGGCCAGTATCCCATTTGACCCTGTCCCTACTCCCAAAATACAAAGAAAAACAAGGGGAAGATGATGGTGCCACAAGCCAAGCAAAACACATCTTCATATCTTGTTTTACTGATGGTTAACGAAAAACATGTATATTCTGTGACTTATATGTTTATGCTACATAGAAAGTAAAATGTGCATTAATTTTTAAGATAAGATTTCTTCTGCTGACTTGCAACATGTTGCTTCAGGCTACTAATGGAGTTTATGTCTCTTATCCTCTGCCATTAGGAAGAAAAGTGGACAAGCTGGAGATGTAGCTCGTTAAACAAATGTTCAACCACATCTAGCATGTACAAGGCCCTGGGCTCAATCCCTAGCACCACATTAAAAAAAAAACAAACAGAGAGAGAGAGAGAGAGAGAGAGAGAGAGAGAGAGAGAAGGAGAAAGAGAAGAAAAGTCCTGGAGACTCTTAACATTCTCTTCAACCTGTCTCCCAGCTATTCTGTCCTTTCAGGTCACATAATTTTTATCTTATTTTCTTATACCTCATTTCAGAATTTTAAGTATGTGGAAAAAATGTAGAGAAAACACTACATTTTAATAATGGTGATGCCTAAGCATTGCAGAACATTTTCAAAAGGCATACACATTCTATTCACCATTCTATATGCTACCATACCTCATCTACAAATAACAGCATTAAAGCCTGGCATGGTAGTGCAAGCCTGTAATACCACCAGCTCAGGAGGCTGAGGCAGGAGGATGGCAAATTCAAAGCAAGGAGCTAAGCAACTCAGTGAAACTCTCTCTAAATAAAATTCAAAATAGGGGTGGAGATGTGGCTGAGTGGTCAATTGCCCCTGAGTTCAATCCCTAGTACCCCCCACTACCACCAAAAAAAAAAAAAGACAGGATTAAGAAGAAATCAACAATCAACTAAAAGAAGGAAGAAAGGTAAGTAAGTTCTTAGGTACCTGATGACCTTTCACAACTACTCATCCTTGATTACTTTTCAGATTCATAATACACATATAGTTGTATGGCACTACAGTTGTGAGGGGCTGAGGTTGTGGCCAGTGGTAGAATGCTTGCCTCGCACGTGTGAGGTACTAGGCCCAATCCGTCAGCACCATATAAAAATAAATAAACAAAATAAATGTATTGTGTCCATCTACAACTAAAAAACTAATACTAAAAAAAAGCAATTTAGGGGCTGGGGCTGTAGTTCAATGGTAACGCACTTGACTCACATGTGTGACGCACTGGGTTCAAACCCCAGCACCACATATAAATAAATAAAGATACTGCGTGTTCATCTACTAAACTAAAAAAAAAATTTTTTGAAAAGGAAATTTTGATATGCTGTCCATGTGAGGACATTTTCTCACCATTACTACCGACAAAGCGTTTCATTTTCTCCAATACAAAATGAGATAATGTCTATAAATTACCTAGTATAAAGCTAACATACAATAGCAATTCAATAGACACTGGCTATTATTATTGTTATTATGTAACTTCTAAAGTTTTACTTAAGAAGATGCCGCATAATAATGGGTAGTGATCATTTTTGAAGTAGCTAACATGGCAGGGCGTGGCAGGCAATACATAGATACTCTCATTTATTTAAATCTCACAAGGATTCCAAAGGTAGGTATTATAATTCCCCTTTCACAAATGAGAAATTTAAGTCAAATGATTTGTCTATGACCCCATAGCTAATCAGTTGCAAAATACTAATTCCAAACCAGTTGTCTGGCTCCTAAATTCAACTCTTCTACCATACAACATTGCATCTGTCATACAAAGTAAAAAAAATCAAGTCTTACCGACAAGACTCCAATTAGATTCCACTCCAATTTAAAAAACACAGAGAATGAAAGGAATTCCCTCTCTAGTCATGACACACCCTTTTATACAAAAATACAAATGTGTACCAAATGTCATCATCTACCTTTCATATGTTAATAAAAATTTATATTTTACATTAAATAATCAACCAAAGGGGCTGGGATTGTGGCTCAGTGGTAGAGCCTTCGCCTAGCATGGGAGGGACCTGGGTTCGATCCTCAGCACCACATAAAAATAAAGGCATTGTGTAGTGGCCATCTACACCTAAAAAATAAATATTAAAAAAAAAGAGCTGGAGTTGTGGCTCAGTGGTAGAGTGCTTGCCTAGCAAGTGTGAGACACTGGGTTCAATTCTCAGCACCACATAAAAAAAAGAAAAAGAAAGATGTCCATTTACAGCTAAAAATATTAAAAAAAAAATCAACCAAAGTCACTAATTTTATACACCTAATTCCAGCACTAATATCAATTCTTGGCCTGATCACTTATCTCCCTGAGTGCATTTCCCTAAGGAATTCATTCACTCAACTTTAATTATAACTTAAAGGCACAAAAACAGAGTCTATGTCTTCAATCAAAAAAAAAAAAAGTAAATTGGATAAAAATGTATGTTCATACAAAAAGGTGTTCACTACCACATTAATTTATAAATTAATAAACAAAATTCTGAAATGTCAAGCAATAAAGAATTGACTTCAGTTATGCAATATCCATCCCAAACAACTGCATATAACAATTTTAATCCAACTTTATAAAGAATCTTTAGTAATACGAGAAAATATTAATGATAAAATATTAAGTGAAATAAAGAAGTACAGAAAATGAAACCATCATTAAGATCTCAACTTTACTATCTATCAGGGAAAAAAAATCAGGACTATAGGGGGAAAAAAATGAAAACGTAACAGTTTTCTCTGGATAGTAAAATAAGGGTTTTTTTCCTTTCCATGTTGCTTTTTCTATTCCCCAGTTTTCTTTACAATGACAACTATGTATTAATTTATAAGCAGCCGTAAGATCTTTATTTCCCACCATCCTTCCCTCATAAATCCCCAAATTAGCCAAGAGTCTGAGGTCTTGTGATTATTTTATCTGTTTGTTTTGTTTTGATGCTGGGGACTGAATCCATGGCCTCACACATTCTAGGCAAGCACTTTACTCCTGAGCTACATCCCCAGACCAGTTGTATAAAATTTAAAATGCTCAGAACAATTCAGCATTTTCATTATTTCCAGTGCTCCATTTTCCAATCATGTCATAACTACAACCTTGAGTCATTTTTCTTACCACAGAAATTCAACCCTTCATATTCTATCAATCCTTTACTCCTAGTATTTTTCCTTTCTACTTTCTATACTAACATAAAATTCAAACCTTTACCAGCAGCTCATCCCTGAATAAACACAAAAGTCTCCTGAATAAACAAATGTTTCCCTTATTCTATAGCCTCCCCACTAATAATTCACTCTATGCAATTTAATGTTTTTGGAGTATTAAGTGTATTAGCTCATTTTGTCTTCATAACAACCTCACATGAATAGCTATATTGTTAGTACTCCTTTACAAATTAAGAAACAGAAACAGAGAGAGGTTAAGTAGCTTACCCAAGATCAACCAGTTAACAAGTGATAAAATGTGTATGTAAACTCATGCAAAATCATTCCAGGTAACAGAATATGACATGAATTCAGGAATGGTGTCAATACAAACCAGCTTCTCTTTCTCCAAACTCTATAGGGCCTTGGATGGAGCCAAATTCCATTTCTGGATATCTTCTCATGCTAATCCACACCTGAGAGGCCAGTTCTTTTCCCTAACTCATTTTTCATTATCTCCTTCACAAGTCAACTCTGAATTAAAAACTTCTGAGTATTCCTAAAGCCTGTTCCCTGAATCTATGGCACATCTTGATTCTTATTAATTTAACTGAAATTACATTAATGTGCAGTTTCTGACATTTTTGTTACAGAAATTTACTTTACAATTCTACATTTTATCTTCAGGTTACCAGTTTTCAACAACATAAAGCAGCCAGTAACATTCAGGCATAATTATCAATTGCTCAAGAACAGAAAAGGGTATCTGGTTTTAATAAAAGAATATATTCTATACGGCCTTGTTAAATACAAAGTGTGAAAACAACTGTTCTTATATTCAAGGTTGAATATCTTCATCTTTATATTCCCATTCCAAGAGAATCTAAATCTTAAAACTCAAAGAAGACAATATACCATAGGATAGTTTAAGAAAAAAAGAAACTTGAGTTTTTATTTAGACTATTTATGAAAACAGACAAAAACCATCAATACAGCTATGCTTCCCTACATACAATAAGTATCTAAAATGCTGTGATCTAATCAAGTCATTTTTCAAATCCATTAGATCCACAATAGCTTGAACATTATAGGAATCGTTCTAAAGAATATATTCTACTCATGGGTATATAATTTTGTCCCTAGTTTTTCAGTTTTCCATTTGTATTTTCACATGTAAGCTGTCACTAAAAGACCCCTTTGCTACTTAACTTTTCCTCTGCTACTTAACTTTTCCCTTAAATGATCTATTAATAGCTTACCATGTTTATTTTAAAATATATTTTCCACCACATCCCTGCTGACTATGCAGTTACTCTCATTCATCACTATAGTTTACACAGAGCAAATGTCTAACAAGTTTAAATTATAACAAATATATATAACTAAAAATTATAGTTTATAACTATAAATTTCAACACAATGTATAATATGACCTTAAATATACCTTTTCCTTTAAGGTATCTTAAAATACCTGAAAGGAAAGGCCAAACCTAGTTTTCCTTCTGTTTAAAAAAAATCACCATTCCTATTCTACTGCAGTTCACCTTAAAAACACATTAGTAAAATTTTGGTTTTCTCTTAATTTTTTTTCTTGGTAAGTTCAAATAATGCTACAGCAATCTGAAATGTTTACTAGGGCAAGTAGACATTTAATAATCTTAATATGCTTAATATGATGTGTAGGTATTTAATAATCTTACCACAGATTTTTTAATTATCTGAGAAGAGAATACAATTATAAAAGGGCAGCATCAGGAATCATTGTGATATGCAACAGTTTTTTTTTGTCTTGATTGTATCACTATTAATAACCTCATTGTGATATTGTACTACAGTTTAGCAAGATGTTACCATTGCAGGTAAATGAGTAAAGGTTACAGAGGATTTCTGTATTGCTTCTTATAACTGCATATGAATCTATAATTATCTCAAAACAAAAAGTTTAATTAAAAAAAATCACTGAAAAGCAATTAATGAGAAATCATTAATATTTTTCTGGCCTTACATCAATATCTAAAAAAAAAAAAAAAACTATATGTATCTCTGAATATCCTCCTCACTCCAATTGATCAGTAACTGAAGAATGATAAACTGTATTCCTTTTTTAAATTTAAAAATTACGAGAAGATATTTCTTAAAATAGTTCCCAAAACTCTTAAGATGAAACTTATACTATTACAAAAGTCTAATTTGAAAAAGGAAAAGGAAAACTTTAACCTCCTAGTTAAAGTAACTTTCTAGATAGAAGCACGAAAGACTTACTCAATCAATACAAATGGCTTATAAAATTATACCACTCCCCTCCAACATCTCTTACTACTTGGATTAAAATACAAAGGAAATTTTCAGAAAACATTCAAATACTTAATCTAATATATTTTTTTAATCTGCATACTCAAACCCTAAAGTTGGGGGTTAGGAGAATTAAATACCTGAACCATATCCATTTTATCAATCCTTTCCACAAACTTTCTTTCTATATACTGCCTTAATAGAATACCTCACCTTTCACTTCCACAGAAACACTTTTCTCAAGGTCACTAGAGAACACCTTACACAGCAACTGGATAAATTCACAATGAAACTATACTACAAAAGAAATTAATACCTTGATGAAGAAATAACACTATAATAAACTCTTGGAGATGAAAAATAGTAAATATATCTTTTACATAACTTTTGACGAAGTGTCAGCTATCATATAAGTTGCTTTGCTTTTAAAGTAAGATACAGATAGTATCACATACTATAATATATACTGTATGCTTTCAGCTAAAAAAAAATTCTAGAAATATATACTATTTCTCAAAAACAATCTAATATGAAATTAAGACATTCTCTAAAAGGACAAATAAATAATCAAGAGAAAACTATACCGCACAATGTTAAATTATCATCTTCAAAAAGAAAAAGCCATAAGATTTTGCAAATTTTTTTTTCAAAGACAAAAAAAACCTCTGATCTTTATAATAGCACTTCAAAAGCAAAAATCAGTTCTTTAGCTCCTTATATGCTGCAAATAAACAGGCATTACAATATATTACATAATATCCTCTGAAATCAGGGCACAAGATTATTCATATGTCAATAAAGTATATAAAAAATATAAATAAAATATTATTCTGTAAATTTCTCTTAGACATTCACCTTAAGATAAAAAAATGGCTATACTGAAGCCTTATCTACCCTATATTTGACATAAAATAATCACATACCATTTTTCTCTTCTTAAATTTAAATCCACTCACTAACTTTGAAGGTCACAGCTTATTTTATTATAATTTTGGGGGGCATTTAAAACAAACCACCCAGGTAAATATTTCCATGTCCACTGTATACAGGTGTTTAAGTTCAAACTTTCAATAGACAAATGATAAAACTAAAAATTTCCTACTCCAAAGAATCAAGTGTGACCACTTCTACAAAACAGAATAACATTTTCTTTGTGTAATGCAATGAAAGGAAGCTAGCAACTCCAATGCCATGCTTGCAATCCACAGTTGAGTTTAAACACTTTTTAATTTCACAGACTATAATTATTCTTGATATAATTGTTCTTATTCTAAAATTGGGAAGAATTTATAATAGCAAGTTTCTGAAGTCCAAGTCCTAGTTCTCATTAAGTATCCAGTTAAATTTTTCCTTGCATCTATCTTTAAAAAATATATTATCCGAATGTAAGTAAGAGCAGTATAAAATAATATCACTACTCATTGAAGGAAATATACAAGGTTAGACAAAGGCAATTTGAAAGTTCCTGAAAATGAATTCTTAGTTGTAAAAACCAAAATGTCTTCAAAACACAAGACTATACCCACCTTCTATATTTATAATTTTTTCCTATTCCCCAAAACAGTAAAATTTCACATGATCACCAGTAAAAAGGAAGGAGATGAGAGAAGAGTTGGGATTTGGCTAACATTTCATGATATCCTTTTGAACAAATGTAATATTTTATTATCCTTTAGGCTACAAAATGCTTTACTTATTTGAGATGCTAGATAGCATGCTATATTTTCCCCACAAGTTGTAATTTCATAATTAAAAATGAATTTTAGTAAAGTAGTGTATGATCTGATACATTTTTTAAATTTGAAGTGGAATAAAGCGTTAAATTAGTGATTAAAATTCCCGGTGTTTTGTTCTCACAGTATTTTAAGAAATCAACTATCAGTTTACTAGGGTAAATAAAAAGCACTGATCAAAAAGCAATTACTGTGTTTCAGCTCAGAGATCTGACACTTGGTTTTCATATGATGCTGCTGCTATGGCTTTACTCTTTTCCATCTCTCTGAGTACCAAGGAATAAATTCAAACAGAAATTATAGCCTTTGTACATCAGAATGGGCTTTACTTCTGGAATATTAATTTTAAACCGATGAGTTTTAAAAAAAGTTAGAAAAAAAATGGAATGTCTAATAATGGAACAGAATAGTTATAAATACACCAAAATAAATTCAAAGATAACAGCATTGGTATAGAAATAGGAATTTAATAAACATTACCCTAATGTAATGTGAATATAGAACAGACAGAACTTATTCATCAAAGACACGTAATTTAAAAAAAAATGTTTATATTCATTTTGAACATTTCATCCATTAATATTGTATATAACTGCCCATGAAATTAGTTACTTATAAATTTCCAGTAGCCAACTTTTAAAATAAATACATCTTACTAATTATAGCATGACTCAATTATTGTATACACATATCAATAATAGTATTTTACCATTTTTTTAGAATCCAGGTTTAGTAAGAGTGAGTTAAAATTTAGCAAATTACATATATATATATATATATATATATATATATATATATATAAATTTGTTTTAAAGACCACTCATGAACTATTTTTTGTGACATGTTTCTAAATATAAAGGTTTGAAACAATCCTTTAAACTCAAGATGATTTTTAATTTTAAATTCATAGGAAAATGAACAACTTTAAATTTGTATTAAAATTCTTGTAACTGAATCAATGAATCTTTAGCAAACTGTCCATGTTTGATGCTTTTTTGTTTTTATTTATAATTTTAACTTGACACACTAGAAACTGGTATGAAAAGAGATACTAAAATGCTTCATACTTTTTTACTGAAATGTGTCACACCACCAAAATATGAGTTTCTAGTTTTAGACATCTTACCTGATCCACTGAACTGACTGCTTCCCACTGTTGTTGGTCTGGTTTTCCCACTATTAACAGGTGGGGAAAACATCTGCAAAATAACCCAAATGTTTCTATTAATCCTGAATTCATAGGGAAGTTGAAATAAAATTGGAGATACATTCAGACTCAGAATGGAAACACTGATACTGTTTACTAATACTATTTGGAAAAAAACTGACTACAGTCTTTTCTGAAAACCCAGTCATTTACATAAAGATTCCGGTTTAATTAAGTTTAAATAGTAAGTTTCTACCCATGATCTTCACTTTGGAACTAAGTGAATCTCATTATATTAACATTACTTAATATGCACTTACAGTCAGAATCATGTCCAATGAAATTACTATGTACAGTAAGGATAACACAGTCCTACAAAGCAGGTATTAGTCCTGTCTTCTAATAGCAGCTGATAAAAAAATTCAAGCCAGCCCTGTGGTTTCACCCTATATATTTAAGATATTTCCCGGTTGAGACTACAGATAGAGTGTGTACATGTATACCGTATGTGCACCTTAAAATAAAAGTACTGGCTCAAATAGCTGAAAATTTTAGCCCTGGATTCACTTTCTTGCAGCTGACATCTTTCAGGTACCATAAACATATCTTAGGGAGGAAAATGGTGAGGAGAGTTGAAGAAAAAATAACTTGTCTTTATATACAGTTTAAAATCACTAATAATCATCAGGGTCAAAGAATGACTCAACCAAAGCTCATGATTATATTGTTCTTCTTTTAACTGGTTAAACCAAACGACCCCTCTGGCATTAAAGTTTGAAATCTGCAAGTCTAGACATTACATCAAAGTTCAGGTGTCCAACTTGGGGGGAGCTGGACTCCAGCCCTGAGAACTACTGTTCAAAACAGATGGAGTTCACCCCGCCTAGTGTCTAGGTCTTTCCCCCCTCTTTTCTGCTTGATTTTTTTCTTGTAAACCTCAATAGAACCCCAAGATGCCATGGAACGCTTTCCTACCGCACTGAAGTCCAGCAGGTCGCTCAGTTCCTTGTAGGTCCCTATAGCGGTCATGCGCTGCTGCTGGGAATTCATTCTCGGCCACTTCTAGCAGGTCCTAAGGCAGGGGAAAACGGGCTGAGCGAGAGACCACCGAGGCCCAAAGTGTGCGAGGCCTAAGGGAGGAGGAAAAGCACTGGGGGGGGCGCCCAGCTGACTTCCAATTCCCCCACTCCTTCCCACCAGGGCGCCAGCAGGGGGCGGGAGAGCTCAGCGCCCGCACAGGGTCCCTGAATCCACGCGTTCCTCCGCGCCCCCCCCCCAGAGCGACGCGGAGGCTCCCGCAACTCGCTACCTCTCCCGCAAGTTTCCGAGCTGGTTCCGGTCCCCTTCCCGGCCCCTTCTGCCCTCGCGCAGTCCCCGGGAGCTCGGCGCGGGGTCCGGCCGGGGCGGGGGTCTGGTGGGGAGGGGTGAGGGGCAATTCGGCGTCCAGAGAGCAGAGCAGCAGCGAGGGGAGATAGGAAGTGACTCACTCGCTCAGCAACAGGGCCACGTCTGCGGCCGCTGCCTCCCGGACGTCCCCGGCGGGCCCAGGGGGTCGGCAAGCACGCCCGCGCGCCCAAGGGGCGTTTTAAAAAAGAAAGCAGGAACGCCAACAACTAGTCTCGGTCTCGCCGGGCGTCCTTCTCCCCGGGCTCGGCCTCCTCCCACTTTTGCTGCCCTGCCCCGGACCTGCCGAACAATGAGCCTGGCTCAGCAGCCGAAGCCTTCTGCTCTCCCGCGCGCCCCAGAACTGGGTGCCAGCCCCAACCGAGCGGCGAGCGGGGCGCGCGGGCCTCGCTGCCCGCGGGCCGCGTCTCCACCCAACTCGCGCCTCCACCCGACTCGCGCCTCCACCCGACTCGCGCCTCCACCCGACTCGCGCCTCCACCCGACTCGCGCCTCCACCCGACTCCGCTCCCCAACTTGGAGGGGACCTTGGGTTTGGCTCTGTACAATGGGGCGCGGAGTTGGGGCGCGGACCGGGGACGCCCCAGCTCCGGCAGGGGCTTCCAGCCTCGCCACGCCGTCTCCCTCCCGCTCGCCAACCCGCAATTACCTGCCGCCCCATCTCTGCATCCAACCACCGCGATTAAAGTTCACTTTGGCCGGGAGAGCGGACTCGGGCTTCCCCTTGCACCGCCCGGAGGCACGGCTCACTTTGGACCGCGCACTCTCGGGTTCGGGCGGGGGAGGCGGCTCTGCAGCCTGGCCGCCCCTTCCTCCGGGGCGGGTTGGCGGTCTCCTCAGGCTGACATTTTTTTCGCTGAGGCGGCCTCAGCACCGCGCTCGCTCGGCTCGCCTCCGGATCCCTCCGCGCTGGAAAGAGCCTGTGGTTAACCCCTTCGTCCCCTGTCCGCTGCCGCCTCCTGCGCCTAGGAAGTGGAGCTGACTGTGGGGGTCGGGGAGGCGGAGCCGGCGAAAATGGGGAGGGGCCGCTTTGCGGATGCTGGACAAAGCCCGCGGTCGGGTGAGGCATTCCGGAGTTGCGGCCGGTGGGGAGGGAAGGGAAGGGAAGGGGAGGGGAGGGGAAGGGAGGGGTAGGGCGGGAAGCGCGCATAGGCACCCTGGAGGCAAAGCCCATCAGTAATATCATTGGTGTTCTTTGCTGCATCTGTAAATTGAAATGATTTATAGATAAGTGCAAATGGAGAACTTAAAGACAAGAATTATTTGAAACATTATGATAATTAGCATGAACTATTAGGTAGGACATAGGAGGTTGGGAGGAAGACACAAGCTCAAATGGGAACTAGTTCACATTTCAAAGACTATGCCATGTTCTCAAAACATGACTTTGTGCTCAATATATCTAAATGGGTCCATGATTTTGTTTATTTTCTTAGTTAAATAGAAATGTAGACAGTTAAGATTTACATTGCAGACAATGTATATAAGGGAATATTCATGAAAAAGGACTTTAAAATAGCTAATACAAATATCTATCAAAGATAAGACTGGCATGACAGAGTGCAGGTGGGGCTGAGCTAAGAAGGTGCAGCTGTCACTATTCTTCCCTGATGTATCACATGCCCCAGCCTCATCCTGAGGACAACCAAAGTTCTAAGGCTCCTGCAGCTTCTGCTCTAGAAATCACCAGTTTCTTTTCATTCCCACTCAGTATGAGCACCTAAGTGACTGTTATCTGAAAGGGAGAACATCCTATCTACCCAGGGTGAATCTTGTACCCTGTTTCAATGGGATGAACCGGAGGCTGATCGCCATAGTGGTGAAGAAGTCCTGCTGCCTGGTGGAGAGTTGGCAATGACCCAGACACTGTCTGAGAATCTATTGCAACCACCTCTCCGTTTCCTCTTCATCATCAAGCAATAAGGCAGAGCATCATGACTGCCTGGCTGACCGTACAGACTGTTTAACATATTTGGTACTAATTCCCATGGACTTCCCTCAAATCCTGTTAAGGACCATGATTTCTTCATCCTCCTTCCAGAAAGTTATGGGGGTCAGCATCCCATATTTATTGAAAAAACTTTAAAAAATGTGAAGGATTTCTTGTAAGAAGCCTTCTTGTAAGCTGCCAAAGGCCACAGGCTCCCATGTGAGGCAGAAGGCCAAGGCTACTGGATCAGAGATGAAGGGCTTTATCATGGCACAGCAAGCAGCAAGACCATAAGCACAATGTGTCAGTCTTACGGGATGATGCTGATGGGCCTGAATGAGTGCTCTACACAAACAGGGGTGCATTACAGAAGAGGAGACCTGAGTTTAGAGTACCTGGATCCTTTTTTAAACATTTTTTTTAGTTGTAGATGGACACATTATCTTTATTTTTATTTCTTTATTTTTTGTGGTCTTGAAGATAGAACCCAGGCGAGTGCTCTAGTACTGAGCCACAACTTCAGCCTGAGTATCTGGGTCCTTTTAAGTGCTCAGTGTATTAGTCTGTTTTCTGTCACTATAACATAGTTTCAGAGGCTGACAGCACAAATAATATGGCACTCTTTCTGGCAAGAGAGCCCAGTTGGCTGTGTCACATCATGGCAGATGGCATAATGGTGAGAGCATATATGAGGGAAGAGGTTAAATAGTGAGATAGGAAACCAGAGTGGAGGGGAGGGGAGGGGCCAGTAATGATCTCACACTAGGTACCCACTCTTAAAAAGATCCTGCTACCTTTTAACATCACTACACTGGGGACCAAGCTTCAACACATGAACCCTTGGGGGACAAATCACATCCAAACTGTAGTATCAGTAACTAAGCCTCTCCACCCAGGACAAATCTTTGTACATTATTTCAGTGGGTGGGCCTGAGGCTGATTGCCATATTGGTGAGCAAGTCCTCCTGCCCAGAGGAGAGTTAGCAACAACCCAAACATGGTTGGAGCAGTTGTCTGTGAACCTCTTGCTCTGGAAGGAGATACCATCTGTCTTCCCAAGGCTGTTTGCTATATAAATGGCCTGGAAGGATATAAATGGCCTGGAAGGAACTTTCCTTCCAGGCCATTTATATAGCAAACAGTGCTTCACCCACAAGCCATGTAGAATCAATAGAGGGTCGAGGAGCATAGTTCTCATCATTATATTCAAAACATAAGTAATTTCTAAAAATTGTATGACTATTTTAAATTCTAGTTTAAACTTGTAAACAAGAGTCATACACACACACACACACACACACACACACACACAGAACCTTTTGGAGGAGTGTGTGTCTGTAGACAGCAAGGGTTCCCCAAAATTTGTGCACTTATTAGTAAACACACGTGACATTTAAAGTTCGGGCCTTCAGAGGTTTTGAGAGAATCTTTCTGACTCAGTTTTTTCCTCTATTAAGCAAGAACAATATTTTGCTCTGTAATATTAGTTTGAAATGGTTTTAATGATTATAAAATACAAAGATCTGCTGTGAGACAGAACTGGAAAAATCCTGAAAGCTGAAGCCAGTGAGTCTGGCCGGCGGGGCTTCCTGGTGTGAGCAGCGCTCATCTTCACAGCGGCCCTGCTTTACATTATCCTACAATTTGCACCTTTTCCTCCCAAATGGTCAGTTTTCCCATGTTACTAATGTACTGACCTCCCCTGTATATTACCCTGCAATTTATACCTTTTCTTGAAGTCCATCATGTCCCCTACGTCACTAACATGCTGGCCTTTCCTTGATATTATCCTGCAATTTACACCTCTTCCCCCAACTCTGTCAGATTCCCCATGTCACTACTAATGTACAGACAGTTCACAATTTGTACTGCATTTCTTACAATTTGCACTCTTTTTTTTTTTTAAGCTGCGTTGCTGCTATGTGTCTATGGTGAAATACAGAGACTGCAGAGAGGGGGGCCTCTGGCGTCCAGTCCTATGGACAAGGCTCCTGATTTAGGAAGGTGATAGGAAGTGATTTAATGCCAGGAGATGGGCCCTGAGCTGATGGTTAAGGATGATGAAAAGGATATTTATTTATTTATTTATTTATTTATTGTTGTGATTCTGAGGATAGAACCCAGGGCCTTGTGCATGCTAGTCAAGCACTCTCCCATTGAACTACACCTCCAGCCCTAAAATCTGTCCCTTTAAAGGAAAGTTTCAAGGGCTTCACAGAATGAGAAAAATTCCCTAACAGATTAATTTACATTACCCAAATCTTAAACTGAATTGTGTCATGGAAAAGGTGTTTTTCGTGTATTAATTTAGCATTTTTCTCTTCATTTGTACTGTTGCTGTTTGCTGCATTACCTCCTGGTCACTGAGCAGGAAGACTTCCTGCAGAATGCACTCCCTGAGTCGAGTCTTAAATGAGCTCCAGTTGTGAGACAGAGGGAGGCAGGGTTAGAGAAATTCCAGGCACAGAGAGCCACAACTGCAAGTACAGAGGTGCAGGCCTAAAACTTAAGTGACTCAGAATGGTTGAACAGGAAGGTGGCCACGTCCACCCTGAAGGAGTGCCAGGGGCAGGAAGCTGGATGCCATACTCCATCTGACGTCAAGCCTTTAAGAATTTCAAGGGAGACTAATGTGCTCATATTGAAGTGAGAATAATCTCCTTGATGGTGGTATGAAGGATATATTAGAATGCCTACATACGATGATCCTGGATGCAGAAAACAAGCTAGGAGAGTAAGCCATAAACTAGTAAGGAGATGAGACTGTGTCTCCCCAGAGTCCCATGTGGAAGTTTGAACCCTCAGTTCCTCAGAATGTGACTGTACTCGGAGACAAGGTTTTTAACAAGGTAACTAAGCAGAAGTCACTAGGGTGATTCCCCAGTCCAGTATGACTGTGTCCTTACAGGAAGAGGAGAAGAGCTCACAGGCACACCCAGAGGGAAGACCTTGTGGAGACACAGGGAGAAGGCAGTTATCAGTAAGCCCCTGAGAGAGGCCAACCTTGCCACACCTTGTTCTCAGATTTCCACTCTCCAGAATCAACCTGTGGTTTAAGCCACCCAGTCTGTGGTGCTTTGGGATAGCATCTAATAACAGATGGATCAATGATGGTGAGGTGGAAAAAACAGAGACAAATGGTGGCAGATTGGACAGAATTGATATTAAGAAAAGAAGTTGACTTGAAGCTTCTTGATGGGGGTAACTGGTATGTGGCGATATCATGAACAAAATAATGTAAGCAAAGAGAAGGAGAGCAGGTCTGAGGTGAAGATGATATAAGACATTTAGAGCACATGGAGTTTCAGGGTTCAGCGGGGGACACCTAGAGAAAGATTCAGAAGGAGCTCAAGATGGGGATCTGAAGCTGAGGAACAAGACTGAAGGAAAGGAACAGAACCAGGAGGCCTCCCTGTGGGGACAGCGTCTGAGGATGAAGTCTCCCCGAGAGGAGTGCTGGTGAAGGAGCAGAGTAAAGGCACCGAGGGCCACCACGACAGTGGGACGGAAAGGAAGGGCTAAGGCAGGCCCAGGCCCACGCCAGCACCGTCACAGAACCAATGGAAAAGAGTGTTCTGAGGAAGGAACGGTCACCAGTGCTGAACCCCAAGAGAGGTCAAGAACTGAAGAGCTCTGTTGACTCAGGCAGGCGGGAATCTCTTGGTGAACTCAGCAGGATGATTCAGTGGAGCTGCTGGAGGGAAAGCTGTGCTGTGCTGCCTTGTGCTTCACTTGGGAAGTGGAGACTGGAAGTGAAAACAGCAAGCAGACTTCTTTTTGAAGAACCTGGCTGATTAGAGGTGCTCCAGGGCTCACGATGGGACTAATCATTGACGGTAGTAGTGGTGCTGGTGCTGGTGGAGGAGCAGGAAATGGTACCACACAGACTGTGTCATGGTGGTCACATCCGACATTCACAGGGTACTGGGCCTCTTTGACATGTTACCTCCAACATGGAGCCTAACATCATCCTTACCATAAGTTGTTCCTGCTCCTATCTGGAGTAGCTCGTGAGGAGTAGAGCAATTCCTGCTCAAAGTATGCACATGGGTGTAGGCAGCACTGGGGGAGAATTCCTGGTGGCCTTCTATGCAATGTAGAGGCAGCAGGTTCTATTCATTTGCTAGTACAAAGGGCCAACTCTCGATCAGAAAATAAAAGAGGGAGACTATAAGTCAAGGTGAAGAGGAACTTTAGCTCCTGGCAGTACTGCCTTGCCTGGCTAAATATAGGTGAATTCTGGTCCCTGCTTACACAGCCTCTCTCCCAGCAGGCTCCCTGCCTACGGAAACATGTCTTGTTCAGTGCTGTAACTTAGAACACCCTCACAATGCTGGGCATTTAGCAGGAGCCCAACCAATACTGAGTGGCTGTGTAGAGATCAGGTCTTCCTGTCCTGATGCCCAGATCATGCTTACAGGGCAAGAATGAGCCCACTGAGTATCCACAGCTCTCCCTGCATCCTCTCACAAGGTCAGTAGAGGTCGGAGAGGGATGTTTAACTAAGGTGGTCAAAGAGAAACTCTAGGGGTAGATAGTTCAAACTATTCTTGAGCAAAGTCAAGGTTACATGTATAGAAACAGGGTAATAGGGCAAGAATATTTTAAAGGGCAGAACGAAATACGGGATTTGTAATTGGTATATGATACTGAAGATAATTCAGAATGAGATGGCTAAGTGCACATCATATTACCTCACTAATTCTCAGATACTTTTTCCCTCAATAGTGATGCATTTTACAAGCAGTGTGTCAGTTTAACAAGTAGAATATTTTCTGTCACTAGTGGTACATGGATGGTGCTCCTAGAAAAAGTGGTATCTCGAACTCAATGAAACATGGTATTTTAAGTCCATGAAAAGGTGGGGCAGATGGTCTGATCTTTTGCTTTAATTAAAAGCACTGGGCTTTAGCAATGGGTAAATTAAAACACAAAGCAGAGTACGTGGAAGGCACCTTTCGTGTGCAGTCACAGGCTAACTGCTTTGGAGGCAATCAGCACTGTAACTGATCTCTCTCAGCCTTGAAAACCTGAGCTACAGGAACCCTAAGAAAGCAGAAAGCACTGTTAAGCTCTATCATGAGGAATGACACTCAAGTCCCGGAATTCAGTAATGAAAGGCTGGTTATGACCACTTTTGTTGAACTGTTTCTACGTTTGTTGTTCAGTCTGTTCTCCTCTTCTCTAACACCAGGAAATGCTGCTTATTTACTTAAATGGGATGAAAAGAATCAAGGCTCTACAGACATATGGGGCAGGGGGAGACTCTAGCTTGTAGATGGGACAGACCAAAAGATGGTTCTGAGGAAAGTCTGAGATAGAGATAGGATTCCCTTTATTAAATGAGGCCTGGGGAAATAGTGGTATGGGGAGTTTGGGTGGTATGAGGTATATTGCTTTCAGTTTTTACAAGGTCAAATCTAAATCCATGTATTGGAAATACATTCTATTTTAACTGCTGGATATGGGATGAATTAATTTACTTATTTTAAAATGTATCTACTGGCCTTTAGAAGCTGTTATTTATATAAAGGTACTTTACAAACAGTTTGGATACTAACCACTATCTAAATATTTAAAATAAGGTATTAGATTTGTACAGAGCAACAATTCATACCCAAAATAAAAATGAAATCATCACCAAATGCCTTTCTAAATCATATTTTTCACCATTTCACAGATTTGTTCTTATATTGTATTAAAACATTTATCTTTAAAATATTAAATCACTTTAATATTTGAATATATTCTTACTACTTTATATAAGGAGTATGCAACCAATGTCAATAACTTTCAGCAATTATTTCAATTATTATTATAATTCAATGTCTAAATCTTTTAAAAATTGAGCTAGGAGACAATCATAAATGTGAACATTTATCTTAAACTTCTTTGAGGTCTAAATTTACTTTCCATCTTGGCTTTGCTCATTTTCACCTTGTATCTGATTACTTTACAAGGCATATGTCTCTTTCTTCCTTTAATTGCTTTTTATACTTCCTTTTTCATTTTTAATTGCTTGTTGCTAAGCAATGTGCATAACATTAGAATATACTTTCACCATCTTTGAACATCATCTATTTGGAATTTTTTTCCTCTATTACTCTACCCTTATTTGAATTGACCTAAACTATATTTTCTGCCTTCTTTTGACCCTTTTATCAAAACATTCCCTATTCTCCTACTCTTTGATCATTATTCAGTACCTATTATATTCAATATTTAGCCCAGAATTTTCTGCTCTCCACTGTTCTTGTTAAAATCTGGTGGGCAAACTCTTACATCATTTAACTATTTTTCTTTTTAGCCTATTTGTCTTCCTTCATTTGTATCTTAAGATATCAGACACCTTTCCTTTTCTGAAATTTAGGTTATTTCCTGTTATTTTTCTTTTATCACTTCTCTTGGTCCAGATGTTGGTTTCTTCCAGTACCATAGCCATGCATTACTCTCTTCCTGACACCTTTTATTATGAATGTATAATATTAACTATGACATAATCCAATAAAAACACATTCTTTATTCAACTTAAATTTGTTTCAATGAATTACACTTTAACTATTTTTCAAGAAGTTGCAATGCATCTAATTTATTTAGCTATGGTAAGCTACCAAAAAAAATCCAAGTAATAAGACAAAAAACAAACACCTCCATTACTTCAAACATACACCATCATTTTCTTTTGCTTGTCTGAATAAAAATTTTTAAGAGCACACTTTGATTTTGCCAAAATTAACTTGAAGGCTAACTCGCACAGCTAAACTCTTGTTCTTATTTTTATAACTGGAGACAAAAATTTCTCAGCTTACCTGAGATTCAGCTTGACTCATCCACAAGTGAGTCCTGTTTTTTCTAATTACAAAAAGGGATCAGTCCTGCTGCTTCTCCCGTTACAACATGGGGATGGCACAGAGATAGAGAAAAATTTAAGTAAAATTCATTATGTTTAAACTCTCTGGAACAAAGTTTTTCTACCTGAAATGTCAGATATATACATGGGTGCCCTTGATATTTTAGACTATCACACATTTTTTGATTTCCATTTATTCTAAATGTTGTGAGTATACCTTTCTTAATATTTGTGTATGGCTCTACTATGGTCCAAACGTCTGTGTGCCCTCCCCTCAAGCCACATGTTGACCTAATCTGCCAATGTGATGGCATTAGGAGGAGGGCCTCCAGAAGATGAGATCACGGGGTCAGAGTTCTCATATGGGATTGGTGTCAACCTAAGAGTCCCAGAGAGCCACCTCGCACTGAGAGGACACAGGAGAAAGGTACCATCTATGAACCAAAAGGTGGGCCCTTACCAGACTCCAGATCTGCTGGCACCTTGACCCTGGACTCACCAGCATCCAGAACTTTGAGAAATAATTTTCTATTGTTTATGAGATATGGACAATAAAGTCTAATGGTGTTTTGTTATAGTAGCCTGAATGGACCACAACAGATTTCTTTCTCTTAAATATTGGACTATATAGCTAGATGAAAGGGCTTAAATTAATTGAGTATCACATTAGTGTGGTATCACATTAAAAAATTAATATCACTTTCCAAATTAATCCTAAACTGAGAATCTCCTACCAATTTTCTTTCCCCCCCAAAGTGGTTCATAATTAGTTAAAAATAAGAATCAAATAATGAAATGGGGAAAGTGTTAATTACTTAATAGAAAATGAATGATAAAAACATACCAGGTATCTTTATGCTTAACTCTGACTTAATGAAAGACATTTAATGTCGTTGACAAGAGTATAAGCTTTGGGGTTAGTCTGCTTGATTCTTTTCTTGGTTCTTTCACTAAAATGAAAACTAGTATTACTTGTGGGGAAAGTAATATTAGACCACAGTGGTTAAGAATGTAAGCTCTGAACCAGCACAGGTAGGTTTGAACTCTCACTCTATGATTTACACAGTTAACTAAACATATCTGAAAAGTTACTGAATTTCTGTATCTCACTCTACCCATCTATAAACTGGGAAAAGAACAGACGTGACTCACAGGGTAAAGGAGAGACTATTTCAGAACTTCTCTTGCCCTTTCCCCTAGGTATATCCTCTTCTGAGAGCATAACTTCTTGGGATTCAACTCATGGGTCAGGCCCATGGTCCATAAGGTCCACTGCTGGGTGATACCACTCAAAATACAAATATGCATGCCCCCCACTTGGTCTCCACAAGCACCCTATCTACAGTGACTACCTGACTACTTGCTTTAATCAACCTATTTCTTTACTTCTTAGCACTTAGAATAATTGAGGGCATTGTTATTGTTGTTATAATTTACTTGCTTGTGGGTTTTTTGCCATTTCACATCATATGTTAAAAAAACCTAGTTCACATCACATCATGTCCACTGCCTTGCCTAAGCAAGTTAACAAGTGCCTCAATAAATACTTGTTAAAAAATAATAAATAAGTGAATATACTTGTGCTCTTTACCAAGATCAACATAAAAAACCTTAGCCTCTCCAAAATTCACTATCCATTTTTTTAAGTTTTATCTACACTATTTTTAGAGCTGTTTACATATTTTGGAAATCCTACTACAAACACTGTCCAAAATTTTAACTTTTCTATTTTACTTTTCTTAAATTTACCTTTATCATGAGTTGAGGTATAAAGTTGGAGATGGGCATTCCCTTGAATATAACAGCTTCAAAACTGAGCTCATAATCCAGATCATATCTAGTACTAAACGCAGGAACACATATGCCTAGGGTACACAGCATGGTGGCATTAAGGGATTCAACAACTAGAGCGTCCACCTCTATTTATAATCTTTCCCTAAACTGGTTTGCTCAAGAACATACTTGTGTGGACTGACACTGGTTTTCTGATCCCAGTTTCTCTTCAAGCACCTCTCTTCTACTTTACAACATAAAGACACATTTCTTTCCCAAAATGCATCTTATACTTGTGTTTCTTGGGTGTTTGAAGACTTTCACATGCCAGAGAGACAATGTCAGTGAAGCCTTCACTCAGTGCATAACAAACTCTGCATTGAGAAGCTCAGGCACTCCAGTCTAACTTTTTTGTTTCTATTAAAGGTGACACATGATGTGAAGGGTGTGTAGGGTGTGTGTTGAAATGCCCTGAATTCAAGTATGTTTCAGAATGGTGGTAATTTTTATGTCGTCATCTTGACTTTACTTCCCCAACCATTGCCAAAGAGTGCACTGCCCCGAGAAAGTCTTACGAGAGCAAGCCAAAGAGACCATCTGTAAGAAACAGCTGTGATGGTTTATTTATCCAGGGAAAAACTCAAGGCAAGTTTCATCTCTCTATCCATCCATCACCCATCCAACTTAAGATTTACACCCGAGATGATGAAAAATAACAATGTGCTCCACAGTGGGCATTCTGGAAATGTTCACTGTCCTCAGGAGTGAGGAAAGGCTGAATATTCTGATTCACCAGCCTTTCAGTCCATGGCTCAATTACATATAATGCATGATTTGATGGAGATGGAGGTTACCTTAACAAAATAATAGTCTGTATATCCCAGAATAAAAAGAGCTGATGTTATAACAGAGGAACATTTTATGGTTTCTTGAAAATTTGTTTAGAATCATAAAAGAAACATTTTCATTAACCTTCATCAAAAGATGACTGGGCATATAAATATGTTTACTTTTTACTTAGTCATAAATCCCAAGTCACCTGTCACTTCTAAACCACATCTCTTATTCATTTATTTCTTCCTACCAATTACTTGTTAGATACAGATAAATTTAACAGGATTATATTGCACATTTTACTATAAATAATGCCATTAACAAAAAACCATTATATAATCATTATTTTTTGAACCTTATATTCATTAATGGTACAATATTTCTCTAATTTTACTGTTAATGTCTACTTGTTATGGTTTGGATGTGAGTGTCCCCCCAAAATTTGCATGTGAGACAATGCAAGAAGGTTCAGAGGAATAGTGATTGAGTTGTGAGAGTCTTAACCCATCAGAGAATTAATCCCCTGATGGGATTAAGACTACTATCTGTGAACTGATTAACTAAGTGGTAACTAAAGGGAGATGAATGGCTGGAGGAGGGGGAACTGGGGGCATGACATTGGGATATATATTTCTATCTGACAAGTGGAGTCTCTCTCTCTCAGCTTTCTGATCATAATGTGAGGTGCTTTCCTCCTCCATATTCTGCCATGACTTGTAGCCTTACCTGGAGCCCCTGAGGAATGGAGCCTATGGAGTGAGACCTCTGAAACCATGAGCCCCAAAATAAACTTTTCATCCTCCACAATTGCTCTGGTGGGGTCTTTTATTCAAAGTGGTGAAGAAAGATGACTAAAACAGAAATTGGTACCAGGAGTGGAGTTGCTGCTATGACTAACCTGACCATGAAGCATTTGGAAGCATTTGGAGCTCTTTAGAATTGGTTGGAGGAATAAATATTGAGATGTGTAGAATTGTAAGCTGGAAATGCTTTAGACTGTTGTAAGAGGAGCTTAATGGCCAATTCTGGTGGGAGCTCAAAAGACCAGATGCCAATAGGACCATGGACAGTGAAGACAGGGCTCAAAAGGGTTTAAAGGAAAAGGAGGACACTATTGGTAATTGAACTAGAGCCCATTCATGTTATGTCCTGGCTGAGAAGTTGTCTCCCTTTTGCTTGTGTCCTGAGAATTTCTGTGAGCAATGGACTTCTTAATCTGGCAGAAGAAATTTCTAGGCAGCATAGCATTCAAGAAGTGACATGGGTATTGCTGGTGGCTTTTAGCCAAATTTATTGTGATATTCAGGAGCACAAAGCAGAACAGAAAGATTTGAAAAACTTGGACTTGAAAGGCAGAGTAAAACTGGGGCTATGGAAGTTGAAGTTGTTAAAGACTTTTATGGCTGCTAAAGTAATGCTAAAGACTTTGCCCAGAGAGTATAAGAAAGATGGCCTGAGGCCTCTCAGGAATTGGCAAGACCATATCCATCTCAGACTCAAAAAAGTAAAAGTAAAAATTTTCTTGAGAAGAGACCAGTGGGGTACCCTTCTTACACAAGGGGACCTAGAAAGTTTTTTCAATATGCTCAGCTACCCAGGCACTCAGAGGCAATTGCAGCCATGGTCCATGGAGGCTTGGCTACTGTTCAAGATGGCAGAAGACCTTGGTGTAAACAACATGGTGCTAGTTCTGCAAGACTCAAGAATGGTGAAGTTAGGGGGTCATGGAGACTTCCACCAAGATTTCAACGGAAGGCCTTGGAGGCCTGGCAAAGTGCAGCAGGGTTGGAGTCCCTGAAGTCAGCCCTACAGAGGGCAACATGTGGAGATGTGAGAAGGAAACCAAGGTTGCAGTGGAGATCCCTGAGATTAAGAAATGCCAGTTATGTAGGACATGGTCCTAGGAAAGCTGCGGGAATCAAGCAGAGACAAGCCAACAGAAAGCCTAATCAGACTACAAACAACAAGACAACAGGGGCAGAGCTACACAAGCCCTTTGGACAGAATATCACCATGCCATGTGCCCCAGATGTCGAACATTTGGAGCTACAGGACTTGTTTGCCCAGCTGGATTTCAGTCTTGCTTTGATCCTATCCCTTCTTTCTATGCCCCTATTTTTCTGAATGGAAATTTTTACTCTGTACCATTATATATCGGATACTTTTAAATTGCGTTTGATTTTGCAGGAGCTCACAATGTGAGATTGCCTTGCGCCTCAGAGAACACTCTGGACTTGAACTTTGAGCAATCTCGGAACTGTTGAGACTCTGAGACCCTTGGGAATGGACTAAATATATTTTGCATTGTCAGATGAGTGTGAGCTTTCGGGGTCAGGGACAGAATGTTATGGTTTGGATGTGAAGTGTCCCCAGAAAACTCACGTGAGAGAGAGACAATGCAAGAAGGTTCAGAGGAAAAGTGAATGGGTTGTGAGAATCTTAACCCAATCAGTGAATTAATCTCCTGATGGGATTAACTGAGTGGTAACTAAAGGCAGGTGGCATGTGGCTGGAGGAAGTGGGGAACTGAGGGCACGGTTTTAAAGCACATATTTCTATCTGGCAAGTGGAATATCCCTCTCTTCCTCTGTTCTTCTCTTCCCCTCTCCCTCTCTCCTGCCCTGCTTTCTGATCATGATGTGAGCTGGTTCCGTCTGCCACACTCTTCCACCATGACGTCCTGCCTCACCTTGAGGCCTGAGGAATGAAGCCTACTATCTATGAACTGAGACCTCTAAACCGTGAGGCCCCAAATAAACTTTTCCTACTCTACAACTGTGCCAGTCAGGTCTTTTAGTTGTAGTGATGATAAAGCTTTAAAATACTACTGCACTCATCACATTCATAAAAGGGGAAAACATGACCATAATAAGTATAAAGTACTTGATAAAAGTCAACATCTATTTATTTATTTTTCTATTGGTTATTCAAAACATTACAAAGATTGCAGAATCACATCGGTTACACATCTATTTATGATAAAAAGTTTTCTAGCAAAGCAGGAGCTCCTTTAATCTAATGAAAGTTATATATCTACCCCCAGATCACAAAAAAATGCAGGGGCTGGGGTTGTGGCTCAGCGGTAGAGCGGTCACCTAGCATGTACGAGGCTCTGGGTTTGATCCTAGCACCACATAAAAGTAAATAAATAAGATAAAGGTATTGTGTCCAACTACAATAAAAAAAAAATTCTATTTAAAAAATGCAAAACACTACTGCAAACATCACACCTGATGTGAAGCAGGAAACAAGACAGGAAAGAAACAGTATGTCTACTAGCATAACTTTTATTCAACACAGTACAGGAGGCCCCAGCCAATGCAATTAGAAAAGAAAATCAATAACAGAAAAGTTGGAAGAGAAGAAATAAAATTATCATTTGAAGATGACATGATTGTATGTCTAGAAAGTTTTTAAAAGAACACCAACTGTCAAAATTAGTAAGATAAACTATTAGAATTAATAAATTGATATTATGTACTAAATGTGTCCTCTTCCCAAGTTCTATGTTGAAGCCCTACCTACAATAGAATAGTATTTGTAGGGGGACACTTGGGAGGTGATTAGGTACTGAGGGAGGAGCCTTCATAATGGATTAACGCCTTTATAAGAAGAGGAAAAGCTCTCTCCCCCACACTCTCTCTCTCTTCAGGTGCACACTCCCTACAGCAAGAAGGCAGCCATCTGAAGCTAGGAGAAGGGCTCTCATCAGAGCCCGACTGGTATGTCCCCTGATCTTAGACTTCCCGCCCCCAAGAACTGTTATTTAAACCACCTAGTCTAATAACAATATTTTGTTAGAGCAGCCAGAGCAGACTACAACATTTAGCAGTGCTGCTGTCACCACATTAAAAACTAAATGTTTGTCTAATTAATTAAGTTGAATGTAAAATTTAAAAATCTAAATCATATAACAACATAGAAATGAAATAACCAGGAGTCACCTGACAAAATATGTACAAATATGACAAAGTATGTTCTTGTTTTATAGTAAAATAAGAAAACAATAAGAAAATTAAAGAAGACATTAAAAATGAAAGGGTATACCTCATTCATGGATGAAAGACTCAGAATATTTGACATTTTCAGTTCTCCTCAACTTATTCTACACTAGAGATTCAATATAAATTTTTCAAACTACCTAGCAAACCTTTTTTTGACAGAAACGGAAAATGCATAAGAAACTCTAATGAACTAAAAATAGCCAAGCTGATTCTGAAGAAATTACAAAGCTCTAGAATTTATACTATTTATATTACTTGCTATCAAGGTCTATTTATCTATTTATTTATTTTTGATATCAAGGGTTATTATAAAGCCATATAATTAAGTGTGACACAAGGACAAAGAGGCCAACGCAACATAACAGTCCAGGAAAGAGCTGCTGCTGCCGTCTCTGACCTGAAGGCGGTCTGCAGGCAGAGGCCCTCTTCAGGAGTCCTTTAGGGCATTCAGCTGACAAGATGAGGCACTGTGGACAGCAGTCTGCTCTACCAAAATCCATGGATGCAGGTGTTAATCGTATCTTTAAAACACCTTCACAGCATAAACCAGTTCTTGGTCAATGTGGCCTGGCCAAGTTGACATAAAATTAACCATCACACTTAGGTAAGGCAAAGATTACAATGTAAGACAAGAAAAGTATGAATGATTACAAAAACCAACAAATTGGATTTCATTAAAATAAGAAGAACTTTTGAAAGAAGTGTTAAGTAAGTGAACAAAAAGCATAGTCTAGAACTTGTACATGAAAATATAAAATCTCTTACAACTCAAGGCTTTAAAACCAATTAAAACACTGGGCAAAAGACTTAACACAACTTCATTAAAGAAATATGCCTGGCAAGTTAAGATCAAGAAATAATAGCTGAAGTCACTAGTCATCAGAGAACTGTGAATTAAAACTGAGATAGCCACCGCACACCTACTAGAGATGACTGGAAACGAAACAAAAAGACTGAGAGACCACGGACCAGCAATGACGTGCAGCAACTAGCTCACTCGTATTTCACTAGTGAGTATGAAAACATGGTTCGGCCCTTGGGAAAACAGCTCTATGGGAAAGCAGATTTAAAGCATGCTCATCAGGTGCGTGCGCACACACTAACAAGCCAGTGTGGTAATGATGCTTCACAGTTCCATCAGCCATTCCACAAAGTACACATATTTCGCAGCATCTATGTTATCTATATATAAATATATACAATTTTTGTCAGTGAAGATACATAAATAAAAAAGAAATGGTGTTCCAGTTTCTTACAAATTTAAAACACATCTTTACCATAAGACTCAGAAATTCCATTCATCCAGAAAGAAATAAAAACAAACATCTACGCCAAGACCTGCACACAGGTGTTACAGCAGCATTGTTCACAAACATCCCCAAATGGAAGCAGGTGTCTGCCAGCTGAAGAATGAGAGGTGCTTTTACCCACCCAGAACACTACTCGGCAATGACAAGGAACCAGTCACTGCTGTGCACACCCCAACGGGCAGGCGGGCAGGTGAATCTCAAGTGCATTATGGTGAGTGGAAGAAGCCCGGTACAGAGGCCAGAATATCATGTGACCACTTACACAACATTCTGCAAAGGGGAGTAACACAGACAAAACTCAGATCAGAAGCGCTGGAGGCCAGGAGCAGAGGAAGGAAACTGAAAGGGATATTCTCTGTCCACTGTGTCCCTGGTTACAAAAGCATGTAGCCATCAAAATGCATATAACCCCATATGGAAATTATACCCTGATAAATCTAATTGAAAAATACCGACAGTAAAAGCCAGAAAGATGAAAAATTACATTAGGATAAAATCTTATGTGGGAATAATAACAATAGAAATATAAATATTTTAACTTGTGAAACTTCAAATTGTTGAGGAACTTGGTCTCATACCTTTCACGTTACTAAAGCGAAATGATGAATGTCAAATCATTGTGGTGTTTAGATTCCACCAGACACATTAAAAAGGATGATATGTTAATTTTAAGTGTCTGTGTTTATAATATATTGGAAGTTATATGCTCTGATACCATTTGAACTTATTATCAATGTAAAAATACACATGAAAGTGCATAGTCTTTGACTCTGTCCCGAGAAACACAAAGACCACAGCACCGGAGCACAGCTTCCCAAAGCTGCACCACAGCTGGCTTACAGCTGGGGCAAGACGTGCAGCCCCAAGATCTCTTGGGCAGGCAGGCAGGCAGGCAGGCAGGCAGGCAGGCTGCCTTCATTCAGAAGCAATCTGTCTGTTAACCTAAATGTGCTTTATAAATACTCCGGGAGGGCTGTAGTTGAAAAAGATCCTGAAGCACTGCTCTGCAGAAATTCTGGCACATGTGCACAAATGGAAAGGTTCAAGAAAGCTTACTGCAGTTTTAATCACATGGTGACTAACTGAGAACAACTGAAGTGTCCTTCCACCAGAGACAGGAAAACAAAATGAAATTTTACACAGCAATGAAAATGAATAAATTACAAGAGCTACACGTATCATCACGATGAATCTCAAAGACTTAGTGTTGGATGAAAAAAACCAAGGTGCCAGTACAAAACATCTCCATGTACATAACACTTGAAAATATGCCACAGAAGATGATGTATTATTTATTAATAAATTCAGTGCCAAAATATTAGAACAGGAATAAGATTGATAAATATCAAAATGTGGACTGTGATTCTAGATGGAGGGGAAGGAATCAAGGAAGAAAAAAACAAGGATTTTAAATTTTATGTGTGATATTTTATTTCTTTAAAATTTTTTAGAAAATATGGCAAATGTTAAAACTGGATAAATTTAACTGGCATAAGTGCCAGTTATACATTATGTTATTCTCTACACTTTCTGTGTTTAAAATATTTTTAATGGACACCAAAAGACCAATGCATGTATTTAGTGTTCTTGAAAATGTGACAAGAGTTCTGCTTAACTGTACTTTTGATAGTTTATGGCAAATACACAATCCTTAGAGTCCAAAGATTCAGAAAACTTAATCAAGCCTAGAGATTAAATATACCCATCGTTAACATTTTAATTAGCTAATTACTGGAACCTAAACATAAGGCCAGCATGAATACTCTCTTTAAGTCCTAAGTAAGCCACAGAAAATTTCATGAGTTCAAATTAGTAAGGATCAAATGTCATTTCTAACATAAATAGCTTGTTTTGTGCAGTCTTTAATAAATTCATTGATTCATTTGACAAGAAGTAAATGACTATGTGCTTTGTGCTAATCTGAACATCCCAAGGTCAAGGCTGTTCTCATAAAGCTTTATAGTCCAGCAAGAGGGACACAATAGGCAAAGAAGGAGAGATTTGGAAAGTGCTCTGATTGACATAAGATGTGGTAGCAGAGATGATGGGGGTGGGGGTAGGAGATGAGGGAAGTCACTTCTCAGATAATGTACTGCTTAAAAAGGGAACTGTATATGTATAAACCTGAAATAGAAGGTGACAAGTATCTCAGGTGACGATATGCACATGACCACATGAGCATTATAAACTGCACGTAAGCACTCTGAGCCTGTAGAAATACAGGACATTTATCATCATGCAGTGGTTTGAAGCCTGGGAATTCTTTTTTAAAAGTTAAAACTAGAAATAACTTTTTTCCCTCTCTACAAACATTTAAATAAGTACCATAACCCAGTGACACAGAATGATTTCTTATGTGGTATTTAAGTAAAAACAATATAGTACTGAAAACAAAATTAACAAGAGTCCTCAGGTATTTACTGAAAGACACTAGTAAGAATCAACATTTTCTAACATGTGCCACCCATTTAGAAAAAAAACGACAGACTGAAAATATATTCTCAGGAACAGGTATTATGAAACAAAGAAAGCAAATATAGACAGGGATCAAAAAGCAGGTGACTGTGAACAGTAAAATAATATTGCAGCAAGACATTAAACATCTGTATTATATTTCAGCATTTGTGTTAACACTCAAACTTTTCTTGAAGCTGTAATGTATTTTCTTGTGAATGGATATAGTAAATAGTAGATCCTTTCATTTCAATCAGAAGAAAATAACCTAAGTGCTCTTGTTGAGAGCCGAACTCCTCATTGCCAGCTGTATCCCAGATGGCCACCTAAGAGATTTAAACTTCATACACCCTGTGGGCACCATCCAGTATTCCCAGGTACACAATATGGCCCAGACAGGCATGAGAATTGGAAGGAAGGAAAGAGGAAACACTGCTTAGGGGCTGAACATGTGTCCCCCCAAACTTCAAATGTTGAAACCTAATCACCAGTGTGATGGTGGGATGAAGGGGGCTTTTGGGAAGTGATTAGTGCCCTTAGAAGAGGCTCTAAGATTCTAAGGTGGCCTCATAAAAATTCTCCCCTTCCATCATATGAGGATGCAGAAAGTAGGCCTTCACCAGACTCCAGATCAACAGTCTCCTGTTCTTGAATTGTCCAGCCTCCAGAAGTGTGAGAAATTAATTTCTGTGGTGCATTCGCTACCAAGTTGATGGTGTTTTTGATGCAACAGTCCAAATGGACAAAGACCAATTCTTGTCTTTGTTTACAGACCACAGAGACACGACATCTTCTCTGTTTACAGTTCTAATTGCTACATTTCAGAAGACAACAAAAGGAAATATAGAAACAATAGTGGAAGTAAATTAATAGTCAAGGACCAGAAACCCCTTCTGTACAAAGAGTGAAAAAAAATCAGATCCTCTAATCCAGGAAAACAAAGGCTGAGAAAAGCCTAGGAGATCAGGGAGGTTTGCACAGGGTAATTAGAATAATTTCCAAATCTGAAAATAAAGAGCCATGAAGCAACAATGCAGGTTGAAAGAGGCTGAATGAAGACTGCTTCTTTTAATGACAGTTTTACAGGATGTATACAGCATCTTATCCATGAGGTCAGTCAGAAAAGTAATTCCTTAAAAAAACCAAAAGTATTTGATAAAATCATGGTTTCTGAGGGCTGCTTTCGAATCCTGTATTACTATCTGTTGTCCTGCAACCACGGTCAGGTTTTTTAACCAGGTCAGGTTTTTTAACCCATCTGGCCCTCAATATCTCATCTACGAAACGCTGTCATGAGGAGAAAATGAGTAAAGGACCTAGGACAGCACTTGCCACATACTAAGTGCTATAAAACCTCAGCCACAGCTCCACGTGCAGAAGAGGCAGCACAGCTGGTCTGACTGCCACCCCGCTCCCATGGCTGGCCTCTGCCTGGCATCATAAGGATCACACAGCCTTTAACTGACAAGGGTGGATCACTGCCTGCAACTGGGCAAATGATATGGTTCATGTTGGACACATGTTTTCCTTCTGGGAGTCTGGAATTTGGGTACATGCTATCTCTGGACACACGTGGACAGAGACAGTCAATTATTTTACACTAGATATAAATACAGTAAGAATGCATTTTAATAAATCCTGAAGTTGAGTTCAACAAAAAAGTGATTTTCAAAGGCTGGGGATATGGCTCTCTGGCAGAGCATTTGCCTGACATGTGTGAGGCCCTGGGTTTGATCCCCAGTATGGAAATAAATAAACAAATAAGATTTTTAGATATTTATACCTTGAATATAATATCTTCATGACAATGGAAAACATTCCATGTTTTTCTCATAAATAATGGATGAAATAATAAAGTTGAGATTCAATAGCACAATCATTAAATTGCATCACTATCTTATGATACTATGTTTTTATGTCACATGAAAATTAATATTTAGCTTATGGCTTCTAAATGATATTCTATACAAGAACAATAAGTGGCTGTGGCCTTCATATGCTTCAAACAGAAATATAAGATATATCACAAGTCAAATGCCAAAATTACTGAATTTTAGAAATGCATTGGTAATTTTATACATTTTCTACATTTCTTATAAATAGTCTTCTAATATTTAATAGTCTACCCATATTTGGAAAATTTTTTTTTAAGTTTGGAATAAAAATATTTAATAATTCATATGACTTTCTGTTTTTAGACAATCAATTACCCCCTGAACAAACTAAAAATGCTGGATAAGACACTCAATACAAAATCACCTTAAAAATTACCAAAGAACTTAAAAGGCAGTGGAGAACTGCCAGGTCAAAACTTGGGGAAGGGCTGGGGATGTGGCTCAAGTGGTAGTGCGCTTGCCTGGCATGCATGCGGCTGGGGTTTGATCCTCAACACCACATACAAACAAAGATGTTGTGTCTGATGATAACTGAAAAATAAATATTAAAAAAAAAAAAAAAAACTTGGGGAAGAATGAGCCGAGAGAATGGTAGAAAATCAGCTCCCCAGGGCCACGTTTACCCTGGAGACAATGGCCTGTATCCTGCACTCAGCTTTGGTTTGGTAGCTTCATGGGGGAACAGGCCAGAAGTCAAGATCCAGAGCTTGCCCAATATGGATCATCTCACAGGATTAACCTGAAACCCAAAGTGTTGCATGAAACTTTCCTATTATTGAGCAAAGTAGCAAAGAGAGGGAGAGGGAGAGATTATTACCTAAGAGAAAGCAGAGAGAAAGAAAAAGAGAGAGGGAAGAAGGGAGGAAGGAAAGAAGGAAGGATGAATTTCCATCCCTAAGAGGTTATGATTATCGACTGACCCATGCCACTCATGTAGATGGGTATCCTGGATCTAAGCATAACTGAATGAAAACAGAAACTTCCACCCATGGATCTGTCTCAACCTGACCCTGATCTGACAGTGTTCCTGGGAGTCTGGCCAGAGCAAAAAAGCCACTGCAAGGCGAGTCCTTCATTTAGAATACTTAAGAGTTTGAGATACTATAGTAGAAATTACAGTTTCTAAAACAATAGGAAACAATGCATTTTCAAAAGCAAAAGTTTTCTGATTATCTATGTTTATAATTCAAAAATTAGAAAATTTTCAAGGTATCTCAAGTTCCTTATGGTTTCCTGGCTTCCTCCTCAAAAGTCTATATTGCTTTCTTTATTGAAATTTCTGTACATTAAGATGAGCTTTTCTTTTTTTCATGACCTATTTTTCCAATGGGACTGAGAGGGGAAATTACAAATGCATATTTAAAGCCACAAGAATATTTAAATTCTCCCTATTTTTGTCATACATTTTTAGTAGTTTCTATGTGCGATGAAAGATAAAAACTTGTGTGCATGATTAATTATAATGATGAAAGAATGCTAGGCAGTTGTTTAAGAAATGAGAACAACAAAGGAATAAACTACTGCAGGCATCACCAGGACTGGAATGACACTGCTCTGTGTACTCCATTTCCATGGCAACCAGCAATGGGAAGATGAATGTTTCATAGTCACTCCGCTCTTCAGTACACGTCTATAAATCAAACTTGCATAAAGAGCACATGATTTCTGCTATGGGCTGTACTCAGGGCTGGTTTATTTTCCTGTTACTGCATAATTATAGAAAAGAATCACAAAACAATGAGGTCATTTTTAGTGGGGAAAAACTCAGAAATTACTGATACACCTGTGGCATATGATGCCATTTATCTGGCAAGAAACAAGAAGCGGGGAAGACAGACAGCAAGCCAAAACCCAGCCTGCCTCTGGTGTGAAGCGCACACCCCAGGCCTGGTGTCCCCTGCCTCCCTTATCTCTGCTCTGACACAATACAGGAGCTACTTAGTCAGCTGCCTCAGGAACAAGTCCTGATTCTGATAATTGGGCAGAAACACACTCCATATTTAGTGTGAGAGGTTACTGAAGGAAAACAAGTGTACCCTTGTTTTTATTTACATTGAAAATGGCTCATCATGCAGAGGTCAGTATGGGAAAATAATGTAGTAGCATGGAAGTGGAAGTCAGGGGACCCGAGTTTGGTCCGGATCTATGGATCTTGGCTAAAGCCATAAAAGTTTGCTCAGCCTCCATTTTCTTAGCTATAAGACAAGATGGTGTATGTGATTCTACAAGTCTCTCACCATCTAATTCCAAGATGCTTCAGTCTCTAACTCTCAAAGACCTGCTGCATCCCTCAGATCCAACTAAAGATGATAGCTGTGCTATTCCTAAAAACAATATCTATACACAGACATGCATATGTATGTGTATATGGAAGGTATGGCAAAGGTGTGTATGTATGGCGTACACACATTTATATACACATGTGCATGTGGACACACACACATACATGCCTGACAGGTATATTTTAAAATTCTTTACCAGCTAAAACTCCTGGTTAGTAGTGTTTAGATATTTCACCATTCCACAGAAGCCTTCTTAAAACTTTTTTCAACCTTCCAAACACAAAAGATAATGTATAAAGTTTAATATAAAGCTATCAGTTTAATTTTTTTCAATTTTATAGATAATCCAATAATTTTATAACATAAAGAATATTTAAATTTCAGTAATATGGACTGCTTACTGGGAAGCACCTGCTTCTTGAAGTTCTGAGTCCTCAGAGACATGCCCAGGCTCTTCTGGAGTCCAACTTGATATGCCTGAGGCCCAGCGATAGCAATGCTCAATAGAAGTTTGTAGGAAAAAAACTGATAGACGAACAAACTCGTATGACACCATTGCCATACCTTCCAGCAACCTTGTATTCCACTCTCCAACCTTAAATGTTTAAGCAGCTCCCGACCAACATATAAACATTCTTAGGATTAAACTGGAAAATTTCGGGAAACAAGATATAACTATATGGTTATCTCTTTTGTGAATCTTTATAAAATCTTTGTAGAATTTTAACCAGAAATAGCTTTCTATTAGTGGACCATGAGACATCATCTGAACCAAAGAGGACCCCCTGCCCCAAAGCCTACATCCTAAGTCCTCATGGTGTGCTAGGTACTGAAAAAGAACCGAGTCAGCTTCAACCTAGGGAAGCACAGGGTAAACAACACCCCAGAAGCACCTTACACCTACTGTGGGGAAAGTTGTTATCATGACCGTTTTACAAGTTGGGAAAACTGAGATATAAAGAATCTAAGTACCTAAGGGACAGTTATGAATATGTAGGGAAAGTCAAAACCTGGCCTCTCTGACCCCAAAGCCTATGCCCCTGACTGTATCTCAGGGTGCCGTCATGCACAGACTACTGCTCCCTTTGGATTCTTCAGAGCTAAAATAAGGAGGGGGCCACAAAGGGTTAAATGAATCTAATCCTACAAAAGCAATGATTCTGCTGTCACAGAATACACTTACAGTTTAAAAAAATTGTAAAGTAATAACAAGTCAAAATTTTTGAAATCTGAATTTGGCACATAAATAGTAACCAGAAATAGAACTCTACTGCTCTATGGCCCACATCTCCCTTCCCTAACAAGCAAGTCTAATCCAGGATGGAGTCAGATGATTCAAACCACACAACTTCCCCTGGGAATACTAACATACTTCTATAGGAGCATACTATCAATGTACTCTGTTGGCTCTCTGAGGGATTTGGGTTGATTCCTAACTTTAGGAAATGCACTAATTTGTACATATGCTTTTGATATTAATTTTTCAAAAACTAATAAAAAACATTTATTAAGAAAGACTCCAGGTTCACCTCTTCTCTTTTCAATTAGCTTTGTATCAGAGTTTTTAGCACCACCAACTGGATAAAGAGATCTACTACAAAAATGTGCTTGGCACTCAAATCTGTTTTGCTCACTGAGAGAGGACCATACATTTATCTCACATTTAATTTATGGTAAAGTAATTTATTTCAGTCACTAAATAAAATTAGAAATGCCTTTCTTTGTCAGTCAAATTAATAATCATTCACGCTACCTTTTTCACATAAGGAGGAGGTATATTTTGGTTAGTAAAAATCATTAGCAAAAACTATATCTAACCACTAGAGCTAATTTGATTTATTCTATCTTAAAACTCATAGTCAAAAAGCAAAGACTGAGAACTACAATTAAAATTAGAAGCTACTAGAATAAATGGTATGGAGGACTATGCTTTGTATACAAATTTTATCAGACCCTGGTTTGACTGGAAATAAAAATGACCGAGGAGATAATTTCACATTTAAAAAAAAAAAAAGTTGAACTTTTTCCTCCAAGATACCTGTCTCAAAGGTGAATATTGTCATTTCATCTGTCATGTGAACATACACTGCCATTTCTTTCCTTCCTGTTTAATTGAACCCCACCTAGCAATGGGTACCAGTAAGGGAGAGCACAGTTGAGCCCTTAGAGTACAAAAGTGATCTCCACTCAATGAATCAATCTGTGAAAGTAAGTAACCTTGAAGAACTAAATCTAATTTTCCCCAGAACCAATTTGTGGATACCCACTGTCTATGAAAAGTACATCTAGCCACTTGTTCTCATGACAAATTTGTAACCTGCAGAATGAATGGCAACACTATGGCCAATCTGGTCACTGCAGACCTCTCTACTAGACAATGTTCAAGAAAGAAATGAAAAGATTCCATCCCAACAATCAAATTTGACTCTGATGACAGGGTTCAGTTAAAAGCTTCCTGACAGAGTTTAAAACTACTGTAGTAATTTTGTGATAATAGCAGATTAAACTCTAATAAATGTGTAGTCAATTTCATAATTTTTAAAAGCCTCTGAGTCTGAATCCGCAATTGAAAGTCTAGTAGAGACAACAATTTGTAATAGGCACAGATAATTAAGAAGGGTAGAAAAGCGGTAGTCCTTAACACATGATTTGGACATACAAACTTTGATCAAATTAACTTCTTATTCTTACTTATTTGCCTCATTCATTCATTCATGTATTCATCAATGACTCCAACAAAACACAGTTAAATTCCTGCAAGGAACAAATTAGAGTGAGATTTCTACTGTCTCTTCTTCTCTTTGAATGAGAGTCCCCATATACCATCTCCAATACAAAGGTTTCTATCTGAAGACATGAGTGGATTATGAGGAACATTAATAGTAAGATTGGGTTAAGGAAAGCATTTTGTAACTTTTATTTATTTTTGTTTCTAAATATCTCCTTTAATAGGATTCTTGAATGATACTTAATGCTAAATTTGTTAAGACTATTTTTGAACATGACTAAGAAACTGAAAAACTGTACATATTCAAATTATACAACATGGTGTTTTGATAGAAATATACCTTGTGTAACAATTTCCACTACTGAATTAATTAACATATTCATCAATTGACAGAATTCATTTGTGCTTGTTTTAGCAAGTTTCAAGCATATAATGCAGTGTTATTAGCTATAGTTACCTTGCTATACATTAGATCTCTAGAATTCATTCATCTTATAACAAAAGTTTGTCCTTTTGACCAATACCTTTCTCCCCCTACTTCCCGGCCACTGGCAACCTCTCTGTTTCTCTGAGTTTTGACTGTTGTAGATTTTACAAGTAACTAATATCATACAGTATTTGTCTTTCTTTGGCTGGCTTGTTTCCCTTAGTATAATGTCCTCCAAGATCCTCCAAATGACAGGATTTCCTTCTTTTTCAAAGTTGAATGATATCCCATCATACTGCATGTGTGTGTGTGTGCGCACACAATCATTTCTTATCCATTTATTCATCGATGGACACTTGGGTTGCTTCCATGTCTTGGTGACTGTGAATGATGCTGCATTGAACATGGGAGTGCAGACACTTTAACTGCAAGCTCAGTCTGTTCCCCATTATTATTAGGCAGTGTGTTCCTACATCACAAGACAAAACACTGGACCATTGACAGGGATCTGCAACATGATTATTATCAAATAAAACTTTTGGATAATTTGTCAGTCTCCTATTGACTATAATTCTCCTATGACTGTTTTTCTTTGACCAAAAGATAAAATAACTGAGAATTAACTCCAGTTTGGCTTGAATTTAGCAAGAGCCTTCAGGAAGGTGGAGAGCAGAGCACTGACTGACTGTAGAATGGGTAAAGAGCGTTTGGGGCAAGAGTTAGGCTGCTGCAGAAGGAAGGCCAGTGGTCATAAGGGAGCTTCAGGTCTCAGACTGGCAGAGAGCAGGTCCAAGTACCAGAGCCCACTTACCAGCTTAGTCCCCGCCCTCGGGTTGGAAAAGGGTGAAGCCTTGGCAAAGAACGGGAGGCTAAGGAGGAGAAAGTAGTATCAGCGTTCCTGGGGCTTAGCAGCTAAGAGGAACCAAGAGAAACCATTTCTGATACTGACGGTCTGAGTTCCACAGGTGAGAGGAGGGTGGAAGTGAGTGGCAAGTGGGAGAGAAGAGGGGAAAGCAAAGGTTATTAGTATTAGCACCTGTCCTGGTTCTCCGGGGTTGGCTTAGGAACTGGGTGAACCAGAGTCACCAGTAGGTTCAAGGGGTGGAAGGGCAGAAGCAGGGGAAAGAGCAGGAACTCAGGAATCACAGTAAGCCGAGAGGGTTTAGTGACTACTCTGCCTGATTTTCTCTAGCAGCAGCTTATACGCAAGGAGGGCAGAGGAGCAAAGAGCGTGGGGGGGCAAGGTGAAACTGATAAACCAGTTCTGAACTCAGCAACGGATTAAAAGTCCTCGAAGTAAGCGAAACTATAACCTACCTTAGAATAAAAAATACGAATTTAGTTTAGCATCCTCATTCCAGTTAAAAATATAATAAAACTCCACTCATCAATTTTAAATATTTTTTGCTTCCACAGTTTGTTTGCCAAATATTTTGGCACTGTGATATATTCTCTAGGCAAGAAGCATGCCACGTGCATTCTTGTCCACGCAGCCTGCCCCGCAATGCCTGCTACAGCTTCAGGGGCTAAAATGCTGCATCAGCAGCCTCTTGTATATTTTCATAAACAGTTCCTTTTGTTTATGTTTTAGGTAATCAAATGAAATCTCAAGGATAACACTCCAAACCAAAGCCATTCACATGAACAGAGAAAACCTACAGAATTATGCAAGTGTTTTATCAAGGTGAATACGTGTGGTTTCCTCGTGTTTATGGCTGGCATGGTAGGGATACGAACACAGGGTTCCTACCCTCAGAACATGTGTATTGTTAAAAGAAGTGAGAAAGGAATAGGGCAGTGATTGGAAGCACAGGGCAAAAAGCCAGCCTGAATCTTGAATCTGAGTCTGAATCTTGGTTGCATTCCTAACCCGCTGGTAGCCTGGAGCAAATCCTTTGACTGCTCCAACTTCTTTTCCTCATCTGTGAAATGGGAACAGACAGTCTAACACACAGGCTCCTGTGAGGGTCTATGCTGCATGGCATCTGGTACAGAGTAAAACCTCAGGAAATGGTGGTTACTGCTCATGTCATGGTTATACCATTGACTATGTTAGTGTGGCAAGCACTACGGCAGTCCTAAGAAAGAGGGAAGATATTGTGAGACAGAACAATAAGGAAGGGCTTCACAGAAGTGTTCAATGAAGGAATGGATACCCATTAGATGGGATGGAGCGAGGGAGGAGGAAGAGAGAAAGCAGTGAACCTGGCACAAACAAAAATGTGGAAGAGAAATGAGAGGATAGGTATAGGGCAAGCACACCAAATGGTGGGTCAAATGTGTGACCTGGGCCTGCCAGCAACTTTTGAAAAAGGCTCACCAGTTTCTGTCTATAGCACTTTGTATTTCAGGCAAAGAAATGTAGATGTTCTATGGCAGGCAATGAGCAGCTATTGAAGTCAGGAAGTAACATTAAAATGTAATGATAATTTACCCTCATTAATCTAAATTTAACTAGAAGGGTAGACTAGTGATTTTCAAACTTTAATGTGCATATGAATCACCCAGAGATCATATAAAAGTAAACAAATCTGATTCAGGACCTTTGGAGTGGGGCTGAGATTAGGCATTGGCAAGCTCCCTGACGCTGATGCTGCTGGTCTTTGGAGGACTCTGTGTGACAAGGGTGAACCTCTCCGTGGGAGCCTGAGGGAGGAGAGTGTCTGAGTAGGAGGTGGGTAGACAGGATGTCTAGCCTTAAGGCAGCAAACTCCTGTGACACAGATGTCACAGATGAAAAGGGAGTACTGGAAAATGTTTGGTCCTTATTTTAGGCTCTATATAAGGAGGACAATAACGTTAATGTAGTTCTTAATTCTGAGCCTATTTTCCCAGGCCATTTTTAAATGTTATTTTAAATATCTCATAAAATATAAAGATCTTTTAGCAAATACAAATTTCTCTTATTTTATAAATATAGCATACAATATTATTAAGATTTCCACCCAGAAGTTTGCTATCTACTACAAAGGAAAAAAACACAAGAAATTGATTCCTTTTTCTATAAAGGAAAATGGCATGAATACATTCATGATGTGAGGCTATTAATAACTTCAAGGATGACTGAAAGGGTTAGCAACATTTGGTCATAGAGAGAAACCATGGCAGCAGTTTCTTATGTGACAGTTGAATTAAAAGAAAAATAGCCCTCGTGCTATTACAGCAAGAACAGCATATTCAACCACATATGTAGATGAGGAATTGGATATGGTGGCCATAACACTTGTTATAGTGACATCTCAAAAACTAAACCCAGTGTTAAGTGGCCATAACACTTGTTATAGTGACATCTCAAAAACTAAACCCAGTAATTTCCTCCTGAGAACAGTCTTTGTCATACTGACAGACCACATCTGTATTCATGCTGTGGTGGCTTCTGAATAATATCTGTGGTATACAGAGAAAATAAAGGAGTCTGCCATGCCACTCTCCATGATAAATAACCCTGCCAGTGAATTTCAGAGCTGGAAGACGCCTGCCAGATCACATAACACAGCACCCTCACTTCCGGGATGAGAAGACTGTATCCAGAGAGGCTCAGTGACTTGTGGAAGACCGGTCAGTGGCAGAGCTGGGACTAGTGCTTGAGTCTCCTGCTTCCCAGCTGGGGACTCAACTGGACTTCGTGACCCTTCCGTGGCACCAGCTTGCCCTTGGGGGAGTGGAGCTACCGAAAACAAAACCAACCATAGTACAACGCCTATTCGCTACATAAGCCATTCATTTACATGAAACATAGACAAATGTAGTACAAAGCCACCAGGAGCTGCAGGGGCTGCGAGGTGAAGCCTCCACTGCTCCTGACCACACACACAGGAGATGGTATATGAATACAAACAGCCACGTAATTGCATCAACAAAGATATTCATGACAGCTTAGGAGTTTAAAGCAAAAGGTAGAGACAATTTTCTTTTTGAAGGATGGAAGGGTAAAAGGTATAGGATAGGGACAGCTTTCAAGATAAGAAATATCTTAAATTTCTGGGCCTTGAAAGATAAGTAGAATTTGCATCGGGGGTAGGTCTAACCTAAGAGGAGACTACACAATCTGGATATCCTAAATGTGGGAGGGGTTAAGTATTCCTTCATATCAAGTAACGGATACTTGATGAAATGAAGTAAATTAGCTTAACAGCAGAAATCAAAATAACACATTCTATTCAAAAATCTATGTAGTGAAGTGATCACTCTTCTCTACTTGCTTCTTGATCCAGTTCCTAAGCTTTAAGTCCCGTGTCACCAGGTCTAAAGTTCATGCTGGTAAAAGGACTATCCTCAATTACAAAGGAATAATTTTTGTCCATGGTGCAAAATCACTTAAGAACCCTCTGAAAAACTGGCACTTCCTGGAAATAACTAGCACATAATTATTTATATAGCTGGACTTTTATTTTTAAAATTTTTAATGACACCTAATAATTGTACATGCTTATGGAGTATAGTGTGATATTTCAACATATGTATAAGTACAATGTGTAATGACCAGATCAAGTAATTGGCATATCTATCACCTCAAACATTTATAATTAAAAAAAAATTATTTAGTTGTAGATGGACATAATACCTTTGTTTTATTTATTTATGTGGTGCTAAGGAGGGAACCCAGTGCCCCATGCACGCAAGGCAAGTGCTCTACCACTGAGCCACAAGCCCCAACCAAACAATTACAATTTTATAGCTGATTTTTTAAAGAACAGCTTTATTCACTATATTACATGTGAAAGTCCCTAAGGGTCCCACAAAGAGAAAATTATGAGGTCATCTTGAAAAGCTTGTACACATTCATAATCCCCATGTAGTAAACATAAAAGGATAATCGGAAAGGAGAATCTCTGACCATAAAATGCTGAACCAAAAGAATTTAAATAAAAATTAAAGCATTACTTTATACAGAAGACACAAAATTTCATGAAGTGAAAACTAGAAGTGGTAGTGCATGCCGGTAATCCCAGCCACTCAGGAGACTGAGGCAGGAGAATATCAAGTTCAAAGCCAGCCTAAGCAACTTAGTGAAAGCCTGTCTCAAAATAAAAAATAAAAAGGGCTGGGGTTGTGGCTCAGTGGATAAGTTCCTCTAGGTTAAATCCCTAGTACCTAATAATAAATCATAGTAATAAAAAATAGAAGCTCAAGAAGTCTATTTTTCTAGCCATGACACTCACAAAGTGGATACAGCTGATGACTGCTACATGTGCTATGAAGAATGAGATAAAATATCAAATCTTTTTTTTTAATATTTTTTTAGTTGTCAGTGTACCTTTATTTTATTTATATGTGGGGCTGAGAATTGAACCCAGTGCCTCACACATGCTAGGCAAACGCTCTACCACTGAGCTACAACCCCAGCCCCCATCTCAAATCTTTTACATTTTCCTATATACTGAAGCATGAAGATCCTTACAGATCAATAATCACATTCACCAAATTAGGTATTCACTATAACAACTGTGACCTTCCTGAGGCCCCATGGCCACACTCAGACTCATTCTGATACACAAAATAACTGGGAAACTTTCTCTTTTTAAACATATGCAACAAATTGGTTGCTTACAGAAAGGAATTATGAGAAGCTAAAGAACACAGTGAGGAATGACATTTCAAAAGGGATATAAATGATTTAGAAAAATAAGTGCTATCCCTTCCTTTAGGCCTGCTGGTTCTGTAAGACTTACATTCAGTGTACAAGAATGCCTATTAGTTCATTTTACCCAGCTCATAACAATCCTTTCCAATAGACTGGCCATAATCTAAATTTTGATAGTATTTATTGCTACAAATTATTTTAGTCAGTTATTTGATACAACTTTTCTGCCAAGAGTATCCATCACTCCTTTTTACAATTGCGTTCTCAAGCCCCTAACCCTCACTAAACTCTGACATTGATTATTTCTTACTCAACAAGTCATCATGCTTCTATTTTCAACTAATATTTAGTACTCCAAAAAGGAGAGTTAGATGTTCTTTTATGTACTTCGACCTTCCAACATGTAATATAAAGAGGGGAATTCTTACACCAAAAATATCAGGGTATAACTTTAAATGTCCCACATGTGATTGGAGAGCACTTTGATGCCTCCGTATTTTTACTGTACGTTAGCCTGTGGCAATCTGCCTGTGCCTCAGAATCCTGGCTGCTGGGTCAGGCCATGGGGCCTTCTGCACATCCACATTTAATTTCATGCCTGGGAAGCAGAAGAAGCTTCTCAGTGCTTTTTGCCAACTGACAGGTGGTGGGAATATACAAATATCTGTGCTTACAATAGATGGAGAAGGCCTCTAGGCAAGGAGAAGTCAACATACCCATGCAGAGAAAAACACAGGCCAGACATACACAGAGTGCTCATGGCAAAGTCAAAAAAGAACATTAAGCCAGCTCCCTGATGACAGCTGAGGCTATACCATAAACTAAAATTTTCCCCAAATAATGCCAAGCAAGGCCGTCAGAGATTAATTCATGAAAATCACATACAGAAAGAGACAATAGATAAGGAAGCCACATGTGGACATTCCTGGTTGCATTTTAAAGTACTCTTTCCTAGTTATAAGAAATAAATTAAGCCATGAAGAAAACCGTGAGAATTTTACTATCACTGGGCATTTAGAATAAGTGACAATGGACCAACAATTACTTATTTATTATAATGCATAAAGCAACATGCCAAGGACAGTGGAGATAAAACTATAAATTCAGAGGACTTGCAGCATTTTATGGAGACAGTCACAAATACTGCATTTGTATTTATCAAGTAACTGACTAAAGTAATTTGTAGCAATAAATACTTTCAAAATTTAGAAAAAGGAGACAAGGCTGTTCAAAGTAGAAAGGGAAAAAAAGGGTTTTATGGAGAAGGACCTTAAAAGAAAGTCCCAATTTGTATAGTTAGGGATTAGAGAGTCGCTGCCAGGCAAGAGAAATGAATGAAATATAAACGCACGTTGCACAATCAAAGGAGTAAGGATTATGCCAAGGGAAAATGGGAATTTGGGACTAAAGAAAGACAAGTCTGAAAAGGAAGCAGATGTTGGAACAGTGACAAGGTGTTGCACAGTCAAGATGAAGAGTTCTAACTTAGCTATTAGAATCGATGAAGATTCTTTGAACAATAATAATAATAATAAAAAGCACCACAAAGTTTTCAACAAGTTCTATTGGTGTTAAAGTGGAAAGATGTTTCTTGTTTTAATCTGGGTGCTAGAAACAGCCTACTGATAGGACTTCCACAGCACCAAAAGTGCACTCAGCTCTTACATCTCTGTACTTTTGCCATTTTTAATGTGTAGAAGAAAAAAAAATCCTTCAAGAAAAGAATTCACTAAAAACTCCAGGATAATAATGAAATACAATCATTGGTACTATTTCAGCTATTTTACCCACATGTGTTCATCACGACTACCAGCTATATGAGGAAAGCAAAGTTAAAAGTTTCAAACACTGAAAGGAGTCTCAAATTTTGAAATCCAAATGTTAAATTTTAGGATATCTTTAGAGATGAAGTTTACCAATTTTTGGTTTTGATTTTTCCATGAGCTGTCCTTTGATTCAAGAAAGTAATTTGGCCCTCACAATCTTTCCTTAAGTAAAAAAATTTGCTCTCACTCATTTGTATGGGCAGTTATAATTAGCATGCCCTAAGAAATGACCCACTAAAAATAAAATCTTAAGAGATCATTTTTATAAAGCAAATGCCTCTATAAAATAATAACTAGAAATAGATATAGAAAGGCTTGGAAGAGACACCATAAAATAACATGATACAGCAAATTAACAAAAGCACATGAAACATTAGCAAATACTGCTCAAAAAGAAATCTAAGAAAAAATTAAACTGAAACGGGGGCGGGGGCGCCACATTGGGCACAGCACAAAGGAGAACAGGCATTGCAGAATCAGAGTAGAAGACATGGTGAGCAAAGCAAGCAATTAAAAATAGAGATTAAAAATTAAAAGGACTTCCAATATAAGCATAAATCAGCATTCCAAAGAAAAAGAAGGTGACTCAAAAAAGTCAGCTCTGATACATTATATAATTTTATTTAAGTACAATGGCCCAAATAATTATCTTTGAATATGAAAGACAACAGGGAATACAGGTCTTAGGACCCTAAGAAAGGATTAACTTCAGTTAAGCAACAGCAATGGCACGAGGTGTGGAGGTAGCTTTGAATTAATTTAACTGTAGAAGTAAGATGACAACAAAGGAAGAGACGATCACAGAACAGAAGGTGAATGTTATGAACCCCAACAATATATGTGTTTATATATAAAAATCACATTGGTCTTATTTATGATAAAATCACTAAAGTAAACATCACCCAAACAGTTAAAAAATAATAAGTGCTTGCAACAATTTTAGAAGGAATGGTTATGCCAGTGTTGCTGTCACGTTATAAAGTGAAATGACTCTTTGATGCCTTATATCCAAGTCTCCCCCACCCTTTCTTTTTGGATGTAAAGTCATTTATTATATTATTTTTATTAAGAGTATTATGGTTACACATGCATGGAATTTGATTTCTGATCACAATCCCCCCAATTCCTCCTCACTTTTCCCTCTCATCCTCCCTTCCATCCTCCCTCTCCTTTCTCTACTAGACTTCCTTTTGCTCATTTATTTATATTTGATTGGTTTTTTTTTTACTTATATACAGGTGAAACTCCCTGTGGTTTAGTTTTTTAAAAACTCATTCTGCCTTGCCTGCCATTTCCCATCCCTCTATTCTGCCTCCCCATCTCCTCCTCTATATCACTGATCTTCCCTTTATCTTTATCTTAGCCTATCCTTCCCTCCTGTTTCCTTTAATTTACTCCAGCTTCCACAAATGAAGAAAACATTCCATCTTTGAGTTTCTGAGTTGGGCTTATTTCACTTAGCATGATAGCATGATATTCTCCATTTCCATCATTTACCAGCAAATGCCATAGTCTCACTCTTCTTTATAGCTGAGTAGAACTCAACTACACACACACACACACACACACACACACACACACACACACTACAATTTCTTAATCCATTTATCTATTGAAGACACCCAGGTTGACTCCATAATTTAGCTATTTTGAATTGTGCTGCTATAAACATTGAGGTAGCTATTTCTTTATAATATGCCAATTTTAGATTTTTTGGGGGGTGGGAAGTTATACTCCATGTATGTTTGATATGTCAAATACATTCTTCTGTCATATATAAATAAAAAGAATAAAAATTTTTTAAAAGACATATATTACTGATTAATCAATTTTAGATATTTTAGGAAAATATCAAGGAGTAGGGTAGCTGGGTAATACAGTGATTCCATCTCTATTTTTTTGAGGAATCTCCATAATGCTTTCCATTTATTGATCTTTTTTTAGTGTTAAGGGTTTTGAGTTCTCTATATATTGTGGATATTAATCCCCTATCAGGAGTAGCTGGCAATGATTTTCTTCCACTCTCTTAATCATTTCTTTTGCTTTGCATAAGTTTTTTTAGTTTGATGGTATCCCACTTATTGATTCTTGGTTTTTATTTCTTGCACTCTGGGGGTATTCTTAAGGAAATTAGTGCCAGCACCTATATGATGGTTTACCCTATGTTTTCTTATAGCAGTTGCAAGGTTTCTGGTGTAATTCCAAAGCCTTTGATCCATTTTGAGTTTTGTGCAGGGGGAGAGATGGAGTCTCCCCAACCCTTTCTTTTTGGAGTCTAGTTTCATTTTTCTACATAAAAGCTATCCAGTTGTCCAAGCACCATTTGTTAAAAGGCTGTCTTTTCTCCAAAATATATTTATGGTACTTTGTCAAGTATCAGAAGGTTGTCGGTATGTGAATTTTCCTCTGTGTCTTCTGTTCCACTAGTCTTCATGTCTGTTTTGATGCCAACACCATGCTGTTTTTGTTACTATAGCTCTGTAGAATAATTACAGATCAGATATTGTTATACTTCCTGTTTCACTTTTCTGCTCTTTTGGTTTTCTTATTCTTCCAAATGAATTTAAGAATTATTTTTTTCTAATTCTGTGAAGAATGTCATTGGTATTTTGATGTTGCTTGCATTGAATCTGCATATTGCTTTTGGTATTATGACCATTTTGACAATATTAATTCTGCCTAGCCAAGAACATGGGATGTCTTTCCATCTAAGGTCTTCTCAATTTCTTTCTTCAAGTGTTCTATAATTTTCACTGTAGAGCTATTTTACCTCCTTGGTTAGATTAATTCCCAAGTTTTTCAATTTAAAAAAAAAATTGGCATTACTGCAAATGGAATGGTTTACCTGATTTATTCCTTGGATGAATTACTGTTGGAGTATAGGAAAGCTATTAATTTATGGGTGTTGATCTTGCATCCTGCTACATTGCTGAACTCATTTATAAACTCTAGAAACTCTAGAAGTCTTCTGGTGGAATTTTTTGGGGCTTTTAGATAGGTTTATGTCATTGGGAAACAGAGGTAGTTTGACTTCTTCTTTTCCTATTTGTATCCCTCTGATTTCCTCTTCTTGCCTGATCACTCTGGCTAATGTTCCAAGAACTATATTGAATAGAAGTGGTAAAAAGAGTAAACAGCCTTGTCTTGTTCCTGATTTTAGAGGAAATGCTTTTAGTTTTTCTCCATTCAGTATGATGTTGGCTTTGGGTTTGTCATAAAAAGCCTGTACGATGTTGAAGCAAGTTCCTTCCATCCCTAGCTTCTTTTTTGTAACATGAATGGGTGCTGAATTTGATCAAAAGCCTTTTCTGTATCTATTGAGATAATCATGTAATTCTTGTCCTTAATTCTGTTTAAGTGGTGAGTTACATTATGTTGAACCAAACTTGCATCCCTGGAATGAAGAGCCCACTTGATCATGGTATATTATCTTCTGATGTCTTTTTAAAATGTGTTTTGCTAATTTTTATTAAGGATTTTCATCAGGGATATTGGCATATAATTTTCTTTCCTTGATACATCTTTGTCTGGTTTTGGTACCAGGGTTATACTGGCTTCACAAAATTTATTTGGGAATTTCCCTCTCTTTCAATTTCATGGAACACTTTGAGAAAGACTAGTGTTAGTTCTTTTTAGCGATCTTCTAGAAATCAGCTGAGAATCCATCTGATCACTGGCTTTTCTTTTTTGGAAGGCTTTTAACTGATGTTTCAATTTCATTACTTGACATTGGTCTGTTTAGATTTTCTATAGCTTCCTGATTCATTAAGAAGGTCATATATGTCTAGAAATTTGTCAATGTCTTTAGATTTTTCAGTGTAGTAAAGTAAAATTTTTAAAATAGGATCTGATAATCTGCTGGATTTCAGAAGATTCTGTGGTAATATCTCCTTTTTCACCTCTCACTGATTTTTCTCTTTCTTTTGGTTAGTTTAGCTAAAAATTTATTAATCTTTTCAAAGAGCCAATTCTTCATTGCATGATCCTGTGTATTATTTTCTTATTCTCAATTTCATTGATTTTGACTCTGATGTTAATTATTTCCTGTCTTCTGCTGGCTTTTGAATTAGTTTAGACTTCTTTTTCTAAGGCCTTGAGGTGGAGCATAAGCTTATTTATTTGGAATCTCTCTATTTTCCAAGTTTCTCTCTTCAGTTATTTGTTTTGATGTTTATTTGCTTGTTTGGTTGATTGGTTTTATTGTTGTGGTTTGGTTTGGTCTACTAAATTAAAATGCAATATGGGCAAATACTCTTGAAAAAGACCAATCTTGATCTTTAGCAATTTCTTTGAAGAGAACATGGCAGTCACTGACTCAAATGGTATGAAGATTTATTTCTCTAGTCACTCAAACCACAGAGAACTCTGGTCTAATAAAAAATTTTCACTCTTCTTTTTTTTTTCTTATGGTGCTTTTCATATATCAAGCTTTTATTCTGGGTAATTATGGGCCTAGGTGGTGAGCTCCATCAAAAGCTACTCTGGCTCCTCAAAAAGTGAGTCTAGCTTTAGAAACATTATAAATTTTTGCATCATAATAGCCTCAGCAGCTGATTTTTATTTTCTTATTCTGGAAAACTGTACACATCACTGAAACAGGGCAGGGGAGTGTATATGTGTATATTAGACATCTGTTTCTGTGGCCTGCTTTAATTTACACAAAGGGGAACTATTTCTCTCTCCTTTTTGAATTCCCAACTTCATTTAATACTTTTTATATTCATCATTTATTCTGGTTAAGGGATTATGATAGCAATATAATTTTCAAATATAACTGAGAGTTTAAATAGAGCATGTTCAATCAACTAAAATGCTTTATTTTGCTGGTATATAGTGGTCTCTGCAAAATGTCTTGAGCACTCAACTCTCAGTAGTAGTACAAGATTTGTACAGTATATGTAGTTATAGATTATATGTACATGTGCTACTATATTAATACATTATGTATAGCTCAAAATATAGATTTCTCAAGAATTTTAAAGATGTCTTTTATTTAGTAATGACAAATAACTTTTTGCTGTCACTAGAAGTTATTAATGATATTTAACAAGAATAATGTGATTTAAGCTAATTTATTATTTCAGAACATATTGGTTAATCCTTTGTGACTGAGCAATTTAAAGTTCAATTTGTTTTGATACATGATTTTAACAAATGTTAAATATACCTCATAAAATTATGTAGATCTAAATGAGAAAAAGTCATCGGGGCCCTAATAGCCTCAGTTTTTAATTCTATCCTCTGTTAAGGCAAAAGTTTAGAGGTTTTCAATTTTTAATTATTACTATTTTGTTATTTCTAACTGAAATTTAGCTAATATATTTCCTGATATCAATTTGATATCAGTTTGTTGCTCTTGAAAACTTATTAACCTTTTGAATTCTTATATTTTTAAAAAATTATGTCCTAAAGCCATTGATATTTTGCAAGTTTTTTTAAAGCCAGTTAGGATATTCCATTTTCATATCTAATATGTAGATATTCCATCTACATATTAACAAACATGTAGATGTGAAGAGTTATAATAGGTGACACATTATTTTTAAAAATAAAATCACATTTACAAACATCTACTTTCAGAAAATGCTCTCCTTGTAACAGGTTTCTTCCAGAAGCAGTTATTTTCTCACTTATTGTCAAAACACTGCTTCTACCTTGAAGGGCTATATTTAAGTATATTTTTCAAAAAATCTCTGCAAGATAGCATCTACTAAAACCATTTAGCACATCAAGGTCACCTAGTTTGGACAACTTGTCTTTCTGCAAAAGGAAAATGGGTAACAATTTATAGTCCCTCTTATTAAAAACAACCTCTGTGTGGGAGAAATATATTGGTATTCATTACACATCTCATTATAAAGTGTATAAAAAGGTACTAGCATACTTTAAAGAACTTATTTGCACACAACCAACTAAGTAATATTATCCTATGGTACTGTGTATGCATCTGGCTTTAATGTCTTTGTTCTTCAATAGCTCATTCAATAGCTTGTTTGTGAGTGCTGCAGCCAACACATCTCATATATGTCACTGTTAATGATAATGAGTGCAAATCCTTATTCAAATAACCTGCTTCATTATTTCTACTGAGTAGGGCTGGCTTCTGGACAGATTCCATTAAATTGCTTTCATCCCAAATGGGAATATCTGCCAGATGTCTCCCAGTATCCATTCTCTCTCCCTCTTCCTCAGTATCAGAACCTGTGAACTGGCCTATAACATTCCAGAGCAAACCTCACATTTTCCAAGGCCCTCCTCCTTTCTCCCTTACAGATACAGCCTTGAATCTACATTGTAAGTCCTGGGATGTAAGTAGGAACAATATATCGCCTTAGAAGAAGGGGCAGATCTCCTGCCTCCTTTCCTTCTAACTACCTAGAATTCAGATTTGAAGGCTGTAACTTAAGCAACCATCTTGAAGCAAGAAGGAGAAGCCAGGCATTATTAGGGCAGTCACAGCAACAAGAAGGGTGACCCAGGTCCTCCATATCTATGTTGTTATCACTCAGGCTTGAGTTGCCTGTATTTATGTGAGAGAGAAATATATTTACATCTCTTTGAGCTTCTAGTATTCGGGGTTTTCTGTCTCTCATTGGTATGCTGAACCCTTATTAACACACCTGGTGATGGCCTGATGAAGGACTCATGCTAGGTGTCGGAGCACAGATTTACGCCATCTCCTCACATCCACAGGTGCTTCCTCATTAACATAACCTTCAATCTGCAGTTTCCTAACAGGAACTGCTTTTGAGCCACTCGTCCATTTAGTCAGAATTAGTTTTTAAGAACTACATAATAGAATATTTAAATTGACTTTACCAGGTTAGTGTAAACTACAACCTCTGTCAGCAGATTAGAAAGCAAATCAATGAGGAGGCCATCACTAGGCACTTCCAGCTTTTCTTCCAGACAAGTCAAGAACCACGCATAATCTGCATTTGACAAATACAGACCATAGGAGACCACTAGTGTCCCTGGTAAACAGAAATAAAGTTTTGGTATTTTGCTTGAAACATAAATATATGGAGTTCTGCTTCCTTCCTGCTCCTTTCCTGCCACTACCAACAATGTTCTCAAGCATCTGCCAGGTGAGCAGCACTCCACCCACCTTAAGGCCATCCTCAAGCTGTGGATGGACCCATACTTAAATACAGGCTTTCTTCCTGCATCACAACATAGTGCTATGACATGGAAATGTCCCAAAGTGAAAAATCTGCACAAGTAAAAGTTTTCCATAAAAACTGAAAACTCATGAAGCAAATGGTAAATCAAAAGTGGACGGATGTAAAGATTTGGTGCTTTACCTGAATACCTCGAGAACAGTCCTTTCAGGTAATTTGGGAGCCACAAGCCTGAAGGCTCTTTGGAAATCTTCCAAAGTTAAAAATCCATGATCTATTTGAAAACAAAATATATCATGTTCAATTACTTTTATAAACCCTGTGAACTATTATTTCACACTTAATATTTATGTGAAACTTTATTTTAATATATTATTGGGAGAAAAGCAGTACATTAACATTTGAATTTACAGATAAGATAATCTAAGGTTGAGCTGGGGTTGTGGCTCAGTGGTAGAGCGCTTGCCTAGCATGTGTGAGGCCATGGGTTCGATCCTCAGCACCACATAAAAAATAAATAAATAAAATAAAGATATTGTGCCCAGCTAAAAAAACAATTTTTTTCTTAAAAAAGATAATCTAAGGTTGTCTCAATGGAAGAATTTGCAAATCTAGCAATATTCTTCCCTTCAGCACAGTCCCAGTGATCTCGCATCACTTCCAGCCCTGCCATTTTGCTGATTCCCCAAGTCCAGGGGAAAGGACCAGATGCAGACATGACTACAATAATGGAATTGGGCTTTGAGTCATTGTGAATTGTCAAAACTGTTCAGTCTTCAAATTTTATTTTATTTTAGTTTTGTGGGGAAACTCATAATAGCAGGGGAGACACTTTAATCCATAAGTCCTCTCCTCCTGTGTGAGATCTGTGGGGCTGGGGGGGGGGGTCTGTGGCCACCCTTCTCAGCAAGCCCAGTGTGGGAAGACAACTCTTCCAATTGTGTGAGTCAAAGCAGGAGCTGAAGAAGACAGCTGCAGGGTCTCCCATAATCCCCAGCTGGCTGTGACCTATATCCCTACACAGCCAACACTTTGCTGCCAACTGCACAATATAGGTACAATCTGTGAGTACACATTACAGTATCTAAGCACAATTACATAACCACAAACATTATTTCATCCTTAGAATATGCCAAGAACTTAAGATTGCGGTGGGAAAAAAAAATTCACACCAACACCTAAGGTAATAGCTAAAGACTACAGTAAAATAATCTTCCAAGTATACTGTATATTTGGTTTACTGAGTATATATTCTCATTCACAATTTCTTAGCAGAAACTTCTTATCAAAACACTTCAAACACTCTGAAGACACTTACAGTGCATGTCAAAAGCTGTGAAGATGTGTCTTATCTCATTGTGATATAGTTGAACTTCCTTCTTTTTCCTTATGATATTTAAAAACTCCTCAAGCGTTACACCTAAAAGTTGGGGAAGACAATTTGCCAAAGATGACTGTCTTCCTCTTTAGAAAAAATAAAACAGACGTGAACAGTAATAAATATCATAATCAAACTTTACCTTAATTTTGGAAAATGGTATTTACTCCTAAACAAAGTCAAAGAGACATTTTGCTACATGCTAAGTAAATCCAGCCCTAGCAATCAATAGTGAAAATGATAGATACCCTTGGGGTCCACCGTGCCATTGCAAGGGACAAAGGAATGGTGACCTTGAAAAAGTTTAACACTCTTTTCTCTAAAAGATCTAAAGGACAGGCAAGAAACTACTCATTAACGATGTCTCATAATTTTTCTTTCCTTATGCTTCTTTGATCCCTTTTTTCCTAGCCAGATGTCATTTCGGCAGGTTTTATTCCAACTGGGAGATCAGGTCAGAGAAGTAGTTTCTCAAAAGTCAATACCAATTGCATACCACAGATAAAGGTAAAGAGAATATTACATAAACAATAGAGCTGGCACCATCCCCAGGCATGGATACACCCCACAATATGTTCAGCAGCCTGGGGCTCAGCTTCCTGCGACTCTCATAATAAAAGAACCCAGCATGATGATATGAGATTGGATACTGTGCTTACAATGTCTATTAAAATGAATTCTAATGTGATCTTTGTAGTAGGTTTAAGAAGCAGAGCCAAGAATTTAAACATTTTAGTGAACTGCATTCTAAATATATAAAAAGAGCAGTTCATTTTTATAATGCAGGATTTCCATTAAAAAAGTTACCACTCTGTTTTAAAAATAGCCCTAAATCATACTATAACCACATGTAACCTTTTCCTTTGGGTGGGGTAACTAATATTGTGCCTTATGTCATTCCTAAGACAGTTCCTATAGCTCAAAACATGTTGAAATAATTTTCTTAATTTCTCATGCTTTTCTTATTTGTAAAGATTCATAAACTTTAAAAAAAATCAATCAAGCTTTATGTTTTTAAATTATTCTGATTGTTTTACAACTTTACAATTTTTTTTTAGTTGTCGATGCACCTTTATTTATTTATATGCAGTGCTAAGAATCAAACCCAGTGCCTCACATATGCTAGGCAAATACTTTACCACTGACCTACACCCCAGCCCTCTTTTTTTAAAAAAATATTTTATTTTTTTGTTGTAGTTGGACACAACACCTTTATTTCACTTGTTTATTTTTGTATGTGGTGCTGAGGATCGAACCCAGGTCTAGCATGTACAAGGTGAGCCTTCTACCGCTGAGCCACAACCCCAGCCCCCAGCCTTCTTTGACAAGTTTTTAAGATCCACTGTGTGCCAGGCACTGTATTAAGCTCTGAAAGTAGAGGGGAGAAGAAAACAGACATGGCCCCAGTTTCAAGGGTAATACTATTTAGTGGGGAGACCACCATTATTCAGGTTCAACTGCAAACACATAATTGCAGATTGCAGCAACCAGGAAGAAACAGGAGGTTGTCAGGAGAGTCCCAGGAACCCTCTTGTAGCACAGACTCTGGTCGAGGAGAAAACTTTCAAGAGGAAGAAACATTTAAGCTAAGATCATGAAATGATACCAGCTAGCTAAAGGAGGATACGAAGAGCCATTCAAGCAGTGGAAATAACATGTGCAAAGGTGGTGGGCTGGCCAGGTGGGGAAATGAGAAGATGCCACCTGCCTGGACCATGGTGAGCAAGAGAGAGTAATGCAAGACGAGGTGGGTGAGAGAGGCAGGGCAGGGACTCCCACAGGCCCTGTGGGCAGCAGCAGATAATTTGTATTTTATTTAGGCTGCAGTAGAAAGTCAGTCAAAGATTTAAATTAAGAAGTGATATGATCTCATTTATATTTTCAAAAGATCTTTCAGGGTATTGTCTTGGGAAAAAGGATTGGGGAAGAAGCAAAAATATAAAAAGGGAGACCAGTTAGGAGACTACTGGCAAGAGATGTGGTTGTTGGGGTGCTGGTGGGCACAAGGAGAAAGTGTCCACAATGTTCTAGAATAGAAATGACACGACTTGATAATGAATCGGATGTGGCAGGTGAGAAAGATGTCAAGAATAACCCGCAGCTTCTGGACCGACTGCTAGGTAGTTTGAGAAGTCATTTAAAGAGATAAAAAGACAAGGGAAGATAGGCTTTGGGGTGAGATGAGGAGCTGTGTTAGGATGTGTGAAGTGCTCAGTGCTTTGGAGCCAAAGAGGAGGAAAACGTGGAGGCGGCAGCTGGCTTTCCTCTAGGCAACAAGGCACATGTCCCGGCACCTAGAGGAGCGTCTGGCAGGTATTCCTACATATAATCATCCCTTGGTATCTGTCGGGGACTGGTTCCAGAACCCCTCAAGGATACCACAATCCAAGGATGCTCAAGTCCTTCATTTAAAATGCCACAGTATTTGCATATATCCTCTGCACATCCTCCCATATACTTTAAGTCATCTCTAGATTACTTGTAATACCTAATACAATGGAAGCTCTGTATAAATAGTTGTTACTGTGTTGTTTAGGGAATAATGGCAGGAAAAAAGTCTGCACATGTTTGATATAGATGCAATTTTTAAAAAATCTTTTCCATCTGTGGATGAGTGAAGCTTGGCACCTGCGGATGCAGAGGGCTGACAGTACTGCATTGAATCAGCATATGCAACATTTTTCCCCCAGTAGTTGCTTAGAGATTGATGCTGCTCCATTCCATCTAATCACACTGTGACCAGAGAACATACCTCAGAATGCTAGCTGAGGTTAAAACTGAAGTCAGGTAATGCATGTTCCCTTAAGTTCATATCTATAACTTTAGTTTCATAAACTCCCAAAACTAATTATTTAAATAGCATCTAGAGTTGTTGAAACTCATGAAAACTTTATCCACTGATGATGGCGTATTCAATGAGATACATCACAATCTTACCCTTTATACCTCTCCAAAGAGGCTTTTAGCACCCAGTAACTTTGCACATGTAAACACACTATCTGGAAAGTCCCTTCTCCTTTATTTCTCCTAGTGAATTTTTACAACTCCTTCTACATGAAATTCAAGCGCTGCCTCCTCTTAGAAGTCTTCTCTAATTCCTCTTGACTGGGTCCCTTTGCTGTGACTGACAGTCCAGTGTTCACACACAATTGTCAAATTAATTAGAATCTTTGGTAATTTTTTGGAGACAGGTCTGCTTCCTGGGAATTCAGTATGCATTACTCACAATTTCAGCCCCAAGTTTAGCATGGTGTCTAGACTTCATACACAGGCATTCATCACGCATTTGCTGAAAAAGTAATGTGATGAATAAGAATGAATGAGTATGAACGACCATGAAGATGTTTTCTAGATGATTTCTAGTTTGGGGCAAAAAGTTAAAATGCCTGTTTTAAGTCATCTTATAACTCAGTAAACTAGTGCCTCAAAGTAGGTCACTTTTTATTCACATAGCCAGCAAAATTGGCAGTCATTTTAGAACTCCTGTCTTTATTGGTGCATATTAATTATACAGAATGGCAGGTTTCATTGGGCATATTCATACATACAAAAAACATCCTTTGATAAATTTCACTAACACATTCCCCCCTTTCCTTCCTCCCTACCCTAATCTACCTCTGCCCTAATGTGCTCCCTTCAACCTGCCTGGTGTCCTTTTCTCCTCTCTTGCTGTCACATGACAGAAAACAAATGACGCTTTTCTGACTTATTTTACTCAAAATTACGATCTCCAGATCCATTAGAGTTTTCCTGCAAATGACATAACTTCATTCTTTATGGCTGGGTAAAACTCCATTGTGTATACATACCATATTTTCTTTATCTACTCATCTGTTGATGGGCATTTAGGCTGATCCCATAACTTGGCTATTGTGAATTGTGTTGCCATAAACATGGGTATGCAGGTGTCTCTCAAGTAAGCTGACTTTAATTCTTTTGGATGAGTACCAAGGAGTGGTATAGCTGAATCATATGGCTGTTCTATTTTTAGCTTTTTAAGGAACCTCCATACTGATTTCCATAATGGCTGTACTCATTTACATTCCCACCAGCAGCGTGTGAGAGTTCCTTTTCCCTGCATCCTTGCCGTCATTTACTGCTATTTGCATTCTTGATGATTGCCATTCTAACTGGAAAAACTTCTATTTTAATACATAGTGACCTAGTGAAAAAAACAAACAAAATTCAGAGAGAAAGGCAATGCATGCATAATATCTGTCCTTTATTCATTATTGCATCTGACTTACAGAAAGGATGGGGGGGAGCTCCATTTCATGGTTCAATGTGTGATTCACTTGAAAAACAGAACCATATGAGTGGTGCTATCTTTTAAATTACATGTTCAGATGACACATCAGTATTGGAGCTATAAAGCATTCAAGTCTTTACTCCACAATCTCATAGAATAAATATCAAATATTCTTTGGTTTTTACTAGGAGAAAATGTAGGTGGATTTAAATTCTGTTTATTACCACTTAAAAAGAGAAACACAAATAACTGTGTGTATAATCGTTCTTTCATGCTATTTTCTCACAGAGCCATATAACGTCTTTTTTCAAGTCAATATCTAGGGGTCAAAGGCATCGATTACATATTACACTGGGTAAACACACCCCTCTCCACATGCCCTCATGTAATCTTCCAAGGAAAAACACATCCAAATGCAAGCCCCTTTTCTAAAAAGATGCAGAAGTTTTTATTCAGCTTGACTCTGCTGTTGTAATAATACAATTGCTTTCCAAAGCTAATACTTAATAATTTACTATTCCTACAGCTTTGTAACGCAAACACATTAATGTAAGTTTTATGTATCTTGCTGCTTTTTAAATGGCCTAGAAATAGAATTGCTACAACTAGCTCCACCTGCTGTCAAAATAGTCAAACCTGAAATTACCACTTCACAAAGACTTTCAATAATTCTACTGACATCAGATTTCATACCCAATGAGAAATGCATTATCTGTGTCCCCCCACCCCGGAGTGAAAGAATATGTTCAGGAAATTCTAATTTCAAACACAATCTTGCATTTTCTATGTACACTAATCCTCTAATAAGTTAACTAAAACACATTTTACAATACTTACACATTAGGATCACAACATCATCAGAAAACACATAGATCTAGGTGTTTACCTGCATTTATTAATGTCTATAGAAGGTGTTGTGAAATTGCCTGTGTATTTGGACTCTATCAGTGGTTTGCAGACTGTTGTTTTTTGTTGTTGTTGTTGTTTGGTTGGTTTTTTTGTTTTTTTAATGCCTCTTAGGAAAGTCATTCTTTATAAACCAGCACAGTCCGATGTGTAGAGGACATGAAGGCAAGGCTATTCCATTTGAAGAGAGGTGGGCTCAGTGCACTTCTCTGATCAACTGTTTCCCCAGGAGTATCCCAACAGGACCCAGGGCTGAGGACCACAGCTTAAAGACTGCTAAGAATGTATCAGCCAGCTTTCTGTCACTGTGAAAAATACCTAACATATACAAAAGAGAAAAAGGTTGTATTTTGGCTTACAGTTTCAGTTCCTGATTACATGGCCCTGTGGCTTTCGGTCTGTGGCAGCAGGGTACATGATGGTGGCAGCATGTGGTAGAGGAAACTCATCACAGACGGACAAGACGGAATCCCAAAGTCCCCTTTAAAGGCACACCCAAAACGGCCCAACTTCCTCCCATGAGACCACACCCCCTAAAGGTTCCTCTACTTGCCCAAAGCACATGGGCCTTCGGGGAATGGCTAAGATCCAAATCCTAAGAGGACCTGACTCCACAAGCCTGTGCATTTCCCATACAACTAGAAAACATCTTCCATTTTATAAATTATCCTTAGCAAAATGACTCTTTTCATGTTCTATAATGAAAACATACATGCATTTTAAAGTTTTACTTTCCATACTACTTAATATATGTGATATAGATATGCCATATAGAGAGCCTGGGACTGTTACTTTTTTCTACTTTTTTTTTTTTGTTTTTAAGCCATTTCCTGGGAGGGTAATCATCTTTCACCACAGGAGCAAATATATTCATAAAGTCCAATCATACTATATATTATTTTTACTTGAAAATTCCATTATATATATATATATATATTTGTGGTTCACAGTTCTAAGTGTCAGTGCACAACAAGAAATCCTCTTGAAAATGAAGTAGTCTAGAGTCTGGCCAGCACGGTGAGCTCAAATTAGAAACTGTAATAAACCCAGAAGAGTGAAGGAGAAAACAACAAAAACGCCAGGTTATCTGGACTGTAAGCCTTGTCCCATATTTAACAGCAAAGGGGGATTTGTGTTCCCTGGGCCATATATTAATTTTCCCAAGGACTAAGAATGTCTAAAAAAAAAAGGGGGGTGGGGTAAAAGAACAAAGTGGCCTTTTAAAATGTATAATGCTGGCCTTCTCTAATTTGAGAAATAAAATACAGATTATGTCTTTTGGAGGCTATGATGGGGGGAAAGGGCTGTAATGTGTTTACACAGAAAGACTGTAAGGACAGAGAGTGAAAGTGACATTGACAATGATGAGTTGTCACAGTAAGATGGATAAGTAAATTCAGAAGACTAATAGTTTCTTCTAGTTGCCTGCAGAAAAGTAGGGGAATAAAGGGAAAGAATCTACCTTAATGGAAAAAGTCAAGTTTTACTCTATCATTGAGAGGAAAATGAGTAAAAACAGGTGACAGCTGAATAGAGATATCAGAACCAATAAAACCTTATTTCTATCAAACATGGACAGGAATCATTACCCTTTTTATTATATACATCTCCTGCTCATAATACTTCAAGGTTTCTAGGTGTTAATAGTGCAAAGCCCTGATATCTCGCTCTGGAATTTGAAACCTCGTCCTTCCTTCTTGGCGAACTTGCCCTAAACCCCTTCCCAATTCTCGGTCCCATCAAGTCAGTGGATTCGGCTGAACATAATTTATAGTTATCTGCTCTTCTCCCTGATGTTGCAGGAGGTAACGATATCCCAAGGAGGGAACTATACTTAGGGGCAGATGCTTTATTAACAGCATCACAGCCAGGTGCACTGGTACACACCTTTAATCCCAGCAACTCTGAAGGATGAAGCAGGAGGATCGTGAGTTCAAAGCCAGATTCAGCAACAGAGAGGCACTAAGCAACTCAGTGAGACCCTGTCTCTAAATAAAATACCAAACAGGGCTGGGGATGTGGCTCAGTGGTCGAGTGCTCCTGAATTCAATCCCTGGTACCCCACAAAATAGCATCACAGCCACAGATTTAGGTATGCAACTCTAAGAGGAGACAAAGGGTGGGTGCTGTAGGAGGCGAGAGAGATGTGGAAGGAAGAGACGCCAGATACCAAGTGACAACATGGTTGGGTAAGAGGGTCTAAGAGCAGAAAGGGCCCTTAGGACAGAGCAATCACCTGCTTGATCCATGGCCAGTGGGAGACTGTGAGTGATAATGACTCAGGACAGTCTCTACCACCTCCAGTGCTTTTTTTTTATGGCAGTGGAGTGGGTGAGGCATCTGAATCCCTGCTGAGTTCGGGGGTGGGGGGGCGCCCCCGGCCCCGCAGGGCAGAGAGGCCACAGGAGCTAGCAGAAGGAGGAATGGGGCTGGTGTCTCTCTTTTACCATGTTCTCTTCTTGGCTTTGCCACTATTCCAAATCCTGCCTATCCCCAGTGTCCAGCCCTAGGCCCACATCTGTCTAGGATGGAGCATCGCCTTCCTCCAAAGTCTTACCAGTTTTCTTGCCTACAGTATTCTAATAAATCTGCCCATTAAAGAACTGAAAATACTTTTTCACCTTCTCTATCAAGCCATGTTTTTAAATGGTCCATAGGTCAGTGTCTGTGTTTCCTAATTCCTGTCTTTGCAATGAAATGCACTAGCCATTCTCTAAATGAAGAACTAAATAATGAAATTTATGTGTGAATTTCTCTGGGTGAAACCACAAATTGGCCCTATGATTACAGTTTCAGAATATAATAACCTTAATTTGTATGAGTTTCCTGATTATAGAGAAGAACTAAGATGCTAACTGAAATCTGAAAACCTTCACCCTTGCTACGCCTTGGCCTTTCCTCTGAAAGTAGAAGCCAAAAAACCCAAAACATATTCAACTACAGGTGTTTTAAAATAGACTCTAAAATATCAGCAAATGGAAATTTAAATTTAGGAAAATAACATGTTTAATAGTCAAATAACAAGTGAGACAAGACAGTAATAAATAAAAGCATACAAGACGATGACCATTAACCTATTCATTCACAAATTATTTTTCAATTGAACTTACACTGAGTAGCATGACTGAGTTAAACAGTCCATAATTACCATTATGATGAATCAATCTCTTTGATTTTTCCATCATTCAAAGTTGAAGGCTAAAATTTAGTTCCTGGAAATCTTTTGCTTTTCTAAGTATGAAAGTAAAATATGTGATTACTTTAAAAGAGCAATAATACAAGGAAACAGGAAAGAATTTTGCTCAATCTGATCATCTAGTGAAAGCAAAATTCTGAGGTATTCTGTCCTAGTTTTTCCTAGGGCATATTTTAGATCGATCTGAAATAATAACTCAGACAGCTGTGTGACAATTCAGGGGAACAATCCTCACTCAGTTCTTTCTTGCAGCATTTAGCATAGAGAAAGAGATGCATAAATCTTAGCTGTCCTTATCCATATGAAATGCCTACCATTTATCCATAACAGAGCCAGATCTGCACACTTGAAGCACCTGGTCTTTGCCCTTCACAGAACTGTCCTGATGGGTTTTGGTCTTAAACATGGATCTACACGGAAGCCCTACAAAACTATTACATTTATTGAACCATTTGGGAAATTGGTATCGATTCATCATTCTCTCCCCATAAGAAGTCATGAAGAACTGTCACAGGCCAGGGAAGACCAAATCCCTCCAGAAAAAAGAGCTAATTGTATGAACTCTGACTACTGTACTTGCTTGCATTTCCCTGCATGTTCTGGATGCTAGGTAGCTTAGAACCAAATCTGAACTCAGCTGCCAGCAACTATATAGAAACTGGTGACTGTCCACTTGTGTATGTCACCACTCCTGACTTCAACTCACCAGCTAATTAATTAAGTTCCTTAGGGGAATGAACGCTGGCCTCAATTCTGTCACAGTTACGAATATGACCCATGACATTATTAAAAATCAGGGGAAGGGCCTATCAATAGGTCAGGAAGGTAAAGCTGGAGGTCAAATGGCTCTGATCCGCTGCTTACTAACTGGCTGTGCCACTGTAGGCAAATTATTCAACCTTTTTATTCTCCAGGATTTAAAAAAACTTATCAAATATGGATAATCATCAAAGTATAGAGTGTATTAAATATAATCTCCATTGCAATGCTCATCGCAGATCTGCACATGGGTAGGAAATAACAGCTATAATTCATATTTATAACAACAAGACATGTTTTTATGACAGTTGAAAGAATTTTGTAAACAAATAGTCTGCCATGCAAATATTCTTTTATCATTCTTCTATTTGCTTTTATTATTCCTCTCTAGAGCCCCATTTCCTTACTTTCAACAGGGGACACATCTGTCCCCTTTTGGATGGATTATTTTTTTTATTCCATTAATATAGTTCCTTGTTCATAGCTATCCTAAACAGTTTTTGCTGACACTCACTTGGTTGTTGGGCTACAGGTAATTAAAAAATAAGTAGCACTTCTTTGGCTAATGCTGGCTACCCTAAGAGTCTCTCAGCATGTACTGTTTCCTTGGTCTCTTCTAGTTGTACTTTTTTTGTGTGTGGTGCTGGGGATTGAACCCAGGGCCTTGCAAATATTAGGCAAGTACTCTACCAACTGAGCTATATCCCTGCCCCTTCTTTCTCTATACTTAACAGAAGTTATGAACAAGGATTGTAATAAAACTCTCTGAAAGAAGAAGCAATACTGTATTCTGAAAACACTCTCAACAGCAATCTGTTGCTTCCTTAAATAAGTGGATGGATTATTTTTTTATTCCATTAATATATTTCCTTGTTCCTGGCTACCCTAAACAGTTTTTGCTGACACTCACTTGGAGGCCAAGACCAATATTTCACTTTTTCTCAAATTAAAAAATGAGTAGCACTTCTTCGGCTACTGCTGGCTACCCTAAGAATCTCTCAGCATGTACTTTTCTTACCCACATTCTACTCATATTTCTAATAGCTCTGACGTAATTTTTAACTCTTAATTTTCAGAAGAAACCTGTATAGAAATGATGTACTTCTGAGAGGACAATCACCTGAGAAGCAGGACCTGGGTACTGAGGTACTGTCCTAAACCCAGAGTAAAGTATGTGCATCTTCAGGACACTGCCCTGGCCTAAGAGCAGCTCAGTCAAGGTCAACCCAAGACATGGGTCTGCACCTCACCCATGCACCATGCAGCCCTACCCAGACACCAGGCCTCACCTTGTCTTGAGGTAAGATGAGCTGTGGAGAGCAGAATTCCCAAGTCACAGATACCAGAAGAACCTTGGAAAGTTTATTACCAAAATGATTAGCTTCCAGGAGGCCAAGACCAACATTTCACTTTTTCTCCAAAATCAAAACATTAAGGAGAAAGAAAATGTTTGAAGAAACATAACCTGTGCATGAACCCTCTTCTTCGAGAGAAACATGATGTAAATGTAACTCATGTCACTCATAGGGAAGAGATGAAGTCCATGTCTGAAATTGGTTCAGGATTGAAGGGTTCTAATAGAAAAAAATTCACGTTAGCAGCAGAGGTCAGTGACGATTCACTGCTGGATGGCTATTTAACTGTTTGCTTGAATGTTTGTGGTCTTGGGCTCCCCATTAAGTCAACGTGAATTAAAGCTAGTTGGAAAGTTAATGCCCTGGTCATAAAGCTGTTCCTTTAACCTGGAAGTGATGATTTAAGAAAGTTAATCAAGATTAAAATGGAAAAGTCTGGAAGGTTATACATAAGGCAGGTTCTTTCACAGTGTTTCTAGAACAAGGCACTAAGCATAAACATTTTATCTCATTCCTCCAAACTAATCCTTCTTCTGATAGTGCCCCTGAATTTCTCGGATGACTAATTTACTTTTTAACCTTTTGAAATCTATTTTAAAATTAATTATTCGCAAAAGATGCTGAGAAAGGAAGCATCATAATGATCTGAGAAATGGATGTGAGAGTTGTTCTTTGATACTAAATGCAAGAAAATGTGGGAAGGAGCAGGTCCCTGAGCATGTCTTCAAAGTCAGAAAGCCCTCAGCCACAGGAAGATTATTGCTGGTGCAAAAAAAAACAAAACAAAAAACAGATGAAGCAATCCTTTGGCCATGATGAATCTGAGAAAATGTTCCATAATAACGCAGTATTCGTTATATGTAAGAGAACCTGGGCATGGGAGAAATCACATGAACATACCAAACGTAGAGAGGTGTCTTGACTGGGAACTCATCAAAAGGATGCTGGATGAGTGCAGTGAATGTCAGAAATAGTTCTGCAGGACAGCAAAATAAAAGCTGAGAACTCTCAAAGGAGAGGAGACTTTGTGAATTTCATGAACATCAGCTGTCTTCAGCTACTAGTCAAACCTTTCTCCAATATAAGAAAAAAGAAATGCAGGGGAATTTTGTAAACAAAAAATAAATAAATAAATATCAGCGGCATACCTGGAACACTCAGTCCCCAAGAATCAGCCCTTACATCAGAACACTCATGCATAGGAGAAGCTTTTGGAAAACAACAAAGATGAGAAAACTTCTGCCAAATTTGACCCTTCAGAGTTCATCCCAGAGGAAAACTGGGTGAACACAATATGTGTGGGAAAGCGTGTTCACGAAGTCATGTCTTACTAAACATAAGAGTATATATGTGGTGAGGAGATCTATGAATAGATTTAATGGGGGGAAAGTTCTGAAGGGAATCAACCTTTACATCAGAGACTCACATGGGTAAAGAATGGAGGAACTCTTTCTTCCAGGACTCACTCCTTTCTGCACAGCAGAGAACTAAGGAAAGGAGAGTTAACCTTCATATTAACTCTTCCAGAGTTAAGGAAAAAAGATCTTCAGTGTTCAATGAAATACTTAATTCAAAATCAGAAAGAAATAAGAAAGAAAGAAATCATAAATAAGAAAGAAAATCTTTGAGAATAATGATAAGGTGGGTGCCTTCAGCAACACATCAGAGAAGTCACCAACAGAGAAATACCATATAACAAGCAGGAGAAGGGCTCCTAAAAATCGAAACCCTATCAACATGAAGAATGTGGGAAATTCTTCTGCAGAAGTCAGAACTCCTTGTAGACTGGAAATACTCACATACAAACACCATGGAAAAAATGTAGAAAATAATTCACAAAGATGTTAAAACTAACTGAACATCAAATATTTTGAATATTTGAAGGTATCAAAATTTTCAGTAAATTCAAAGTTTGGAGAAATTAGGGATTATGTCCAAAACATATTCTTCTAGTAATAATATTATAAAAGTCATATCATATAGGATCTCTAAACTTGTATACAAACATAATGAATTTCCAATTTATATACAATAAGATATCCTACCATCTGATATATTAGAAATGAAGTAATATTTAACCAGATTAAAAATATCTTGCTGGTGCTGGGGTTGTGACTCAGTGGCAGAGTGCTTGCCTAGCATGTGCGAGACACTGGGTTTGATCCTCAGCACTATAAAAAAAAATAAATAAAAGTACAGTGTCCAACTACAACTAAAAAAATATTTTTTAAAAATATATCATGCCACCATGTTTCATGCAATAGAAAAGTGACTTTGACATAGTAAGTGAAATGGTCATTTAGTAAAGAAACAAGGCTGACATTAAGTTTTCAATGATCCCTCCATCAGCAAATATAATCTATGCAACTAATATTTACATAAAATTTGCCAAAACAAGATTTCCAATTGTTAACAACACAAGTCTAAGTGAAAGAAACTATAACTTGTAGTACTCATTATATACAAAAACAAAAAAAGTATTATGTGCAGAAAATATCATCACTGCTTTTTACATTTAATATTTTAAATATAAAATTTCACAATATGCAAAAGCAGAGATAATAATTGTAACAAATACCCAGAGAAACAGCACCCAGACTTAATAAATGTTTAGAAGAGAGACAACAGAAAATGTGAATCAAAGGTTTTGAAACACTGTCAGTACTATTTTTCCTTTTGTATTTGGTAGATTTCTCCAGTAAAGTCACTTGGTCCTAGAGTCTTCTTTGTGGAAAGGGTTTTAACTACAAATTAAATTTCTTTTTATAGAGATAGAACTACCCAGGTTACTTATTTCTTCCTGAGTGAGCTCTAGTCATTTTTAATCTTTCAAGAAATCTGGTCATTTCATCTAAGTTGTCAAATTGTTGACATACAGTTGTTCATAATGCCATTTCCTTTAAATAACTGTGGAATTCACAATATCATCTCTCATTCCGGATATAGATAACCAGTGTCTCAGAAATTATTAGTGTTATGACTTTCCAAGTTCTATTTTAAAGGTATCCCATAACATTTGAAAAATGTTGACTTTTCATTTTAAGTCAAAGAACGTTCTAATTTTTGCCTTTTGACTTTTTTTTTGACGTATGAGTTATTTAGAAATATGCTACTCACCAAATATCCACATTTATATTTAATGGATCAGCTTATGATCAAACTTATGACTGTGTGGACTTAAATAGAATGTGTTCTCAGGGCTGGAGTAGAGTACTTGCCTAGCATGTGTGAGGCACTGGGTCCGATCCTCAGCACCACATAAAAATAAATAAAATAAAGGAATTGTGTCCATGTACAACTAAAAAAAATTTTTAAAAAGAGAATGTGTTCTCTGATGTTGAAAGGGAAACTTGTCAGTCTTGTTCAAGTCTTCTATGGACTTAATGATTTTATGTCTAACTGCTTTATTATTGATAGAAATGTTGCTATCTCCTACTATTGTTATGGATTTGTCCAATTTTTCTTCTCAGTTTTTGTTTCATGTATTCTGAATTTTCATTATTAGAGATATAAAGGTTTAGAACTGTTTAATCCTCTTGATGAATTGACACTTTATCTTTATGAAATGACTCTCCCTATCCCTGGTACTATTCCCTTTCCTGAAGTCAACTTCATCTGATATTAACATACCTACTTGAGCTTTCCTTTGATCAGAGTTAGTATGACATATATTTTTTCACCCTTTTATTTTTGACCTTTATGTGCCTTTATATTTAAAGTAGGCTTCTTGCAGGCAACACAGGTCCTACTTTTTTTTGTCCAACTTGACAGTATCTGCCTTTTAATTCAACTGTTGAGACCATTTCCATGTAATAAAAATAGTATATGTGGTTAGGTATTATTCTATTATATTGCTATTTGTCTTTATTTGTCTATTTCCATCTATTCTTAGTTCCTATCTTCTTTTTTTTTAATATTTCAGTTATTTAATTAGGTTCTTGGTAAGAAGTTTAGAATACAAATTTTTAAGGATAAACCCACAATGGATCACATGTGGCCTTGGAGCTGAGGAATATGGCTTAGATTTGGGGTAAAATTTGTGAGTCCACAACTTTCTGCACTGCTCTATAATCTTGTCTTTTGCTTGTTTGTGTTGAAGATTGCACCTTCCTGGTATCTGGGCTTCCACACTTCTTCTTGAAGTAAGCATCAGTGAGGTGTTTGGGATTTTCTCGTTGCTGATATCAATCTTTGAAGAGGTGGCAATAACAAATTTCTGGTGTGTTCTCCGCAGAGGAACTTGATTGAGGGAAAGAAGTCTCATCACAAATAGCAAGCCACTACTCAGGTGCTTCAGGAAAACCACTCTGGCCTCTGCGGCGCCCAGTGAGGATGATCAAGATGGTCCAGGAGTGGTGCTGGCTCCCAGTTTCCCACATGCTGACTGGGGGTTTCTTGTGGTGGCTCAACAGCTTTCGTGGCACATCTTCAGTCAGGTGTGCCATTTGGGGAAGCTTAACCACCCTGGAACCACGGTTCTTGTCACCACTGACTGGTAGCAAGAACCTTCTTTTCAGCCTTGGACTTAGCAGCCGAGTACTTCCTCTTGTACGTGGGCTTTCAGAAATACACAGCAGACCTTGAGTATCTGCCAGTTCCTCCCAGGACTGGGTTTCGGCTGCAGAGGAGCTTCCCTTTCTTGGGTTTCTCGTCTGTAGGTTCTCCCTTTTTAACCTTGCCAACAGCATCAGCCTTCTGGGCTCCATATTTCTTCTCCTTAGTCTCTGGCTTCTCAACCTTTTCACATACCATCTTACAAGATGGGAAAGAGCCCTTCTCTTGAATAAAATAATTTATTTCATTTTATTTCCTTTTCTGTCTTAAACTCTGCTGTATTCTCTTATTGGCTACTTTATTAGGAGCCACATCTTCAAAATGTAACTATTCTCAAGTGATATTAACACCACTCAGGTATATAATAAACATCTATATTCCATTTTCTCTTTTCTCCCCCCATAGCTTTATTGAGGTAAAATTGAAGCACAGTAAAATTCACATATTTTAAGTATGCAGTTTGATCAGTTTTGACTTGTATGTAACCACTATAATCAATGTAAAAAGGATTTCCATTAATTTTTTAAATTTGAAATCATGCAAACTGTTTCCTGCATGATTTATTACATTAGAAATCAATCACCTTAAGATATATAGAACCCCACCCCCACATAAACTATTTCAAAATTAATGGCAAATTTATAAATATTTTAGAGGTCAAGGAAGAAAATAAATAAAAAGTGCTTTGAACTAAGTGATTACAAAAACTTAAAATATCAGGATCTCTGGGATGAAACAGTACTCAGATGCACATTTAAAACTTAAAGTACTTGTATCAGAAAAAAGCTAGAATAACAAATTATTTTCAAATTGTGTGGGCAGAAAAAAATAAGAGTAGGAGCAGAAATATATGAAATAAAGAAATAATTAAAATTTGATAAAAATAAACAAGTCTAATCAAGAAAAAAGCAAGAACACAAAAATTAATATCAATGGAAAGAGCTATCAAAATAACCATACCAATGCTAAAATTACATTAAGGTAATATTACAATTGTATGCCAACATATGTGATAGCTTACATATCTATATTAGAGAAGGATCTGTGTGCTGCTGAGAAGCAAGAGTATTTAGTCATTGATGGATGAAATATTCTATATATGTTTGTTAAGTCTAAATTATCAATTGTATTTTTTTAAAACTTTTTTAGTTGTAATTGGACATAATACATTTATTTATTTATTTATTTATTTATTTATTTATTTATTTATTTATGGTGCTCAGTATCAAACCCAGCACATCACACATGCTAGGTGAAAGCTCTACTGCTGAGCCACAACCTCAGCCCCATCAATTGTATTTTTTACTTCCATAGCTTCTTTATTTAGGTTTTGTTTGGAGGATTTATCCAGGGGTGACAGAGGCATGTTAAAGTTACCCAGTATTATTGTGTTGTACCCACATTTTCAACATTATTTATTTGTCCACTGGTATTTGTGATGTTATCATCATTAATTTAAACATTATGAACTGCATAATTCATGATTATTTTTGCTTTAATTGGTCAATTATCTTCTGAAGATATTTAAATAGTAAAAAGTATTTTGTATTTAACCACATAGTTACTATATCTGGTGCTCTTCATTCCTTGGGGAAGATCCAGAATTCCATCTGGTACTGCTTTCTTCTGCCTACGTGATTTCCTTTAATATCTCTTATCAAGTAAATCTCCTCTTGACAAATTCAGCATATAAAGCTTAAAGTCTTAATTATTTTTTAAAGCAGTGCTGGGACACTGAATTGCACCAAGCCCTGAAATTCTTGATTTTACTTTCATTTTTGAAAGATATTTTGTTTGGCATAGAATTCTAGGTTCTTTTATTTTTTTTAACCTCTATTGTCTCCTGACTTAAATAATTTCCTATAAAAAGTCTGCTGTCAACTTTGTTCCTCTTTATATAAAGTGTCTCCCTCACCCATGGTTCTTTTTTTTTTTTAACATTATCATTGGTTGTAAGTTATTTTATTATTATGTGACTGGGTATAGTTTTTTTCCCCCAAGTTTCTTCTGATTGAGTTTCACTGAATCTGAAGTTTATAGCTTTACTTATTTTAGAAAAACCTTCCTTTTACTTAACTATGTTTTTCTGCCCCTACCTCTCTCTCTCCTTTCCAATGGGAGTTCCAATTGCACTTATATTTGTGCAATTTGGCTCCCTGAAGTCATTTCGATCACTGCTATTTATTAAGTTTTTTCTTTCCTCTTTGTGTTTCATGTTCGTTTCTATTGTTTTCAAATTCACTAGTTTTTATCTTTTAAAGTTTGATTAGGACCTTTTAAAATGTTTTCCATCTCTCAATCCTTCTTCTGACTGGATTAAAGGTAGACAGGCACTCTCTCTGTACTACCTCTAAAACTCTTCTATAAATCTAACATTTATTATAAAGACTTTTAAAAAAGAAAGAAAATGCCAAACCAGTCAAACATACACAGGAGCCAACTTAAGGAGCACTCACTGGTCAAATCTGTGAGAAGTGAGCACTAAAATAATTAAATACAGTAATGAGTTATAAATTATTAAAAACATAGAAATCCACTAGTCCACACTGATAACAGAGAGACAGATAAAGAAGAAGTTTCTTGATAGTAGAATGTCAAGGGCTGATAGAAAGAGGCTTTGGGAGAAGAAAAATCATTATTTTCCAACTGTTACAGCAAAACTAGATTGGACAAGAATAATAAATGGATATCAAATCTAGGGAGAAATTCTGACAAGAAGAAGAATATTTGCATTGACTTAAAAGTGTCTTTCCACAGACTACCAATTAGTTGCAATGGAAGACAATAAAAAATAAATGACACAATGGAGAAATTAAACAACATCTTGACTGGTGATGAAATGAATGTCATCTTTGAGACACAAATGGATACTATATGCCTTCAGATGATTACCCAGAAGAAAAGCAATTCATCTAAACAGTATTCTGGCCAGGAAGGCAAGATCCCAGTCTAATCACAAAGTATACCAACTGAGCAAAATGAGGAATGTTCTTTAAAAATAAAGACAAAAAGGTAAGGGGCATACTGTGTTCTACAAAAATATCTATGTTACAAGAAAAGCAAAAAGGGAAAACAAAAAGACTGCAGAGACATTTCAAATTAAAGAAGGCTAAAGAGATATAAAACCAAAAACTAATTCCTAGAGTAAAGGGGGAATAATGTAACCAGAACAACTGACAACAATAGAATATAGATGGTAAATTAGATTTAAATGGAGCATTGATATAAACTTATGAAGTAGATAAGTATGCAGAATTATGCACACTATGGACTGTGGATGAGGATGAAGGTGGGGAAAACACTAACAGTAAGTGAATATGGGTAGAGTGCACAGGTATACTCTATGACTTTTATTTTGCAACTCTGTGTAAGCTTTATTTCCACATGCAGGTCATTACTGAAAAGCCATTCCAGACATTCTGGATCCTATCCCCTTCACATAAACGGTTTTGCTCTCTTATCTCTCTTATTCTTCTTCACTAAATCATTTTGTTAAGCTTAAAAACCTGTTCTTACTTTTTAAAAAACCAAACAAATAAAAAAGCAAATAAGGGCTGGGGTTGTGGCTCAGTGGTAGAATGCTTGCCTAGCATGTGTGAGGCACTGGGTTTGATCCTCAGATCATGTAAAAATAAATGAATAAAATAAAGGTATTATGTCCATCTACAATTAAAAATATATTTTTTTAAAAAAACAAATAAAATATCTACAGCCATTCCAGACTTACTGAAAAACTTACCTATTTGTTGTCACTTTTTATCACTCTCCATTTATCCTCAACCCACTCTAGCCTGGCCTCCAGCCATCACCACATGTTGAAATTCCTCTTGCTGATGTAACCAACACTTTCAGGTTACCACCTCCAACAGATACCCTTCAGTTCTTAAGCTACTTGACCTTTCAGTAGCATTGGTAATGGTGACCATAGTTTCTCCACTAGAACAGCCACTTCCCTGGGTTTTGATCAAATACTGCTGATTTTCTTTCCACCCACTGCCATTCCTAAGTCACCTAGTCTCTTCCTCATCCTCTGAGTGCTATTAGTTACAGTTCCTAAGGTTCTCAGTCCTTCCCCCCCAATCTCTCTCAGTCTCATCCATTCCATAATTTAAAAACCATCTACATGCTGATGACTACCAAATTTATTTCTTTAGTTCACAGTATTCCTCTGAGTTCCATATTCATACAGACCCAATTTATTTTGACATAATGGATTGAAATCTCTCAAACTTAACATAACAAAAATTGGACTTCTAGTCTCCCCCCACCCCAAACACTCTCACCCAGTCTTCCCATTCAGAGTCACCTCCATTCATCCAGTTGCTCAAAAAATATTATGAGTGACATTTTTGTCTTTATGCTTTTCAATGGCTTAATTTTTCCTACTGTAAACACATCTTAGTTTTAAACTAATTAATCAAATCTAAAAACCCAAAACTTTCTTTTGAGTGAAATAAAATAAAGATGTGCTTAACACAACACATAGTACCTATTTTTTTTCTTGCCTTTGATTTTAGTTTTGTGAGTCACTAAATAAAGGTACTAAAACTAAAATTAACATTTATATTACCAGAAGTACTGGAATTTTTTGAAGACATCACAGAATCTGCTTCTATCTAGAAAAAAGGAGAGAGTAATAACATGTAAGTTATCAAGTGTTTTAACAGTGCAAGTTCTTAATCTTGGGGTAAGGGATTTATTTTATAAGAAACCATCTTTATTGAACCCAGCAAACAAGTCGCTCAGCAACTATACTCGTTATTTTACTTTTTTGTCAACATCAATAAGCTACAGATTTTAACAGACCTCAAAACTTTATAACATTGACCAATATGTGTAAACACATATAGTCAATTTGGCTGTACCATATAGATGGTAATCTGTAAGGCAACCTTTCTGCTTAAGACAAAAGCAAGAAATTGTTACAATGGGCTCCATGGCCTTATTTTTATTTTTCCTGATTATAAAAGTAATCCCTGGTTGATATAGAAAATGATGATTTTTTAATTATGAAGAAGAAAAAAAAGTTTTTTAATTCTTCAATAAAAACTACTTTTAGCATTTTGGTCTAGCCTAGATTTTTTTTTTCTTAATCCCTATGTGATTTAAAACATTTGAGAACACACTGACAAAGTCTGAGAACCTGATTTCACCAGTGTATTAAAATGAAGCATTTCCCCACATTGTTCAAGGGCTTTATAAACTTTTGGGGAATAGAACCCTTAGAGCATCTGACATACTTTCCTTCAGTCTGGAATTCTCCAGTCTTAGAGTCCCTGCATTTTCCTGGCTTCTCTTGGCCCTCCCAAATGGCTCCCACTCCATATTCTTCATGGAATCTCCCACCTACCCTTAACTGTTGACATCCCCAGTGTTTTCTCCTCAGACCACTGCTCCTCAAACAAGATTTCTGCAAAATCGTCCTTGGTAATTCCATTCACCCTTGTGTTTTGAGCTACTTGTTATACACAAAGGAGTCCAAAATCTATCTCTAGCCTTCACTTCTCCACCAAATTTCAGTTCCTACATCTAAGAGAGGTAGCAAAATCTGAGATATTTTCACCATCATAACTTCCACAATCAGCATAGCATCTGATGAGTGAATGCAGCTGAAACTCCCACAGTCACCTGAAACTCGGCATGCCCTATAATGAACCAGCTCCCTGTGGACCTGCTCCATCTGAATTTTCTTACTTGGTGGCATCACAGTCCCTCTGGTCTTGATGATCACACCACTGTTTTACCACCACCACGTCCAGTCAAACACCAGGGCAAAATTCATCCCAACATCCCCAAAGTACTCCTACACCCTTCTCATCACAATAGCCTAGCTCCTCTAGTCAAAATGACACCCTGGCTCTTACTGTAACTGCCTCTAGTTAGTCCTTATAAAAGACGAAAGTCGGGAGAGAGTTCCGTTTCCCAGATGGGTTCATCTCCGATCCCGCTATTTTGTCAAATCGATAAATTAAAAAGAACGTTCGCATGCCTGTTTGAAAGAAGCAGGCATTCGAGGTTCTGAGTCTGATGTGGACTTGTTTAACTTTTTATTTTACAGCAGGTTTTTAAAGACTGAGCCCCAGCCGAGCCCGCTCTTCCCGGGACACGGATTTTCCATTTGGCAGCTGCTTTTAATCTCAGCTCATCTTTTCTCTCTCTCTCTCTCTCTCTCTCTCTCTCTCTGTCTCTCTCTCTCTCTCTCTCTCTCTCTCTCTCTCTCTCTCTCTCCACCTTTCAAAACACACCGCTGACCCCTGGGAACCTGAAGCTATGTGAACCCTTATAAAGGGGTTGACCACCTTTCTGTTTCTCCCTCTTTTAAGTCACCAGTAGGTGAGCTGGAAGGGAGAGGAGGTCAGGTCTCCTATCTGCCCCCTTTGAGGAATAAACCTGTCAGTCCCTTCGGAATGGGGGTCTTTAGGACCCAGGGGCAAGATTCCCGGAAGGGGAAGCGGCTGGGCGGTGAGAGGCGCGCAGCGGCGAAGTGCGTTTGAACTGCGAGCAGGCGCAGACGTCGCGTGGGGCGGGGCCGAGGCGGTGGCGGTGGCGGTGTGGTCAGGTACGTGTCTCGCGGCCGCGGACTGCGCGCGGTCTCTAGTCCTACGTCCCGCATCTGCCCCGCTCGCTGTGCGGGGGAGCTGGAGTCTGGAGAACCGCGCGCGTGGCGGCCCGGCTGGAGGCTGACCGCGAGAGAAGCGGCGCCGCCGGAGGACTCCCTTCGGGGTCCTCTGCCCGCAGCCTCGGCTTCCTGCAGTAGTAGCGCCTCTTAGCGGGCGCTCAGCAAGCGCTGCAGAGACCGATTCCTGCCCGCAGGGTGGATGCGAAGCCCCCTCTCGGTTCTGCCGCCCTGGGCCCTTGCGGGGTGCGGTCCCCCACAGTTGTAGCGAGCGCAGGTGGAGCGCGCACCACTTGCGGGAGTGAACCTGAGCTTTCTTGGCTGTTTCCCTCAAAAGGGGGACGGTCACAGTCCACGCCTACCTCCTTCAAACAGGTCCTAGTCCCTGCTGGACCTTCCCGTCAAACCATTCACCATACGGAATTGTAGCCAGCGTAATATTTTTAAAAAGGTAAATCGAGTCAAGTTACTCCCCTTTAATATTGAAGTTCAGTTATTAGCATAAGATGTAGTGTCTTTAACATGCCTTCTTCCCCCACTCCTTTCATCCCAGACCATTATCTTTCTTGCATAAATCCTTCTTCTGATCCTGCAGTTCTATGACCCTGTTCTTACCTTCCACCCTTTGCCGGTTGGGTTCCCTCTCCCCAGAATGCTCTTCACTTCATGTTTTAGCTGTCTGCGTCCGTTTTATCCTCCGGGTCCCACTCATTTCTTCAGAGACTGTTCCTAAGTAAGGTCATCCCTGTAAAATGTGAAGAGTGTGTGAAATCACCTTTGCTAATTAAATTTTTATGTTGTTAATCTCTCTTCCACTCTAGAAGCAAACTCTCCCAGGACAAAAACTGTATATTGTTGTTTTCTTATTCCCAGTGCTCAGTACACAGTATCTGTTCAATAAGCGTGTACTATGTCAATGAATTGGGGTAGGTAAGCACAATGCTTATTTCACAGCTGAGGAAAACGAGGCTCAGCCTTTATCCAATCTGCCCGCTGCACATGAACCACATAGTTTAAGAATTCAAAAGAAAGTAGATCTTACATTCTGAGTAAATTTTCCTGAGATGGCTCTTTTGTTTTTAATAGTCACACAACTGTAGCCACTAAAGTTATTCTTTGAAAGTGAGTTTTGACACCTTAGATACTCCTAGCTAGCAATCCTTTAGAATCTAGAACTCTAGGGGATCCTACATTTAAAAAACAATAAGTAAATAAAAACAAGTTAACTAATATGTCTAAGCCGCTTTAAGTAGAAGTTAAACAGCAGATCATTCTGGATGTCTTTCTTGGAGAACCTGGCATTCAGACCAAGTTAACTGTAACAATATACTTCTAACAATTTTAGTTGTCTCATTTACTTAACCTTGCAGATTAGAAATAGTTCATGAAAATATCTACACTGAGTCTTCACAACCCCCTAGAAGATAATAAAATAGTAGAAATTAACAGAAAACTTTTAGAAAGCAGATATGAGGCTCAAGAGACCTAGACAGAGTCTAGGGTGTCACTTATTACAGGAGCCAGTGGCCCCATCCAAATTGAAAAAGTTGGGTGAGAAATTGGAAAAATGATAGGCACTTTAAATTTTTTTTTTACTTTGAAGTATGAATGTATATTCATTTGAAAATCTTTTGATGTAGAACCAAGGCTTTTTGGGTTTCGTTTTTGTTAAGGAATTGTCTATGTTATATCAACAGAGTAACCACCATCTGTCCTGGTTTACATAATACAACCTACTCAGCCTCTTTCAAACAGCAAAAACTTGAAGGTACCTAACAATCTGAGCACCAACTTGAATTTTATGATTTTTTTCCTCTGGGTTTTGTACTTTGTTAGAAGTGTCACACCACAGAGCTGTCTTTAGTCATTCAGGAAATCTACTTAGCCCTTTACCATTGAATTGACCACACTTTATAGGTAATACCAAAAATACATGTTTCACATATTTTCGTTTTCTGGGAATAAGAAAGTGAAATTAGACTAATAGTGATTTAGAAAATAATGTTTTGCTTCAGTACAAATTCTTCTATAGGTTTTATTAGTTGGATTTATGGCATGGCTGTGAGATAATTATCTCATTAGTTGGGTCCTCATGGTAAGTATAGATAATACACCAACAAAAGTGGTCATTGGCATTCCTTTTGAAGACTTTGCTATGCTTATGCTAAGTGGCTTATCTTTGGGAAAGTAAGACTTAAATGATGACAGAGGTCCCATGGGTACCTGTTCTTGAGTGAATTCCAATTTGACCTTAAAACTTTGAGCAGTCAGAATTATTCTTAAAATTCCTTAAATTGGCCTTAACCCCAAGCACCCAGTGAGTAGAAGTTTCAGAGTTAAGAATGAACATTTTGTTTTATTTTGGAATTTGGCTCCAACCCCCTTTCCTGGGGGATCTAAACAAGGTCTGGATTCTAAGACAAGGGTGGAGGAGGAGATAGTGACTAGGATTTTTGCTATTGTCAACTTCCTGTAGCAATTCTGTTAACATTTACGTGGCTTAACCTCTGAGAGGTGTCATAACTGCTGCTTGTTGCAGAAGCTCATCTGATAAGGAATTTGAGAGCAGCAAAGTCATTTTGCCAATGGCGTGGTGAATGGGAAATGATATTTCTGCCTTTCTGTTCCAGAAGCATGTCTCAGGAAGGCAGTTACGGGAGGTGGACCATATCCAGTAGCGATGAAAGTGAGGATGAGAAGCCCAAACTGGACAAGCCATCAACATCCTCTCTCTACCATGCTGGGCAGGGAACATCCAGTGAGCCACGGTTCAACTGTTCCGAAGCTCGAAAAGCTGCTCACAGAAGGCAGACATCACCTGTGCAATTCAGCAGTGCAGATTTGGCTCCACCTCCCAAAAAGCAGAAAAGTGGTTCCCAAGAAGAGCTAGGCTGGTGTCTCTCCATCAGTGATGCTGAACTGCAACCAGAAACTCAGAAGAAGCAGGCGGAGAATATGGAGTCAAAGAGGAAAAAGACCTCTCCTCTCCCAAAGATAGTGCTGCCCAGATAACTGGAAACCATGGCCTTCCTGCCAGCCACAGGCACAAAAGAGAGGAAGATGAGTATGAGACCTCAGGGGAAGGCCAAGACATTTGGGACATGCTAGACAAAGGGAACCCCTTCCAGTTCTATTTCACTAGATTTAAGCCCAAGTACAACTCCAAAGCCCTCCACATCAAGGGTAAGAATGCGGACATCAGGAGCTGTGGAGTTGGCCTTGTCAGTGTTCTCAGTGAACCAAGGAGGCAGCCTGGAATGATCTCCAGGAACCCTCCTTTGTGGTCCTAACTACTCTAGGGAAAAAAAAATTTTTGACAAGTATGGCTGTAGGCTGGGGATTCAGGGAAATTGAAGCAAATGCATGATGTGACCAGCACAGTATATTTATACAGCAGATGTATGCAATAAGCATAATTCCCCTTCATTAAGGTTAACTTTTTTCTGGTTCATATTCAAGAATAGATTACGTTCACTGTCAGTAATTTTTTTATTTGTCAAATATATAATTGCATATTCAATTTCTTCTGGGTGATATATAATTGTTGATGGATTTAATTCCATACTGTAGCAAATTGGATTCTACAGATTTTCATTTTCAGAATCTTTTATCTAGGTACTTTGAAGAGATAAGATAGTTGTCAGTGTTTTTATCTTGTTTGAGAGAGAGCAACACAGGAAATGGGGAACTCTGCAAAGCTTGGGTTCCATAATAAAAATGAAAAAGACTGACTGTGAGCACCAAGATCTTGTGTGGGTGGGTGACATCATGAGAGGAACTCTGCCTTTATTGTAACCCCACAGTAACTTTATGAGTAGGTGGTCCAGAGTAGATGGTCCAGCAGCAACGATGAACTATAACTGGACAGGTGATGGATCTGCAGTTTAGAAAAACTAAGAACTGTCTGAGATCACAAAGCTGGTAATAGTAAAGCTATGATTTAAATCCAGGCATTCAAGACCCAAGTCCCTGCTAATAGATACACCATGCTGACACATGCCATCACTGGAGGTTGTCTAGAAGGTCTCATAGAAGAGGGGGCATCAGTGGCCTGGCCCTTGAAAGATACTTAGGGTTTGGGAAAAAGGGGCTAGGCATACAGCTCATGGATAGAGTGCTCACCCATTCTGCATATGGCTCCAGGTTCGCTCCTCAGCACCAACAGTTTAGAAGGTGGAGGTGTTGGGTGGAGGCGGGCAAGGATGTATCACAGGTTCTTTTAATTGTGCAGCTCTCCCAATAAGCTAGGAACTTCCTTAATCCATTAAGTCTCAAGTTTTCAATTCTATGTAGGACGATGGAACATAATGGGTTAAGAATATTTTCATGTTCTTTCAAAGTCTTTGTATCCCAGCAGGTAGCTCAATGTCTAGAAGACAGACGTCACTAAGTGAATGTCAGATAAGTGAATGAGCCCACTCTTAGTCCTCAGAGGCCACCTGGGGGTGAGAGCAAACTGGAGCCAGATGTCCCGGGTCAAACCTGGACTCTGCCTTTTCCTAACTGTGTGGCCCTGGGCAGCCTCCTATGGAGACTGCTCTTCCACAGAATAGGAATATCAGACCCTCCCTCAAAATGACTGGGAGGAAGGAGTTAATACACCGAAAATACCAAAAATGGTGCCTGGCGTCTAGGAATCCCTGTGCAGGTGCAGCTGTTAGGATCGAAGACAGTGACGATCCTGGTGTAGTTCATGAGATAAAGTAAAGCTTGAGTGAGTGCCACGTGGAGTCTCATAAAGTGACCAGAGCACCACAGATATGAGTTTAGAATGCTGGGAACCAAGAGCTCTCAGGCTTCGGAGGGAGGCAGTGGGGACTCGGGTGACTACTGGAAGGAGGTAGAGTCAGAAATCCTGGAAAGGACAGGTATGAGTGACTTCAAAAAATGGCCATTCATCTGGTATTTAAGTTGTAGATTTTAGTTTTGTATATATATAATATGTTTATATATATATATATATTAAATAGCATAGGGAAATTTTTCTTGGATTTTACAAAACATTAAAACCTAGCTTTATAATAACTTTACTCTTAACTGTTTTCTGAACCAAATGTTGGTCAGTGACTGTCAAATAATTGTTATAACTAGAGGATTTTTATCTGAATACAAATTATATTTATGTTTTTGTCTTTATAGATATTTTGTCTCCTCTATTTGGGACACTTGTTTCTTCAGCTCAGGTGAGTTTGTGGGTAAAAAAAGACAAATAACTATAAGAAAATATGAGAGGTGGGGACACATGTCAGTCCTATCCAGATCCCTAAGATAGTAAGTTCCTTGAAGCTGGCCTCCCACAGCAAGTTTTAGAATGTGTGGCCATGGACATAGAATACATCATGTGACTGTCACTCTCAGCAAATCATTTGACTCTTGATCAGGCCACAAATTCACTTTGGACTGTCCAGCCTTAAAGACTTCTCTTTTGGACACTGATGATCACATGGGACTCATGCAGCCTTCTGGGAAGGTGTGGTGGAGCCAGTGCAAGTTTGATTTGATTTGGAAAAAGCAAAATTCCCTGCATCTACCAAAAAGAAGTGAGTAGAAGTTAGGAGTTCGCTATATGTTCCATTAGATTTGATCTATAATCTAGAGGATTAGTCTTAGCTGTGTGTAATAGAACACCCAAAGTAACAGTTTAAGTCAACTGAAGAAGTCCAGATGATAGGTATCTGTGGTCTGCATTGGAGCCTTGTGGTTTTCCCTGGACTTACCCATCTACTTTTCTGTCTGTCTGACCCACTATGCTGGTGTATGGCTTCAATCTTCAGAGTCACCTTGTGGTCCAGGATGCCAACCAGGGCTCCAGCTCAATTGTTCGTGTTCCAGGTAGCAGGAAGGAGGAGAAGGAAGAAAGGGTCTCTAGTTTATTGAGCAGGGCCCAGCTACAGGACAATAACCATCTCTAACAAGGCTGCACTGTGGCTTTTGGTTGGCATAACATTATCTTGCCTGGCATAACACCAGGGTTTTGATAGGAAGGAGGGAGGAGAAAAGTAGGCTGCCCTAGGCTCTTCTAGGCAGTGTGTCCCTGGGTGCTGCACAGGTGATTTTAGTTCCCCTCCCTTTGCTTCTCAAAAACTGACGTCAAATGTTACCCCTCGCAGTGTTGGCAGAGTGTAGGCTGTAATCCCTTTAGCACCTCTATGGGTTGAATTGTTCCCCAAAAAGATCTCTTGGTATCCTAAGCCTTAGTACCTCAGAAGGTGACTGTATTTGCAGGTAGTCTTCATTGGAGGTCATTAACCAAATTAAAATGATGTCATAAGAGTGCCCACTAATTCAGTGACTGGTGTCCTTATGAAAAGGGGAAATTTGGACATAGAGATGACTGTGAAGGCAAAAGAATGCCAGAGGTTCCAGAAGCCAGGGGAAAGTATGGAGCAGATTCTTCCTCACGGATCTCAGGAGGAACCAGCCCTGCAGACTCCTGCTCGAGAACTGTGGAACAGCAGGTCTCAGGTGGTTGGTTACCCAGTTTGTGGAAGTCTGTTAGGAGTGTAGGCTGTAATCCCTTTAGCACCTATATGGGTTGAATTGAGTGGCCTCTGAACTCTCAGAAACTAAGGCAGGGATGAAAGAGTCCTCCCTTTCCTCCACTCCCTTAATGCTGAAGCTGTCCAGAGTATGGTAAGGATGAGGAATGACCTAAATGGCAGGTTCAGGAAATTAAAGCTAATTAAAGACAATTAATGAATTTAGTGCTTGTAGACTTAACTGCTTCCTTCTCTTATGCACCAGCAGAATACATCAATAGAGCTGACTGACCATATAAGAAGTATCAGAGAACTTGATTTGCTTTTTTTTTTTTAAAGAGAGAGTGAGGAGAGAGAGAGAGAGAGAGAGAGAGAGAGAGAGAGAATTTTAATATTTTATTTCTTAGTTTTTGGCAGACACAACATCTTTGTTTGTATGTGGTGCTGAGGATCGAACCCGGGCCGCACGCATGCCAGACGGGCGCGCTACCACTTGAGCCACATCCCCAGCCCCTTGATTTGCTTTTATTCTAGACTTATGACAACCTTTCTATTTGATATTCCAGTCATAAGACTTCATGACACAAATTATACTCAATATTAGTTTATTTCCCTTAATTTTATCAGTAAAATCAAATGCTTCTGCTTACATTGAGTGTTAAATTCAAACCAGAAAACAGAAGTTCAAAACCTTGCCCTACAAAATATATATTTTTTAAAAAATTGTTTTATTGTAGTAAAACATTTAATATGAAATGAACCTCATTGACATATTTTAAGTGCAGAAAATACAATTATTTTAAATACTTATATTTCATGTTCAAATTACATCTAGAAAGGGGATTATGGCCCAGGAATATGATCATAATATGACCAGGAATATGTTTTTGTTGTGGTACAAAATCAGCAGAATTTCTACTTATACTTTTTCTGTAACCCTAATGTTTTCAGAAATCAAATAAGTCCTAATATACCTTTTTATAGATTTTTAAGTATAAGATAAAAATAATAAAGGATTTAATTGTTTTCTTAATTCAACATCTTAAATATCTCCTGAATCTGCCTCCTACATCTCCTCTTCCACAATTATTGATCAGTCACCTTCTATAAAATAGTTCACTAGCTTTCTGATTCTCTTTTCTTCTTTTCCACCCTATCTTTAATGCAGGCAACAGAATGTTAATTCACATCACACCTACACTTACGATCATAACTAATATGAGAAAAGTCAAAACTCATTAGCTGACTTAAAAGATCCTTCCCCAATGGATTAATCTGTTATTTTAGCCCTGTTTCTCACTATTTCCCCAACATCAGCCTATTTTCTAATTTTTCCTAAATTCCGGGTCTGCGTATGACTGTTCTCAAATCATCTATCTGCCTGTGGGTTCCTGGTCACCTCAAAGGTGGTTAGTTTTGTGGAACCTTCTCTCCCATTTCCATATACAACTGATTAGAATTTTATAATACCTACATTGTGGAACTACCCATGTTATATTGGGATTATTTGTCTCTGTCTCTTTTGTCCTATTATTCTGTGAGATCCTTAAGTCCAAGAACTATTTAATACTCTTCTCCATTGCTAGTGCTTAGTACCTAAAATTAGAATTAACTATCCATATCACAGCTATGCATAACTAGTCTTGATCTCCCTTATAAAAAAAACTGTAACTCATATAGATCCACTGTAAGTTGAATATCTTCACTTGAGTAACATTTTAATCATTTTGTTAAAAACTGAATATATCATAAAAACCTGCATGTGGACATGTATAGCAGTTTTATTTATAATTGCCAAAATTTGGAAGTAGCTAAGATATCCCCAGAAGTTGAATAGATAAACAGATACATCCAGACAATGGAATATTATTCAATGTTTAAAAGAATTGGGCTTCAAGTCATAAAAAGACATGGAGAAAACATAAATGCACCTTGGTAAGTGAAAGAAGTCAATATACAAAGGGTATAGATTATATATTTCCAATTCCAGAACATTCTAGAAATGGCAAAACCATGAAAAGAGTAAAAACATCAGTAGTGCCAGACTCTGGGGAGTGAGAGATGGGCAAAAAGCAAAGTGGATTTTGGAACAGTGAAGATATTTTGTATGATACAATAATGGTAGATACATGTCAACCTGAATCTGTCCAAACCACAAAATGTACCACATGATAAGTAAACCCTGTGGGGAAATGATGCATTCTGGGAGATAATGATGTGCCAATGCAAGTTCATCAACTAGAATAATTGCACCAGCTTGGTGAGAGATGATAGGAGATTATGCATATGTGAAAGTTGGGATAAATCACTATGCTTTTCTTCATTTTCTTGTGAACCAAAAACTGGTCTATAAAACTAAAATCTCTTTTTAAAGTAACCCCAAATTTATCATCCTTTTTTCCCAACAGTTATGTGTTAGGGTTTTGACTTTATTTCATATAGCATACAATTCAGTAGATTGATATTAAGTAAATTATTAAAAATACAGGGTATTATAGAATTGATTTGGAAGGCCTAATATTGTTTTGGGGTTGGTCAAGGCTACAGTGATCACTAAAAAGAGAAAATTTTAAGTGACATATGTGGAAGGGAAATGGTATTGGAACAATTCAGATAGTTTCCTAAATGGCAATATCTTCCAAAGAAAGAAAAAAAAAAATGGGCACAGGTGAAGCAGAGCACCACTTACATTTTTTTTCTATGAAAATATGAGAATGGTCTACCAATTTTATTTCTCTTATCTATTCTGTTTATTAAATATATTTAATCTTTAGTCTACCTTTAGGATAGGTTTTATAGTTTCTCAACATGAATCTTCTGCTCAAACTAAATTGGTTTGTCTCCTCTTGTCTACGTACTTTTCTGGTAGGTTTGTTTATAGAATCCAAGTTATTCAAATAAACTGGATGCCTCCAAATTTACCTATCTTAATCTGATAAATCCTCAAGCTATAGGTGAAATCTCATATCTTTATAAAGATTTCCTTGATGAGGTCAACTAGCATTGCTAAACTACTCTTCTTAACTGGTGCTGAAAATATTTTTCTACATTTATTTGAAAATTGAATATGCACCGTCTAATGTTCTTTCCAATGTTGGACTCTTTAAAACTTTAAATTAGTTTTGTATTTACTTTTCACATGTTTATGGTGTCTTTTTCTCAAGTGGATTTAAGCTACCTTAGAGTTATAACATGGAACTGTTCTTGTTCTGTTGCCCCTAACAGTATACCTTAAAAATAGTAGGTTATAAGCATATTTACTGATTTGAAATGAAAACACACAAATTGATTAATTAATAAAAATGCTTAGGTTTATTTTCTTACTTAACTTTAAATATCATATTATTAACTCAAACAAAAAAATATACAAGAAAGCTAATCATAAAATAATTGTCCTTTTTCAGTATAGAATGTGTTTACCATTGTACTTCATCAATTAAATTTACATTTACTTTGTAAAATTCAGTAGAAAAGAGCACATTTATTTTTGTGTCAGAAAGTCATAATTGCACTTTCTTTACTTACATTGGTTTATTCCCATATATATTATACTTTTAAATAAAAAACTATATACTTAATCTTTCAAATGAAATTAGCCAGTTATCTCCTAAAATTTGTGTAGTCCATAAATAGTAAACTGTTCTTACTTTCAATAATCTACTAGAGATATACCTATGGAATGAAAACACAAAATGAACATAAGAGAAAGGAAAAGTGTATGGTATATGCATCACATGTGTTAAGGTAACAGAAAAAACATGGTAGTAAGTTGTATTAGATTCATTTTTATTATTCAAATAATATCAGGCAAAGAAGTGTCTAATCATTAAAACATTATTTTTAATACTATGTAAATGCATTGCATTGTGTATTAAATGACTAAAACATATTTCATCACCTATCTCATTAACATACTATACATTTTATCACCAATTCTTCTACGTCCTTTTTCAAAGCTACTCTAGAACTTTAATATACCAACTCTATATATAAGTCTACATGCAGTATATAAGCAAAGCTGGGAAAAGTCCATGGATTCAAAGTGATTTGTACCAACATTAGATAAATAAACAAAGAAGGAAAGAATATCCAAAGAAGAAAAATATGAAAGAATAGAGGAAAGGAATCTGGGATATAGTGCAAATCAAAATGGCGAAGAATTGTTCATCATCTCTGAAATAGTCAAGTCTTGATCCATTCCAGAGGAACATATATTTTAGGCTTAGTTCATGCAGCTACTAAGGAAGGATGAAAAGACTACAGATGTGCCTATGAAGTTTATAAAAATGTACATCTGTTTTGATAGTTTCCTTCACATTTTATAATACACATCTTATTTGAGAGGTAGAATTTCATCTTTTTCTTGTGTAACATTAAAATGAATAAAAATTCTTCTAATGCCAAACCATAGTTCTTCTGGCCAACCTTTCCTAGGGAAGTGCTTGTTCTTTTGACATTCTGTCAGTGAAATATGAGGCGTCATGTTATGTCTTGCCTGATGAATAATGATAAAGATGACGGCAAATCAATGCCGCATGTGAACTAACTTGTTAAAGGCCAAATACAAATATCAAATTACTAATAAAAAATACAATAAAGTTCAACACTAGCAAAAGCTTGCCAATCTCTAATTGCCATAACAAAGCAAAGCACCAGTTTTATACTTAATTACTATTCAATGCTTCCTAGCATCATGACTATAATAAAATGTATATATTTATAGTGAAGAACTAATACATTTTAACACTATTTTGTCTAACTGAAGATGCATATTGATGAGAGAGAACATTTAGCATTGTTACCATATTATTGAATTAACAATTAAATATTTTGTTATTTGGACAATGCTTTGATAAGTTTTGGTATTTAGTATTGTAAAGAAAGACTGGTCCAAGAAATGCTTAGAAAGAAAATTGCTGATTTCTAAACACTTAGAAATTATACTAAAAATTGTAACAAAAACTAGAGACTATATTTTCCAGATCACAGTTTTTATCAGCTAGGAATTGTGCCTAAATCTACTCCTTTCGCACCTACCCACTTTCATCGTCTTATTTTACTGCTTTAGCATTTTTATATCATATGATTTCTAGATCATATGCTATGATATCTTGTATGTGATCCACCTGCAATCTCATGTCCTTCAGCATCATGTTCTCCAATCCATCATCTGTATTCAAAAATCAGAATTTTCCTATGGCATTAAGGATTCAAGATGAAAACTAAGACTCCATGTCAGATGTTGTCATACAAAATGTAGGTTAAAGCTCATAAAACCACATACAGAAGCCACCAATTGCTGAAGGATGCAGACAAGTAATTAAAATAAAGTGCTGAGGGTAGGGCATGGAAGCGGGTGGTACTGAATAGGGGCAACTAAGAGAAAAGCAGATACCTCTAACTAGAATAGGGCAGGGTTTCCAAAGGAAGACCAATGGAGCTATTTCTACTCTCATTTTCTCATCACACATAGTATTAATTTTAATTTTGTCTTTCCCCACAGAAATTTCTTTCCATTTGTTCAAATAGTGACCTTAGTATTGTTTCAATGCAGCTATTGATTAACGACCTATTTCTAGTACATAAGATCCATTAGATCAGAGACTTATTTCTTGTTCTCCTTTGTCCTTACTTTTTGCTCTATATCTGGCATCTAACAACCACCCAACTTGGCAATGTTCTTTATGAAGAAATGATTCAAGATTCACGGCAATATTCTCCAGCTATCAGCTTTTTGAAGACTTACCTGCTTACCTGGCATCTATGATTATTCCTTGGGGTAGACAAATTATTATTTTGTATACAAAATTCCCCAAGAGCTCATTGTACAAAATCGTGTGTGTCAGAGAGAAAAAGACAGAGACAGAGAGACAGAGAGATGGAGATGGATAAGTGTTGTGAAGGGGGTTACTATCTAGAATGTGCTTTCTATCTTCCCCTCTGGGTCACAGGTCAGTTTTCCCTAGTAATTGTACATTTATCTTGTGTCTCCTATGTCTCTTCCAAGTACAATGCTTAGCACTTATTATACTTGATAGAAATATTTGTGGATTAAATTATCTATTATGATGTTAGAAATAAAAGTGTCATAATCTGTATATCTCTGTAAGTAGTATAACTGCAGAATCCTTGATGGATAGAAGTAAAAATTATCAAAAGCAAAAAATTAATTCTAAAGTTTCTGTACTTTGAATATGAAGAAAACCTCATGCCTAAATTATGAAGTTTTCACACTAAAATATAAAAAGATTCTATAGAAGTTCTCATCTGTGAAATAGTCAACGTTAATTTCATGAATAGCAGACAACAGCCTGAGTCTAATAATGTTTCCTTTTTGGTAGTGTGAGGTTTGCACATTAGAAAACACCAAAATGTAAAGATTATATGCAAAGGAACAATATCAGCCTCAGCTTAGTAAGTTTAATTTGTTCTTTTTGCATTGACTTTAAATATGTTTTCATCACAAAAATTGAAATAAAACTTACAATATTCTTTGAAAAAAAAAAAAACCTAAAATAGAAGTAAATCTAATTCTGCGGTTAGTATTATTAACTGTTTAAGACCTAACCATTACTTTGAGCAAGAATGACTTTTTTTCAGCAAATACTAGGTAAAGTGATAAAAATTCAAAGGTAAATAAGGACTAAAATACATCCTAAATAGACTTCAAATATACATATGAATACATATACACATGCATGTAGATATATACATATACATGTATATGGTCAACAAATATAATTTACCTACTTAAAAAATCAAGTTGATATTAAAGAAATCTTTAAAAAGGGATTTTTTAATATCATGCATTTTGGATGAATATTTAAACAAATTAAAATCCCCTTAAGAAATAAGTTTTTGCTTTATATCTTGATATTCTGAAAATGATTTTGTCAAAAGATAAAAGTCTGCAATAGCATGTGTTATTTCATTATCAAATTAGTATTTCCAATTCTACTGCTAGATAAAACAAAATCAAGTGATAAGTTTAGTACTCACTTTGATGGAATTAGTTTTATTTTAATGAGTAACTGGCCTTATTATATTGTATATATATTTCAAGTAGACTCAACAAAAAAAGAAAATAGAAAGAATTCCAAATTACCCATAATTTTTGTGTGATCTGTGTTTTCAATTTTATGCTTATAAAGTTTTAATAGCACAGCTTTCTCTTCATATTCATCTTTTAAATTTCATTCCCTCATTTTGTGATGATTCTGTTAAAAATGCAGACTGTAAAATTCTGTGTGATAATCTTTTCTTATGGAATATGTATCTTTGCTTTTCCTTTTCTTTTGCAGTGCTGGAGATTGAACCCAGGGCCTCACACAGACTAAGCAAGAGCTCCAACACTGAGCTACACCTTCAGCCCTTATAGGTCTGCTATTTCTTTGCTCACAATTCATGTGATACTAACACATTTATACCTTGAGGTAAATTATTAATTTTTTTAAGTTACGGAAAGAAAGCATGTACCCTTAGCTGCCTATTTCATAGGTCAATATATTTCTAAAATATATAAATGATAATAATATGAACATATATGGGCACTATAATCCCAGAGAAATAAATAAAGTCCTTTGGAGGGAGAAAAAGACATACAAAAATATGTGATGAGAGTGTGTGTGTGTGTGTGTGATGTGTGATGTGTGTACATGTATACATACTATGTGTGTGTATATATATTTATATATATAATACATGTTATATCTATACAGATGTGTATATATATATATATATATATATATATATACATATATATATATACATATATATATATGGGAAAATAATATTTTTGAAAGAAAACAAAAGCTATGACATAGAAAACAGTTATGAAAAGTACTCTGGGAACCTCAGAAGATTTAGAAAACAGATAGAAAAAATGATAAGTACATACATATGATATTTATTTGAACCAAGACAAGATTTAAATCTATCATTCAAATAAACTGATATATATATATATATATATATATATATATATATATATATATATATATATATATTTTTTTTTTTTTTTTTTTCCTAAGTAAGGAAAATTTATGCAAAGAAAAACTGTCTGTATTCTCTATTTTTGGTTACATAAAGGTCTAGTCAAAATAAACAGTGACCTAGGAATTATAAGAAAGACATAGGATTTATTCATACAGAAAAAGAGAATATATTCTTTTGACCTGTTTTTTTTTTCTTTCAAATAAAAAATTATCTGTGTCTGTGTTCAAAATCAATTAACACTTAAGCTTACAGAGGACACTAACTCTTGTTAGATGTTTCAAAAGAAAGAATCAGAAAACTGATCACATTTAAAGGTCCTCAAAGGAAATTTTCTAACTTAAAAAGGTTTTGTTACAGAGTGTGCATTGGCTTGAACCTCTTTTATTGTCCCTGCCCCTAAATTCCCATCAGAGCTGATGATTAAAATTCTACCCACTGCCCAGGTCCCTACAATTATCCCATTGTGATGGCGCTTTACCGTGGCGCCCTGTTATGGCCAGACATCAAGTCATTAGAGAACTGCAAGGGATGATGAGGAAGGTTATTTTAATTTCCTTTTCAACCCTTCTCAGGAGTGGCTCTTTAGTTCAAAGAGCTGTTGGTACTTGCTTTCAAACTAACAAGCAATATTATAAATGTAGGCTGCATTATCATGATTGCAGACAATCTGAGGCACTTGAAGGCCAAGGATTCACAGTCCTCAATATGTGCTGTTTTGTGTATATCAGCTAAAAATACACGGACAGTGCAAACAGGAAAGAGGGAAAATGTAATGAACAGGGTGGGAGGGGAGCTAAGAAAGAACAAGAACTCAGGGCAAAAGAGAACAATAGAGAGTGGAATGCAGCCTGGTCCATTTTGTTGGTATATAAAATACCATTTACCCATTCTCTTGCTGTTCCACTGCATAGTGTTCCAGCTCTGTGCCAGGAAGGGGCTGAACTGGGGGAGGAGATAGAGGGACATTGGCCCAAGTTGATCCATTGTTTTTCTGTGGTTTAGAGGAGTTTTTATTTTTCTTCTTTTTTCCACCTTTCCCACCTGGAAATAATAATGCATTTATTCAGAGATGGTGAATATCAGAACAAACAGGCAATATCAGGTGGAAAGATGTATTTGTTTTCAAAATACCAGAATCACTATGTTAGAGATGGTAAAAGCTATAAACAATGAAATGATACAATCAGAAACACATTTTTATAAATCACTCAAAATGATATTGTTTCTTTCCCATTGCATTAACTGCAGAGCTGAACAAACCAAAAACATGGCTGCTGTATCAAAAGAACATTTATTGATTTATTCATGTCTGCTGCCTCCACGTTTTCATTGTTAGAGGAAATAATGGTCCATAACAAATTCTTTTAAATGTCAGATTTTAGTGCGTTTAAAATGCTCTTTTGCATAATCTCTCTCAGTGGAAAATACAGTGTCTAAGGATACAGGCTTAACTTTTCCATTAGAATTTGCTCAATTTAAGTAATCCAGGAGAGTAACATTTTTCTCTCAAAAGTCACTGATAAAAATCAATCAAGTACAATCTGGAGAATACCTCTCACAATGATACATTTCATAGACTTTTTGACTAATAAATGGCACAATTACTTTTGCATATAGTGAGAATATTTCCCAGATGTTTTAACTATCACATTTTGTAAATTCCAAAAAGGAGGAAAAATTAATGATAACATAGTGATCAGTTTCAGTACTATTTGTTACATGAATGAATTCATGCACAAATATTAGCAAAACATAAATGAAGGGTGTATGAGCCATATCTGAGATTACATGATGCTTAATGAACTATAAAAATAAAATTCATCATCTGCATAGTGCTTTACTTTTTAAAATCAAGTAAATAAAGCTTTTTCATAAAAATGGACCTCAGTTTGATGCAGAATGAATACTTCTTGAGCAAAATGAAAATGACCTTTCAGGGGTGACTCGGTAACTTCCAATAATCCCACCTCAACTTATAGCTAAATTTTAAGCATAGGATATTTGTAGCAGGGCTATCTAGCCATTTAGATCTCACTAAGAAGTCAATCCATCCTCTTTCTTCTACAACTGCTGAGTCAGATTATGCAATTTGGTAATAATGTATTTGAGTGCCAGAAAGTGATAAAACTCTTAAACTAGACACTAAAGCCAATTATTGAGTTGTGTACAGTTTCCACATAGGATACATAAATATTTAAAAGAAGATCCCTACAAACAAAGTGCTTTCAGCTTTCCTCTCACTTCTATTCTTTGACAGGACAAAAGATATTAAGAGGAGGGTAAGAAAGTGTCCTCTGATTAGTGAGTAAGAGTTTGGTTTCTGAGCTCGAAATTTAACTCCTCACTCAAAAGGTATTGCCTTAACTTACATACATGTAAAAGAAATATGAACTTATTCCAATTTTTTTCTTTGGTACTTGGGATTGGACCCAGGAATGCTTTACCATTGAGCCACATCCCCAGCCCTTTTAGTTTTTATTTTGTGACAAGATCTTGCTAAGTTGTGTAAGGCCTTGGTAAGTTGCTGAGGCTGGCCTCGAAATTTGTGATCCTCCTGAGTTGTTGGGATTATAGGCATGCAAAAGTTACTACTTCCTTGAGTTGTCATGAGGATTATAAGAGATACTGTATATGAAGTGCTCAGATGCACAGAAAAACTCAATAAATGCCAATCATAATTGCTTTCTCCTGTCTTCTCTTCCTCATAGCAAAACCAGTTTCACTTGTTTTCTGAAGTCTTACTTGTCAGAAAAGGCCTCATATTCAGAATAAAAATAATAATAAGCTTGCTCGGTTATAAGTATGTAATTTTTGTTTTTAAGGTAAATGAACCTCAATTCCTCATTTTCTTAACCCACCAATGACTAAGGTCTATTTCCTTTTTACAGGATCAGAACTATATTTCAATGATTGAGAGAAGAATGCTTGAGTTATTTGTTCTTCCTGATCACTCCCTTTCAACTTTATGTATGCACAATCCTAATCACATTCTACAGCATTTTAGAAATGTCATTTGAATCTCACCTGAACCAAGTGCCTAAGAAAGAAGTTCCAACACCTCCGTATTCTAGATGATGACACTAAGGCTCTGAATGTTATGTGATTTGCCTTCACATAGCAAGAGAACAATCAGATTTACTACTGAGCAGCTTAACTTGAAACTATTTCTAGAGCTCTGAACCTCATTGTTGAAGCCCTTGCTCAGATTCAAGAAAGCTACTCATTATTATGCTTCCAAACAACAACAGGCTTTAAAATGTGTTCTGGAAATAGCTGAAGCACAGAGAGAATTACTGAGGACTTTACAACCAACACTTATTTTCCCCCTGTTCTGGAGAAATATCTGTTCTTTCATTTGATCAGTCTGGGTAGGACTATTATTCATCAACACGTGCGTCTTAGGACGTCTTAACAACACTTTGAGATGGAGGTGAGCTTGATATAACTGACAACTGTTAAAATCTCTTGAGATCTGATCTTTAGAGAAGCAAGCCACAGTCTGCTGCTTCACCTTGAACCCTGTATCATCTGAAGGCCAGAGTACCTAAATTATGTTTTTACGGAGCAGATATTGATGCCTTGTAAACATATTTGACCCTTTTCTCTTAAAATAAAAATGTAAATAGTTGGATAGTTAAAGCTTAAAAAATGACTTCTCTGTAAAAAAAATAAATCATAAAAGTGATTCATTTTAAAATTAAACATATGGTCTATTTTAAAAAAATATTAAAAGATTTAGCTATTGTTACCAATATTTTATATTATATACACATACAACTATGATTTCAAATACTATTTTAAAACATCTGAGTTTTATTGTATAGTTTTTACTGGTTGGATTTTTAACAAGAAGTACTCAGAACTTATATATTGAATGCATTATAAAAGTGTTTCAAAGAGGGTAAGAAGTTCACTCAAATAATTCAGAAATGCCCAATTTTCTTTGTCACTGTGATTATTTTAAATTGGTTACACCAATGTGCACAGATTTAAAAATCCCATAATATATGATTAGCTAGCCATGGGGCAGTTAATTCTTAGATTTGGCCCCTAGGAAACATAGCTATAAATAAAAGAATTAAACAAAAGTGTAACATTAAACTCAATTAGACTAAACTGTAAAAGGAATAATCACCTCACTCTTACCTACTAAAAATGCTTTCTATCACCAATTCAAGTAATTCTGTATTCAAATGTAGATGAAGTAGTTAATATAATTCCTGGATATATGTAAATGTCACTCAAGAGATTAATGGATTCAAAAAGCAGCGAGCACCATTGTGAATCCTGTTCTGCTTTCAATTACTCAAAAGATAACGTTTAAATTTGGTGACAATCAATCTATACAGAACATTTAATGAAAGATTTACAGGTCTTATGGAGTCCATGGCTTGCAATATGGAGATTTCTTTTTCATATATTGCTTGATCTTTACATATATTTAATGAAATAAAAAGGAAGATCCAACAAAATTACTTTTTAATTATTCAGAAAAATTGTGGGACTAATTATAAATAAATGCCAGCATAAATGACATAGAAGGTCATTCAAAACATTCCCTTATATTATTAAGCCAGTTTAAATTCATAACAGATGTTTAAAATTTTCTGAATTCTATAATGTACCTAATCCTACCAATAGGCAAGAAGAGCAAATGACTCATTTTGGAGGGAAGAGAGAGCATTAACATTTTCATTCTGAGAAGGTTCCATCTCCTGAGGAAAAGTAATTTAGTAAATGTAACCCTAATGATAAGAAAAAGTTAACTCTTCATAGTCTTGATGCCTGGGAGACTGCACAGTATCATAGTACACTATAATCCTTTATGATTAATATGTAATTTTAAAAAAACAAACAAAAACTTCATAAAAACAATTAGCATATAATTAAGCATATTAAGTAAGTGGAGTCAGGAACCAGTCAGAAGTAGGCAGATAAAGGCATGTGATGTAAATAGGTGGAATTTACAATGTGGTTAATACAATATCCTCACATACAAAGGGAGGATAACTCATTAGAATAGGAATATATTTCTATCCAATAAAATGCGTTTTTCCTTACACTTGTTGGTTTAGCTGATATTTCTCAAATATATATTAAAAGTGACAGCATAAAATAGTTATTGTTATCAAATATTGTATTTTTTAAAGTAAAAATTAATAATTTCACATATTAACATTCATATTTAGCATAGTAATCATTGAATTGATAACTATTACATAATATTTGAGAGGTTGTCCTAAAATAGGAAGTTATATCATTGGCATCCCAATATGAAATCATCTCCGAGATTATTTTCATTTCAGTTGAATTTATCTTTTGATATCAATGACCTGGAATTAACTTTCATGCATGATCTTTTTATTATAAAGTTCTTTGGACTCATATATTTGGTTCAAGATGGAATGAACTCATCTGCTCTTTAAGGAATAGTAATTAGTAAAATGGCACTATTTTTCTTTCAATACATTATTGTGCAGTTAGTACGTAAGTGATGACAATGATTTTTATTGCCCACCCCCACCAAGGCATAATTTCACCAGGATCAACTGTTATTGTCATTTGGAAGATAAATGCCTGACAGTGGCTTGCGATTCAATATTTCCTCATCAGTTGTTAGGGAACACAGGTCATATGCTGGTGACAAACAAATATTTCTCCTTACTGTGATGAGACCAATCTGAGAGACTGCCACTACTTTCTGAGCTGTTGTGAGAGCTGGTGGTGCTGAAATCCTGTGACTGGTTGTGTGGCATTCTATTAGACAATCCCTCAGCCAATCGGTAGTCAGGGATGTAAAGTAAGGCTAAGGGTTAAAGGTCAGAGGTCATAGTGGCATCATGTGATTAGTTCACAGCACAAGCCTATGCAGAACATGCAGTTAGCAACTCAGAAGCGCATGTCGTGGGAGAGTGGAGGAATGTTTCCTCTAGCCTGTCCTAATGGAATTACAGATGGATTGCTGATCACTATATTGAAAAACAGCTGAAAGGATGAACCCGATTGGTATTGGTGTGTGGTAGCGGCGGTGGAGGCAGTGGCGGTGGTGGTAGGAATTGTTCAAGGTACTGAATACATGCCAGTATGTTTTTTTTAGTTTAGGTAGTGAACCTGGTAATGCATCACTGAATTGAACAACAAATACTAATTTCTATCTCATGCACAAATGACATGAAGTTAACTTCTCAGGACAGAAGAATGTGACTCACCATTGTTACCTTTGTTCTGTTCGGGCAGAGAATAACCAAATCCCATCAGATGTGTTTTTTGCTGAATTGAGCTTTTCCACTGTGGATCAGGCAGATCAACAGCCAATTCATGGATGCTATTGGAATGCAAGATCTGTGTCGTGGCATATGGGGTAGCCTGTGTTATTTGGCTGGAACTGTTGTAAGTGGTTTTGGTAGTGAAGTCAATGCTGCTATAAATGGCTCCATATGAGAGCATCTTTGCTGTTTTATCCCCTTGGCCTGGAACTGGTGGCAGCACATCTGTGATGAACATAGGGAAATGAAACAATTTAATGACACACAGGAAGCCCAAAACTATCAGAATTGAAGATGAAAAATAAATGTGTCATGCCACACATTTGCATTTCAGCTGAGATGGGCTTCATAAATCAATGAAAGGTAGATGATATACAACCATCACCAAGCTATCAACCTCAGTGACAGGCAGGCCTACTGCTCGTCCTTCACGTCTCACTGCTTAACACATCCCTTCCCCATTTCCTCTAATCAGGAATGAGAAATTTGGGATATTTCACTACTGAAAAATGCTTTCAGTTGTTCACTATGTTTTAGAATCAAGGAAAGTGGTAGCAAGATACAGCAGCAAAGAACAGAGGGAATCTACAAATCGTGCCTGAAAACAGCTCTTTCCACTTCATCCCCAAAGATATGGAATATGGCTGCTAAATAGTTGCAAAATTTTCCAAAATTGTACGACCCTGATTTTGAAATTCATTTTTCTGAAGTTTTTACTTGACATTTATGTGATCTGCTTTTATAACTGCAGAAATGGAGAACTGATGGTAGAAAATGTGTTCTTTTTTCTTGCATAACAAAGGAAAATTTTCATGAATAAGTCATTTCCATAATATAGCAGGATTTAACTATAGAAAAAGCAACCTTAGTGATCAGTGAGTTTAATTTATGCTATCAACACTTAGAAGTGGAGAATTACAGTTTCACGTTGTAATACAGCAAGAGTAAAATTAAACTTCAGGAACAACACTGAATATCAATCGGTCCATTTATCATTTTGGTATGCTGAATTATCTTTACAGGATGCTTTATAATTCAAATCTGCCACCTCGCTCCTGAGCTCTTTTCCCTTTTCAGAAGAAAGACACTAAGTGAATCTAAAAGAGAAATCACTAACTCTAGTATTAATCATGTACAGTTAAGATAAATCTAATTATAGTGCAGTCCTTAATAATGTATGTTCTGAAAATATCACTTCATAGGACTTGAGGTCATGAAACCACTTGATCTCTTCATTATAAGACATTTCAACTGACTTTAAAACTTTTAGATTTGATAATGCCCATTGTACTTGAAATAAAAGTGCTTACAGAAGTATTAGCTTTTCTTTGGAATTTTATAAATACTAAAAAAAATCTTCATTAACAACAGTGACAAGAAATTTATAATATATTGTGTACAGTGTGCAATTTCACTCTTTCTGAAGTTTTGAAATTCTGGAATACCAACCTGTTTTACAAATATGTGGATGTTTATTGATTTTAAAGGCATCTCAGTGAGACTGTTACACATATTCACATTTTAAATTATGCTAGGTTGCATAAGCAAGAAATTGTTTTTGGATTTCAGAATATCAAAATTGTTTTTCTGTCATTATTTATTTGTGATTAATAATTATAGAATCTGATTTTAAGAAGCATTGTTCATCCTCAAGTATTAGTATCATTTTTTTTATTCTCAGAACCTTGAATATTTAAGACTATATCAAAAATTGGCAAAAAAAAAAAACCCACCAGATCTTTTTTTTTGCAAAAGTTTTTGGGCTCTCTCCACCTATCTCTCACTGCTGAATATTTGAATATTAATTGAATAGAAATGTTTCTCCTACATGGACCTCAGTTTCTCATATCTTGAACTTAAGGTTCTCCAGAGTCCCTTCAGTTACATGTTATTGAAAGGGTTCTGTGCTCAAACAATTAAAAAATGGAACAATGTTGTCCAAGAATATAATTTTACATAATATTACTAACAATTAAACACTAAAGTTATGGCTCTGGAAATAGAGTATCTCTCTTTCTCTTCTAGATGAAATTATAGTCAGCCTTCCAGCCTAAGTGCTTCTATATTGATTTTTGGTCTGCATGTATTTTCTTCAAATATTATTTGATCACTCCCACATTTTCAAAAACTAAATTAAATTATATCCAACACTGAAATATTGGAGGATCACACATGAATATCTGTATGTGGAGGAGAATCTTATAACATGAAATACTCTGGAACTCTGGACTAGCCCTCCATTCAACAAGCTGGCTCTGAATAAGTGCTGCCATCATTAGGAAGGACTTTTCATTTAATATTTCTTGCTGTCCCCGCCAACCTTAATGCTGTCTGACTGGCACTTGTTAACATTTGTTTTGGAAACCTATGAATTCGAGAAACCTTGACTCCAGTTTGGATTAGTGGTGCAGCTTTTGAGTACCTTGGCTTTATTTGTATTCATGGATTTATTTTATTTTTGCCCAATGTAATTATTTGTATGAAGGACTGCCTTCCTCATGGCATCATAAGTTACTTGAGAACAGGAGCCTATTGGATATATGCTTTCATTACCATAATTCCTCACCTACTGTTATGAGAGTAAGCACTTGCTGATGGAATGTTTAAATGAATTTCTCATAGTTTGCATTGGTAAAATGCAAAATTATGAGATAATTAATATTTTCATTTTTCAAAATATGATTTTCATTACATTCATATATTGGTATTCTATTTGTAAAGGGAAAATGTCAGTATCCATGCTTATTTTTCTAAGTGAATGTGGTTATAAAATCATACATATGAACCCAACTTCAGACTACACAGCAGTATAAATAAAATAGCAGAGGCATTAAAAATCTACCAGACGTGCAATCTATATCCACTTCTCAAAGTATCTTGCTTAACTCTAGTCTCTTGACTTTAAACATGTAAATATGTTTATGTATTTCATAATTATGCAAAAGACATAAATTTAAATATACAAAAATGTCCTACAGTATTTCTGGCACAAGTGTTTAAATGACTATCAAATTGAAGAGAGAGTGGGTAGAAACTGGAAAAACTTTGTCTTGGCCTTGATATTCATGCCATAAAAATAAGGTAGAAATGGAAGAAAAACCTTGCATTCTACCTTCAGTTAAATTGGACTAAGATAGTTTAGATGTTAATTTAGCTTGCTAGCCAACAGAAAAAAGAAAATGTTTTCTCCATCTGAGGCATGTATCTCTTGATACAAAGATAGAACCTTGTGATGTTCTAATACAAAGTGTAAAATAGGAAGTTATTATTGACTGATAAAAACTTTGGGAACAGAATTCCTTTAGGCAAAAATCAGTCTGCATTTTAGGGGAAAGATGATCTGTTTCCTTGGTTGGGAATACTCAGACACACAAACTTCCCAGGCTACAGTAAAGGCATACACAGAGAAAGCAGGAAGTCAAAGAAACTTACAGCTTTCTTTGTATTCTCTCATTTAATCTGATACCTTTTGGGAGTTGATTATGCAGTTAAGCTCTGTGTGAAAACTATATATTGTCATCCATTTAATTCTTATTACACACCTACGAGGTAGGGATGGTTATCTATATTTTATTTTCAAGAAGGAAAAGGAGTTAATTGAAATGATATTCATAGAAATCAGGCTTATGAAATACTTAGTAACTTTATAATTTGAGGTATTACTTTATATGCAAATACATTGTTAATCCATCTTGAAGAGAAAATGCAAGGATCCATGATTACTCCAAATTTTTTTAAAATTTTTTTTAGTTGTAGGTGGACACAATGCCTTTATTTTTATTTATTGATTTTTTATGTGGTGCTGAGGATGGAACCCTATGTCTCACCCATACTAGGTGAGCACTCTACCACTGAGCCACAGGCCCAGCCCTTCTTTTTAAGTGAATATGCTTATATAGTCATACATGTGAAATCCACTGCAGCTTTTAGTAGAACTGGAACAGTTTAGCAAAGCCCTGGGTCTTCCGAATTAATTCTCCAAGTGTGGAAATCTTCTAGTGTGTCTATCTAAATTTGCTTTGCTTTACAAGAATCTCCAAATTCCTCACTCCAGTTTTCTACTTTTTCCATTCTCCACCCAGAAGAAGCCTGAATGATTTAAAACAGTGTTTACATCTCAGCATTCTCCTCTTAAAAATCCACCAATAATTTCTGATTACCCTCTGGACAAAGTTTAAACTCTTAATGTGACTTAGAACATCTTTTCTTTCTTGACCCTTTGTGCTTTCTAACATCGTTGAACTCAACCGTTAGGAAGTTCCGTCTTTCCATTCCTTCTTATCCCCTCACCTACCCTCCCTTTCAGTGCTGGGTAATCAACTTAGGCCCCGGGTCATGCTGGAGAAGTCCTCTACCAATAAGCTACATCCACAGTCTCCTATTGATTTCTTAAAAAGGTTGAATGTCTGTCATTTTGTCTTTTAATTTTTTTCATTGTAGATGGACAACAATAATACCTTTATTATTTTGTTATTTTTAGGTTCGAACCCAGGGCCTCACATGTGCTAGGCAAAAGCTCTACCATTGAACCACAACCCCAGCCCAATGTCTCTCTTATTTCTAGTTTCTTATTTCTAGCAGCCTTTATTTCAGCCTTTCTTATCAGGGTACTGATAAGGCAGTTCAAGTCCATTTACTGTCTGCATAGTATTGTACCAGGAGAAAACTTATATATAATTGCTGAGCCAATCAGGGAATTCTCTACTCCTCTCATCTTTATCTAAACTAACCTATCCAATTGACCAGAAGAAAAAGTGCATTTGGGAGGAAGCAGTCATTATTTATATTAGATACAATTCTGTCTCTTTAGAAAAACCTATGGAGGGGAGTTTAGCGTGAAATTTTGGAGGTTTTATCATGTCAGCCACTTTGCACTGTTTTATCTTTGCTTTGGAATAGCAATTAATGATTGTAGAATAGAAAGTTCTCTCTGAACATGCCACCCCATCTAGTTAACTGTCTTCCTCACATGAAATAAAATGGGGTAAAGGATGATCACTTTTTATACCAATATTATATTCTTTCTGACTGCCATAGTGCCAGGTACACAGGAGGTACTCAATAAATACATGTTGAATAAGATTTTGAAAAATGAAGTATTTGTTCCAAAAGCATAAACCCTAATTATCAGTATACTCCCTGATTTTAGTTACCTTGTACTGATATTCCTAAAAACAAAATGTATTATGGATACTTCCACATTAATAATGGCCTTCTTTACTTTATTATTTAAGGTATTATAGACACACTAATTTTATAATAAAATATTTTGGAAATATACAGCAATATTAGTATATGTGCTTTATTCTTTTAACTATGGAAGAAATACTCTCCATCTCTTAAAAATATCTGGAAAATGAAAACAGAAACAAAAACAAAATTAAAAACAACATTATTTCAAAAAATACAACTTACCTCCATGCCCAAAATTTCCAATTTCATTTGAGCCACTATTGCTGTTGTTCACTGGCAAGCTTGTGGCTGGCCATGAATCATCAAGCCATGGATAGCTGGGATCACCCGCATTTAGAAGGCCTGGATGGCTACAACAGAAATGAAAAGGAAATCAGACTATGGAGCTCAATGAAAGATTTTGATGCCTGTCTCATGCACTATAAAGGATTAAGGAATTTAAGAAGATTTTAATTGAATTTAGAATTAAAATGTGTAGGCTCTCAAAATTAAGGAACTTTGGCAATGCATTAAGGCTATATATTCCACAACCTTGTCAGTGGAAGAAGTCTCTTTGCCTGGGATCCTGTCAAACTCCACAAGAAATCAGACGTCTGCCCTGAAACTGGTGGGAATTGGCCATAGTAGTGACCCCACACAAGGTTTGATGATAAATTGACACCTCAAGGGAACAATCTTTCAGAATGGCTTCTTGGTATTAGCCATTTCCAGGACTTTGGGTTATTTTGTTCCTAGTAACTGCAGTCCCAACATGAATCTGTCCTCTCTAGCCTGTCACCCTTATTGTGAGCCTTCATGTTTGATTTAGAGGCAAAGAACTTGAAAGAAATTAATGAACAGTACTTATACTGTTCCATCAATAGCACATTTCCAAGTTCTTTAAATGGAAAAATATCAGGGGGCTATTAAGTGTTTTTCTGAAGGCAATAAAAGACACCTGTGATCTGCTCCAGCATGTGAGTATAGTCTACAAGGAAAATTTCCTTCACATCGTATTTAATAAAGAATTCCCTTCTTTAATGTTAAAATGGGATTTTTATTCCTTTCCAAGTTATTAACATATTTACAAAGAAATAGAACATCTATAATCATTGTACTTTTTTGTTGTTGTTGTTGATAGACCCCTTCTGGTATAATACCTAAGAGGAACATGTGTTTCTATGGGAACTGCAATAAGAAGATTCAACTGCTTCCTTGCTACATCCACTAGTTCTCATTAGACTTAATCTCTTTTTGCTAAAATATTGATTAAGTGGGAGATTGAAAGTTATTACCAGAGCCTAATTACAATCTCCATATTGGCAATGGGAAAATAGATGGCGATATATGGGTTTGTTATCAGCTTTTATCAATTTCAATTGAGTATCCAAAGTTGTGGAATCCAGTCCTATCAATCTACAGCCTATTCATCATCCATGAATCATTTACTTTGTGATCGATTATATGTAATTGTTCACTCACAGCAATTTAGTGTGAGCCAATAAGGAGTCTTAAACAACAGCAACTTCATTTGCTAATGTCTAATTAATGCAATAAACATCCTGCTAACAAATGAACACATTCCTTGTGATATTTACTAACAATTTCTTCAGGGGCATCTGGGAGATATGAAGCATCTGGACTTGATTCCTCTAAAGTGCACAACAGATAGATCATTAAACCTAGTAGTAAGCCATTTAATTCCTCCTAGAATTCTCAGACTTATAAGTGATCATTTATCACAATAATAGCTTCTTACTACAGAGTTTTTCTAGTCCTGATTAAAAATACTAATAAAGAATCTCCTTAGCATACCTTCCATTGCTCATTATTCCTCCATCTCCTCTTTGAAATTTAACTTTAAAAAAAAGACACAAAAAAACAGAAAGACATGTACACACACAAGTAGTCAATATTAATTACAATGAATAACAACTGCATATTGGACCTCAGTTTAGAACTAAGCCTATCGGAATTTTAACAAAATATAATTAACATAATTGTGCAGATAGTAAAAAGCAGTGGTTTGGCTCAGGGCAAAGTTATCACTTGCTCCAACTTTAATAGAATATTTCAAGTTTCTTCAAGTCAAAAGTATGGATAAATAAAAGTGACAATTTGGATTTAAACATCAAACACTATTATAAGTGGTGGACCTAGTAGTCCTGGAAGATTGACACAACATTAATGAAGAGTTATCAAATCAATCTGCTAATATTAACATAAAACTGTCTTAATTAGAAGGCATAAAGCAAAATATATACTAGAAATTGAAACAGGAGAGTTTTAACAGGTAATGTCTTTCCAACAAGATAAGAAAAACAGGTAACTGTTATTACACATTGCTTATCATCACAGATCCTTTTAAGTATGCTAATAGTTATTATGAATTGAATAGGTATAATTACAGCAGATGTAAACTGTAACTAATAGGGAATAGCATATTCATGAAAATAAAATTTTAACCAATTTATACTAAATAGACTCCAATTATATGTAATGATCACAAGTTAAAATTTTCTACAAAACTGTGTGACTTATTAACAATGTCCACTAGTATCTAATAGAACCAAGGTCAATGAAGCCACTCCCTCCACTCAATGTCTTCCACTCCACAAAGCTAACATTGAGCAAGTGGACTTCCAGGAACAGCCAAAGAATGTAAATATCAGTTGAGGGCCATCACCTTATCCCAAACTGTTGAAGCCAAATGTATTTAGACTTCAAAATGATTCATACCCGAGAAAGGTAATATACTTTTCATACTATAATGTTTGAAGTAGCAAATTGCACTCAAATTTATGTAATATTTGTCCAATGAAAACTGAATATGAATGATTATCAAGTCTAAAATAGCTTCACACCAGTTTGTATCAAGTTTTGCCACTAAATTATTTAACTAGAAAATTATGGACAAGGTATTTGTTAAGAAACTTACAGATTACAAAATTGCAATAAACTTGGAATTGTAAAATCAAATCAAAACAAAACAAACAGCAAGTGTCAGTTAAATCAATCCCTGGGAATAAAATAAAAATACCATTTTTCACAGTTGTGAAAACAATACATCTTATCTTTGGAACAGAATAATTATGTCTATTAAAAGTTGTTGCTTGGTGACTAAAAGTGAAATTTACTAAAATTTTAATGAAAGAATTCATATTTCAAGTAAACAAGCATATTTCCACTTAAGATAGACAAATTGTTTGGATACTTTTTCATTTGAATGGTTCTCCAAAATTCTGCTTTTCAAGTTTGAGCTATTAAATATGATAACTCTTTAAATTTTGTAAGTTTCCAAGCACTGTTTCCTAGGCCCATATGAAAGGTCATCTAGTAACATTACTTTTCATGACACTACCAGGCAATATGAACATAATTCCAAGGGTCCATCAGGATTTCAAGACAGTAAAATAAATAAGGGCCTTCAAACTGGGATCTGAAATATACAACCTTATCATTTTTTTCAGGTAACACCTCAAATGCATTGTAAAGCAATCCTGACAAAACCTTAACATCTGCCCAGAATTGGCAGTAGATAGCTCCGCAGAGATGATGAAAAAATACTGATCACTACAGAGTGACTTCAGGGCTGGGAGTCATGAATCAGCAGTGCAACTGTATCACATTGTGCCTCTTATTAATTGCTTTGAACACAATAGAATTAATCTGAAACAATTAATGCAAAAAAAAATTGAGCACTAGAGGTATTCAATAAAGGCCTGATTAGGACACATACATGTAAAAATGCATTTTCACAATGTGAATGTGGTACAGCTAATTAGCTTTCCATCTGATGTGACTTTCCAATTATGTGGCATTTTAATGGAATATCAAGTGATTGTTTTACTCTGCCAAAAGGGAGTTAAGATAATGCTGTGAACATCATTGCAAATATGCAAATAAGCAGGTTCTGATGGGCTGCATCTCAAAAATGTGCTGTTTAAGAGATATGTGAGATGCCACATAGTTCTCCCTAATTTAGATGACTTTTATTTCATCATCCAAAATTTCTGATACTGCCACAGGAATAAAGTATAGCAAAGAAAAGAAAAGAAGCTAAAGCTGAGTCACAAAAATTGCGTTGTACTTAACTCTATGAGATAACCAATGGCATATTTTCATCAAATGTGAAGTTTAAAGTAGTATGACATAACACTCAAAATACTATCAAAATATATCATTTATTAAGGTTAATTTGCAGATGTGCTAGAATATAGACCACATGGGATGGTCCATATCTGCCAGTTGAGAGCTAAATTTGGAAGCAAAATAATTAATTTCAAAGCATTTCACATTCAGTATTCAGGACATATCCATTTTATTTGTGTCCTAGTCGTCATTAACACGTGTTTCTCAAAGGATTCTAGACTGCTAATAGTTTGTCAAATATTCTATAATGTCATTCATCTCTATCTCTGCATGCCTGCTAACATAGGAAAAACTTCACAGAACATTATGTGAATACCCGAATAACTTAAAATGGGTTCCATAAAATTTAGTATACACAGGAATCTTTCATTTTGCATTTTTCTGTCACAGAAGAAGCAGGCGGATGGGGAAAAGAGGAAGAAGGAAAGTAGAGTAGGAGGAGGAAGAGAACACACACACATATTTTCTCTTACTAACACTGGTTAGCTGTGTTTTTAAAGTGAGGGAAGAAAGGGGACATCTTTTCACACTTCTTTTTTTAATGTTTTGCTTCAAAATATTTAGATTAATTTCATTTTGAAAAGTAGAACAAGAGTAACTTAGTCTATTAGGCCATCAAAGGAGACTACAAAATAGACTGAACAACTAAAACTTCTAAAATGGAAATAATATATAGCATTTTGATGAATGTTTGTGTGTATATAAACGTGCAAGTATGTGTGTGTGTGTGTGTGTGTGTGTGTGTGTGTGTGTACGGGCATGTGTAACATAAAAATAAATGCCATTGCATACTACAAGCTATTTTGAGGTAGTCCTCATTTATAAGAAAAGTTTAACTTGAAGGTGAAAGAAAGTGGGGTGAGGGGGTGATAGATCGATTGTGAATAATCTTTTTCTTGTTATTTTTTTTTTTTATAATTTTGAAATCACAGTGCAGTAACTTTGTGCTCATCAGAAATAAATTTGGAGTAACAATTATTACAAGCTCTTAATCAGAAGTCTGTGTGGAATCTCAAATTAAAAGCTTACAAGGCACAACATATTGAAGTTTTGACCAAAAATGAACTGAATACTAATAATGTTTCCAGAAATTTCTCCCACATACCAGTGGGATTTTTCAAAGCTATATCATATACAAAGTAAGTCTACTACTATCTGACAGGATTAATACTACATGTCTGCCAGAATTGGGAGGAAAATGTAACTATGTGGTAAATTGGCATTTTGAGGTAATGTAGCTTTCGGAGTGCCTATCTCTAGTAGTTCACATTTTCCTACTTCAAATTCTTGCAGCCAATTCTCATTCTCTTTCCTGATATGCTTATTTGGCAAATATGAAAGCATATTTATCCTTTTTAATAAGCATTAACTCACCCCAGATAATCAGAGTATAAAAATTCCATCAAATCTTTTAGCTGCTTTTGGATAGTACTGTCAAGTAACTTATTTCACCACCAGTTATAAAACCTATGTGTGAGGTGTTTAGCATTTTCAAATTTGCTCACTCACGAATTGTTTATATTTACTGAGTTTCATAAAATGTTAACCTCAGAGATAATATTCAGAAAACATAACTTACCCTTTATACTTCTGGAAAATTACATTTATTTTCATTAAAATTTGATGACTTCAGTAATCACAAATAGAAAAATGGATAGCAGAAGTTTGAAAAATACTGTGCATTTATCATAAAGATTATAATACAGTTATATACATTTATACTGATATATTTATATGAACCTTATCAAAGCTATATAGATTTTTTCCAAACTTACATTGTTCTTTTTTCTATTGTCAAAAATTATTACAGATATTATCAAATATTTACTTCAAATTCAAAACCACTTAATATTTTCTATCTAAATTTCTACAACTTTTTTTTATTGTTTATAATAGTTTAAGGACTGAATATGTTGAGCAAACAGGACCCCCATTGGCAGTGATATGGAGATTGATAGTGCTCAGTGAAAATTAAGGTAGATGGCGCTTCATGTTGCTTATAGAAGTATGATATTATTTCACTTAGGATATGATACACAGAGATGCTTTTAGTTCTTGCAGCTGCCCTTATTGCTATGGGTCAAAACCTGAGATGTGTATTTATATCTGAAGAGTTTAAGTAAGTGATTAATATGCAGATATAAAATTATAAGTTGATGTGTAACATTGTCTCAGAGGATCCTCTACTTTCTCCTATGTGAAGAGGCAAAACATATTTAGGCCAGATTTTCCTCCCAGATGATATTTTACTTATGCCTGTATCAACATGTGGTTTTATATATGCTTTCATACATAATTTAACAGTATATTCTTATGAATATTGATATTTCCCAATTCACATATTCATTCTTACACTAAAACCCTAACACAATCCAAAATTTAATATTGACCTTTATATTACTTCTATAAGAAAGGCAAATTTTACTTCAATCCTTGTACACCAATAAGAATTTTAAAGTGTATTTTGACTTTTATTTTCAATGATCAATATTAAATTCACATACATATCACTGTATATAATTTATAGGGTATATCCTTGAAACTCCCTATTTACAAAATGTCTCATCATATGATTCATATAGCAGTCTCCCTAATGTCATGCCATGCATGTTTTTTATGTATTTTTTAACATATTTTCACACATTCATCTTATGAATACAGATATTTCCCAGTATACATGTTCATTCTTTAACCCTAATCCTAACTCAAACCAAAATTTTATATTATCTTTACATTACCTTTTTATCTAAATCCAGTTTGACTTGAATCCATGTAGTCCAATAAATTTTAAATTGTATTTTGACTTCTATTTTAATTGTTTAAAGATAAATCTGCATCTATACTAATATATGTCATTTATAGGTTATATCCTCACCTCCACTTGTATACAACATGTGTAATCACATGACTCATATTGTATTTTTCTCTATGTCATATCATGTATGTTTATATATGTTTTGGTTCATTTTTAATGTAAATTCTTAGGACTGTTCATATTTTCACATATACATGTTAATCTTTAACCCTACCACTAACTCAAACCAAAATTTCATATTAACCCTAACCTTACCTCTACATATTAACCAATTTTACATAAATCCATGTGATCAGGTGTATCAGGTGTATATATGTGCCTGTGAGTGCTAGCTGTGCTTACTGGTTCAGATATGTACACACACATATGTATATGTGTGTGTATATATGTGTGTGTGTGTGTATATATATATATAACTGACAGGAGACCTCAGCAGTCTTGTGCAGCCAAGCAATTGCATCATCACTACCAGGTCCCTGGATTGGCACCAGCAGGTTTCCATGTTTGGCCAGAGTTATTTAGTGCTGAGCACCGCATTGGCCAGAACTCCAATCCTCCCACAAGTTGAAGCCAGAAGGGCTGTGAGAACTCCCTTGGCTCCAAAAAGCAAAAGTTGTGCATTGACCCCAACCTCAAGCGCAACTGCAGTGGAGGGGGGGAACGACACAACATTCCTGCGCTGCCTCCTATACTCTGGCCCAGTCAAGGAACCGGCAGGCACCCTACGCCACCTCCTGGGCAAGTTCTGCAGTGCCCCCTCCTGCAACACAAGCCATCCTCCCCATCTTCCCGGAAACTCTGCTTCCCCCTCGCCCTCCCTGCACATCATGTGGCCCCACCCCTATATTGTTGGGTACAGCCCTGCCCTCAACTCATAAGTGAATGCAAGACGCGTGCACGCATGCACACACGCAAGCACACACGCAAGCACGCGTGCATAGACGTACTGCGAACTACTTCTGTGCAGTGGTTTCCTGTGGCCTAGAAGTTTCAGGCAGATGGTGGAGAAACACGTGTCTTCAAGTAGCTGAGGACCTACCTTTGGAAGGCTGCCTGGCCTGCTCTGCTCCTGGCCAAGAAGCTTTGTCACCCTCTGGGATGAAGTCTCTTCCAGCTTTCCACTTTGCGGTTCCTGGTGAGGATGTGAGGCCTCCCACAAAGGCAGCCTGGCACTCACCACTGTGTTCCTGTTGGACATTGTGGATTCCAGTGGAGAGCCTCAGGTAGAGAGGGCACCAGTGTGTCCAGCAGTTTGTGGGGTGCACCACTGGCTGGAGCGGCGTCATGGGACCAGAGCTGGGTAAGTAATGCATGGGGAAGAGGCAAAGTGTGTCTCTCTCCCTGTAAGGTGGTTCATGGATGCGCGGACCCTGCTGAGTCCTGTTTGGGATAGAACCTTGCTGGATAGTTCTTAGGGAACCAGGAGCAGGGTGGGGTAGAAGGTGTGAGGGGTAGGAGGTAAGTGAGGTAGGCTCTCCATGGGGTAGGAGGTGGGTGGGATAGTGCAGGGGAGGGGATGCTCTGTGCTAACCCTGGGAGGCAGTGACTGAAGGGGTGACCATGCTGAGGCTTGTGGGGGAAGGGTCCTGGCTGGAGATCTTAGGGGACCTGAGCTGGGTGGGGTAGTGTCTGCGGAGAAGGCTCACTGTGCCTGTTGCTGCTAGGCATTACCTTGTAACATTCCTGGGCAAAACCCCACCCTCAACACACAGGCAGGTGCATGAGGCACACAAGCTTGGGCGGACATATTGCAAACTGTTTCTGTGCTCTGAGTTTCCAGGCATCCAGAAGTGGTCAGTAGACAGTACCTGAGATCCTTCCTGCTGATCCTGGGAGCAGAGCCAAGGTAGGGAGACCTCCAGTGTCCTATGGCCCTGGCTGGAGAGGTGTTGGGGGGACCAGACTGGATGGGGTAGATGCTAGGTGTGGTAGTGTGTGAGGAGGGGGCACGCTGTTTCTGTAAAGTGGTGCCTGGAGAGGAAGCTCATGCTGAGGCCTTTGGGGGCATTGCCCTGGCTGAAGAGGCTTCAGGGGAATGGAGCTGGGGGAGGTAGTTGGTGGGGAGGGGGCACACTGTGTTTCTACCTGTGAGGAGATGCCTGGAGGGGGTGCTCTTGAGGAGTCCTGTGGGTACAAGGCCCTCACTGGAGAGGTGTTAGGGCACCAGGAACTGGATTGGGTAGTACATGGGGAGGGTACTTGCTGTGCCTGTCACTGCAATGCAGTGCCTACAGTGGATGCTTGTGCTGAGGCCTGTGGGGGTACAGTCCTGGCTGGAGAATTATTGGGAGACCAGAGCTGAATGGGGTGGAGCTTGGTGGGGTAGGAACTTTTGTGGAGAGAAGTGCACTGTGCCTGTTCTTGCTAGGGGGTAGCTGGAGGGGGCAGTTGTCCTGAGGCTTGTAGGGGCACAACCCTGGCTGGAGAGGTCTTAGGGGACCAGAGTTGGATGAGGTAGTACCTTGGGAGAGCTGAACTGTTTCTATAACTGTGAGGTAGGGCCTGGGAACATCCCTGCATATAGCCCTGCCCTCAACACACATGTGCATGCAGTTTGCACACATTCACTGATTCATGCAGGAACTTATCCCAAACTGCATCTGCACAGTGGATTTCTGGGCAGCCTAAAAGTATACTGCAGATTGTGGAGAGGCTAGGGCCTTCAAATCAGAGAGATCCTTTCTACTGATGGCTGCCTGGGCTGCTCCAGTCTTGCCCCTAGACTATGTCACCCTCTGGGAAGGTGTCCTTGCCGTCCTTTCTCATTCATGGTTCCTGGTGAGGATGTTGGGCCTCCCACAGGGGCAGCATGGCCCTCACCACCACCTCTTGTTGGTCTTTGTGGACTTATGAGGACAGTCTCAGTTCGGGAGGACTCCAGTGTCCCCAGTGGTATGTGGCATATGGCCCTGGGTGAAGAGGTTTTAGGGGACTGGAGCTGGGTGGTGAAGTAGTTCAGTGGGTAATGTGTGGTGATGGGGCACACTGTGCCTGTCTCTGCGAGGCAGTTACTTGAGGGGATGCTCATGCTGAGGCCTGGAGGGGGCACGCAGCCCTGGCTGGAGAGGCATTGGGGACTAGAGCTGGATGAGTTAGAACTGGGTGGGTTAGTTTGTGTGGAGGGGGCATGCTGTGCTGGCCCCTTGAGAGGGCCCTCTTTCTGAGGCCTGTTGGGGTTGGACCCTTGCAGGAGAGGTGTCCTGGGACCAGAGGCTAGGTGGGGTAGTGTGTGGGGAGGGGCCACTCAGTGCCTGGGGCTGCAAGGTGATGACTGGAGCAGACACATGTCGTGAGGCCTCTGGGGGTGCAACTTTGGCTGGAGAGGTGCAGGGGGACTGGCAGCTAAGTGGGGTAGTGGGTGCATGCTGTGAGGGAGTGCCTGGAGGGGGCACTAGTGCTAAGGCCTGTTGAGGTGGGGAAGTGTGGCATAGGAGTTAGTGTGCTGTTCCTGGGTGCTCTTGGCAGGAGCTGAGTGGGTGTGGCAGAGGTTGCAGGGCAGTGGGGCAGAGGCACTTGGGTGCTGTTCCTGGGTGTTCCTGGAGGCAGCTGAGTTTGTGTGGTGGAGGTTTTAGGGCCGGTACCTGGCTTCGATAGTGGGACCTTGTTGGGGGAGTAAGTGTGAAGGGAAACTTTGGTTGGGGGCTGACCTGAATGGGGGAATGTTGAAGGGAGAAAGAGGAACACTTGGTTTAAATGGGAGTACACATGTATCATTTTTAAAGTTGTGCATATGGTGTATCATTTTAAAAGCTGTGTTCTAAACTTTATCTGCCAGTGTTTTCTTTTGTTTGTCCCCCCAAAAGAGTAAATTACAAGTTTTCAGTGTAAGTCTATTCTAAACATTCTGTACATATAATTTATGTGTTTTTTTTGTACCTTATATTTTATTACAATTAGGTGATTTGTAATGATTCATTGTTTATATATCAATGACTTTCGTATTTTAAATCAATCATTTTTATCAAAACCATTTTTGTAAGTCCTCATTTTCTTTGCTTTTTAGTTCACTATTTCCCAGTAAGTACAATTACTCATCCATTGGCATTTCCCTTTTTGCTGTGCAAAGGGTATATTCATTCTGAAATACTTTGATGTGTATTTTGTCCAGTGTGTCTTACTCAAGCTTCATGGAAATTTAATTATCAGTTGTTTTTGTCTTAAAATGGGAGATAACTTATTGTTGAAATGGTCAGGTTTTTAAGGCATTTGTCTTCTGTTGACATGACATTTTGCTCTTTTGAGACATGCATTTTGTAAGTACATGTCTTTATAGTAACACCCATATTTCATGTCAATTTTTTTGTTCATACAACCAGTTTTAGTAAAAAAAGGTTTTCTATTTTTTCACTTCATCATTCGATATGTTTGAGCCTCTGTTCATGTTCTATAGATGGGAATTGTTTATGATCACCATTCTGATAAAAGAAGCTGGTAGCAAAGTTAGGGCTAATTTTTATTTTTACCACAAGGTCATTTGTCATAACGAGTTTTTACTTAGGGGTTTTACATGTTAGCACCAAAGTAGGCAATTAAGAATATTAACATTAACCAGCACTATTATAATTAATTCTTTTTTACTTTGGGGATTTCACAGTGGGATTGAGAACTATATGAGCAGTATCATTTCTTAGAAGTATTTTTAAGTGTAGCAGCTTAATAAATATGCCTAGATGCAACCAAGCTTACATATTTTAATGGAAATATTAAGCCCTGAATTCCTGGACTGGGGTTGTGGCTACACCTAAACATATATGCGTGGTGTGTGTGTGTGTGTGTGTGTGTGTGTGTGTGTGTGTGTATGCTCTGAAATCCTGTCACTTTTGATTTTCAATTATGTAGAATACCTTTCTGAGTGTTGATTATATTTGTATAAGTTAATTTCATAGTTTTTGCTATTTAGAATACCTTAAAATGTAAATGAGGGCTCTCATGAGGAAACTAAATGTGTAAATTTTGGTTTCCCACAGCAGTTCTGTGACATACCCCAGGGTCTCTAAGCCCCGGCTAGTGGTTTGGTTTAGAATAATGATGGTATAAATGGAGAAAAGGGATGCATACTTGATTGTTTTATTTGTTCATATGAGTTATAATTGACAATAAAATGTATTTTGACATATCATACATAAATGGAGTATAACTTCTCATTCTTTTGGTTGTATATGATGTAGATTCACACTGGTCATGTAATAATATATGTATATAGGGTAATAATGTCAAATTCATTCCACTATTCTTCTTAACCTCTTACCCTCCTCCACTCCCTTCACTCCTCTCTGCCTTATCCAAATCACCTGTATTCTTCCCTAGAGGGCATCCTCCTATCTCAGTCTCTAAACTCATGGACATTACAGGTGTGCACCACAGTGCCTGGCTTTTCTTCTCATTTATTCTGACCTCCCAGGCAATATTTCTTCTCTCAAAGATTTATTTTGTTTAACACCTCATAAGTACATATTAGTATGTGCAATGTAATTACTTTGATTCCTGGGTAATATCTATCTCAACTTTTATCATTTTTTTTGTAAATATATTTTAAATATCCTCCCTTCTATCTAGTTTCAGTTATTCAATGCTATATTCACCCTCCTCTGCCATAGAACACAAGAACTTATTCATCCTAACTGTAATGGTGTTCTGGTTGACCAATTTCTCTCCATCCTCCCATCCTCTACACTCTTCCCAGCTTCTGGTAACAACTATCCTCTCAACATCTATGAGATTGACTTTTGTAGAATTCACATATACATGTAATCAGGTAATATTTGTTTTTATGTTCCTGGATTATTTTATTTAACTTAATGTCCTCCATGTTTATCTCTGTTGTTGCGTATGACAGGACTTCTTTTAATTTTGTGGTCGCATAATATTTCTTTGTATATATCACATTTTCTTTATCCATTTGTCAGTTTATGGGCACATCTGTTGTTTTCATTTCCTGGCTATTATGAACAGTGCTGCAATCAGTAGGGTAGTGCAGGTGTTTCTTTGTCATGCTCATTTCATTCCTTTTTGTATACCCCCAATAGTGGAATTTCAAGATTATGTGGTAGCTCTATTTTTAGTTTTTGGAGGACTCTCCATACTTTCTTCTATAATAACTGAACTAACTACATTCCAACCATCACACTCTTCAAAAATGTTTTTTGTGTCTTGCCTACCACATGTATCCCAATATTTTCCTAATATTATGGCTTTCCAAGTATGAGAATATCTACCTAGCCAAACCGTTATCTCACTGTCCTCAATACTGTCATGTAAATACAAAGTTTTTATAAATGTTTCTCAAACACACAATGACAGTTTCTGTTTGGAAATTTACTAAATTTTTATGCAACAATATCTTTAACTTTCTCAATAATTTACATAGTTCATTCCAGTATACTTAATTTTAAGTGTTTACTATGTTATTATAGAATTGATTTGTCATTTTTACTTTACCATATTTGTTAATAGTAGCTCAATTTTACATTTATATCCCAAGGGGATTGAATCTAGGCCCTAGTGCATGTGAGGAAAGCACCCTAGCAACTGAGCTATATCCCCAGCCACAGACTATATTATAAAAATGGAGAATTTCATAGATACCATTAAATTTATGTATTGAGATGCAAGAACAAATAAAATGGCCACACGAGTCATGAATAAAGAATAATTTGAGATTATTCAAGAATAATATCAATAATGATGATATAAATTAAGATATTACCAATAATTAAAATGTCTATTTTTCTAGCACTTAAGACAAATAATCAACCTAGTCAGCAAGAAAATGAGCACATGCATTATTATCTAGGCAGTATATATATCCATGTAAGGTCTAAAAATATTTGGCTTTTATTTGGTGCTAAAGTTAAGAAAAGTCACACATCACTATTGCTGCATTATTTAAATAAAATTCTTTTTGTTAATCTTTTCTTTTTTGCTGGCATTGTAAGGATTTCTAGTAGACTTAATGTATTAATTTATTGAGGTATTCTTCTTAACTTGCATCATACACTCCTCAAGATTTACATTTAATATGTAAAAATATTTTGACATGCATAATCTATTTTTATTTCATCAACACGTTTTCTTAAGTTATGTATTTATGAACCACATAAACAAAAATATTCTACAAAGATAATAAAAAAATGAAGAGAAGTAAAACAATTCCATTAAACATAATAATCTATGTTCACCATTGAGCATCAAATTTTTAAATTATCATATCTTGGCATTTTTCCCTTATTTCTTAACACAAATTATATTATTCAATACATCTTATACAAAAACCCTTTAATTCTTAATGTTTTCCAGCTAAAGCAGAATTTTCTGAATATTTCTCTGTGTGTGTGTATGTTTGTGTGCATAAACGTGTATGCCTGTGTGTGTGTGTGTGTGTGTGTGTGTGTGTGTGTGTGTGTAGAGAGAGAGAGAGAGAGAGCGAGGGGAGAGAGAAGGGCAGAAAGACTTTCTTTGTTAGGTAAATATATTTGGATACTCTGGTATAATTTTGCTATAAAATTTGAACTTAAAAATGAAATATCTGATATAAATAGTTTATAAACAGAAAAATGAAATATCTGATAATAAACAGAAAAATGAAAATTGAAAAAGTATTATTTGCTGGTACATTCTTTATTTTGTAATTGATCTTTTAATATCAGATATTGATCAGATAATATCAGTACACAATGAGACTAATTATTTGGGATGATCATCAATATTAAATGCATTTGAGAAGTCCAAAATAACAGCTATGTTTCCATTTTGTTTTTCTTTTATTAGTTTTATCTTAGTTTTTTTTCACTCTTTGCAAAGTATAAACTATCACCACCTCTTTTTCTCATATACTATAGCTACCTAAATAAATTGTTTAGAAAATTTATAATGTATTTTCCAGTATATTACATGATCTTTAAAGTTTGAGACAAATGTTTTCAACTCTTTGTATGTTGTTTACATTGTTGTGATTTTTTTTTAAATTTTATTAGAATACATGTAATGGGAGGTAATATCTCTATATTTCAATGTTGAAATTTTTAAAGGTCTTAATCACAGTAATGGTTGTAATATAGAGTTATATACATACCAGAGAATAACATTAATTTGAAAAGATAGGACATAATGGCAATTAAACAGGAGGATTGAAGGTTCAAGCACAGCCTCAGCAACTCTGTGAGATCCTTTCTCAAAAATGGTTTTATCTGCTTCACTGAAATAAAATGTTGGGGATCTAGCTCAGTGGTAGTGCATCCCTGGGTTCAATCTCTAGTGTTAGAAAATAAATGAATAAAAATAAATGAAAAAAAGAATCAATTAGTTGATAACAATTTCATGAAATGAATGTGTATTTTATAAGATAACACATAAAAGGTTGTTTTTTTTATTTAGGTAGAACAAACAAAAAGATAAGGTTATTTTGTCCTAATCATAATATTTATGACTTATGGGATTTATTTTGATAATTTTAAATTACTGAAAAATTGGTATATTACTTTAGTTATTTATATTTCTTTTTCTTAATAACTAGTTGTCAGCAAGTTATATCTAATGTATAGTGGGCATGGTTTGGCCACCATTCTTTGATGATATAAAACATTTAATCATAAATATGGCTTAAGAATCCTAATCTGGAGGCTTACTGAAGCTGGGGTGTGAGTGGCAAATAATGAACTATGAAAATAATAACAAGGTCTTTGGAAAATGTTTATTTTTCTCTCTCTCTTTCTCTGATTGATATAAGAGTCTATCTATATGTTTATCCATTTATTTATTTACATGTTGGATTGGAGATTGAAAAGGCAATTTGATATGATTTCTTTTTATATGACAAGGGAGGAAAAAGGTCACCTTGTCCTCTACAAAGGACTCCAAGATGGGTGTTCTGTCATGACAAGTCATCAAGATTTGAACCATTTGCTATTTGGGAACTGAGGCAACTTACTTTTTTTCCTGTTCCTATTTCTCTATCTTAAAGGTAGCAATAAATATAGAAGCTTGTTTATAATTTCCATTAGTTTTCAATAAATGACGTGGAGACAAGCTGCCATTTAGACAGTGCCCAACAAAAATAGCAGCAGCTTTTGCCACTGGCATCTATCTTGTGGTCCTTTGTTGTCATAACACAACAGTGTTGAAGTATCAGAGAGATATAATCCCTGACAGTATCATTAATTCTCTGTGATCTAAATAGTGACAGCTAATCATAAATCAGTTGGTGATGAATGGTTCCTTTTCCACAAAGGTGATTGAAAAAATTTATGCATTGTTCATACACTGTAGGGTGACATTCTTGGAACACATTCAACTGCAGCTATTTGAAATGTTACTACTAAGAGCCCTCCCCCCAATTGTCTTCATGACACCTATCTTCTGTAGCTTTTCCTATTATTTTCACTTACATCAGAAATTTCTTTCTAAAAATATTCACTCTTGTCACATTACTTCAGATGTACCTTTAGGATAAAAACACAAACAAAAAAGAAACTAACATAAACATAATGATAATGAATTCTTTTTGTTAGTTGATAAGCTAAACATATTATAGAAGTTCTCTAATTTAGTCCTTCCAGTGATTCTCCAATATGGGTGATTGTTTTCCCAAGTTTAACTGCTGAAGAGACTGGCAGAAGTAAGATGAATCATGTTTTAGTGGCATCATCTTCTCTTTGTTATTGAGACTTAATGAAGAATCTGTCAGTTATCTTCTCCTCCTTGCAACTTAGAACTTAAAATGCTTTTATGCACTGAAAATAAATACTAAAAATAAAAGAAATTCATGTTGCACATCTTTGTTAAGGGAATAGTATACTAAAAATCCTCAGTATCAGCAGTCAGATATAAGGTAAAAATAAAAATTTTTAAGATATCTGCATCAGTATTTCTGAGAATAATTTGAAAGAGTGATCTAAGGTATATGAAAAAATGTTACAACACTTCACTGAAATAAATAGCACTGTTATTGTTTTTGAGAAAAAAATAAACACTCAGGATATTTTTAATAAAAAATAAGTTATAAATTTAAACTATAAAGGATAATACTTAAATAGTTTAAATTTAACAAAAACATTTGTATAGGATGCATAAGTGTGCATCAAGTATAACTAATCATAATAGAGATACCTGGAAAATAAAAATGAGTAGTTATACAAAATATTTAACTGTATCATTATACTACATTAAAGCATTATAGTGTGGACACAAGGTAGCAGGTCTATTATATGAGAATAAAAATGGATAACTAGAAAATTTCTAATTTTTTGAAAATAAATCTAATAAGTTAATTGTAAAACTTGAAATTTTTATACTATTAATTTCATTTCTAAAAATCTTGTCCGAACTTACAGAAAAAATGTGTGATGTCTTATGGATGAATACATGCATTGTAAGTTAAACAGTAGAACACATTGGTGTTCAAGTTCTTACAGGCATGACATTAAGCACCTTGTAGCAGAAGAACAAGCTGTAGGTAAATTCTTCTCCATTACATTATCACCTGTTTTTTTAGTAAAGTTCAGAATGAATGCAAACTTAATTCAGGATGACAGTAATTTTTATGAAGTTTTTTATCTGCCATCATTAGAAATGTAATTAATATATAATTTTCCTACAATAAATATAACATTAGAATTTCAACTATTTTGCAGAAATATTATTCCTGTCTCATCACAGTGAAAACTTTAGTAAAGTTTGTATAATCCTTAAAACATTTTTATAAATATTATGCTAATTCAATATTAATAAGAGATCAGACTAGTTTATATTTTTTCCTAAAAATGGCATTTTTAAAACAAAATTGCATATTTATACCTACTTCCATTTTATTTTCAGATGTGCATCTATAAGAAAAAGTGGATTTTTGTGAAAAATAATAAAAAATACTGTTTTGTTAGCTACAATGTGTAATATGCGATTTTCAAAGAACACTATGAATTATGTACACATTAAATACATATAATCATATATGTAAATATTTTAGTGTATATATACACACACACACGTACGCATACACACACAATATAAAGCAGTGTTTTGATGTTCTAGAACAGAAGTATCTAGGGAGTTCTTTCAGATTTCCTTACACTGAATTCTAAATCAGCAAGGTAAAATGGATGTATTTCTCTCAATACAGCATAAACTAATAGAAATAAAGAAAACTATGATTTCTAAATTAATTTTAAAACTACCTGTTATGTTACAAAATGGCAAGATTGGGGCTGGGATTGTGGTTCAGCGGTAGAGTGCTCACCTAGCATGGGCAGGACCCGGGTTCCATCCTCAGCACCACATAAAAATAAAGGCATTGTGTTGTGTCCATCTACATCTAATAAAGTAAATATTTAAAAAAATAGCAAGATATTAAAATTAGAATTCAAATTCATATCTGTATATATTTTCAAATATTTGAGCTCTTTTCATTTTTGCACATGAGTCCAAAATAACAATGAAAATACCTAAATCCACACCATACTTGCCAAAATTTTCACAATATCTAATTACATACTTATTCTATCCAGATTCCATGGTAACTCCTGGCAATAACTAAAAGTGTTTCTAGTAGTAATAGTAGGTAAATGTTATTTTTTTAAAATCCAAAATTATTTTTTCAATTTGTAATCTCTTTATGGTTTATTTATTATTTCTGCCCATGTGTGGTTTAGAGTTATGTGACAGAGCAGCCCTGAATTGGGCTATGTAAGTTTTCTGGAAGTTTCATAACAAAATACCGCAAACTGTGTAGCTAACAACAGACATTTATTCTCTCAAAATTCTAGCTGTCAGAATCTGAAATCAAGGTGTGAGCAAGGCTGTGCTCCTTCTGAGACTCTGGATAAAATCCATTCGTTCCTCTTCCTAGCTTTGGTGATAGCCATTAATCCTCTTCAATTTTTGTCAGCTTGCAGCTGCCTCACTCAAATCTCCTTCTGTTTTCACAGGTCCCTCGCTTCCCATTATCTTATATATAAGTCCTTCAAGCATATTGGTTAAGGGGCAACATTAATTCCCTCATGTTTACTGCAAGTAATGAAAACATAATGGATTTTACCATCTTAGCCATTATTATAGACTGACAGATTAGTTTTATTCAAATTATAATTTAAAATAAAACAACTTACAAGAGTGACAGGCTTATTGCGTATTTTATTTTACAGTCCCAAGCTCTATTAAGTATCCCATTTTGTAATGCCATTTGAACATTTTTAAGTTAGATATGTATAGTTTTTTTTGTATTAAAATATGCTGGTATTTTAAATCTATAATTTTCAGTTAGGAATAAATTTTCTTAAATGATACTTAAAAAATTAAATAGTAATTCCTTTAAAATAACATCTTAGCCATTTTAAGTGTGTAATAGAGTAATATTAACAATTCACATTGTTGGAACAACCTAGGTACCCTTCAACAGTTGAATCCATGAAGAAAGTATGGTATATATACACAATGGAATATTACTCAGCCTCAAGGAGAATGAACATATGGCATTTGCTCGTTAATTGATGGGACTGAAGCTGTCATGCTAAGTGATATAAGCCAGTCTGAAAAAAACCAAAGGCCAAATGTTCTCTCTGAGATGAGGATGCTAACCCATAACAAGGGAGGGGAAGTATAGGAGTTCACTGAATTGGACAAAAGGGAATGAAAGGAGGGGTGGGATGAAGAAAGAGTAGAATTAATTGCACATGATTTTTTCAATGTGCATATGAACACATGACCAGTATACCTGCACAAGAATGGGAAAAAATTGGAATGGTTTGCACTTTATATATGCATAATATGTTAAAATACATCCTAGGGTCATGTGTATGTAAAAAATAAACAAATTTTAAAAAGGAAAAATAATTTTATGTAGGTTTTGTATTCAAATTAACATGCTGTCAGTGGTGAGAAATATAATAATGTTTACTGATAAATAAAAAGAATCAGTATTTGCATATTTTTCTTTCCTAGAATGTTTATATGATCATTTGCTTTTTTGTTATACCATTCTTTTGTTTCCACTTGAAAGACTCCCTGTAGCAATTCCAAAAAGGAAGTCTAGTGGTAATTAACTCACTCAGGTTTTATTTTTTTGCCAAGAAAGTTGTTATTTTTTCTTAATTTTTAAAGGAAATTATTGCTGGTGCTCTCTTCTCAGTTGTCAAATTATTTTTAGTTTGTGTGTGGGCATCCTTTTTCTTTGAAAAATTAATACATCATATCTGACCTAAAGTTTTCTTCCAAAAAAATCTGCTGATGTTTTTCTGAAAGCTCCATCTTAGGAGATAAACCACTCTTCACTTCTTGTGTTCAAAATTTTTTATTTTCATTTTATTTACTTATTTGGTTACTTATTTTCTAGTTGCTGATAGACTTTATTTATTTATTTATTTATTTATGGTGCTGAGAATTGAACAGACTTTTATTTATTTATTCATATGAGGTGATGGGAATCAAACCCAGTGCCTCACACTTGCCAGGCAAGTGTTCTTCTGCTGAGCCACAGCCCCAACCCATCAAAAATCTTTATTTTTAAATTTTGATAGTTATAATTTGCCTCACTTTGGGTCCTTTGCTCCAGCCAGAAGCACATGGAACACACAAGGTTGTAGTCACTGTGTAGCTGTAGCATTGGTCCACCTGTCCATTGAAAGAATCAAAGCCCAATAATCTTTATGATATGTGGATACTAACAAATAATCAGAAGGGAGAAGGAAGAATACACCCCTGCACTTGTGTAGACATGAGACTGCTTCCCAGAAATAGTCCCAGAGTACTACAAAGGACTTCAAATCTTTTAGTAGCTACCTCTTTGAGAATCTTAGAGCAGGAATTGATGCATAAAATAACAATGCTCAAATTTACTCATCAATTATCCCAAAAGTTACAATATTACTCTTCTAAATTTGGATTACTAGAATTTCATTGAGTATCCTATGCGGGTTTATAGTATGGAATTAAAAAAAATATTTTTCTTCAGTATTTAGATATATAAATGACAGTAGAGTGAATTCTGAAATATTATATACACATAGAGTATAGCATATAACTTATTCTAATTAGGATCCCATTCTTATGGTTGTAACATGATATGGGGCTTCACTGTGTGTGTGTATTCATAGACGAACATAGGAAAGTTATGTCTGATTCAATCTGTCTTTTCTATTCCCATTTCCCCTACCTTCTATTATTCCCATCTGTCTAATCCAATAAATTTATATCCTTCCTTCTCCCCCATGATTACTTGTTAGTATCCACATTTCATTAAAATTATTTGGCCTTTGGTTGATAGGGTCTATTATGCTGATTTTATGTCCCTTTAGGTTTATACTGAGAAGTGGGATAACTTGGTCAATTGGCGGCTCCATTACAAGTTTTCTGAGGAATCTCCATACTGCTTTCAAGTATTGGTTGCACCAATTTGCAGTCCCACCAGCAAAGTATGAGTGCACCTTTTTCCCACATCCTCTCCAACATTTATTATTACTTGTATTCTTGATAATTGTCATTCCAACTGGAATGAGACAGAATGTCCGTGTTGTTTTAATTTGCATTTTTCTAATTTGTAGTGATGCTGAACATTTATTTCATATATTTGTTAGCCATTTGCATTTCTCCTGTGATGTGCATGTTTAGTTCCTTTGCCCATTTGGTGATTGGAATATTTGTTTGTACTGTGTTAATTTTTCTGATTTCTTTATATATCCTCTAGATGAATGCTGAACCTGATGTGCAGGTGGCAACAATTTTTCTCCCATTGTAGGTTCTCTTCACATGCTTGATTGTTTTCTTTGCTGTAAAGAAGATTTGTAAGTGGGCAACTCATGTCCCTCTTGAAGCAATTCAATAATAAATGACACATGGAAAGCAAAATATAAATTACATGTGTGTCATGCTCATTTAAAGAGTCATAATACCTTCAACAGATAAAGGCAGTGATAATCCTATTTCAAATCATGAAAGTAGGTTCATAAAATGTGGGACCTTTAGCCAAATCCCAGTTTCAGTAAGTCATAGAGTACAGATAGAAACCTAGTTCTGCACTGTTATTTGTGTTTTCCCTGAGCCAAGCTGTAGTAACAGGTCCTAAAATCTAATGAATTCAGTTTGTTTGAATAGAGATAATAAGACATTCTTATTAAAACCCAGTGGCCCAGATAATATGATGGTTTAGCATTATGTCCTCTTTGCCAATATTAGATGTTGACAATTTATAATTTTTTTAGGATTCATCATTGATTTTCTAAAAACAGATGTTTGGGGTGGATAAGGTAGGGAGAGAGGCTCTGCTTGCAATAAAAAAAATTGCCTCATTCAAAAGTTGACAGATATAGCTGAAGGATGTTAGAACAGTCAGTGAAAGAACTCAAAGAACTCAGAAGTAAGCCTGTATTCTCATTTATATATATATATATATATATATATATATATATATATATATATATATACAAACTCTCATTTGTTTTGCCTGCTTTATTCCCTCTTTTTTCCATTTTGATATCAGAAGAAAAAAATAAAGAAGAAAATGCATAAAAAAGACACAGGAACAGATAAGAGAAGCAAAATCGTAAGACCACAAGCATATGGAAGAGTAAGTAAAAAGGGTCTTCTCTCCTGTACCTTATATCTGGGAATGATTTTATTGTGCTTCAGAGTAACAGGTTTATAACTAGACAGGGCCCCTCCCTCTGTGAATTTCTCCACTGATTAACTTTCCAAACGGTCACTATATTTAATAGATATCAATCAGTGGGTAGTTCAATAAAAGTTTGTGGTGCATGAAGTGCCTCTTATATAAAAAGATAAGAGGTTAGGAGATGGTTTAAACACCACTATCTGAATTGTTCAACATCCTTCATTCAGAGCACATGTTGAAAACAAAACTAGTATCCTGGGAGGCACCTGACCTTTGTCCAACAGCTGGAAAATAGTACCCTCCTAGGAGTAATAAGAATGTTGGAAGTTCATTTTCAAGTGTGAGGTTCCAGATTAGTTGGTAAAATGATCCGTTGCTTCAGGGAGAAGATAAAGATGGTCTGCTGCACCCTAGAGGTGGTGCATCAAGAGGTATGTGGGCTTATAATTCTTTACACTATGTAAATGGTGTGTGAGCATTTTGTGAGCTTGTTGAGCACTTATGGAAGTAAATACAATGCCTTGCTGTACCTTTTGATCACTAGCACCCTGCAGAGTTGCTACAAGGTGTAAGCACTCCATAATCAGTGTTTCTTCACAAACCATTATCTGTATAAAAGGACTACTTTGAAAATAGAAAAGGATTATTTGTTGAAACATGAACCTATAGACATGATGTAAAAGGGAGTTTTTAAAAAGGAATTTGGAGTCATCATCAGTGATAGAATAGACTGGCAGACTCCAGGTGTTACCAGATCCAGGTACAGTAATTCCTCATTACTGGAAAATGAGTAGTCAGGAGATGTGAATTAATGGGAAATAAATCAGGTTTACTGAAGATCCAGCACACTGGTAGAGGGAGGGGGCTGTCATCCTCATAGTGATCCTCTTGGGAATTTCAGGGACACAAAGGATTTTTATAGGGAGAGCAAGATGGGATTGTGAGGCAGTGGGAGAGGTTTCTCTAAGCATAACTTTTGTCATTGAGGGTGTGTTTCCTTTTCTTTCTTTCTGAATGGACCATCACAATGGAGCTTGACTTTCTGGGGCTAGTACCTATACTTTTTTTGAATCGACATATTTCTTTCTGCATGGTAAATGTCACAGAAATTTGCTTGTTTTGTGTTGGTATATAGCTAAAGACTAAGAAGAGGCATGACACATTATGATTTTATCTGAGAATCACCAGATGTTCTGGGTTTTGTAAATCTAAAGGAACATTATACAGCAGTTCACACCTTAATCAGTTAGCCACAGCTTCTTTCCAAAATTTAGAAACCTGGGTGGAAGAGAGGGTGTAACTCTGTGGGGATGCACAGGGAGGAAAGCTGTAGTAACTACCTAGGACAGCTCCCAGTGGTGATGTCCTCCCCGCCTTTTTCTTTTTCTTTTTTTTTTTAAGAGAGAGAGATAATTTTTTAATATTTATTTTTTAGTTCTTGGTGGACACAACATCTTTGTTTGTATGTGGTGCTGAGGATCGAACCCGGGCCTCACACATGCCAGGCTAGCACGCTACCGCTTGAGCCACATGCCCTGCCCCTCCCCACCTTTTTTATTGATTTTTATTAATGAATCCAGAGGCACTTTACCATGCAACTGAACTTATATATTTTTAATTTTAAAAACATTTTTGTTCCAGTCTCTCAGTAAGTTATTGAAACTTGCCTCAAAGTTGAGATATTCTGTCATGGCCTAATGAATAGATGAGGTGACAAGTATACACCACTGCACCTGGATAAGGGTGGCAACTGTTACACCGAAGCAGTCCTTATTTTTATTTTTTAATATATTGTTATTAAAATGTTTAAACACTCACAAAAATACAAGTACATGGAATACCATCCCACCCTTTTCTGTTATCACACTGTTTAAAAACTTAGCTCTAAAGTACTAAATATGGAAGGATAACTCTTGACCAGGCCAGCATATGATCAAATGTACAGTACGGATTAAAAAAAAAAAAAAACTTTTAATTTAAAGAAATGTACAAGCTTTTGAATTTTTCTGAAAATGCACCTTTTTTCATACGTACTTCATTATGGATAGAAGAGGAACGATGTAAATGACAAGAAGAGCTCATGAAAAAACAAGATGTGAACTTTTAGCAGATTCTGGATGGGGAGCCAAGGTAAATACAAATAACATTTAATCTCAATTCAGTAAGAATTAAAAACTTTCTGCTTCATGTAAGCAGGGTTACATTTTCAAGAGGCTGGACTGTGGTACCTGAAGTCTTCTGTACCATCCTGGATGACATCACCTGCTAGCCCAACCCCATCCTGGAAGGGCATCCAGCAGCATGTAGGGAAGGCTCTAGGGTGACTAGGGGTAGTGGGAGGTGTTTTATTCTTTGTCAAAAGAAGTTCCAGGGGACCAGCACAGTGTTGCTGAGGAAGGTTGGGGTGAAAAGGAAATGGGGGAGGGGAGACCATTGATGCCTGTTCAGGGGTTCTGTGCAGAGCAGAGTAAGTGGAGTCTGGGTGTTTGTTGGGGGCAGCAGCTTTTCAGAGGTGATAGCATGCCAAGCTTGGGAACTGGGAGGGCTTCAGGGTGTGGGAAGCACACTTGGACTTGAATAAAGGAGAAATTTCTTACATAAATAAGTGTCTGGAAGCGGTGTCATTTGAAGTCAAGGTTCAGAACGTGAGCTGTCAGTGGTTGTGTTTCCTCTGAAGAAGAACTTGCAGGTTTTTAGTGCAGGTCTGTACTTCACCTGATTAGTCTCAGGAGTGGTTATTTCCTTTTTCACTGATCGATCATCCCAGTTGAACTGAATGGTAGTGATCCACTCTTTTGTATGCTAAAGATCTCCACATCGATGCACAGCTTAATGTTGCCAGAAACATTTTGTGTACTTCTTTCTTGACTTTTATTTGGTCTTTCCCAATAAGCAGAGTAGCTGTCCAATGTTGTTTATTAACATGGTCCCCAGCATCTATACAGACATTTAGACAACTGTAGATCCTTTTTGAAGTGCGTGATGAGATGACTTTGAGTCCAAATAGAATTCATGCATGTGCAATTAAGTACTCAAAAGTATTTTGACCCTGAGGGGGACCATGACATTCTCAAGTAGGAAAGAAAAAGAATGCTGCAGCATGAGCCTTCAAGATATCTCTGAACAGAAAAGCATTATATGTTGAGAAAAAAATTAGCTATGTATTGAGATTTGTGTGTATCTTTTCTAGGTAGAAGAATCTAGAATTGTTTTAGTTTAGCCTTGATCTGATAGTACTGTAATAATGGTGAGGACATTGCCTTTCCTTTTCTTATCTTTCTTGCTTCCAGTTTCCTTCTGTATATAAACTTAAAAAAAAAAAAAGTCGAGATTGAGTGTAGTTCTTATTTTCTCTCTCCTTCTTTTGTAAATGATGTTTATATTTTGACCAGTAGAAACTTAGATGTACCAGAGTTGTACATATTTGTGGTAGTTAAATATATTAACGTGGTTATTTTAGCTCATTCTGTTTGTGCTCAGTTTTTATAAATGTATCCCTCTTGTCTGAATGCTTAGTAACACATTGTGGTTGGTATTAGAAGTGTATGGAAATAGCAGCACCGTTGCCTCTGATCCTTGGCCTGGTAGTTTTCAGGGCTTGCTTGCTGAGTAGGAGAAGTTTTACGAGCCTCAAGTCAGTGAACTGGTTTCTTGTGAAGAGTATTTCCTGATAGGGTTGCACTCTAAATTCCATTTCTGTGTATGACAGGTTGTGAGGTTGTGTTGATGGGATGGGACACCAAGTATAATGGGAAGAATGGTGCTCCAATGCTAAGGGAATGACTCCTAGAAACATCAGTTCTCACACTCAAACCAAGTGTGATCTTGCAGGTGCTGGAGAGAGAATCTGAGGCTGACCCTGAATCAGTGGATTGGAGACACTTGGAGACCCTGCCTCAAGCTAGGAGGCACTGGTTTGCAGTTGAGCAGAAAGGCAGTGTGGGCTCTGGTTCAACATCCACTTGGCAGACACCATCACCAGTGCTTAAGGATGGAAGAGAGCCCCCCGATCTGGATTCTGCTTGACTCCAGGGGAATGACACAAATTGGAGGTTAGTTGTGGCCTACGTGATGGGGAAGTGTGCTCCTGAATATTGCTACTGGGAGGACCACCTGCCTTCTACATGCACCACAGGGCTTTGGATGCCTGGAAGCCCTGGGATATGTATTTAGGTATTAGTGAGCAGCAGGAAAGTGGGAGGCAGTGGGAGCTTCCAGAGAGGGGAATTGGTAAAATGCAGGGCCCTGTCAGGACAGGGTTCTTGTGGGGATTAGGCTGGAGTGCTGGGAGGGGAAGCAGTGGGAGGCAGTGCAGGGGCTACTGGCTGAGGAGTAGCAGTTTGAGTCTGGACATTGGCTGATTAATCTTTGAAGAGGTTAGAGTATGCCAAGCCTGGGGACACACACCTGTAGGGATGTGTGTCCTCAAGGATGTAGGGCCTGTACCTCAAGGATGTAGGGTGAGGTAGGGTTATTACATGGAGGAGGAAGTGTTTTATGGTGAATGATTGTGGGCATTGGTTAGAGAGAAACTTCCTTTTGTTATTAAGCATATTGAAATAGCAAATAAGGGGCTGGGGATGTGGCTCTAGCGGTAGCGCGCTCGCCTGGCATGCGTGCGGCCCGGGTTCGATCCTCAGCACCACATACAAACAAAGATGTTGTGTCCACCAATAACTAAAAAATAAATATTAAAAACTTCTCTCTCTCTCTCTCTCTCTCTCTCTCTCTCTCTCTCTCTCTCTCTCTCCCTCCCTCCCTCCCTCCCTCTCTCACTCTCTCTTAAAAAAAAAAGAAATAGCAAATATGAAATCCGGGTTCTGAAAATCATTTAGCACTTTTTTTCCTCAATGAGGAGTCTCCTGCAAACTTGTGACTTTTTCATCGTAGTCAATAGGTCATAGCTGGTTGGTAGGGTTTTATTGTTTTGTATACCAGTGACTCCTATAATTGAAAACAAGCTTACCTTGCCCAAAGCTCTTTTTGTATCTCTTCTGGTACTTTAAATTTTATTTTACCTTTGCCAATAAACAGTGTCTTTCCACTGACATTTGTCATCAAGTTGTGCAAGCTGAGTACTCAGTAACTTTGCTTTCTTTCCCATTCAATGTTTTAAGCTCATCCATCTTTAAAACTACCTTGCCACTGAAAAGCTGAATATCCAGGTGTCCTGGTGTAAATGCCAGTATTTTGCACTTTGTACCCTCAACCCCTGACAACCACAGCATGCCAAGATGGAGGATCCTATCTTGGTTAGACCTACAGCTCCAGGAGCAAAGCTTCTTCTTTTTTTGTGCTTGAAGAATGCTGGCAGCTGGCTTGGATCAGGGAGGCCCAGCAATTGAGAAGCAAGATATCACAGGAGCTAGAATAGTGTCTGGATCTTCTAAGAGACCCTGCAGTGTAGGCCCCTCCCTCAAATTTCACAAGTTGCTTCTCTAGGAGCTTAGGTGTATGCCTGAAGCAAGTGAGATTGATCAGTACCATGAAGTGGACCTTCTAAAAATCACAAGTACAAAGAGAAAAATGAAAGACCAATATCTAAGATCAGTGTTGTTAAAAAACAGATGTATAGGGGCTGGGGTTGTGGCTCAGCGGTAGAGCACTTGGCTTGCACATGTGAGACCCTGGGTTTGATCCTCAGCACCACATAAAAATAAATAAGTGAAATAAAGTTATTGTGTGCAACTACAAGTAAAAAATAATTTTTTTAAAAAAAGAAAGAAACAGATGCTTAGTGCTAGTCTGACTTACTCATATATTGAGGTTTGGGGTTTGAGAGAAGAGGAAGTTGTTCTGACCAAGGAAGTAGAAGCTGTGAATGGATGGGGTCTTCGTATTTTTGAAAAAATTGAATTTTCTGGTGATTGGTCTTTGGCTAACACCATGCACCCCATTTTCCAAGAACAGGCCTTATGATGATGACCCTGGTAGGTGATTACTGTGTGTGTGAGTATTGCATATCGTAACATCATCTCTGCTGCTGGTGACATCAGCATTCTGCTCATGAGCCATTATCAATGTGTGCCTCTTTGGTAGATCTGTTTGGAGATGTGGAAGTTCCTGCAGTACTGTTTGCTAGTCAAGACATGATGTTGTTGGTCCTGGTGCATCAGTAGCTGATCAGAGCAGACTGTGTACTTGCATCTGTATTGGAGAACCAGCCTTTGAACATGGACTTGAGGATATTTGAGGAAGGAAGCTGTGACATACAGCAGAATTTGAGCAAAAACAAAGATGGAAAAATGGTTATTGATATGGTACTTGGGATAGATATTTCAAAACTCAATAATCTACTAATAGATGTGAAAACCATGACTGACATGAAGAAAGTGCGGAATTCTGGGATTCTTCTGAGAGAGTGCCAGGAGCCCTCCACTCACTCACTGCACTCTGTTCTGCCTTCTCGCGACTTATGAATGAACTCTCTCCATAGCCTCAGTTGATACATGTGCAATGTTTCTTTCCTCTGGCACTTAAATCATCTGATGTTTTTTAGGGCATAAATATTGTTTTTAACTTATTCCTCATTGAGAGAGAATTCTCAGAAATTTCAGGGCATTTTTATATACTCCAAAGTACATTTCTTCCTGTAGCTACTGCTTTACCCTCTTACATCTTTGTAACCAGTCAGGTGGCTCATCACTGTGTGATCTTCTTTCTATTTTTATGTGATCCCTGTTTGTTCTTCATTTTTCTCTCTAGCTTTTTCATAGGGTATAAAACATCCAAACTTTTGCATTCTGTGTCTGATTATGTCACTGATCATGTCATTCCTTGTTCCATTCATTACTTTGCTGGACATAGCATTCTTGGTTGGTGAGTATATACTTTCAAAGCTTGAAATACTTTATTCCAAACCCCCTTGATTTTAGAGTCTGAAGTGAGAAGTTTGAAGTGAAGCTTATAAACGTAAATTAAATTTGTACAAACAAATATAATTTTATCTAAATGTGACCTAATGTTTTTTTGTGTGTATGTTTTACTATTTTTCTTTATTTCCATTGTTAGGTCCTTTGATTATAATATGTCTTTCAGAGCTGCTTTTTATCTTAATATTTTTTCTTTGGGATTCTTTATGTATAGTGTATGTATATGTCTATCTTATTTTTAATGTTTGAATTTACTTTTAGTGTTATTTTATCAAAAAGGTTAACACCATTAGCCTGAATCTCTATGTTCTTCTCCACCTTTGGCCAAGATTTTCTATTTGACCTTGAGCCCAAAGCAGTGGTGTTTGCAAACCATGTACTGAAAGTTTTGAAAATGTAAGTAAAAATAAACTTTCCTTCTTAAAATTGTTGTATGGTATATTAGTCATATTAATGGATAATTATTAACACGGAAGGAGATACTTTTTAATCAAAATTTTGAGCTATTGTTTTTTTTTCAGTTTATTCTTTTCCAGGTTTTAAGGCTATTTTGAAGTGGAACTTAATGTATCTCAATTTTATATATTAAGATTTACATTTTCATTTCTACTGGTTTTGCTTCAATGTTGAGTTTCTCTTCAAAGTCAAATTGGAAAAAATTGATTGAGACTATAAAATTGATCCATTAGATCCTCCAGGAAATATTCTTATTTAATATGCATAAGCTTATCTCAAATGATTTGGAGAGTTCTTCAGGATGGGCCACTTGATTTGAAGAGAAGGAAAATTTAAATTAAAAGCTTCAAGTTATAAATGCATTTTGGAACCAACTCATATCCTTCTCAGCTATATTGGTGTTTATATATTGTGACTTGTTAACCACCTGTGGGAAATTTCACTGAGCTGTTCCAATTATTATCTTGCAACTGTTGTTTTAATATTAAGTGATATTTTTCTCAAGACAAATCATAAGTATGTTTTCCACTGATATTTTGTAGCCATATTCACTACACAGTTTTTAAATAACAGATACTTTTACCTCTAAATCTATTTTCTGACAGGATACAGTTAGCAAATATTTTGTGGATTTGTATGGGAAATTAAATAACTCTACCCAATGAAAAATATAAACATTTGACCATGTATCTGAATCAAAAACATCAAGGTATGTTTCTATTGTAGATATAATAAAATAAGATTTTGAATCACTTCTTATTCATACTTATAAACCATTCTTTTAAAAATGATTGTAATAGAGTGACATGAATTTAATGAAATTCTTAAAACTATATGAGCATCTCAATTACAGTTGAATGGCATTCCCTTGTCCTTCATTAATACTTGACCATATGACACAGAATGAGAATTCAGTAATGAACTTTCCTATGGTTGGAAGAATGATTGATATTAGTGTAGAAACAGAGGATCTGTCCGTGAAACATAAATGCTCTTCAGCAGGGAGTAAATGCTCATATAATTAAATACCTATAACTATAAGCTATCATAACTTCTATATTATGATATGTAAGTAAGTCATTTTATGTTGCCTTTATAAGGCATATGGATATGGTTACTTTTATAGTTTTTTATTTTTTGATTCTTATTCCTTTGTTATTCAGAAAGTTTTTCCTTGGAACCCATTTTTTGCATTTAGCACTATTTTGGATGCTGGAAAATATATAATAGCATTTTTATTTGGTATTTAATATTTTTTACTTTTAATATTGGACAGGTTGTCTATCCCTTTCTGTTTTACATCATGAATATATCTGTAGGGATGTCGAATTGGGGTTAAATTAAATAAAGGACCCAAACAAAAAGCACTTGAATTAGAAAACCACAAGCCATTATATAAAGAGCATAAATCATGCTGTCTTTAGTTAAGTGGGTCCACATTTAGAAGGTCAGGGGCTCACCCTGCTTATGAATAGGTTGAGTTCTTTTGTGAGTCTTGAGTGTTGTAATCTATCTATCTATCTATCTATCTATCTATCTATCTATCTATCTATGTCTATGTTTAGTACAATAATATATATATGTATGTATGTATATATATATATATATATATATATATATATATATATGCAGAAATACTTATACATACATGTTTATGTATGGAATAGGACTTCCAAGAGATAGATCAGCATAAAATAATTATAGATATTTGTAGATTTTTAAGCTGAAACATAATCAATTCCCACTGGCTATTTTTTTTTCAATATTTTTAAAATGTGTGCATTATAATTGTACATAACAAGGATTTGTGTTATATATTTATACATGCACAAAATTTAACAATATAATTTGGCCAATATTGCTTCCCAGCACTTCTTCCCTTCCTGCATAACTCTAAACCCTTGGTCTTTTTCTTTAATTATCTCCCTTTGATTTTCCTGAGATTATCCCCCACACCTTTCTATTTCTTTTTCCATTCTAGCTTGCACATATGAGAGAGAGCATATGATCCTTGATCTTCTAAGTTTGACTTATTTTGTTTAATATTATGGTCTCCACCCATTTTCCTGCAGATGACAAAATTTCATTTATTTTATGGCTGAATAAAGTTTCATTTTATCTCACTTCTTTTTGAATTCCTAGCATTAGGCATACAGGAAAGCTAGTGTTAGTCCATCATATTGATGATAGTAATAGCACAGCCCTCCTTTCTCGTTCGCCTACAATTTTGGTGTTCCTCATGTGTGCTTGTCATGGTCCTTGTGGGTAATCTTTCATCCTTGTGGTAGAATAGTATAACTTGCTGTAAGGATGAAGGATACTAAGCCAGAGAAGGAAACAGATGGCTGTGGAGGGAACTCCATTAGTTTGACTCCATGCCCATCATCATTTTTCCTTGAGAAGCGTGGGTGCCAATTTTAAGCCATAAAATGTCTGCAGTATGAGGATTGCCTTCATCTTATAAAATTTTATTCTTCTTGTCTGTATCACAGTATTTTTCACACATGAACTATAATTCTGTATGTAGCATAATTTTGATAATTATTTGACTTTCTTATTTTTTCTGATTGGGGATATGTTAGTATTATAATAAGATTTTTCATTAATGAAATAGGCGGATTGGATCAGGTGATTTCTAATTCTGCTTTCATCTTTAATACACCTTTTAATTTTTTATGCTGGGAGCCATCAGCCAAGTAGGTATGACAATTTCCTTGCCAGCATAACCCCATGTTTCTTTAGCGGAAGGACTCATGGAAATAGGACATTTTGCAGCTACATTGCATGTAAAGTGACCTTGCTCAAGGACCAGGGCGGATCCATGTTTAGGGTGTTCCCGGTTTAGCATAATAGGAGATTAGGGTGTTCCCCGTTTAGAATAGGGCGTATCCTGCTGCCTGAGTTCCTCTTGAGTTCTTAGGGTCAGGCAGTATATTTGGGAGACAGAAGCCCAGGAGGTGTGGATTTGGGCAGAGAACCTGGATTCCCCCAGAACGTGTTTGTAGACGGCCGGTGTGAGTTCGGGAATAAAGAATTGCTGTTTGAATCTCCAAGCTGTGTGGTGGCTCGTGATTTGTGCCCAGCCAGCGACTGCAGCATCTGGTGGCTCATACGTGGAATGCCTGAAGCTTGGGGGTAAGTGAAATTGCTCGCCCCTGAGGGAAGGCAAGAGAATGGGTGACCATTTCAAAAAATAATGTGTTCTTCTTTTGATTTATTTTGTTTTTCTTTCAAGCTGCCTATCCCTAGAAATTTCTCAGGCAAACTGGAAAAAATGGTTGACTGAAGGTTTGAAGTTTGTCGGCTCTGAGGAAGAGAAAATTGATACAACGATTTTTTATTCCATTTTTGTTTCATTCAGTTTTGATTTTGTTTTGTGGTATCTTATTGGGTTGCGTTTTCTTTATAGTAGATTAAAACAAACTGAAAAGATGTTAAGTAAATTGTTGGAGGTTCAGAACATGGAGAAAGACATTTTAGATCAAGCAGAAGAGAAGGTCTCTCGAGCTAGTCAGACAGAGAAAGAAAATTTAAAGGAAAAGGGGTTGTTAGGAAAAAGGCCACAACAGGAGGCTGTTACTAACTCCGTTTTATCACAATAGGGTGTAATTCAACCAACAGCCCCACCGATAGAGACAGCTGAGTGGCCCTCAAACCTTGTAGTTGATAATTGGGATCCTGAGACAGGACCTCAAAGATTAGCATGCCCTGTACTTGAACAGGTAGGAGGGCAACGAATTCACCGTGCTTTAGATTTTAAAACAGTGAAGCAGTTAAAGGAGGCTGTAACAACCTATGGTCCCCAAGCTCCCTTCACGGTAAGCATGGTCGAGTCCATTACTAACTTGGACATGACACCAGAAGATTGGGCTAGCATGTGTAAATCTGTGCTAAATGGAGGACAATATTTGTTATGGAAGGTTGCCAATGAGGAATTTTGCGCAGAGACAGCTAGGCGAAATGCAGCAGCCGGTTACCCTCAAAGAAATCTAGAAATGTTGCTAGGGAAAGGACCTTATGAGGGTCAGCGGCAACAAATTGAATATGATCCTGCTATATATGCACAAATTGCTGCAGACGCAGTTAGGGCATGGAAGACTTTACATGGACATGGAGATTTACAAGGTCAGCTATCTAAGGTAATACAGAGAGCTAATGAAACTTACGCTGACTTTGTAGATAGGCTAATTCAAATGGCTGCCAAAATTTTTGGGGATACGGAACAAGCAATGCCATTAATAAAACAACTGGCTTATGACCAAGCAAATCGTTGCTGCAGAGAGGTTATTAGACCATGGAGACATGAAGATTTAAACACATATATTAAATTATGTAGAGATATTAATGAATAAGGGCAAGTCTTGGCAGCTGCAGTACAACAGGCTTTAGATGCCAGGCCAAAAACATGCTATGATTGTGAACAAACAGGACATTATAAAAGGAGTTGCCCCATAGGAGGAGGTTTTAACAAAACTAGGTATCAAAGAAATAAAATACCGGGTATTTGCGCACGATGCCGTAGAGGGAGACATTGGGCTAATGAATGCCGTTCTCAAACCACCATAGAGGGTACTTCCTTATTTAAAAATGGACAAGGACCAGGTATTTACCCACGATATCATGGAGAAAGGCATCAGGCTTCATTGCCAAAAAATGGACAAGGGGGCCCAATACTCCGGGGCCCACAACCACAAATATACGGGGCAGTGGAGGAACCCAGCAACACCATCAGGGTAGTGCCCAGGACACATTGTCCATTAAATCCCTCATCAGACAAACCCGAGGGAGCGCAGGGTTGGACATCTGCGCCTCTGCCAGAGCAGTACTAACTCCAGAGATGGGAGTTCAAATCATTCCCACAGGAATAAAAGGACTTCTTCCCCAAGGGACAGTAGGCTTATTATTGGGACGTAGTTCATCTACATTAAAAGGACTTATGATAAGTCGTGGGGTAATTGATCCCGATTATGTAGGTGAAATAAAAATTATAGCTAGTTCTCCAAGAGGTATATCAGTAATTTCACCTGGAGATAGAATAGCACAGTTGTTAATAATACCCAGCCTACATAATAAATTTCCTAGTCATAGTGTAAAAAGAGGTTCCAGGGGATTAGGCTCCACACTTGTTGATTGGGCTATGCAGTCTTTAAATTCAGATTCTCGCCCAATGTTAAAACTAAATATTCAAGGACACGACTTTAATGGGCTACTGGACACAGGTGCTGACCTTAGCATCATATCTAGTCAGGAATGGCCAAAACATTGGCCATTATAACAAGCCACTCAAATGCTTTGAGGCCTAGGAGTGGCTACTAATCCCCATAGAAGTGCAATGGTATTAGACTGGAAGGATCCTGAAGGATGTGAGGGAACTATACAGGCATATGTATTGGATCATCTTCCTATAAATTTATGGGAACTAGATGTCCTAGATCAATTAGGTTTGACGTTAACAAATAACATCAATCCTAATGCGCCCACTACTAGGGCTAGACAAGGTTTTAGGAAAGAAAAAAGATTAGGAAAACAAGGACAAGATATAGCAGCACCAATTCAAATAGATCAAGGAACAAACAGACATGGGTTGGATTTTCAGAAAGGGCCACTGAGATAATAAAAATTATTTGGAAATCAGAAAGACCAGTGTGGGTTCCTCAGTGGCCCCTGACTAAAGAAAAGATACAAGTAGCCCATGATCTGGTCAAACAACAATTAGCGGAAGGACATATACAACCTTCCATATCTCCCCATAATACTCCCATTTTTGTCATTAAAAAAGAAATCTGGTAAATGGAGATTATTGCAAGATTTAAGAGCCATTAATAATGAGATGGTTATTATGGGACCTGCTCAATCAGGGATTCCTCAATTGTCTGCTTTGCCAAAAACCTGGCATGTTTTAGCCATAGATATTAAAGATTGTTTTTTTTCAATTCCAATTCATCCCGAGGATAGTCCACGTTTTGCATTTACTATCCCTGCATTAAATCATGAAGGTCCTGATCACAGATATGAATGGAAAGTACTCCCTCAAGGGATGGCTAACAGTCCAACTATGTGTCAAATACATGTTAAAAAAGCAGTCCAGCCATTTAGAAATCAAAATCCTGAACTACAAATATTTCACTATATGGATGATGTATTATTGGCACATAAAGATAAAAACATACTGCTGGAATGTTATGCCACACTTACAAACTTATTAAAAAATTATAATCTAGAGATAGCAATAGATAAAGTACAATTAAATTTTCCAATTAATTATTTAGGAGTTCTATTATCCTCAACCATGGTCCGTCCACCAAAAATTCAAATACGAGTAGATCAACTCAAATCACTTAATGACTTTCAAAAGTTATTGGGAGACATAAATTGGATAAGGCCTTATCTAGGCATACCAACAGGAGAGTTGGGACCTTTATTTGATATTCTAAAAGGTCCATCAGATCCAAACTCACCTCGCATGTTAACTCCTAAAGCAAGAAAGGCATTGAAAATTATTGAAACATATATGGAAAATATAAATTTGGATAGAATTGATATAAGTTTGCCTTTATTATTTATTGTACTACCAACAAAAAATATTCCTACAGGAGTATTTTGGCAAGAAGGTCCATTATTGTGGATACATTGATCTTATTCTCCTAACACTATTCTTACTAGGTATCCTGAGGCTGTAGGACAATTAATACTCAAAGGAATAAAAGCAGTGAAGGGAGTGTTTGGAATTTCTCCCAATAAAATTATTACTCCATATACAATGGATCAAATTGATGAGTTAGCTAATGAGTTAAATACTTGGGCAATAATCATGTGTAAATCTAATGTTTCATTTGATAATCACTTACCATCTAATCCTTTGTTGTCTTTTTGGTCTAAGCATCCTGTAGTTTTTCCAAAAATGACAAGAAAAACCCCTATCATGAATGCTCCAAATATATTCACTGATGGGTCAAATAATGGAACAGCAGCAGTAGTTACCCCTGATCAAACTTTTACATTTTTAGTACCCAAACAATCAGCTCAAAAGGTAGAGCTTAATGCAGTTTTACAAGCCTTTTTGATGTTTAAAGATTCTGTATTTAATTTATTTACTGATAGTCAGTATGTAGTTAATGCTATAGTATCTCTTGAAGATGCTGGTAGGATTTCCTCTTCCTCTACTGTTTTCTCTTTGTTTTCCACTATACAAAGTCTAATCTGGGACAGAAAAGATTCATTCTTTATAGGACATATTAGGGCACATACAGGATTGCCTGGAGCCCTTAGTTTGGGCAATGATTTAGCAGATAAAACTACACATGACATACATATTTTCTCTACGCTAGAAGAAGCTACAAATTTTCATAAAAGATTCCATGTTAATGCTAATACTTTACAAAAGCATTTTAAAATAACTAAGGAACAAGCCAGACATATAATAAAACAATGTCAAAATTGTGTGACCTTTTTACCACAAGTTAATCTTGGAGTCAATCCTAGAGGACTGATACCTAACCATATTTGGCAGATGGACGTCACACACTTGCCAGAATTTGGAAAATTAAAATATTTACATGTTACAGTTAATACTTCTTCCGGATTTTTGATGGGCTCCCTTCATGCTGGAGAAAAAACTAAAGATGTTATAGCTCATTGCTTACAAAATTTTGCCACTGTGGGCATTCCTAAACAGTTAAAAACCGATAACGGTCCTGGCTATACCTCTACCTCTTTTAAACAATTTTGCTCATCATTTGGTATTACTCATATAACAGGAATCCCATACAATCCACAGGGACAAGGCATGGTTGAAAGAGCTCATCAAACTATTAAAATGTACTTATTAAAGCAAAAAGAGGGAATTGGAAGGGGGTATATATCCCCCAAAGATAAACTTAAAATAACGCTTTTTACTCTAAACTTTTTAAATTTGGATTTATCAGGACTTAGTGCTGCGGAAAGGCATATGTATCCAAAAAATGTACATAAGCCTAAAGTACTTTGGAAAGATATTCTAACAGGACAATGGAAAGGTCCTGACCCAGTGATTGTCTGGAGTCGGGGCTCTGTTTGTGTGTTTCCACAGGGAGAACAGCAGCCGATTTGGATTCCAGAAAGACTAACTAAAATGATTTCTACAGATCAAAAAGAAGATAATTTGACTCAAATCCATAACAGCTGATATCCAGAACTCCAAATTGGCCATTCTTACATCTGTGACAGTGATTAACCAGGATGCTTTTTTCAATATCTATTTTATTATTGCATTTTTCCACATCATAAGGTTCTATTTTATTTTTTGAGCTCATACACACCTAGGTTAATGTTTTTTTGATCAGTTTTATTTTTTGACTGTGGAGTATTTAAACATTGCAATGGAGATTTCACCTAGGTAAAGCTACAAGGCCTTTATTATTATCTTATATGTTGTACGTTTGTTTGCACATTTGTGTTTTGTGTTGTATGTCTGTGTGTGCGTATGTCCATATTTCATATATGAGGAGCGCTCATGAGAAAATGGATCCGAATAATTTTTTTTATTCACGTGATTTAAATGGCTTAATTTAAATTAGGTAAACAGCTGTTAAGGATTGTTTTTAAAGGAAGTTAACAGATCTGTTTGTTTACTTTCACCTTTCCTTTTCACTATATTTAATAATTCTTTTCAGGATAATGTCTCTTTAGCATCATTGCCAGAATTCCTATCTTCATCCCAATGGATATAACTCAACAAGTATGCTCAATCAAGGAGTTAACTTACTTTGGGAGGAAACGGACTTTGGGAGGAGACGGACATATTGATAGATTCCTCCACTTTAAACCGCTTGCAGAACTTGCCTGGACTATGTAACTATCGTTTAGTGCAACAAATTGTGGTAATGCTGGCATATCTTTGCTGATGGTGTCACCAGTGATGCAATTTTTATTTCCTTGCCAGCGCAACACATGTTAATTATGATAATGCTGGCATATCTTTGCTGATGGTGTCACCAGTGATGCAATTTTTCCAAAGGAACTGTCAATTGGCTTGGTGTCATGGCATTTCTGTATCCTCCTCCCTTCTGCTAGTGATGGTCTAAATTTGGGGGCCAATGGCTATATGTTGGACCGGTAGTCAGTGACGGGTATGATCCAATTGCAGTGGTATCAACCTAAGACAGGAGGCTGATGCCTAAATATCTGTTTTCCGATGATGGGTAAGAACCATATGTTGAATTGGACAACCTACCAGGCACGGTCCTTAAGCCACATTAACCTCACTCCCCCACTGGCACCAAGACCAAATTTGGGGGCCAACAGAGGTGAGGCAAAGAACCTCACCCCCCACTGGTGCATAGACCTATCCACAAGTATGGCTGTATGCTGGACCGGTAGTCAGTGACGGGTATGATCCAGTTGCAGTGGTATCAACCTAAGACAGGAGGCTGACGCCTAAAGGTCAGTTTCCCAATGACGGGTAAGAACCATATGTTGAACTGGACAACCTACCAGGCACGGTCCTTAAGCCACATTACTTGTTGTTTAATTAATCAGAAGGGGGGAGATGCTGGGAGCCATCAGCCAAGTAGGTATGACAATTTCCTTGACAGTGTACCCCCATGTTTCTTTAGTGGAAGGACTCATGGAAATAGGACATTTTGCAGCTACATTTCATGTAAAGTGACCTTGCTCAAGGACCAGGGTGGATCCGTGTTTAGGGTGTTCCCGGTTTAGCATAATAGGAGATTAGGGTGTTCCCCGTTTAGAATAGGGTGTATCCTGCTGCCTGAGTTCCTCTTGAGTTCTTAGGGTCAGACAGTATATTTGGGAGACAGAAGCCCAGGAGGTGTGGATTTGGGCAGAGAACGTGGATTCCCCCAGAACGTGTTTGTAGATGGCCGGTGTGAGTTCGGGAATAAAGAATTGCTGTTTGAATCTACAAGCTGTGTGGTGGCTCGTGATTTGTGCCCAGCCAGCGACTGCGGCACTTTTACAGTTATTTGATATGTGATTTTTTTTCCTGAGCACCTAAAAACATTTTTTATTCATTCTATTTAGTTGTACATGGCAGTGGAATGCTCTTTGACACATCATACATAAATGGAGTATAACTTCTCATTCTTCTGGTTGTACATGACGTAGACTCACACTGGTCATGTAGTCATATATGCACATAGGGTAATTATGTCAGATCCATTCTGCTATTCTTCCTACCTCCATTCCTTTTCCCCTCCCTTCACTCCCCTCTGCCTTTTCCACAGTACCTCCGTTCATCCCTAGGAACCCCAACCCTTATTGTCAATTAGCATCTGAAATTCAGTGAAAACATTCAGCCTTTGGTTCTTTGGGATTAGTTAATTTTGTTAAGCATGGTATTCTCCAGCTCCATTCATTTACCACCAAATTCCATAATTTCATTCTTATTTAAGGCTGAGTAATATCTGGTTGTGTATGTATACCACATTTTCTTTATTCATTCATCTGTTGAAAGGCACTTAGACAGGTTTCATAGTTTAGCTATAACATTGATGTGGCTGCATCACTGTAGTATTCTGACTTTAAATCCTTTGGGTATGAACTGAGAAGTGGGATAACTGGGTCAATTCCAAGTTTTCTGAGGAATCTCCATGCTGCTTTCTTTAATGATAAATTGAAAATTTTCCTTCCCACCAGCAAGGTATGAGTGAACCTTTTTTCCTACTTTCCCCCAACATTTATTGTTGCTTGAATTCCTGATAATTGCCATTCTGACTGAAGGGAGATGAATTCTCAATGTAGATTTGACTTGCATTTTTATAATTACTAAAGATGAACATTTTTTTCATATATTTGTTGATTGTATTTTTTCTTCTGTGCAGTGTCTGTTCAGATCCTTAGTCCATTTATTGATTGGGTGGTTGTTATTGTTATTGTTGTTGTTGTTATTATTATTAGAAGTAGTATAAAGTTTTTGAGTTCTTCATATATCCTGGATATTAATGCTGTAACTGAGGTGCAGGTGGTAAAGATTTTCTCCTGTTCAGTAGACTTTCTCTTCATATAATTGTTTCTTGAGCTGAGAAGAAGTTTAAAGGCTGCTTCTTTGATTCCATCCCATTTATTAATTCTTGATTTTACTTCTTGTGCTTTACTGGTGTTGTTAAGAAAGTAAGTTCCTAAGCTTACATTTCTACTTTTTCTTCAGTTAGTTGCAGGTTCTCTCTGTTCTAATGCCTAAGTCCTTGATCCACTTTGAGTTGTGTGCAGGGTGAGAAGTAGGGTTTTAATTTCATTTTGCTACATGTGTATTTCATGTTTTCCCAGCACCATTTGTTGAAGATGCTATCTTTTCTCCAGTGTTTGTTTTTGGTGCTGTTTTATAATATTAGATAACTATACTTATGTGGGTTTTTTTCTGTGTCTTCTCTTTTTTACCATGGTTCTGGTACTGATTGTGATGCCTCCTGCATCACTTTTCTTGCTAATGACTTCTTTGCCTATTCTGATTCTCTAATATTTCCAAATGAGTTTTATAGGTGATTTTTCTATTTCTACAAAGTAACTCATTGGTTTTTTTATAGAAATTGCATTGAATCTGTATAGCACTTTGGGTAGTATGGTTAATTTGACAATACTAATTCTGCCTAGGGCATGGGAGATCTGTCCATCTTCAAAGGTCTTTAATTTCTTCCTTCAGTATTCTGTAGTTTTCATTGCAGAACTATTTTATACCTTTTCTTATATATATTCCAAAATATTCTATTGTTTTCTGAGGCTATTGTGAATGGGATATTTTTCTAATTTCTCTCTCAGTTCCTTTGCCATTGATATATAGGTACATAAATTATTTATGGGTGTTAATAACCCAATGAATTTTGATGTATTGTATTCCTGTTCCCATTTATTCCTGAAATTTTTGCTCCCCTGATTGTATCTGTGATCCAATCCTAATCCAGAGTTGTATATTTTAACCTCCACACATTAAAAAGTTTGTTTCTTGTCATTAACTTGTTATTTCTTTCATTTATGATCTGATAGGGTGCAAGAAGTTATCTCTATTTCTTGCATTTACCTTGTACTCAAAAATATGATTCTTTTTGGTTCAAGGGATTGAACTCAGAGGCACTTGACAATTGAGCCACATACTCAGCCTTATTTAGATACAGGATCTCACTGAATTGCTCAGCACCTTTTGTTTGCTGAGGCTGGCTTGGAACTTGCAGTTCTTCTGTCTTAGATTCCTGAGCGGTTGGGATTACAGGTGTGCTCCACCACGCCTGGCAATATGAATTATTTCAAAGAATGGTCATTGTTTGATAGAGAAGCAAATGAATTTATTGTTGATAGATTAAATAGTCCATAGATGTCTATTCAGTCTATCTGATTAATGTTTTCTATTTAGTTCTGAAGAAGCTAGGCTGGCAGGTTTTTCTTTTTTGGGTGGGAATAGTACAGAAAGGTTTACCCAAACCTCAGCAGTGCAAAGAGTATGCAGTGTGGTCCTCACAAGGCCTTTCATCTGCCACAAAAACTCTGTGTTCCATATGTGGCTCCCTCCAATTGTCACCTCAACCCCCCCCCCAACATCAGACCATTTTATAGTAATCTTGTTTTGTTTAAAAGCATTGACCCAGTTGTTGGGTATATGGCTTAGTGGTAGAGTGATTTAGCATGTATGAGAACCTGAGTATGGTGCTTATCTCTTTAAAAAATGACTTACCAAAATTATTCTTGCCAATGAAAAAACTTATCAAGAGAGATTGAGGGATACTGGTTGATGTGGGCCATATGTGGAGGTCCTGACCTGAAAGCCTAGAGAAGCAGAGAGTCCATGAGTGTCTCCATGCATCTATTCACTCATTTTGCAAATTTGACTGAGTCCTGGAGGCTAAAGTGCAGGTCAGTTATGTAGGTTAGAACAGTGTCCAAGATAGTATGTCTGGTCTCCTTCGTTTCAGTTAATATTTTAGGGGTAAAACAAATTAAGTACATTAAATACAATAAAGAAGGCCCTGTAAAGGACACAAACTAGGCATTCAGTGTTCACGGTTCCAAGGGTGGCTTGCTTCTGAGTGAGGGCGTCATTATTCTGTGATGACAGGAAAAATGGAAGCAAGGTGCTACCAGAGGCATTGGATTAAGTGCAGGGATATGAAATAATGCCACAGGCCCTGAGGGGAGGGAACAAGATCAAGGGAGGGTACAAAGGATCATGAAGATCACTGCCTGGCCATGGGGAGTGTGGACCATGGTGAGTATTTTGAACTTTATTCTAAGAGGAATAGGAAGTCATCTGTGCCTGAATCAGGGTGGGTGTCATTGGTTGGCTCCTGGTATAAACTTTCTTCATTGAACTGATTTTGTTTTAACCCAACTGTTATGTTGTTCTCCCATTTTCATTATATCAAGGTCTCTAATTTTTTGGACCATTCATTTAATGAAGACTTTTTGTGATCCTTTTGTAACCAAGTTTCTCTGATTCTTCTTGACCCTAGTAGCTTGAAAAGGTGCATGCACATTTGAAGAAACCATTACTTCTTCCAGACTTAAGGACTTATTTCAGGATGGGAAAGCTTTTTCCTGCGGAACAGTATGGGAGGACATGCTGACCTAGTATAGCACTAGTCTAGTGGCATGGAGCAACATCTTTGTTATCTAAGGTTGAAGGATGCATTGCTTCTCTTTTAGCAGGCACAACTTTTGGTAACATGAGAATCTTCATGGTCATTGGTGGCTAGAGCTATGGGAAATCTAGAGTTGCTATGAGGACTAGCTGGGTCATAGTTAGTGCCTCTAGATCCATGCAGAGAAGACTAGAAAAGGTGAAAGACATATGGGCCAGGCACTGTGCACACTTTGGTGCAGTGTCAGCTGCAGACATGTGCAATGTAGAGAGGCTACCTGTGGGCAGAGAAGTAGTAAGGAAAAGCTAGGACCAAGGACAGAAGCCAGGGCTGGCAAAGAGTGCCTATGAGGTGGGACCTAGTTTGTTAAAGCACAGGACTGTAGGATCAGATCTGATTGTAGACACATAGGGCTTCAGGGAAGGACCAAAAGCACAGCTTTGCCTGGCTGCTGTGTATCTACAGCTCTGGGGCCTAATCATGAATGCATAAAAGTAGAAACCTCAGCTGTGAATTCAAGTATGGTGGAAGGGACATGGAGGTGTTGAGGATGGCTGTAAACATGCACTATTTTTTTTGTGAGTGGAGCTGAGGAGAAACGTGAGCAGTGGCACAGAACAACTCTCTTCATGCAAAGCTACATGGTGGTGGTGATGGTTAATGGGAATCTGGGTGCTTACATATGTTAATATCACCATGAAACAGAGCTGGTGACACATGTGTATGTAACTTCAGAGGCTGCTAAATATGGTGAGCAGTGGCTCATGACAGGTGTTGGAAGTGGTATTGTGCATGTGCAACTGCCAGTCCAACATCTGGCAGGGTGCATGGATATGGCTGCAGGTGTACACCCATCACATGGGATTGTGCCTCCAGTATGGGCTGCAGCCTTCATGTTCTCATGCACAGAAAAAGGCTGTTTGGGGACCTTGGGTCTGGATTTGTGGCAACTACAGGTGAGGTTACCTTGGGTAGGCAGAATCTAGAAGTAGTGGTACAGGTGCTTGGAGACTGTGAATGCAAACACCTTAGAGGCTTTTTGTAGTAGGGAAAGATGCAGGGTTCCTCTGTGGCTGTTGGTTTCCTCAGTGGCAAAAACTACTGCAGTCTGTTTGGAGCAAGCACCTGAGGTATGTAATGGCAAACCCTGAGGGAATGCCAGAAATGATGGCTAGAGTTGTTTACAGATGGAGACAGTGCAGAGGTTGTGGGGGTTCTGGGCAGAGTAGCCACTGGGGACCATGATTTCTTCTGCTGCAAGTTGATCCATGTGTTGCACCACTTCTTCTTTGTTTCAGGTCATCTCCAAATAGCTCATCTGTTCTTCTCAGTAATCTGGGTTGGGAGAAACTGAATCAGGACATTTTGGTACTTTATTGGAAAACCTAGGGTGATGGTTGTCACACTATTCTCCTTTTGCTATTGAGTGGAACCGGTGGGCTGCTTACTTCCTCTTTGTGTTGAGCAGAGCTATGTCAGGGACTGGTTGATGCAGAAGAGTGACACTAAAATTGCTTTTGGTGCAGTAATTCTGTTGTTTTCTTCTAATCTGTTGCTTTAAATTAAATGCATTCCTGAATTTTTCCAGATTTTTTTTTAATGGACATCTTAAGTCAGGGATCTCCTTTTCTGCCATTTACTGAATAAAGTAATAGGAAGAGTGCAGTATTTGTTTCCTGCTGTGGACATAGGCAGCTGTGCAATGGCAGAGAGGATAAGTCCTGCCCACCCAGGTCTGGGTGTGGGGGTTCTCACCTGCCCGCCATTGAGGCCCACCTGAATCTGGTGGGTCATCTCACTCACTGTATGGGTATTGGGTGGTCTCAGGGGAGTGCCACCTGGTTCTTGATGGGGTCTGTACAGAATAGCCAGGCACTGATCACAGTACAGGGGGCGGGCCATCCAGGAGCCAATCACCTAGGGCCATGCAGATTGTGGAATGAGCACTTGTGTTTATTATTGTCACCTGGCAACGACTATTTTGCCAGTTGGTTGGCAGATAGCTAATGGAAGAGGTGCTTTTGTATGCCACTTGGCAGAGGTTGTTACCTAATTGTCTTTAGGATGGATAGAGCCTGGAGAAAGTTTTTTTATATAAGCCTGGGAGTCAAGTTTTTCGGATATAACCCTCTTGGGAAGATACACCAGGCTGCCAAAAATTGTGAGCTGGGAAGAATTAAACGTTATCTGGGACGTGGATGTCATATTGATAGCACCGATCATAAAAATAGGTAATAGGATCTGGGAGGCCAGGGACTGAGGGGTAAGGGACCAATGGGCTGATGGAATTGAAGCCTGCACCATCCAGGCTGTGCCAGTAGGAGCAGACCAGAAAGGATACCACTTCTCCTTTCACCAGAATATTTGACTTTAATATCCTGTGGAGTCCTCAATATCCAGGACCTGCAACCTTGGAAGTTCCATACCCAGGACATCTAATGGGCAGCTAAACAAAATCAAATTTTTAACTGGTTTCCCAGACACTTAAAATTTCCCTATAAGGTCACTGATTTAAAAAAAAATAAATACACACAACATCTTTTAATGTACACATTTTCAAAAGCATTGAAAAATGTTGTGTCCTGAGAGCCTCACAAGAACTCTGAATTGGGAAGATGGCTCCATGTTCTTTCTTCTTTTTTAATTTTTAAAATTCCTTCACACTAGTATATTTAGGGGTACACTAAAATAAGATTTTACTTATTTCTCACATGCTTAACTCACTAATTTATCAAATTCTTAGGATAACTCGGTGTCATCTTGATCATCAAACCATTTTCATAACAACAGTGTTGACAAGCCCTGAATTTTCTGCAAATACTTCATTAACTTCAGTTAGTGAAGTTAACTACCTTTAACTACCTTTCCACAGAGGACACTAGAGTTCATTGGTAGCTTTCACATTTTCCAAAACAACAAACACAGCATGCTATTTCAATTTTGTTATCACTTTAGACTAAAGTATAAAAGCATCTGCCAAAAGATTCTCACACAAAATTCCAAAATTGCTAATTCCACTATTCCAGTATCCTTTCCTGTAGTTATCCATTACTGTGTATCTGTTCAAGCATGGAGAGTAGAGCATTGGTTGAGAGCATCTAGGCAGTGCAGGCTCTCAGTCACCAGGGTCAAGGGAGTAGCACACAAAGGATGCCTAGTCTGTACAGAGCTGCCTGCTGCTGCTCTAATGTAGCTTGCCCTACTCTGTTCTGAAGGGACTAAGAGTATCAAAGGTAGGCCCTGCTTGTGGTTTGTGCAATAGAATACACATTGACCCCAAATATGAGCTCTCTCTGTGGTTATCAATTTCACAAAAAACAAAATATCAGTACATTTTTTAATTCCACACACAGTCATTTAGGGTCATGATTACACTAAGAAAATGTTTGCAATGAACAAAGACTTGCCATTCTGTGTATCAAAATACATTATTAACTTTCACAAATTACTTGTTTGCCAATGACCAAAAGATAAGTGACTGGAACAGGATAAAAAGAATACTCAAATATCTGGAAGAAGAGTAAAATGGAATTGGTAGGTAGGGGCATGTATATTATTAAATCATCTATTTGAGGAGCAATAAACAGCTCAAGCCATAATCAACAGCCCAATACCACTACTCTTCATCTTCAAAATATTGTAGCTGAGAAATTTATTCATTTGTTAGACTTAAATTCCTTCTATTGCCAAGGACATAAATATTTTTTCTATGTTCATATGTCACTATCACTTGAGCATCTGTAAAATTAGAGTATTTTATCTGATTTAAATTAGAATTCCAAGGTTGGAAATGTAGCTCAGTGTTAGAGCACTCTTTGCATGGCAAAGCAAAGGGTAAGGGTGCAATCCCCATCAAAACAACAACAATAACATTGTCATCATCATCAACATAATAAATTTTAAAAAGAGAGGTAGGAAAAAAAGAAGTCTTCTTTCAAATTCATTATTTCTTAGAACACCTTTGCCAACATGAAGAAAGCATTTATATTTTCTTCTAGTACATTTCAATATAGATATCCTATAGTGCATTTCATCTATTGTAGATATTACTACACATACATTTCTCATACATGTATATTTTACTTTAAATATGTAATTATAAGTTAATAATTTTGTTTTGGTGAGAATAGAAGAGAGCAAGTATAAAAGATTATTACTACTGAAAAAATAGTGCTTTACTTTATAAAAGTTTCACATAAAAATACTAAACTTCTCAACTTTTATAAAGTAAAGCATTAAAGAATTATTCTTTAATTCTATTCATTTGTACTCATAAAATGAATATGTTTTTAATGAGCAAGAAATGCACAGGTACTTATTTGTATTTGACATATTCTACTATCTCAGAGAACTCTTACATAAAAACTTTCTAGGTGTTACCAGTTAATTAAAACTGAAGTGATAGGACTCAATTTCAAATGAAACAGTTCTTTCTCCTTTTCAATCATGCATTCATGGAGGTAAGAAATTGTAAACGTCCCTTGTGAAAAATTAAGACAGTATTAAATACTGAACATTGAAAATACCTGATTCATATATAAGTCCCATATATATAAATACTGAATTAATTTAACCATACTAATTCATTTGGGTTCTTTTTCCTTCGGCATTAAGTTTGCTTTCGGTTTGGCCTTTTACTGTTGTTATTCAGCCTACTTTACCTTTCATACTTTTAAAACTGAATTTAAATGCCATCCATGTCATGAGAACTGCCATAAATCTATTGTTTGTCTCACATTTCACTTAAGGTAAGGCACCATGAATTATGATGGTTCTTTATTTTGTTTATGAAGAAAAAATTAAATGCTGCCAATTATAGTTGTAATGCAGCCCAAATTATTAGTGGGATTCCATTGTCAGTGTTGTTAAAATGATAAGAAAAAAAATCATCTTAGACTCATTGAAATACATAGTTTTTAAAATACATTTTTAAAAATCACTACAATACTACTAACTTATTAATTGAAATACTCTTAGTTGATAAAAAGCAATAATATTGATTACAATAGCTACCAATTTTGGAGCTGTTGCTTGTGCTACAAACTCTTCAGATGTTTTTCATAGATTCTCCATTAAGCATCCTGGTAGTATCCAGGGAGATACTCATTTTAATCCTTACTTTTTAGGAAATTGAGGGACAGTAAAACTGTGGGATAACTAGTACATCACAGAGCCTAAAGTAGAATTCAAACTGAAGATGAGCTAAATCTCAAGTCCATCTTCTTTCTAGGCAAGTGGGCTACTCTGCTCTGGGAATGTGGTTCTGTGGTAGATCCCTTCCTTACCTAGAATGTTTCAGGACTGGGTTCCATCCCCCGCAATATGAAAACAAAGCAAACAAAAATAAGTAAAATCAATGGAACCAGGCACAGTCGCACATACCCATGATTCCAGTGACTTAAGATGCTGAAGCAAGAGCATTGGAAGTTTAAGACCACAGTGGGCAACTTAGTGAGACCCTGCATCAAAATTGTTTATATAATAAAAATGTGCTTAGGATATGACTCAGTAGTTCAGTAACCCAGGGTGCAATCCCCAGCAGTATCAGAAACAAGAAATAAGAAGAAAATGTCAGTGGTGTAGGCTGATCATTCATTAATAAAATAAGTAATGACAGCTACTAAATAGTGTACCTTCTTCATAAGAAAATAGAGGAATTATGAGCTTTTTAATGTTTATAATTGCATAAATAGTAGTATATTTCAAAAGGTACCTTATGAATTCCTAATAAAGCTTCTTACTTGCACAGAACCCCTCTACATTATGCCTGTGCCTACGGCAATCCAGCAGTGGTGGCTCTTCTAGTGAAGAGGAAATGCAGTATCAACTTATGTGACAGTGATGGCAACACACCATTGATGAAGGTAGATATAGGCAGTGGTTTTGCAGGAAATGAATTTGATGAAATGCTTAGAAGAAAAATTGGTTAATGCCATTTAGCTATAACTAATGAGTAAAACGTGAAATATTTTTCTTGGATTTCCAAAATTTACAATCTATTTCTTGGTTAAAATCAACAGGCCCTACAATATGAGGAAGAGGAATGTGCAATTATTCTTCTAGAACATGGTGCCAATCCAAATGTTCACAACAACAAGGGTGAAACTCCACTCCACTATGTTATCTTTTATAGGAACACATTAATAGCAACAAAACTGCTTTCATCCAATGCAGATATTGAAGCCAAAAACACGGTATATACATCAATCACCATTATTTTCAAAATATTTAAAATGTTTCTTAAAATTAACAGTAATGCATGTTAAAAAATACTGATTATAGGCAAATTTTCTTTTTATTAAAATACTAGCAAATGTTGGAAGTTCTCCTCGTATTCTTCCTCCTTATTTTGTAGCTCATGTGTGTATTTAGTTTGTCTCCATCAGTTGATGCAGAATTCTGAACTTCAAGCTTCTGTGAAAGAACCTGATGCGGTCCCCTTGAGCCATAGTACTGTGTGGTGTGGTGTGCATGGTTTGCTCTCACATACTGGACACACATGTTATTCAGTTTGCTACTGGTAACTGCAGCACTTACTCCAATCACCTACTTTACCTCTATAAATGAGGTTACAACTCCTCTTTTTTAATATAGTGTGATAAAGATTTCATGGTGGTTTCTACTGATATATAAGAATATGGACTACATAATGTATTATGAATCTCTTTCAAATGGAATTAAATTTTTGAAATTAGAGATTGGCAGTTAAATAGTTTTCTATATATATATACTATAAAAATCATGTTCCCACTGGAATTTTTGAAAGGCTGATTAGGTCACTCAATGCTAGAATAGATAAATTATTGCTAGAAGTAGATAACTCATGGATTTCGCCAGCTGTACTATGTATCAGTCTTCAGCTTTGTTCCTTAAAAATACAAATATTTAGTATCTTTCATGATGCTACAAGTAATCTGTGTAGATCAACATAAATCTTGATGATACACAAAATTTAAGTAGCAATTAAAGTGGATGAGAGTAAAAAGAATTTTGGAAAATAAGCAAGCATTATGTTACCAGGATTGTCATTACAAGTGAGAATACATTTTCAATGTTATTTTTATTAAGAGTTTATAGTTTTACATAGTAGTTGAATTCATTCCCCAAAAATCTTAATGCATGGAATTCCAGTTGAGTCCTTGATTTCCTCTTTTCCATCTGTCTACCCCTTCTCCTCTGTTCTCCCCCTCCTATTCTCCTGGACCTCCTTTCACCTATTTATTTATATTTGGTTGATTCTTTTTACTTATACATAAGGGTGCAATTCCCTGTGGTATATTTATGTATGCATATAACATGAATTTTAAAGATTTCCTTCTTCATTTCCTTCCCTTTTTCATTCTCTCTGTGCCTCTCAATCTTCTTTTTCTACACTAATGATCTTCTTTACATCTTTTGATATTCTGTTCTTCATTTCTTTTTCTTAATTAACTCCAGCTTCCACATATGAAACATTTGACCTTTGAGTTTCTTATTTGACTTATTTCACTTAGCATGATATTCTTGGATACCAACTCATTTACCAACAAATGACATAATGTATTTTTATGGCTGAGTAATACTCCATTGTATGTATGTGCACCACAATTTCTTAATCCTTTCATCCATTCACAGGCACTAGGGTTAATTTCATAATTTACCTGTTGTGAATTGTGCTACTGTAAACACACATGTGACTGCATTAATATAGAGTTACACGTAAAATTTTGTTTTACTAATTTTGGGAAAATACTGAGGCATGGGATAGCTGTTTCATGTTGTGGTTCCCTTCTTAGATTTTGGGGAATCTCCAAACTGTTTTCCAGGGTGGTTGTACTAGTATGTAGTCCCACCAACAGGAATAATTCATAATCCCAGCTCTGTGTTAGTTTTTTTTTTTTTTTTTGAGTTGGTTATTTCTCTTTGTTAATCCCATCTCAGTGGATTAGTTGGCAAAATTTTCTCCAGTTGCATAAAAATAATATATTTTTGTATTGAACTTTCTGACATGTAAGATAAATATCTTTCATCTTATAATAAGAGAAGACACAGGAACAATTATGAAAAAGCAACATAGTTTACTCAGACTATCAATTGTAAGCAGAAATTCCTTACATTGGAATCTGGGATTCTGATTACATAAATAAAAAAGAATCAAGTGGACTTGTATAACATGGAGAAAACTTCCATGTTGCTGGAAAGCTCTCAGAAATATATTCCTGTAACTTCAATTGTCCACATGTTTATATCTACAATGAAAAAATCAATGTCAAGTAGGTGTTAAGCAATGGTAAGGCTATTTCTGTACTACTGGACATACCATGCACAGTTGTGTAAATTTTCTCTAACAGTAAAACAAGGAATCTTTTCTATGCTATTTGGTATTTCTGGAAAAGTAGACGTTCTTCAGAATATGATTGATACACCCTACTAGTGAATTGAGAATTTGGCTTGTTAATGAAATATTATACTTTTATCCTTTACTAATATGTATTAGAGAATGGGGATATTGGGATATAAAATACAGTTTATTTCCTCAAGATGCTCTTGGTTGAGGAGGGTGCATGTTACATAACTCCAAGATGCCATGATGAATGCTTGACAGCGGCAAAGATCCATGGAAACAGTAAATGTATGAAGCAGTTTTAGAAATGCTGGAGTTCATGTGACCACTCTAGGCAGAGGAGAGGCATCTCAAAATGAAAGAGCAGCATGTATGGAAGCAGAATGGGAAGAGAAGAGAGTGGCTACTCATAATTTACATTATTATTATATGCTTATGTTCATACAGTATTTTGTAAGGTTAACTTCAGTTGAAAAGTAGTAATTTTGTGAATAAACTATATTTGTTGTTTTTCAGAGTGGCTAAACACCACTTTCACTCGCCATAAAGAAAAACAGACAGATGATGGTAGAATTTTTTATTAAGAATAAAGCAAACGTTCATGCAGTTGATGATAACGGAAGGTATAGTACTTTATATTTTTTTGGAAACATGTTAATATTGTAGTAAAATCACTCAAGTTAAAAATATTAAATTAATGGGAATGACATAATTATTGGAATAGAGTGAAATTTTTGAACATAAACTAAAATTAAGGAGAAAAGCAATTATTCAAACTGAGCAACATAAATAAGAGTATGTAGTATGATTAATATGCCCTTATAATTATTGGCTGATGATTACTATTTGATTTTGTTGATCACATTATGTTAGCTAGAGTTTTCATGTTTTGTGAAATATAGACTTTTAGTTTGTGCTTTTATTCAGTATTGAACTTTTTAAATTTTCTGAAATATCTCATCTTCTCCTGGTATAGTTTTCTTTTGGAAATGCTGTGTTGAGTATAAATAAATATTGAAAATTATTTTTTCCTTTATATGACTATTTGATTTAAATTACTTAATTTGTAGAATATTGATTTCAGATTTTTCCTAAATGACGTCTAATTAGTCTTAACAAATTTTGAACATTTATAATGAAAAAGAGTGTAACATATGCTTGAAATCTGTTTGCAAGATTATACATGTAGCATTGATTTCAATGCCTGGCAAATGCTTCTCAGAGTGAATGACTGAAGCAACAATTATTATTATTATCACCAGTGCTACTGTTATTATGTTATACCTGCAAATACCTTTTTTACTCCTTGACCTTTGGCTGACTGTGAGTTACAATATATTACATCACCCTAAGAAAGAAATGGAGCTTTATTCATTGAAATCTTTGCCAACTCCAGATGAATGACCTCATCATAATTAATGTTCATTGAAGGATTTTAAGTTTGTAACTCTCCCCTTTTGGGACACCTGATTTATTTTTTATGTGTTTGTTTTCCTTTTAGACTTACAAATGATTTAGAAAGATAAAGATTTGATCTTCCAAGATGTATGTGTCTGTTAGTGTATGTAAAGATAGATGTCAAATTGGTAAAATGTATTACAATGGCTTTTTAACTAAACTTATTAAAATACCCAAATTTGAAGTTATCTCTTATTTTAGAACAGCCCTCATGTTGGCTGTGGAACATAAATCAACACAAATAGCTGAGCTGCTTCTTCATTGTGGTGTTAATGTGTCTGCTTCAGATAATTGTGGAGAGATTGCCTTGTCTTATGCCATTGCTAGTGGAAATACTGCGTAAGTATTTATATTACAATACTAATCAACATTAGATGTATATCCACAATAGTTACACCTGTTGCATCTTATATATGAGGTGAGATTTCATAGCATAACTATGTATGGAACCGTAGTGAGTTAGGACAGTTCATTAGTCAGAAACCCTTCGAAGTCTAGCCAAGAAACAGTGATGATACTTTGAGTGGGCAAAGAGAAGGAAGAGGAGGGGTAATGGAGGCAAGAAAGATGGTGGAGTGAGATAGACATTATTACCTTGCTACAGGTATGACTGCATAAATGGTGCAATGGTACATCTTGTGAAATCAGAAATGAAAGTTGTTGCAGTTGTGTCAAATGAATCAAATTGCACTCTACTGTCATATATACATAATTAAAATGGATTAGTTATTTTTTAAAAAAAATTAGTAGTGATGTGTGCATGAGTCACCTTCAAGGTTTGTTCTCTCCTCTCTCTTCCCCTTTTCCTTTCTTTTTCTTCTCATGCATGCTGGGAAATTTTCCTACCACTGAGATATACCACTAGCTAATATCTTAGGACTTTGTAAACCTTTATTCTTAGGGTTTCCAGCTATTAGCTATTATTCCAGCTGTTAGCTATTCTACCATCCCCCTTTAATTTATCAAGGACCTAATGATATCCGTGAAGTGTAAGGAAGATAATTCTATAGTCAGATGGAGGAAAATAAATAGATTTTTAAATTGTTCCTTTGTCTCTGTCAGTTCTGTTGCTGTGGTGTTTCTGCCAGACCTGGCCCTGCAGTATGGTAGTGAATAGCTTTTATTTCAAAATACCCAGACTGATCCAATCCCTGTCTTCATGGTAACCCTACACTTAGACTCAATAGTTACAACAATCTTTTTGGTTCTCATGCACTCATGCTTTTTTATTCAACAGTTGATTCCAAGCAGAAGCACTATGCTTTGACAGCTTGGCCTCTAGCTTTGGCCAACAAATACTAAGCACTCTGACCCTGTCCCCCCTTTAGGAACCTTATGTGGAATCCCCATATTAGCCTTACCCTTTGTGGTGCATTATCCTTTTAGAACTTTGTATTTTCTGTCATAAAATTAAAATCATTCAAATCTATTAGAAAGCTTCAAGTAAAGCTTCAAGTAATCTCTGGAAGAGATCAGAGTTTTCTGTCATCTTGGCTAACAGATCTGTGCCCCAAATCCTTCCATCCCTTGAAATAGATTTCCTTTGACTGCAGGGGGTTCCACCTCACTGTTTTCCATGGTGAGTGCCAACTTTAGATTGGCACTTCTAGTAATTTTCCCAAGTAATGGATAATTTCCAATCTGTTGGAATCACTGTCTAAAGTTTTCAGCATTTATTAAGGTCTGCCTCAAAAGGAATAGATTAAGCAGATTCATTGAATCTAGGAGAGCTAAGCCCCATCATGACTCCTCAGTATCCATTGTGTTGAATAAAATTTTGTGTTCCAAGTTAGTTGGAGATCAACATGGAAATGTAGCTACAGTTGTCTGCTGATTCTGTTCAACTAGATAGAGAATAAATAGTAGTAGTCCAAGTTTTTGGCATTTGTTAATTTCTTGCCTTTGTTATTATTGATTAGTCTCACAGAAGGGGATGATTATATTCTCTAATTTAAGGAGATATTTATAAATAGAGTTATAAATTAATTGTTGATTTTCTCTGAGTTGTAAAGCACAAAGAAGAGCCCAATTGATCATGAAAATTAGGACTCAAGCATTTTTTAAAATAATTTTAAATTTGAATATTAGAACCTATGAAAAATACACATTAGTTCTAGTTGAGATTGTAAGTAGTTAAGTATGCCATTATTTTACTATTTTGTTTAACATGTTTCAATATTATCTTAGTAAATCTCCATAACAACCTGGTGAAATAAAGTGATACAACCCTTATTTTTTAGAAGGCCTTAAACCTAAGAGAAAAAAGTTGTGAAAGAACAATAAAACTATTTTTTACAGAGACAGGACATTTTCTGAGTTCAAGCTACACTAGTTAATATATTTACCTGTCTTGTTCTCAATTCATGATCGTTTCATCTTTTTTTTTTTCTTTAATTATGTGTGCAGTGACACATGCATTTACTCTAGCTACTTAAGAGCCTGAGGCAGAACAATTGCTTGAGCCCGGGTATTTAAGATCAGCCTGATCATCATCATGAAATACCATCTCAAAAAACAGAAAAGAACAAACATTGTATAAATAATTTTCAAGTTAACAAAATGTTTATAGGGCATACAGATTAGGAGAGCATATGAAAAAGTTCTGATACTAGATCTAAAATATTATTAAGTATTGAATTATATTTGGTTAGTGTTTTCATATGAGTATTAAAATACCAATTTTATTACTTTTTTCAAATATAGAAACAAGAATTTAATTCTTCAATACATGAAAGCACAAACTAGAACATCAGTAAATTTAAATCCAGGTAAGACTTAAAAAAATGAGTTACTCTTGGTGTTCATGCCCTGTGTAAATAAGAGTAAGAAAGTTTGATCAACAAAAGAAGAGTGGAAAAAAATAATGATCAAATTCCATTCATATTTTTTATATCTTTCTTGCTCATACAGAATCCAGGATATCTTAATAATTAACTATAAGAAATTTATCATCTAAATGATATTGTCTGAAGAAATTTTACATTAATTTTGACCCTGAAATTTTATGTCTTTGCAGAAGTAAGAATATTTTTAAATTATACATTCTGTTTTGTATATGGTCACATGATAGCAGATTGGACTTGTTATAAAACCAGGTGTTCTTGTCAACTGTTAATATCAGGTCCTATTGAGTTCCTACATTATGAATTTCACAGTGATATTTCTATACACACATATACAATACTTGAATCCTGACCGCTCTCCATACTTCCATTTTCCCCTCTACTCCCTTTTTCATCCCCAGTTACCTACCCTCTTCCTTAATGTTTCCCCTCCATCATTTTCTAGTCATTCTTATTTTCTTCCCAGATTCTACATGTTAAGGAGAGAATGTGATAATTGGGGTTTGTTCCTGATTTTTTCACCTTAACATGATGACAATCCTTTCCATCCATTTTACAATTATTGTCTTTGTTTCTCTTTTTAACATTTTTATTTGGGGTTTGAAATATACCATTTCCTGGGCCTTAAAATTTCTACTCAGAAATCTAATATTTTTCTGATGTGTTTATAATTGCTTTGGCCCTTATTATAGATTTCAGTGTACCTTTGGTAATTTTATAGACTATGATTTGGAGAAGTTCTTTTCAGGCCATGTCCATTTGGTATTCTAAAATCTTATACCTGACTGTCCATAACTTTCACAAGATATAAGAAATAGTTTCTTTTATTCACTGAGAAAGCTTTCATTGACTGTAGCCTGTACCTCTTCTTTATTATGTGTACCAGTGATTCATAAAATAGTCTATGAATTGTGCCTAGTGGTTTTGTAATTTGTTTAATATTATTTTGATTGTTGTTGATATTGTCTGAATGTGATATTTCATCATCAACTTCAAGCTCTGGTATTTTTTTCTTTCACTTGATCTAGTCTATGGGTCTAACTTTATCTGGATATATTTCTTTGAAGTATTGAGCTCTTTATTTCCAAGATTTCTAATTGATTCTTTTTCAGAATCTGTATTGAATTGTTCTTTCATGCCCTGCATTGTTTTCCTTAATCTACTCAGTTTTTCTTTGCTTCATCTTTGAATTAATTCACTATTTTAGCATTTTTTTTGAATTTTATTCTGGCATTTTTGTATATTGCATTATGTTTGGAAATAGTTTCTACGGTTATTAACTATGAAACAGTCATGCTACCTTGCTTTTTATCTTTCTTATATTTCTATATTGAAATTTGTATGTCTTCAGGGATATATATCTTTTCCACATTTATTTGAGTGTCTGCTTAGGAAACTGTTTTCCCTGGATGATGTGTCTTATGTTATTGGTTAAATGTGTGATGTTGAATTATTTTCCAAATGGTGTCTCTATTGTAGTTTTCTGTGTCTTCTCTGTGAATCCTGAGTGGTGATAGCTTGCACTGTTAAGTAACAACTTTCTTTGTCAGTGTTGTGAGAATGGAGTCATGTTAGTGAAATAGTGATATAGGCAGTAGAGTATCTGAAATGCATTTTCTGTGGTGGTTCCTCCATACTTGTCAATAATATAGTGTCTGCAAATATATGGGAGATACCTAGGCTGAGAACCTGCATAAATGAAGATCTCAAACTCGCATAATTCTGTAAGAGTTTCTTCATTTATTTCTAGTCTTGCTTTAGTGTGTCCAGACCACTGAATTTTAGTCATCTCTTTCCATTACTAAATGTGTGTGTTAGGTTAAAGCTTTTTATCTCTGTTCTTATTTTTAATTTTATTTCAGCACCAGGTTTTATTTTATTTTTTCAGATATGTATAACAGTACAGTGTATTTTTTACATACATGGGCTACATCTGATTCTATTTAGGATCAGAGAGAACTTTTGGCCTTTGGGTTTTTTGGTATTGGCTTATTTTACTAAGTATAATATTCTCAAGTTCCATCCATTTACCAGCAAAAGCCATAAATTTCATTCTTCTCTATGGATAAGAAATACTCCATTGTTTATATGTAGCACATTTTCTTTAACCTTTCATCTGTTGAAGCTCACCTAGGTTGTTTCCTTAGCTTAACTATTGTGAATTGGGCTGCTGTAGACATTGATGTGGCTGTAGTATATTGATTTAAAGTCATTTGGATATATACAGGTATGTATGTATGTGTGTGTGTGTGTGTGTGTGTGTGTGTGTGTGTGTGTGTATATATGCCCAACTCTCCATCATGTCAACTTAGGAACTGATTTCCTCAACAAGACTTCGGAATTTCAACAAATAAAATCAAGATTGAACTGGGGTGATAACTAGTTGAATGGTGTTTCCATTCCAAATTTTCAGAGGAATCTCCATACTGTTTTCCAGAGTACTTGCACCAATTTGCAGTCTCACTGGCAAAGTATGAGTGTAACTTTTTTTCTCACATTCTCTCCAGCATTTATTGTTACTTGTATTCTTGATAATTGCTATTTTGACTGGACCAAGAATGGAATATCAATAAGGTTTTAATTTGCATTTTCTAATTTCTAGAGAAATTGAGCATTTTTGTGTTTTTTTCTACTTTTTATTGATTTTATAATTTTTTAAGTGCATGACAATAGTGGAATGTACTACAATCATTATTACACATATAAAGCACAATTTTATCTCTGACTATAAAGTATGTTTATGTCAATTTATGCCATTTTACATGTACTTTTTTGCACTACAATTCCTTTTTAATTTTTATTTTTTTTAGTTAGTTGCATATGACAGTACAATGACCTTGACATATCATACATTTGAACCACATGAGATACAATATCTCATTTTTGTGAGTATACAGATTGTAGATTCACATTGATCATGCATTCACATATATACACCAATAATTATGTCTATTTCATTCTACTATTCTTTCTAACTTTCCAACGTCTCCTCTCCCCTCCCATCACTTCTCTCTTCTTAATCTAAGGTAGCACTATTCTTTTTTTTTCTCACATCTTCATACATGTATTTTGTATAACAATGAGGCTCTCATTCCACCATCCCTGCAATTCCCTTTTTCCCTCCCTTTCCCTCCCACCCCTCTTCCCTCTGTATAGGTAATCTTCTTCCCATGCTCTTCCTCTCTTCCCCATTTTGAGTCACCCCCCCTTATATCAGAGAAGACATTTTGCATTTGTTTTTTGGGGACTGGCTAAATTCACTTAGCATAATCTGCTCTAATGCCATTCTTTTCCCTGCAAATGCCATGATCTTATTTTTTTTTAGTGCTGAGTAATATTCCATTATGTATATATGCTACATATTTTTTATCCATTCACCCATTGAAGAGCATCTAGGTTGGCTCTACAGTCTAGTTATTGTGAATTGTGCTACTATAAACATTGATGTGGCTGACTCCCTGTAGTATGCTGTTTTTAGGTCTTTTAGATATAGTCCTAGAAGAGGAATAGCTAGGTCAAATGGTGATTACATTCCCAGTTTTCCAAGGAATCTCTATACTGCTTTCCAAATTGGCTGCACCAATTTCTAATCCCACCAGCAGTGCAATTCTGATCAAAATCCCAATGACATTCCTCACAGAAATAGAAAAAGCAATTATGAAATTCATCTGAAAATATAAGTGACCCAGAATAGCAAAAGCAATTCTAAGCAGGAAGAGTGGAACAGATGGTATCACTATACCAGATCTTAAACTATAATACTGAGCAATAGTAACAAAAACAGCATGGTACTGGCACCAAAACAGGCTGGTGGACCAATGTACAGGATAGAGGACACAGAGACTAACCCACAAAACTACAACTACCTTATATTAGACAAATGTGCTAAAATCATGCATTGGAGAAAAGATAGCATCCTCAACAAATGGTGTTGGTAAAACTGGAAATCCATATGCAACAAAATGAAATTGAATCCCTATCTCTCACCATGCACAAAAGTTAACTCAAAATGGATCAAGGGTCTAGGAATTAAACCAGGGATTCTGCATCTAATGGAAGAAAATGTAGGCTCTAATCTTCCTCATGTGGGGCTAGACCCCAACTTCCTTAATAAGATGCCTATAGCACAAGAGTTAAAACCAAGAATTAACAAATGTGATGAATTCAAACTAAAAAGTTTTTTTCTCTGCAAGAGAAATAATATGTGAGGTGAATAGGGAGCCTACATCCTGGGAACAAATTTTTACCCCTCACACATCAGATAGAGCTCTAATCTCTAGGGTATACAAAGAACTCAAAAAGCTAAACACACACACACACACACACACACACAAACACACACAAACACACACAAATAAGCCAATCAACAAATGGGCCAAGGACCTGAACAGACACTTCTCAGAAGAGGATATACAATCAATCAACAAATATATGAAAAAATTCTCACCATCTCTAGCAATCAGAGAAATGCAAATTAAAACTACCCTAAGATACTATCACACTCCAGTAAGAATGGCAGCCATGATGAAGACAAACAACAAGAAGTGCTGGTGAGGATGCGGGAAAAGGGTACCCTCATACACTGCTGGTTGGATATTGAGCATTTAAAAAATATATTTGCTCACCAATTGTATTTCTTGTTCTGTGAACTACCAGTTTCAGATCCTTTGCACATTTATTGACATCTTATGACCACTAGAAGAGAATATTAACTATATTGGGTTGTGTGTGTGTGTGTGTGTGTGTGTGTGTGTGTGTGTGTGTTAAGTTTTTTGATTTTTTTTTTCATGGGGGCAAGTAGTGGGGATTCAACTCAGGGGCATTCAACCATTGAGCCACATCCCCAGGCCTGTGTTTTATTTTTATTTTATTTTATTTTTATTATTTTTGTTGTAGATGGACACAATTTACTTATTTTACTTGTTTATTATTTATTTATTTATTTTTATGTATTGCTGAAGGTCAAACCCATGGTCTTACACCTGCAAGGCTAGTTCTCTAACACTGAGCCCCATACCTGGCTCTGTTTTGCATTTTATTTAGACATAGAGTTGCTTAGTACCTCACCATTGTTGAAGCTGGATTTGAACTTTTGATCCTCAACCTCCTGTGCTGGTTTGTTTTGAATTCTTTATATATCCAGAAGACTAATGTTCTGAGGTGCAGGTGGTCAAGATTTTCTCCCATTTTGTAGGTTTGAGTTTTGTGCAGGGATAGGGATAGGGGTTCAATTTGATTCCGCCACATTCTGCCACATGCCATTTTTGTAGCACTATAGTATAATTTGAGATCGGATCTTGTGATGTCTGCTGTCTCCTTCACTTTTTTTCACTAAGGATTGTTTTGAATATTCTGTGCCTCTTGTTTTTCCAAGTGAATTTTATGACTGCTTTTTCTATTTCTTTGTGAATGAAATATCATTGACATTTTAATAGGAGTTGCATTAAAATTATAGCATTTTTGTAGTATATCAATTTTGGTAACATTAATTCTGCCAATCCATGAACATTTGAAATATTCCATCTTCTACCGTCTTCCTCAATTTCTTTCTTTAGTGTTTGGTAATTTGCATAATAGAGGTCTTTCATTTGTTAGATTGTTTCCTGATTATTTTATTTTTTAAATTTTTTTGAATCCATTGTGATTCATCAGCTTATGCATAATTTGGTTACAGGATCATAATTGATTTATGAGTGTTAATTCTATATCCTGGAACTATGCTGAATGTGGTTATGAGTTTTAAAAATTTTGTTTTGTAGTTTTGTCTCTTCTACATATAAAATATTGTTGTCAGCAAATAGGGATATTTTGAACTCTTCTTTTCATATTCATATCCCTTTAATCTCTTTTTCCAAACTGCCCTGGTTAGAATTTCAATATTCATATGTTGAATAGAAGTGGGAAAAGAGGGCACCCTTGTCTTTTTCTAGTTTTTAGAAAGAACGTTTCATTTTTTCCATTTGGAATCATATTAGTCTTGGGTTTTTTGGTATAGAGCTTTTAAAATGTTCAGTGACATTTGTATTATCCCTAGTTGTTTTACCATTTTGAACATGAATGAATGCTGTATTCTGTCAAATGCTCTTTCTTCAACTATTGAGATAATTATGTTTTTTAAGTCTATTAATGAATTCTGTTTTGATTTCCATAGGTTGAACCAACCTTGTGTCCCTGAGATGAACCCCACTTGATCATGGTGTACTATGTTTTTAAAATGTTTTTATATGTAGTTTTTTTCAGTATTTCATTAAGAGTTGATGCACGTATGTTCATCAGGGATATTTGTCCAAAGTTCTATTTCTTTGATGTATCTCTGTCTGGTTTTGGTATCAGGGTTATTCTTCCTTCATAGACTGAGTTTGGAAGTGTTTCATCCTTTTCTATTTCATGGAATAATTTGAGGAGTATTGGTGTTAGTTCTTCTTTAAGGGTTTGGTAGGAATTGCCAGAGAATTTATCTAGTTGTGGAATTTTCTTTATTGGTAGGTCAAAATATTAACCTACGAAAAATAAGTTGCTTCAATAATGCTAGAAATCTCTGGGTTCGGTGGTACAAACCTATAATCCTAGCAGCTTTGGAGGCTGAGACAGGAGAATTGTGAGTTCAAAGCCAGCCTCAGCAATGGCTAGGTGCTAAGCAACACAGTGAGACCCTTTCTCTCAATAAAATACAAAGCAGGGATGGGATGTGGCTCAGTTGTTGAATATCCCCAAGTTCAATCCCCAGTACCAAAAAAACTACAAATGAGAAAAAGAATTATGAATATGTATAAATGTCCATGAATCATTCAGGTAACAATTAAATAGGAAAGGGAAAATATATTTGAAAAAATAAATAGATCTCAGTGCTTTTGTGGTGCCAGTGATTGAACCCATAACATCATAAAATTGAGGCACATTCTCTGTGAGTGGGCTACATTTAAAGCTGTTGTCTTCCACTTTTAGTACTTTTTTACATTAGTATAGGACATGAGGGCATATAGATTGCATGCTGAAGAAGTGTGGAGTCTATAAACATCTTCCACTTATGAGTAGGATTGAGAAAATTGACATCATATTGTATAGCACAGTACTAAATGGACCATCCTGGTCTCCTGGGACCAGATAAACTCTTCTTTATGGAATTTAAAAGTCTTAATAAATCATACTTTGGACTGGGGTTGTGGCTCAGTAGTATAGTGCTCACTTAGCACATGATAACACTGGATTTGATCCTTAGCACCACATAAAAATAAATAAAATAAAGAAATTGTGTCCAACTACAACTAAAAAATACTTTTTAACAAAGTCATAGTTTATAAAAATGTCATCAAAAGGTCTTTTACATCTACCTTGCCATGTGAAATAAGACTAGAATGTGAATAGAATGCATGAATTGAAATACTCCTCTTATTTTGAATGGTGAATATAAACTCAGTCTATATAATTTTAACAGTACAAGTCTTTTGTACTCCTCCTCCTCCACATCATCATCATCATCATCACCATCATTGTCAGCATCATCATCATTATTTATTTCACTGTTGGGATTTAAGCCAGAGCTCCTTCATTCTATGCAATACATTACCACTTAGCTCTTTCCTCTGCCCTACCAGGAGATTCTCTCAGAGTAAATGCCTTGTTTGTTGTTGTTGTATTGTTTTGTTTTGTTTTATAGTTCTAATGAAGTTTTTTTATTGAATAGCATCAAGCAAATCTAAAGACTCCATTGAGCTTACTTGCAAAGTTCTGCACTATTTCAGTTCTGTTACTCTACAGGATGTAAAACTGAGAAACAGGCAGGTCAGTCTTCATTTCCAAAGAAGCATTGCTTGTTACTGACAATCCCAATTAATAATAGTAATAATAATAATAATATTAATAATAATAATAATAATAGTTACTCTCTAGCTCCCAGGGTTTTTCTCAAATGAAAGGATATGTTGGTCAGCCCAAGTGAAAAGTAGATATTTTCTTTGAAATAGCAACAATCATTTATGAATCAAAATCAAGTGACTATGAAAATGTGAAATTAAGTAGATTAAATATGCTCCCATTAGTTTGCTTAGTTAATTTTTATTAGGTCAAAGAAAGACACACAGTTTGCACAGAAGTATCTTCAGTTTGAATAATTGATATCTAAAATTTTACTGTCATCTTTTATGGATTTTAATATCCATGCACTAGTCTCATTTTAATCTATTTGCTAAATGCTTCTTAATATTCTGTGTACTTATTGTTTTTTATTCCTTCCTTAGGGATACATAAAAACAACAGTGTTATCTTAAAATCAATATCCTAAATTCATGAAATACATATATTTAGAAGAAGTTTTCAATGTTATTTAGCTGAGCATGTTAATTGTACTTATGAGAGTGGGGGACGAGTGTAGTTGCACATTTAAATAATGTGTCTATGGCTTTTTATGGTACTTTTTATGGAACTTATCAATTTTAATGTTATGATAGATTGCATTATTGTTTATAGTTATCTAGTCTTTCTTGTAGATACAGACAGGCAGGTACAGCATACTCTAGTGTGTATTACATATCACAGGAAGCAGCCTGTACTAGGGTGCTACCAGGATTATACATTCCTGACCATTGTGATACGTTCTTACTGAAGTCAACCTTGACAACAAAATGCAAGTATACATGACATACTTTGTGTTATTTCATCCTCTTTTCTTTCTTGTTTACCCAGTCTCAATAATAAGGTGACCCCTCTGGACTACCCTTTCATCTTGAGTCCTAGACTAGGGCTTTATAACTGACACAGAAAAACATAAAACACAAAGAAGAAATAACTCTTATGTGCAATCCACTGAGATCTAGGTATGGCTTGTTTCTCCAGAGGCATTTGATAAAAATTGACTAATATGAATATACATAGGGAATAAATATTTTTGCCTACTAAATGTCAGGCATTTTTAAGGTGCTGAAATATTAGGCAACTTTCCTGTTTATCTACACTTTATAGGAGAAACAGATTATAGAATTCTTTTTTATATCACCTTAGAGCATTGTGGGATTCACTGATATAATCTTTAATATTGTGTCCTTGGATCTGGGCAGTTCTAGGACTTGAATGTAATAACCAGGAAGCCACTTTAAAGGGAGAGGGAGTTTAAGTAAAAATCTGAGTAACATAAGCTACTGGACCATAAGTTTCTAGGCAGTAGACATTGACAATCCAAAGGCCAAGAAGTAGGAGTGGGACCTACATGAATGGAATATAGTGAGCTGTGAAGGCAATGGTAGAAAACATTTGGAGTTATAGTGCCAGGTTACATGAAGCCTTGTGATCTTAGACTAGGGCACATTTTAATCTATTCTAAGGGGAATCTACAACAGTCAAGCCTCACTGAAAGTAGGCTTTTAGTCCATTATAAAAAGTACCCACATCTTGACATCATTATTTTATTCCATTGACTTTTGATTCCTGAACTGATTATATGAGTTAATTTCATTATACTTTATCCCTCATCCCCTAGACTATCCTAAGCATATCAATACATACACCCTTCTGACAATATCTCTCTGTGACATAAAACTACTTCTAAGTCTCACCTTATCCCGAGGGGACTTCTCTGGTGTCAGTTTCCATGGTAATAAATCTAAAGAATTCTGTCCTTGCCTTCCGAGGAGAAGGTACACAATCTATTGTGTTTTCTCAGCAATTCAATATAATGTTCTCAGTCAACATTATGATTTTATTCATAAAGATATTCTATATTTAGGTAAAGAAGAATTAGTACCTAAGATAGTTTTAATATTCATTATTTAAAACCTAGCAGGCATTGTCTCTGTTTTTTGGATATGGTCATATAAACTTAAAATATTGTGACTCTATCATGTTCTTTAAAAAAATTAGTTTCTGTTAGAGTAGGACAAAAATAGTTGAAATTAAGATAAAAATTGCCCAGTCACTTGATAAAAATCTCTTTAGCCACAAATACCTGGTCATGGAACAAACAAAACAAAAATAAATATATGAAACCCTATATATGTAGTCTTCAACAATTTATTTTATACCTCTAATATCGATTCTCTCTGCAAATAATATGAATCATCTAATATTTGTGTCATTCAAGAATAAGTGTACTAAAAGGTAGAAATATAAGGTCAGAGGATATTTATGTGGAGAAGTGAGATTTGTCTAGTAGATTGTTTTACATGTGAAGCAAAACATTGTACAGAATTTGGGAAGCACATTTGATTCTGAGCTCACTAGTAGTTTCTAAGTGTCAAAACTATTACATGTCTTGCATGATCACAAATACAGGTAAAAAGTTTAACACAGGCTTAGTATTATTTTAAATTTCTATTAAATAAATATACTGCTTTTACTTTTCTTTTTTTCTTTTCTTGGTCTATTCTCGGACTTTTTTGTTTGTTTATTTCAGTTTTGAGAAGCAAACAAAAGAAGTTATGCCAGGGAAGTGCTCTATCACTGAGCTATAGCCACTCCCTAAAACTGATTTTTATTGTACTTAATATCTTAATAACAGAATTCACCATATTTTAATTTTATTTTCATGTGAAGATATAAATGGAGACTAAAATAATACTGAATTTTCAAATATATTTTGGCTATAAAATATATGTTAGTTAGCAGATCTAGTATGTTTGCCCAAATATGTAAAAAAAAAATTCTCTAAAAAATTTCAGTAATTAGGTGTAAAATTGAAGAGAAATTTCCATCTAGTGTCTGGCCTTAATGAGGATGTACTATTCACAATATGGCCTAGTTTTCTGGCTAAATCCTCCTGCTGGCAAGAAATGTAGCACAGTCTGTAGATATTCTTAAATTAGAATTTCTACGTGCTGGTAGGAATTATCCAGTATTTGGCAACTGGTACTTCACGGATTTGACTCTTTTCAGCTTAATTTGCGATATTTCAAATCATTAGATGTCCTTTACTCATAGATTTTGTTTACCTTTAGTAACCTGAAATACCTCATATATGCAATTATTGTTTTTGAGGCATAAATACATTTCCTAAAATTTATAATGAAAATTTATATTCTGAGCATGGACAAAGTGGTATATACTCTAAACATCTCAGTGATCAGTGTCACACTCAGGAAATAAAGTTCATTGAAGAGAAATTTGATTTTATTTGGATAAGGAGAAAACTCCTGTCATTATCTGTAAAAACATTTTTACTAGGTTTTTTTGCCAGTTTTTTTTTTTTTTTTTTTTTTTGCCCTCCTGCTGAAGATGAGCTTGGTAATTAATTATTTGTGGAAGAAAGAGGATTACTGTAAGCAGATAAGAAACTAAAAATCTATTCAGTTTTAAGCTGGTGAATAATGGAAGCCTTTTTTTAGATAAATGGTTCTGATGGATTATGTCTACATTAGAAACATTATGTAAACATTTTATTTAGATGCTTTAAAATTCTTCATGGGAAGAGAGAGCATTTTAATATAATATACAACTTAATTTTTAATTCAAAATCTTTACTTCTAACTTATTTTGCTGAAAGATATTGTCAGATATGAATGCAAATTCTATCTTCATAACTAAAATACTTTTGAACATATGCAAATTGTGAGGTATTTAAAATAATGTTCATAATACTGACATCATAGGTAACCATAAAGTTCTAGTGAGATGTAAAATATATAAGTGCATAATCACATGAAATGAGCATTCAGTAAAATTTAGCTCCCATTAATAATAGCAATAATAAAGACAATTACTAAAGCAATCAATCTATGAATAACAAATAAATTCTATTTGGGGTAAAGTCTTATAGAGATGTTCAACTTGAAAGAAAATTCTAATTGATAGATGGAAAGGATATTTTCTATGTAACATCTAGATATATTTCACAAATAAAGTTGTTGTTCTGCTTATTATTTCTTTGGAAAGAAGACAGTTAAAAGAGTTGTTTCTCTGAAACACTTTGGTCTGCAGTTTTATGATTTTAATTAAATAGAAGTATTCAGATAAAGAGCAATCTCTATTTTCAAAATGTACAAGGGAAATTGATCAGGAAATAATACAAATGTTCAACAATGTTTTCCAGGGTCACATTATGTGTAAAATGGAACAGAAATATGATGTGACAGACTATATCAAATCATATACTGAGATACATTCAGTGGATAATACAAAGGGAGCTCCAGTCCTGGTCTGCATTGATATATATTTCATTCTGTGATTTGCTTTTCATTAGTCATGTTTTGGTAGACAACTCTAATACATTTTCTAAAATTTAAATTTTAAAAAAAGCACAGTATGAAGGAAGAGTTGTGATATGCATCTCTATGACATTTAGTCAAGGGTTTTATTTCACTATTTCTTACTTTAAAATATTGTAAAAGTAATTCTCCAAAGTTAGAACTCAATCTAGAAACAGTATGCTGACAATTAACATCTGAGAAACTACAATACATGTAACATTGATGACATGCAAAATTATTTCATGTCATATTGATGAGTCATTTATTTGACAAATAATTTTATATTTCAGGCTTATTAAAACAACGAGAATATGAGATCAATGACTTAATACATTATTCTTTGGAGAAAATTGAAAAGAAAGAAAATTGAGTTGATTTAAAAACCATTAATAGAAAAATTATCACATAAATATTAGCATGGGTGGTGTACTGACAGGGCAAACTTTGCCAAGGTATAAGGGGAAGACTGGATTTTGAGAAATATTAGCCAGATGTACTATATCTTAAATATTTTGAAAATTGTGGGAATAATTTTGAGAAACCAAAAATCATTTTACTTTCTTTTGTTATATTAGAAAGAAAAAAATTCTGTTAAAAATATAATCATATTATGTTTTCATAATTTTTTAATTATACATATTATAAATTTACAATTGTGAGACATTTAGGGGTATTGTAAAATAACTTAATATTGATTTTAAGACTAATCTTCAAATTACTTTTTTTCCCCCAAATCTTATTTGACATAATCACAGAAAACACATTTATGGTGCATCTTTAAATCCATTGTGTCTCGACTATTGTACTTCCTTCTCATAATCATAGAAAAAAAGATCTGTCATATATGAAATCACAAGTGTTTTGTCCATAAAACTGAATCCTTCTTTAGAAACCTATTCTGGAACCATATTTTATTTCAATCAGTCTGTAAAAAAGGCAGTAATTGTTTAGCAAAAATGCTCAACCAGCTCTTTAGAAAAATATTGCCATTTATAATAGTTATGAAGTTTACATTGTTATTTTATCTCTTTCTTTTTTATTTGTTTTTTTTTCTTTTAAGAAAAACAATCTTTTTATTTATGCCAATGTATGTATTTCAAATTCTGTTCCCTAAAATACCCGCAGTAGGATCACCTGGTGTGATATTTAAATTCAGTTTTATGAACTGTTCCTACTCTGCTAAATCAAAACATTTATGGAGAAGGCCTGGGACTCTTACAATTTTCTCAGGGGGTTCTAAATCATAGTGAAAACAAAGCTTGAGAATCAGGAAGCTCTAGAGAATATTCTAATTAAATGTTCACCATAATGATAGTTGACATCATGTTCGTTCTTGGCATCTCCCCTTCTTCCTGGTAAAGTTACTATTTATATAAAATGACACAATTTTCAGCTGCTTATGTACATATTCAGGTATATTTTCTATATGAGAAATTTTGCCTTTTCCACTGTTTGCATTTGGTCAAAATCTGGAATTGAATATCTTTATCTCATTGAGACAGAGTCCAGTGGGAAAGAAATGGCACACACAAATTGGAAACTTTCAAAGAGTTTATTTGCAAAAAATAATTTCAAAATCTTGGATGGTATATAGGAGAATCATAATAGTGCCTGAACTTGAAGTTAGTATCATTGCATTTGTGAAACGATAGAAGGGAAGAAGAGGATTAGAGCCCCAAAGAAAAAAGCATTTTGGAGAATTAGCCACACTGGGAGAAGCAATGACCTTTGGTGCAGAGTTATAGCAATCACTAGGCAGGATTTCAAAGTGGTAAGTAGGGGACTACTTTGACCTTCTTCTTCTAAAACCCATCAGTCCTGTGCTATGATTCTCTAATGGCTAACCCAACAGGAACTCAGGAGACATATAAACTCACAATAGAGAAGGGAGAATCTGGAGGAGCTTATAATCACGATACTAATCCTGAATATATGAAGATATCATTGCTGTATAATCTAGGTGGCTTTTCGATAATAATATTGTGGAGTACTGTTTTGTTATTGTGATGACTTGTGGTTAATACAGTTTTGCCAGAAATTTGTATGTATTTGTGTTTAAATGTATATCTGCATGTAAGTACATATTGTGTGTATCCAAGAGTAACTGAAAAAAAGGCTAAAAATAGAACAAAATGTGCTCTTAAATATTGCTATCTTACTGCCACCTGTTTTAAACCTCATAATCTTGTTTTTATTTTCTTAATGTGCTTGACTTCTCTGGTTAATTGTAAACTTTGCATCTCATCTAATTATTTTGTTTTCTACACATTTACATGATCATACAATCAAAATACATCATGCATATAGTCTGCATTGGTTTCTTTCTGAATCACACACACACACACAACACACACACACACACACACACACACACACACACATACACACAGAGTATGTATTTATCCAAGTGACTGATTTGGTATTCTTATTTATTTTGAGTACAAATGTCACACATTAGACAAATTGGTAATTATTTCCAATAACATTTAACTTTTGCAAATAGATCGCAGATCAGTATAGATAAATCTCAATTTTGATTGAATGACTGAAAATTAACTTTTAACAATGGCTGTATTTTGACATTGTCCCTTGTATCTATTTCTATTATTTGTTTACAGAATACCTAACATAACTTACCTGATTCAAATTTAATCACCTTGTTTTACTAAATGATATGACTCAGACTTTCTGCAATTAGACTAGAAAACTAAGATGGCATTAGCTTTAAAACCAGCAGTTATAAGTAATTTGTCTATTGCTTCAAATGGAGAACAAGTAAATTCCTTAGATTATTGCTACTTGCTCTTAGCTTATGATTGGATCATATCTGTTACTTTTCTGGCAACTAATTCACCTAACTGTAAACTGCAGCTCTACCAAGGAATCAACTCTATCATTTTAAAGTCTAGGCATGGAATGAATTCAGCTTTTTTTTTTACCCTTACCAATTCCCAAAATATAACAACTTGAGTTGTCAGACAAACAAGAGATAATAAGGGAGAATTTTGAAATATCCATCCCAGGAGATATTTAAAAATAGCATTGAATAATAGAAACCCCTCATGCAGATATACCCTTGCATAAAAATATAGGTACTCATTTTCTTTGTTTTTATGTCTACATTTTTTTTCAGTATTTTAGAAAAAAATGAAAAGTAGTAATACTCTAACAGGAAGATAGAGAAAAGCAATAATTAAACATAAATTAGGAAAAACCCATTGAATTGATGTCACATTTGCTTGATGGATATTGAGATAACACTATTAAATTATCTTTTAGAATTTGAGATTACCCTGAAATAAGCATGTTGTAGTTCTGAATAATTTCATTCTACTTATTTTTAGGTATTGATATCGTCATGAATTGATCTTGGACTGTGCTCAGATTTCTCAGAGGAAAAGTTTGAAAAATATTCTTTTGAAATAAAATGTTAACAGAACTGATCAAGTTACACTGAGAAGTGATGCTTTTAAATATTGTTCCACTCATTTACATGTTTATTTAAACATTTAAAAATATGTAATTTAATAAAAATTCAAGTAATTTTCATTGAATTTTATAGAAACTAGAACAGGTCACTGCAATCTTGGTTGTAGCATAAGTCTCCTGGACCTTGGGACTAAAATGAGGCCCAAGTATGAGAGCTTGACTTTTCAATAATGATTGGAAAGACCAACCAACAAACTTTGAGCACACCGAACTGTGCAATGAATATTTCTACTTAAAATGGCATTGCTTTGGAAACTAACAAAATATTAGGGAAATATCTTGAAAGACAGACATGTGTCTAGTTTTAAAAGATGGTAAACTATGCCATAAATCTGAGTATGACTTTTGAATTTTGAATAACAAATATTATTAAATAAAAGTTAAATAATGAAATTCCAAAAATTGGTGTGTATTCAATATTTCAGATTATGATAATGTTAATGAGTAAAGGATGTCTTTTACATTGTAGTTGATGCCACTGAAACATTAACAACCAGTGAGAAATACTGCAATGTGTGTTTGTGTATTTGTGTGTGTTTTGAAAGTCCTCCTTTATTTTTCATAAACATCTAGAATAATCTATTATTTGGGTAAAATAGTGAGGTATAAAATTTCACTATTAATGAATGTAGAATGAATAGCCATTTCTAATTCATAGAAAAAATTCAGACCACATAAAGAAAAATTAGATAAATTTGACTAGATATTCAAAATTTTGAATGTCAATAAATACCAGTATATAAGTTAAAAAGCATTGTGAAATATTGAATAAAAATATGTGTAAAATCTGTGACAGAATAGATTTTATATTTTAAAATATTTCATGTAGAGTTTAATTAATAAGAGAAAAGATAAAGTTTACATTATAAATCGAACTGTGAAAATTTAAATGATGTTCATTAAAAAAAAGAGAAGCCTATCTTGAATGACTAAGTAAATATTGTAAAACGTGCATGGTAGAATTGTTTAAAATATGTTCCTCTGAGTACTCAACATAAGCAACATAAAAAGTGGAAGATAAATGTATTTGAAGCATTCTTTTTGCCCCTTTCTGGAAACCATCCCTCTCCTACACCAGAGTTAACCATGGTCATAATTTTGTTTACCTTTTGAGTTTTCTTCATAAGTTTTAATTCCACTTTCTCAATGCTAATCTGTAGCAAAAATGTATTAATTCTCTACATGGATGTTATAACTAGTAAACTAAGCATGTTTATATTTGAGGAATGATAAATTGAATAGACTTTTCACAAGCATAAACAAGTTCTTGGCATTATTATAGTATCACATAAAGAGTAGTTTCACAATCTTAAAAAATTGCTATGCTCATCCTATTCTTTCTACCTAGCCCTTAACTACTGGTCACTAGTGACTTTTATACTGTCTTCATTATGTTCCATATTTTTAGATTATCATTTGTTGGGACTCATAGAATAGAAAACCTTCCCAGGAGATTTCTTTCACTTAGCAATATAAACGTAAGGTTCATCTATGTTTTTCGGTGACTTTATAACTCATTCTTTGTATTATAGAATAACAGTACATTGTATGGAGATATAATTTATTTACTTCACTTCCTGAAGATATCTTGGTTGTTTCTAAGTTTTTACAATGGGGAATAAAACTAAAAATATTCCTGGATTTTTGCTTATTTGGGTAAAGACCACGGAGCATACCTTAAGATGGTATAATGAAAACATCATACACTTGGTAGCTTATAAAAATATTGAGTTATTTTTTCTAAAACAATGTTCCAATTACACATGTGTGGTAGTTAAATTTCCATCACTGTGATGCAATTTCTGAGATAAACAATTTATAAAAAAGAAAAGTTTATTTTGACTCTTGATTTCATAGGTTGCAGTTCATGGTCAGTTGACTTCATTGCTTTTGTGCCCATAGTGTGGCTGACTTCAGAGTGGAGAATGTGCACAAGAGGTGGCTGCTCACTTCATGGAAGCCAGGAAACAATAAAAAGAGAAAGATGGAGAGGTCAGAGTCTCGATACATCCTTAAGGGCACTTCCATAATGACCTCACTTCCTTACACCAGGTCCCACTTCCTGAAGGTTGCACCATCTCCCCAATAACACTACAGCACTACAGGATGGCAAACAATACTTTACTGTATGGTCTTTGAGGATATTTTAAATTAAAATCATTTTAACTTGTTTTAAAAGAAATAAAATAGGATTTTAGTTTGATACATCAACAATGGTGAAATTCACGACAAAACCTGTATCACAGACTTAAGATTTATAAAATATCACCCATTAATATACATGAACATATTCAGATATTATGGAAAAACTATACCCAATAATTAAGATGCGATTCACTTGTTCTTTAAAAATTCATCTCTAATTCAAATATTATCAACAATTCTAGATGATAAAAACCTGCTATGTTCAATAATAAAAATGTCTAAGAGAACAAATTAGGAATTTTTCATTCAGGCCACAATGGAGAATAGTAATAGATTTATACTTCTACTCTAAACCACTGGAGAAACAAGAAAAAATATATTCAGCCATCAATACCTGATTTCAAAAATAGGTAACAAAGGCATGTAAAACTGAAGAAAATGGAATAAAAGATGATAAATTCTATGATTCCAAGTATCTCCTTAATAGAAGATATTTTCAGAAGAGCTACAATTTGGCTAGCAGATAATTGGAGAGGTGGGAGATTAAGGAGGAAGTGCTCTTTATTCTAAAGAGAGGTATACTAGATTCTGATTTGAGCATGATGGTAAAGTAACTGATACTCAGGAAATAATTACTGTAAATCTATATTATAGAGCTTTTAGAGAGATAAGTTTGTATTGGTACAAGTTAGATGGAATGATACTGTAAAGCTTAGGGCATAAGGTAAAGCAATCCAGAGGTATCTCTTTAGTAGGAAAGCTAAATTTAACCTCAAAGTTTCTCTAGATATACACTAAGCAATGTTTATAAACAAGACTGGAAAGAATCCTGTAGCTTCAAATTAACTTAGATTACATGCTACTTCAATAAATTGTAACAAAATCTTAGTATCAACAATACAAAATTTAAAATATTTACAACCTGTCAAATATATTAGTCATAAAGAAGAAGGAAGTTATGCCTTATAACCTAGAGAAAAAAAATGTTTCTCTGAAAATCTGGAAATGGAAGTTGATGTAATTATTGTCAACAGGGAAAATGTTCAAGTAATTAGGGGAAAATGTGACTACAATGAAGAGAAAAGCAGATGATATAAAGATGTTACAAAAAGTACTCCAGTGTCCTTATTGACTGTTCATTATTATAATTGATAAAAAGGAAGTATCCTCTTTAAAATTGTGCAGAGCACTCCTAGGCACATACCCACCCTGCTGAGTTGTTTATCTACAAATAACAGGAGAGATCTACTGCGCCAGATGTCCCTGAATCAGTCAGGCTAGGTGAGGACCCATAGCAACTCCCTACCAACCATCAATCAGCATGAGACAGGGAAAATACCTGGGATGCCAGGTGTCCATCCTAGTAGTTTATGGTGGTTGATAACATGTTGGGAAACCATGTAGTTCAGCATGTACTCCCCTTGTGGCTTAAACCAATGAGTTCAAACAAATCCCCCTCTTGTACTAACCAATCACTCTTACCCAACTTGGTTCCACCAGTGAATGTGCTAATCATGTTTTAGAGTTGTTTTATGATTTTCCCGTGGTTTGTGATGATTTGCTAAGAGATGCTATGATGTATGTGAAATTGCTGTGTTCCCCAAAGAGTGTATAAAACTGCTGCAAACCCTAGGCTCGAGGCCTCTCAGTGTCACAATTACTGTGTGCGCAGAGGACCAATGTAGCTTGCAATAAACGCCTCTTTGCTGCTTAAAAAAAAGAAAAGAAAAGAAAAGGAAAGAAAGAAAGAATAAATGAAAATTGTGCATGTGTCTAATTTTTGTAATTCACAATTCTATGAGCTTTGCTACATAGATAAGTAGATAAATGCTCTCTTGTTATTTCCTTATATATTTAAGATCGTGTTATGGTTCAGATATGTGTTATCCCCCCAAAGCTATGTATAAGGTGATGTAAGAAAGCTTAGAGGTGAAATGTTTGGGTTATGAAATCCTCAACATAATCATTAACTGTATGCAGGTAAGGTATAACTGAAGGAGGTGGATCAATGGGAAACTGGGTTGGAGTGTATATTTTGTCCCTATGAGTGACAGCCAATATGTTCTGCCTCATTTCAGGCCCTTAAGAATGGAGCCAGATGTATATGAACTGAGACCTATGAAAACATGAGCCCTAGATAAACCTCTCCTCCTCTAATTGTCTTTACAGAACTTTTTGGTCACAGCCATGAAAAAGCAAACAAAAGCACATTGCTAAGTCCTCTTACTTGACAACATTATAATAAAGAAATCATAGTCTTCATTCCCCATGAGATTCTTTGCTTTGAAATTAGTTATTTTAATATTAATATAGACCCTTCAAATACCTTTTTTAACATTACCAGATGCTGCAGTCTGGCTGGGCAAATAACCAGGAGGTGACAAGCAACTTGTGAAGTTTGAAACAGCAGGAGCCGCTTTATTACGGGACAGCAGAAGTATATATACTTAAATAATTACACACAGATTAACTTAATTAAAATCATCTAGATATAGCAGTCAGTCATCACGGAATCCTCATCATCTTAATGACTCGCTGGCATTACTTCACAAAGCCACTCCTCCTGGCATACTGCCAGGTGCCATCTTAACTTGGTGGTGGCCCTCAACATCTCCCCTTTTTGTTTAATTTAAACAACAAGTATGTGGCTTAGGGACCGTGCCTGTTTTAGATTGTCCAATACTACATATGGTCCTTACCCGTCATTGGATGGTCTGACCTCAAATCCTCAGCCTCCTGTCATAGGTTGGTACCATTGCAATTGGATCTTACTTGTCTTTGACTACTGGCTGAACATACTTAGCCATACTTGTGGATAACCTGCTACAAGCAGAAGGGGGAGGATACAAAATGCCATGATACCAAGCCAATTGATGGTTCCTTTTGGAAAAATTGTACCACCAATGACATCATCAGCAAAGATTCTCCAGTACTACCACAATTTGTTTCATCAACAGATAGTTCACAATGCATATAAGTGACACATAGTCCAGGCAAGTTCTGCAAGCAGTTCAAAGCAGAGGAATCCATTAATATGTCCATTTCCTCCCAAAGTAAATCAACTCCTTGACTGAGCATCACCTGCTGAGCCACACCATTCATTGATGCATCTGTTTATACAGTTTGTGTGAAAGCCATAGAAGAAGCTATTGCAGCACCAGCTGAAACAGCAGCAGCTGTGATGATGGTAGCTGTAATTCCAAATTTGGTTTTCAGTAACACTGGAAATCCCTCCACCCTCATCCTCACCAGCACTGGGACAAAGGCAGGAACTCTGGCAATGATGGCTAAAGAAAATCTTGTAGCATTCCAGCAGTCACTAAGAAAACAACCTTCTGAACAATTTAGTACAGTATCTCAAGATTTTTTTACATTTAAAATAGGCCTCAATGGTGCTCATAATTCATTAGCCTCCAGGTGTGGAAGAATCATTGTAGCTAAACTGGAGTTCTGGATATCAGTTGCCAGGAATTTAAGATATTGCTAACCCTGCATTTATCCACAGGAATAGCGAGGCATCCCTTGGCAGCACCTGCATCAAATAGGGAAAAAACTGAGGGCTCATTAGTTATTGGCATTGGAAATGAACAAACTTCAGGGATTCCGGGCGCATCTTCTGCCACCGGCTGTAGCATCCCTGGGCAGCCCCAGAGGGCCCCATAGAGTGTCCCGGACTCAAACTGCCACCCGGCACAGGGAGCAAGAGCCTGTGAGACTGTGTCTCAAGGTCAGGTCTGGGTTTGGGCTTGAGGCAGTGGTGTCCCACTGTGACCGCCTCGTGCAGCCTTGCGCACACAGCGCAGCAGCCTCTGCACCGCCGCATAGTAGTAGCCTTTTGTTGCAACTTTTTCTCTAATAGTCCTTCCTCCTCTGAACTTTCTTCCTCTTTCTGACTAGAGTTCCTGGGCTTTTATCAACGTATGCCCTAAATGTTCTTGGCCTTACTGGTGTGCCTCCTTCCTTCAGCAATTTACTTAACGCCCTTTTCATATTTCCATAATAAAGACAATACAACACACCAAGACAAGACAAAACAAAAACATACTGTATCAATCTTCTCCATTTTCCTGAAATGGCCATCCTTTCTCTCGCCCTATCTGCTTCTAGGGACGAGCAGCTTTGCTCCTGTCCCATCTATCTCTAGGGACAGGCAGCCTACCTTGTCACTTACCCCTGAGCATCCCGGAGTTCCCCATATGGGCCACCATTTGCTGCAGTCTGGCTGGGCAAAGTAACGGGGAGGGGGGTGACAAGCAACTTGTGAAGATTGAAACAGCGGGAGCCAATGTATGATGGGACAACAGAGGTATATATACTTAAATAATTACACACAGCTTAATTTAATTAACATCATCTAGATACAGCAGTCAGTCATCAAGGAATCCTCATCATCTTAATGACTCCCTGGCATTACTTCACAAACCACTCCTCCTGGCATACTGCCAGGCGCCATCATCATAACTTGGTTGTGGCCCTCAACAACCAGATTACATATTTTGTTTAATATTAAGAAGTTATGTTTTCTCATCCTTTTATTTGCCATCAATTTTTCTTTGTATTTAATGTTTTTTAAGGTGCATATAGTTGTTTCTTGATATTTTTGAACCCAATCTGTAAAACAGTATTCATTTTGATGTGGTTGTTAGGCCACTTATAGTTAATATAAACATTGATATGGTTAGGTATATATTTCCATCTTAGTATTGTTTTCTACTTGTCCTAGCTTTTTTTTAGTATTGTTTGTTTTTGTCTTATTTTATATTATAATTAAACAATTAAAACAACATATAAATAGGTAAGTTATCAGAACTTATAACAGAGATTACCAACATTACAACATTATATATTCAATTGTATAAAAAGTTGATGCTCAATGGTACCAGGCTTCAATAAGATACATAATAATTATTATAATGTCTTAAAAGGTATAGTATATAATTAGTATTATAGTATAATTTATAAGAAAATGTTTTTTAAAAGATGTAATATTAAGCTTATACTACAATACCAAATCTACACATACTCATATTCGATTTTAAGTAAATATGTCACATTTTTAGTTTCTGATCATATGTATACATAAAAATATGTACTTCCATATGTTTATAGAATTATTATGAGTTCAATTTAAATGAATTATATACACATAAATTATAACAAAAATAATATAGCAAATAAGACTTTAAAATGGACAATATATTTGAACATGCATAATATCAAATATAAATATTATTGAGAACCACAGCCTAGTTGGGATGACACCTGGCATTTTGCCAGAAGTAATGGTTGAGATACAAGCCATTAAGATGATGCTGGATTGATTCAATTGTATATAGACCCCTGCTGTCCACCTCAGGCACCCACTACTTTGGAGTTCTCAAGGGGATTCCTGGGGAGTTCGCCTTGGTGGGTGGAATTCCGGTGGAGGGAGTTCCGGTTGGTGTGGTGTGCCTGAAAGGGCCACGTGGGTGGCGTTTGCATGAGTTCGGAAATAAAGTTTGTTCCTGCTTGAGTGGCTCGTGATTTGTGCCCAGCCAGACTGTGGCATTTGGTGGCCCCTGCGGGGAACGCCTGAAGCCTGGGGATAAGTGAAATTGCTCACCCCTGAGGGAAGGCGAGAGAATGGGTGACCATTTCAAAAAACAATGTGTTCTTGTTTTGATTTCTTTTGTTTTTGTTTCAAGTTGCCTATCCCTAGAAATTTCTCTGGCAAACTGGGAAAAATGTTTGGCTCAAGGTTTGAAGTTGTTTGGCCCTGAGGAATAGATAGAGAGAGACCTCGAAAATACATTTCAAGAAAATAGGAAAATTGATATAACAATTTTTTGTTCCATTTTTGTTTTATTCTGTTTTGGTTTTGTTTTGTGTTATCTTGTTGGGTTGCATTATCTTTATATTAGATTAGAAATTAGTAAAAAACAAACTGAAAGATTGTTCAGTAAATTGTTAGAGGTCCAGACTATGGTAGAAAACATGTTAGATCAAGCAAAAGAGAAGTTCTTTCAAGCTAGTCAGACAGAGGAAGAAAATTTAAAGGTAGAAGGGCCATCAGGAGGGAAAAAGTTACAACAGGAGGCTGCTACTAACACCTTTTTATCACCAGAGGGTGTAAGTATCCAACCAACAGCTCCACCTATATAGACAACATATGCTGGGGGGCCCCCAACTCCCGTAGTTGATAGATGGGATCCTGAGACAGGACCTCCAAGATTAGCATGCCCTGTACTTGAGCAGGCAGGAGGGCAGCGAATTCACCGTGCTTTAGATTTCAAAACAGTGAAGCAGTTAAAGGAGGCTGTAACAACCTATAGTCCCCAAGCACCCTTCATTGTAAGCATGGTCGAATCCATTACCAACTTGGACATGACGCCAGCAGATCGGGCTAACATGTGTAAAGCTGTGCTAAATGGAGGGCAATATTTGTTATGGAAGGTTGCCAATGAGGAATTTTGCACCGAGATGGCTAGGTGAAATGCAGCAGCCGGTTATCCTCAGAGAAATCTAGATATGTTGTTAGAAAAAGGACCTTATGAAGATCAACAGCAACAAATTAGATATGATTCTGCTATATACTCACAAATTGCTGGAGATGCAGTTAGGGCATGAAAGACTTTACAAGGACATAGAGATTTACAAGGTCAATTATCTAAGGTAATACAGGGAGCTAATGAACCTTATGCTGAATTTGTAGATAGGCTTATTCAAATAGCTACTAGAGTGTTTGGGGATACAGAACAAGCAATGCCATTAATGAAACAACTGGCTTATGAGCAAGCAAATCATTGGAGCAGAGAGGTCATTAGACCATGGAAACATGAAGATTTAAACACATATATTAAATTATGTAGAGATATTAATAAACATGGGCAAGTCTTGGCAGCTGCAGTACAACAGGCTTTAAAGGCCAGGCCAAAAACATGCTACAATTGTGAACAAATAGGACATTTTTAAAGGAATTGCCCCATAAGGAGGAGGGTTTAACAAAACTAGGTATCAAATGGGTAGAATACCGGGTATTTGCCCACGATGCCATAGAGAAAGACATTGGGCTAATGAATGCAGTTCTCAAACCACCATAGAGGGTACTCCATTATCAAAAAACTTACAAGGACCAGGTGTTTATCCACAATATCGTGGAGGAAGGCATCGAGCTCCATTGCCAAGAAACAGACTGGAGGGCCCAATGCTCCAGGGCCCACAACCACAAATATACGGGGCACTGGAGGAACCCAGCAACACCATCAGGGTAGTGCCCAAGACACATTATCCATCAGATATCTCAGCTGACAAACCAGAGGGAGCGCAGGGTTGGACATCTGTGCCTCCACCAGAGCAGTACTAACTTCAGAGATTGGAGTTCAAATCATTCCCACAGGGACCTCTTCCCCAAGGAACAGTAGGCTTATTATTGGGATGCAGTTCTTCTACTCTAAAATGACTTACGATAAGTCCTGGGGTAATTGATCCCAATTATAAAGGTGAAATAAAAATTATAGCCAGTTCTCCAAGGGGTATATCAGTAATTTCACCAGGAGATAGAATAGCACAGTTATTAATAATACCCAGCCTGCATAATAAATTTTCCAGCCATACTATAGAAAGAGGTTACAGGGGATTAGGCTCCACAGGTGTAGATTAGGCTATGCCTTCTTTAAATTTAGATTCTCGCCCCATGCTAAAACTAAATATTCAAGGACACGAATTTAATGTGCTACTGGATACAGGTGCAGACATTAGCATCATCTCTCATCAAGAATGGCCAAAACATTGGCCATTACAACAAGACACTCAAATGATTCGAGGCCTAGGTGTGGCAACTAATCCCCCTAGAAGTGCTATTGTATTAGATTGGAAGGATCCAAAAGAATGTGAAGGAACTATACAGCCATATGTATTGAATCATCTTCCTATAAATTTATGGGGACGAGATGTCCTAGATCAATTAGGTTTGACATTAACAAGTAGCATCAATCCAAATGTGCCCATTATTATGGATAGACAAGGTTTTAGGAAAGGAAATATTTAGGAGAAAAAGGACAAAGTATAGTGGCGCCAATACAAATAGATCAAGAAATAGATAGACATGGATTGGGCTTTCAGGAGGGGTCACTGAGACAATAAAAATTACTTGGAAATCAGAAAGACCAGTACGGGTTCCTCAGTGGCCCCTAACTAAAGAAAAGATACAAGCAGCCCATTACCTGGTCAAACAACAATTAGCGGACGGACATATACAACCTTCCGTATCTCCCTATAATACTCCCATTTTTGTCATTAAAAAGAAATCTGGTAAATGGTGATTATTGCAAGATTTAAGAGCCATTAATAATGAGATGGCTATTATGGGACCTGCTCAATTGGGGATTCCTCTACTGTCTGCTTTGCCAAAAACCTGGTACGTTTTAGCTATAGATATCAAAGATTGTTTTTTTTTCAATTCCAATTCATCCTGAGGATAGTCTATGTTTTGCATTTACTATCCATGCACTGAATCATGAAGGTCCCGATCAGAGATATGAATGGAAAGTACTCCCTCAAAGGATGGCTAACAGCCCAACTATGTGTCAAATTTATGTTAACAAAGCAATCCAGCCACTTAGAAATCAAAATCCTGAACTACAAACATTTCACTATATGGATGATATATTGTTAGCACACAAAGATAAAAACACATTGCTAGAATGTTATGCCACACTTACAAACTTATTAAAAAATTATAATCTAGAGATAGCAATAGATAAAGTACAATTAAATTTTCCATTTAATTATTTAGGAGTTCTATTATCCTCAACCCTGATCCGTCCACCAAAAATTCAAATACGAGTAGATCAACTCAAATCACTTAACGACTTTCAAAAGTTATTAGGAGACAAAAATTGGATAAGGCCTTATATATGCATACCAACAGGAGAGTTTGGACCTTTATTTGATATCCTAAAAGGTCCATCAGATCAAAATTCACCCTGCATGTTAATGCCTGAAACAAGAAAGGTATTAAAAATCTTTGAAATATATATGGAAAATATGCATTTGGATAGAATTGATATAAGTTTTCCTTTATTATTTATTGTGCTACCAACAAAAAAATTCCTACAGGAGTATTTTGGCAAGAAGGTCCATTATTGTGGATGCATTTATAATATTCTCCTAACCCTATTTTTACTAGGTATCCTGAGGCTGTAGGACAATTGATACTCAAAGGAATAAAAGCAGCAAAGGGAGTGTTTGGAATTTCTCCCAATAAAATTAGTACTCCATATACTATAGATCAAATTGATGAGTTAGCTAATGAGTTAAATACATGGGCAATAATCATGTGCAAATCTAATATTTCATTTGATAACCATTTGCCATCTAATCCTTTGTTGTCTTTTTGGTCTTCACATCCTGTAGTTTTCCCAAAAATGACAAGAAAAACACCTATCATGAATGCTCCAAATGTATTCACTGATGGGTCAAACAATGGTACAGCAGCAGTAGTTACCCCTGATCAAACTATTACAATTTTAGTACCCAAACAATCAGCTCAAAAGGTAGAGCTTAATGCAGTATTACAAGCTTTTGTGATGTTTAAAGATTCTGTATTTAATTTATTTTCTGATTGTCAGTATATAGTTAATGTTATAGTATTCCTTGAAGATGGTGGTAGAATTTCCCCTTCCTCTACTGTTTTCTCTTTGTTTTCCACAATACAGAGTCTAATTGGGGACAGAAAAGATCCATTCTTTATAGGACATATCAGGGCACATACAGGATTGCCTAGAGCCCTTAGTTTGGGCAATGATCTAGCAGATAAAACTACACTTGACATACGTATTTTCTCTACACTAGAAGATGCTACAAATTTTCATTAAAGGTTTCATGTCAATGCTAATACTTTACAAAAGTGCTTTAGAATAACTAAGGAACAAGCTAGACACATAATAAAACAATGTCAAAATTGTGTGGCCTTTTTACCACAAGTTAATCTTGGAGTAAATCCTAGAGGACTGATACATAACCATATTTGGCAGATGGATGTCACACACTTGCCAGAATTTGGAAAATTAAAATATTTGCATGTTACAGTTGATACTTCTCCTGGATTTTTGATGGGCACCCTTCATGCTGGAGACAAAACTAAAGATATTATAGCTCATTGCTTACAAAATTTTGCCACTGTGGGCATTCCAAAACAGTTAAAAACAAATAATGGTCCTGGTTATACTTCTACCTCTTTTAAATAACTTTGCTCATCACTTGGAATTACTCATATAACAAGAATCCCATACAATCCACAGGGACAAGGCATAGTTGAAAGAGCTCATCAAACTATTAAAATGTACTTTTAAAGCAAAAAGAGGGAATTGGGAAAGGGTATATATCACCCAAAGATAAACTTAAAATAACCCTTTTTACACTAAACTTTTTAAATTTGGCTTCATCAAGGCTTAGTTCTGCAGAAAGGCACATGTGTCCAAAAAATGTGCATAAGCCCAAGGATATTCTAACAGGACAATGGAAAGGTTCTGACCCAGTTATTGTCTAGAGTTGGGGTTCTGTTTGTGTGTTTACACAGGGAGAACAACAGCTGATTTGGATTCCAGAGAGACTAAAAAAGTGATTTCTACAGACCAAAAAGAAGATGACTTGGCTCAAATCCATAACAGCTGATAGCCTTACATCTGCAACAGTGGTTCTCCCACACCTGGAGGCTAATGAATAATGAACACCATCAAAGCCTATTTCAAATGTAAAAAAAACCTTGGGACTTGCTTGTGGGAATACCTTCAGATCCATATGCAAGTTACAGGAAGAAGGATGAGATATCAAAAGAAGAGTCAAACCCAAGTGGTAACCAGGATTCTTTTTTCAATATCTATTTTATTATTGCCCTTTCCCACATCATAAAGTTCTATTTTATTTTTTGAACTCATACAGACTTAGGTTAATGTTTTTCTGATCAGTTCTATTTTTTGACTGTGGAATTTTTATGCATTTCATTGGAGATTTCACCTGTAAAAAGCTACAATGCCTTTGTTATTGTCTTATGTGTTGTATGTTATGTGTGCACACTTGCATTTTGTTTTGTATGTCTGTATGTGCATATGTCCATATATCATATATGAGGAGTGCTCATGGAAAAAATGGATCTATATATATATATATATATATATATATATATATATATATATAGATCTATATCTATATATCTATATATATATATATATATATATATATAGATATATATATATATAGATAGATATTTTATATATATATATTTTCGTGTGATTTAAATGGTTTGATTTAAATTAGGTGAAACAGCTGTTGAGGATTATTTTAAAATGTGAACAAAAAAGGAGGTTAAGAGATCTGTTTGTTTACTTTCACCTTTCCTTTTCATTATATTTAATAATTCTCTTCATGATATTGTAAATTGTTTAGAAAATTGCTTTCTTTTAGTGCCTGCTGGAATGTTACATAATTTTTTTTAGCCATCATTGCCAGAATTCCTATCTCCATCCCAGTACCAGTGAAGACAAAGATAAAACCAAAGTACAGCTTCATTGATAGTTATCACAGTAAACTGTATAAACTGATGCATCAATAATAATAACTCAACAAGTGATGCTCAATTAAGGAGTCGATTTACTTTGGGAGGAAATGAACATTTTGATGGATTCCTCTGCTTTGAACTGCTTGCAGAACTTGCCTGGATTAAGGATCACTTGTATGCATTGTGAACTATCTGTTGGTTCATCGAATTGTGGTAGTGCTGGGGCATCTTTGCTAATGGTGTGATTGGTGGTAAAATTTTTCCAAAAGGAACTGTCATTTGGCTTGGTGTCATGGCATTTTGCATTCTCCTCCCTTCTGCTTGTGCTGGTCTAAAATTTGGGGGCAAACAGAGGTGAGGCAAAGAACCTCACACCCCCACTGGCACCAAGGCCAAATTTGGGGGCCAAAAGAACCTCACCCCCCTACACACTGTTGCAAAGGCCAAATTTGGGGGCCAACAGAGGTGAGGCAAAGAACCTCACTCCCCCACTGGTACAAAGGCCCATCCACAAGTATGGCTGTATTCTGGACCAGTAGTCAATGATGGGTAAGATCCAATTACAATGTAGTATTGGAAAACCTAAGACAGGCATGGTCCATAAGCCACATGCTTGTTGTTTAATTAAACAGTAGGGGGGAGATATTGAGAGCCACAGCCGAATCGGGATGATGCCTGGCATTTTGCCAGAAGTAATGTTTGAGAGGCAAGCCATTAAGATGATGCTGGGTTGATTCAATTGTATATAGACCCCTGCTGTCCACCTCGGGCACCTGCTACTTTGGAGTTCTCACGGGGATTCCTGGGAAGCTTGTGTTGGTGGGTGGAGTTCTGGTGGAGGGAGTTCCAGTTGGTGTTTGTGCCTGAAAGGGCCATGTGGGTGGCATTCGCGTGAGTTTGGAAATAAAGTTTGTTCCTGCTTGAGTGGCTCGTGATTTGTGCTCAGCCAGACTGCGACAAAATATGACAAAAAATAACGTTACCTTAGATTAGGTAAAGGGAAGTGAAAGAAGGAGAAGGCAGGGGATGTAGGGATAAGAAAAATAGTAAAATGAAACAGACATTATTACTGTATGTATGTATGTGACTGTATGACCAATGTGATTCTACAATATATATATACTCAGAAAAATGAGAAATTATATCCCATCTATGTATGATACATCGAAGTATATAAGTGCAATCTACTGTCATGTAGAACTAATTAAAACAAATTTAAAAATATGACAAATGCACATTTGAAAATATCTGTCAATAGGAAAAAGGAAATAAACACTACAATATAATTCCTTTATGTACCTATTAGAATAAAAGTTAAAATGGAAGACAGTGCAAGAATGAGAATCCTTACTTGTTTCCTACTTTTTAAACCCTATTTTATCTCTCCGGACATTCTAATTAGCAAGCTGAGAGACTTACCTCTATTATTACAAATAGAATTTGCACCACTGATACAGGTCAAACTTAAGAGAGGCTTCACACAAATTAAAATGTATCAAGAGGCATCGATAGCTCATATCTCTGAAGAAAGGCTGATAAACTCTAAACATCAACTCCAGATTTAATTACTTGTCCTTTGATTTAATAAATGTATTTGAATGTCCAGTATGTGCTAGATGGTGTTTCATCACTAAGCATAAATCGGTGAATAGGACAGACCACTCCTGATCATATTGAGGATCTATTTTAGTATGGTGAAAGAAATTATAAAGATGACATAAAGGAAAATATAAGGTCTGACAATAATAATAAACAAGAGTCAAGCCGGAGTAGGTTAAATGAGGAAATGCACTGTTGACCAAAGGTTTATGGGAAAGCTGTGCTGAGAAGATAGAATTTGAAGGATAACCAGGAGAGGAACTCAACAGGACAGAATGTCTTGTGATATACACAAAATGCTTAGTATTGAGAAATATCAATAAAAAAGGAATAACAACTCATAAAAATTGTGATTGTTCTATTAGAAATGTGGAAATTGAGTATTTGATTTTAACAGCACTAATAAAATTTAATTTTGTATGTTATATGTTCAAATTGCAGATCAAGAAGAGTCTTCAACTACCATCTCACCCTTCAGGTGTAGACTGTTAAATATTTTAGTGGACTTTGTACTCTCATCTTAGAATGGTAATTCACTATAATCACCATTAATATGAATTTATTCTGAGGGCAAAGAGAGCAAAATCCCATGTGGGATATTTAAAGTCTCTAATTTGTAAGTTCAAGTAGGTGGTTAAAATGTTTAACTATTCCATTAAACTGTTATAACCTAAGGCAACCTAAGGCAAGTTGTTCTAAAAAAAAAAAAAACATTGAATGGGACTTTAGTACTAAGATAAAGGTAGTCATATTTCACTGGATGCACATGATAAATAGTTTTCAAAATTAAGAATAACTTCTGTTATTTTGGAGGCCAGATGGAACTGTCGAATTGCATGATATTCCATTTATAATCCTAGAAGAAATATATCTATAACTATGTAATTTCATTATATTTTAATATAACTGTATACATTATAAAATTCTGTGTATTGTTTACTAATTGGCTCTATTTTGAATTTATGAGAATGTAATCTATAATTATTATGTATCACAATTTACTATGGGTCTTGTGAAAATTATTTCTCAGACTAGTTTAGTATCTGCTATATTTACACATTTCAATTATATATTTAAAATTAATACTTATTTTCAGATAAATAGACTATGATTTTTAGAAAGAAAATCATTTTTAATTGCATTTATTATTTGAATTACTATTTTTTCCTGATAAGAAAAATCAAAATTTATAAAAGAGTAGTGAATGTATTTATCCTCTTTAATTAACACCTACTAAATTTTCCTAGTGGTGACCACCCAAGGTTTTCAGCTTCTGGAAACATCCTACATCTGTACTGATTGATACAAATATTATATTGTTATTTTCTTACAAAATAGATATTATGTTACACATTTTATTGTTGATGTTTCCCACTGTGAGTAATTCATTAGGCATCATCCCTTTCAATAGAGAAATAATGTCATTTCCAATTAAAATTGACTTCATTGCATTAATGAATTATAACTTTACAAACATTTTCTATTATTATTGATTTAGGTTCTTTTTTCCTATTTTGCCTTATAAAACAATGATGCAATAAATACATTTCAAAATTAGCATGTTATATATATACACAGGTATAGGTTGTTTAATTTCTCAGAATTAAATTTAGCAGATTAATATATGAATGAGAATACATTTGTAATTATGAACATGCACTGTAATACTGTCATTCATTCATTAAGAATTTTGCTGCTGAGACAGGGAAGATGGTGGAGTAAAAGACTGTTCTATGTCATGAGAACAAGAAAGTGGATAAACAGCTTCTCAGTGAGATGGATAAAATAGGGTTTATACAGGGATTAAATATAGGACTCTCACAAAAACTTGGGGACTCAGAAGTAGGGATACAAAGAAATAAAAGAAGAAAGCTCACTGCTGGTTCCAGGGACTGCCAGAGCTGATCCACCTTGGGCAAAGTAAGGAGAAGGCCTAAGAATCTGCATTCTATTTGGCACCATGGAGTGCCTTGGTACTAACAAAATCAGAGATCAAGGTCACTGTTGTACTGATCTAGAGAGTGTGCTATACTATTTCATGGTACAGGAAAGACTTCATCTTTCTCCTGGTTGTCCAGAGGAAACCAAGGCTAGAGCGGTATCCCCATCAGAGGTATGGTGTCCATTAACTGTGGGAACAAGTTCATGAGCACAGAACTGGAATATCTGAGCAGGGTTTGAAAACCAGACCTGAAGGTCTTACACCATAAGATTTAGAGAGTCCCTAGAAGATCAGGAGAAATTCAGATGCAGAAAGTCTTTTACCCAGGGGAATATATGTCATTGAGACTCAAGAGATCCCAGGTTCCTCCCACATATGGAGTTTGGAGACTCATAGGACCAAGTGAGGCAGGCAAGGACACATTGGGCAGTGAGAGTGACTGTGCACTTGGAGACTGAGTCTGGGGATGGAATGGCTTGGATCTGTGGATTACTGAGGGAATGAAGAATTGGCTTCCTTTTCTCTCAATTTTGTACTGAATGAATCATGGATATTCATACATATACACATTTGTTTCTCTTTCCTCATTTCTAGCATCTTGAAAGTAGCTATTTTTCATCACTAGGGTTTTTATAGTATATTTTGGGTTTGTTTATATTGTTATTCATTTGGCTATTTTTTTGATTCTCTTTCTCTCTGTTCTTTTGCTAACAGCCAAATTCTATTATTCTTTCACTTTTCCTTTAATTTTTTACTTCTACTTTCTCTCCTCCTCCCTCAAAATCTTGGCATTGTACATCTTTTCTTTATTCACCCTGTTCATCTTTTGAAATAGCAAACTCTCTTACAAATATACTGTTTCTACTATTGGCAATTGCTTATCATACCATTGTTGTTAATTGTGCCAATTAGTATTATAAATGTTATAATAGGAACTAAATATTTAGCTTAATGCTGTATATTGTTTATATTTGTTGCTCTTATTTGTCTCCTCTTAAACTGTGACATAATAGAAACATTTAGGGACACTGTAAAATCATAGGGTATAAAATTTCTCCTGCTTCAGATTGATACTGATTAATCGGTAGACACACAAATAAGAAAAAAAAAACCACACTTCAATAACAGAGGTTATTGACACTGCTGTTGAGGAAATGTCAGAGAAGAAGATTAGAAAGTTTATAATTAAATGGATTTCCAAGGTAAAATACAGGTAAGAAATGAAATCAGAGAGAAAATAGATGAGCTGATAGATCACTACAATAAAGAATAGATATTCTGAAAAATAATCAAATGGAAATCCTTGAAATGAAGAAATGAAAATACAAATTAAAAATTCATGGAAAGCATCACCAGCAGACTAGACCATGTGGAAGACAGAGTTTCAGGCAATAAAGACACAGTAGATAATCTTAAAAAATAAGCTTGACCATGGAGAAAAGATGTTAACAAACCTTGAACAAAAAATTTAAGAAATATGTGGTAACATCAAAAGGCAAAATTTAAGATTCATTGGAATAGGTAAAGGCTATGAAATATAAACTAAGTAATGCATAATCTTTTTATTTTTTAATTTTTTTTAGTTGTAGATGGACACAATATCATTATTTATTTCTTTTTATATAGGGCTGAGGATAGAACCCAGTGCCTCATGTATGTGAAGCAAGTGCTCTACCACTGAGCTACAACTCCAGCCCTGAGTAATGCACAATCTTTTAAATAAAATAATATAAAAAAATTCTCAAGCCTTAAAAATGAAATGGAAAATAAAATCCAGGGGTCAAAGATGAATTTAGGTACACAAAATTACAACAGACACTCTCAAAGACATATTATTATGAAAATGCCTAACATACAGAATAAATATAGAATTTTAAAAAGCTACTAGAGGAAAGATGATTGGTCATATTTATAAGTAAACTAATCTGGATCTCAACTGATCTCTCAAGCCAGATCTTAAAAGCAAAAATGTCTTACATTAATATATTCCAAGCTTCAAAAGAAAACAAATGCAAACAAAGAACACTATACACAGCAAAATTAAGCATCAGAAATGAAAATGAAATAAAAACATCCCATGATAAACCAAAGTTAAAAGAATTCATAACTTGAAACCCTGTACTACAAAACATACTATTGATAAACTATTTTAAAACAAAGCAAAAGTGAAAAATAAAAATGAAAACAATCAGAGGAAGAAACCACACTAGAAGAATAGTAAATCAAAGAGGAAAGTAATTCAAATTAAAATTTAGAAATAAATCAAAATAAAAGTGAATAAGAACTATATCTCAAAATTATTCTTGGATCTTAATTTAAAATCATCAATCAAAAGACACAGACAAGCAAATTGAATTTTTTTAAAAAAGAATATGCTGTCTCCAAGAGATTCAACTCTTAGGCAAAGACATCCACAGAATGAAGGTGAAAAGATGGGAAAAAAATATATCCTTCACAAGGATCTCATAAAAAAGCTGGTGTTTTTGTTCTCATATGATATAAAATGAACTCCAAGCCAAATTTCATCAGAAGACAAAGAAGGTCATTTAATACTACTTGAAGAAATTATACAATAACAGGAAATAAGAATCATAAATATTTATGTCCCAAACAATGAAACCACTATGTATCAAACAAGAATAACAATATGAAAATCCAAATAAGTCACAACACAATAATACTTTGTGACTTTAAAACACCTCTCTCATCACTGGACAGATTTTCCAAAGAAAACTAAATAAATAAGCTATAATACTGAAAAATACAATTAATATTTAGACTTAACAAACATGTATAGTATTTTATCCATCAAAGAATTTACTTTCTTCATAGCAGAACATGGATCATTTTTTAAATTAAACTGATTTTTAAAAAATGTTTTAATTAGTTATACATGACAGTAGAATGCATTTATGCACTTTGATGTATTATACTTAAACTCTTTTTTAAGCCACAAAGCAACTCTCAGGAAATAAAAAAAATACACATAATATTTACATTCTATTAGATTATAATGGAAGAAAACTAGAAATAAATAATAATATATATAAAAAGGAAGCTACTATAATACTTGAAGACTGAATATTATGCAGTTGAATGACTGATAGCAGAAGAAAGGGGTGAAATTAAAAAATACAGATAAATCATAATAGTAATATCATATAATAAAATCTCTTGGACACTATTAAGGTGTTCTAAGAGGAAAATTCACAGCATTGAGCCCATTTTAAAAGAATATAAAGAAACCAAATAAAAAATCTAAAAATACAAGTCAAGAACATAGAAAAGGAAGAACATAGCAACACCAAAAGCAGTAGAAGAAAGAAAATAATTAAAATCAGAGCCCAAGCCAACACAATTAAAATAAAACAATCAAAACTCAACAGAAAAAATGCTTGATTTTTTGAAAAAAATGAAATAAAATTGATAAACACTTAGCTAAGCTAATGAAAAGAGAGAGAAAATTCAAATTACTAAACTTAATGATGAAAAAAATGTATCAAAAAGAACACTACTGAAATACAGACAATAATTAGACACTCTTTTGGAAATATATACTCTAATGAATAAAAAATCTTGAAGATATAACAAATTTTTAGATACATGTGACCTACCCAAAGGGAACCAGGGATATAGAAAATTTAAAGATTAATTTCAAATAATTAAAATGATGACACATCAAAATATACCAACAAAGAAAAGCCTAAGAGCAGAGAGATTCTCATTTGAGTTCTACCAGACCTTTAAATAAGAATTAACATCAATTCTATTCTACTCAAATTATTCCATTAGAGATAAAAGCAGGGAACCCTTCCAAACTCTCTGTGAAGTTATTGTCATCTTGATACCAATATCTAAAGATGCATCAAAAAAAGGAAAGTACAGACCAATATCCTTGATGAAAATATATACAAAAATTCTTAATAAAATACTGGAAAATAGCATTCAAAAACATATTAAAATGATAGTATACCCTGATCAAGTGAGTTTCATCCCAGGGATGCAAGTTTGGCTAAACATAAGAAAATCAATAAACTTAATTCACCACATCATTAGTAGACTTAAAGAAAAAAAATCACATGATTATCTCAATAGATGCAGAAAAAAATCATTTGATAAAATACAGGAAACATTCATGTTCAAAACACTAGAAAACTAGAAATAGTATAGAAATACCTCCACATTTTAAAATGCATGTGAACAAAGCCAAGGCCAACATCATTCTAAATGGAGAAAAACTCAAAACATTCTCCTGAAGACATGAACAAGACAGGGATGCCCTCCTTCACCACTTCTATTCAATATGGTTCTTAAAACTCTAGCCAGAGAAATTAGGCAAAATAAAGAAATTAAAAGGATATGAAATTGAAAAGAAGAGCTCAAATTATCTCTGCCCTCAACATAATCCTATATTTAGAACCCAAGAAAACTTCAACAGAAAACTTCTAGAACTTACAAGTGAATTCAACAAAGTAGCAGGATATAAAATTAACACCCATAAATGTATTCCCATACATCAATATGATCAGCTAAAGAGAAATTAGGAAAACTATCCCGTTCACAATAGCCTCAAAAAAACCCATTTTGGGAATCAATTTAACAAAAGAGGTGAAAGAACTCTACAAAGAAAAGTACAGAATGCTAAATAAATAAATACATAGATAGATAATTAGATAATTGAAGAATACTTCAGAAGATGGACAGATCTTTCAAGTTATTGAATAGGCAGAATTAATATTATCAAAATAGTAATGCTATCCAAAACCCCCTAGATTTAGTGCAATTCCTATTAAGTTTCCAATGATGTTCTTCATAGAAATAGAAAAAGCAGCCATGAAATTCATTTGGAAAAATAAGAGGCCCAGAGTAGCCAAAGCAAGGAAAGTGAAGAAGTGGTCATCACAATACCAGACTTTAAGTAATAATACAAAGCTATAGTAACAAAAATAGCATGGCATTGGCACCAAAATAGACATGTAGATCAATGCTGCATAGAGACACAAAGAATAGAAGACACAAAGACAAACCCACATAAACACAGTTATCTTATACTAGATAAAGGAGCTGAAAACATACATCAATGAAAGATAGCTTCTTCAATAAGTGGTGCTGGGAAAACTGGAAATCTATGTGTTGCAAAATGAGGTTAAGCCCATATTTCTCACCATGCACAAAACTCAACTCAAAGTGGATCGAGGATTTATGGACTAGAACAGAGACCCTGAATGCAATGGAATAAAAAGAGGGCACATATCTACATCATGTCAATATAGGAACTGCCTTTCTTAACAAGACTCCTGAAGCACAAGAAATAAAATCTATAATCAATAAATGGGATGCAATCAAACTACAAAGCTTCTTTTCAGCAAAGGGAACAATCAAGAATCTAAAGAGAAAGCCAACAGAATGAGAGAAAATCTTTTTCACCTGCACACTTGCACCTCCAATAGAGCATTAATCTCATGGATACATAAAGAACTCAAAAAATGTAACACCAAAAGAAAAAAATACAAACAAATAGCCCAATCAGTAAATGGGTTAAGGAACTGAACAGGCACTTCACAGAAGAAGAAATATGATCAGCCAACAAATATATGTAAAAGTGTTCAACATCTCTAGTAGCTAAAGAATTGCAATTGAAAACTACACTGAGACTTCACCTCACTCCAATCATAATGAAAATTATCAAAAATACAACAATAAATGTTGAGAAGGATATGAGTAAAAACATACACTCATATTTTTGGTAAGACTGCAATTTGGTGCAACCATGATGGAAAAAAGTATGGATATTCCTCAAAATTCAAGGAACAGAACCACCATTTGACCCAGTTATCCCACTTCTCATTTTATTTCCAAAAGATTTTAAATCAGCATATTAAAATGATGTCATCACATTCATGTATATAGTAACACAATTTACAATTGTTAATCTATGGCCCCTACCAAGATGCCAATAAAAATATATTTTTTTACATATATATATATATATATATATATATATATATATATATATATATATTGAGAGAGAGAGAGAGAGAGGAGACTTGTGCTCCTGCAAAGGGTGAAAATATGTTAATATTCACTATAATTAGAGAAATATCCTATATATAATATATCCCAATATATATCCTATATCTATCTCTCTCTCTCTCTCTCTCTCTCTCTCTATATATATATATATATATGTACACATACATATTTATATCACAGTGAATCTCTACATAATGTTATCCAGAAGACTAGCATGCTAATTAGAATAAGATATTTCATACTTATATAAATATATCAAAATGAATTCTACTGTCTTGTATAATTTAAAACAAATTAAAAAAGCATTATAACCTTATGCTCTCCCATAATTATGAAAATGTCTATCTGTAGCATTTACCTATGGAATATATTTATAAAATATAAAAGTATATTTCTATTTGAAGGTAGAAATTAATATCTCATTATATGATAATTTGCCTTTCTCTAATTATAGTGAATATTAACATATTTTCACCCTTTGCAGTAGCACCTGTCTCAAATCCCAGAGATATAGGAGGCTGAGTCAAGAAGATCAACTTAGCCAGAACTTCAGCAACTTAGTAACACCCTGTCATATAAAAATAATAATAATATATTTTCATGTGCTTAAAATGCACCATATTTATCTTTGACCTATTATATATTATATTGTTAGTTTTTAAACTTTTTATTCTGCACAAGTTTTTATATGAAGAAATACATAACATTTTTATGATCTTTGAGATGGAATTTTTTATAGTTGTTAAAACCACCCTGTTTTAATTAAAGGCAGATTGCTATAATTTTTGATTGCTCATAACTACTAATGTTCATTTGTATTATTTTGTGTATTCATTCCACTCTAATATTGATAATGATATCATGAAATATTCCAGTACTTCTAGGGTTTCAATTTATACAATTACATAGAATTCATTTTGTGTGAGATTTAAGAGATGATTCTAACCTCCCTTATTTTATTAATTTCATTTATTTTAGAAAACAAAGATATATGGCCAAACTAGTAGCTTTTATAACTTTTCTTTTACCAAGTATCTAATTAAAGATTTGATATAATTCAAACCTTTTTTTTTCATTTTAAGTACTATATTATGAAAATTTTCATATATACATAGAGAAACTGGTGTAATAAACTTCTATGAATTCGTAATCCAGTTTTTTAACAATGATTGCTATTTCTCCAACTCTATTTTATACTCCCTTCCTTTTCTCCTCCTACTTCATGTCTGTGTTGGCTGTCTCTCATCCAGCGAGGAGGTCCATGGAACAGAGTAGAGGAGAGTGTGGCTAGAGAGTTGCTAACCAAGACCTCTGGAGACCAAGCTGGAAGCAGGTCTGATTTTATTGTGTAGTTACCATGTATACATACTCAGGCAGTAGCTAGGCAGATTACAGGCAGCCACCAATACAATTTCTTGCCCACTGTCCCTGCAGCCACCAATGGAGGAGTGGGCCATGGAGCAAGCACAGGGACTGCAATATATGGTCTCATGCCCAGGGCTGTGCCTATGGGGATAGTGGCTTGCCACTCACAAGCCTAGCACAAGGGGTGTGATTTGCCATTCAGATGCCCTTAACACATGCCATGTATGCAGTAGTCCATGTCCCCACACATGTAACCAATAAATGTCTCAGAATCTATGTTTCTTAATTCATAAGAACTTTAAAAAACACATCCACCACATTAATATCACATTGAACAAAATTAACAATTATACCTTAATCTATAGTGCCCTTCAAATTTTAATTTACTCGATTGTGAAAACTGTCATTTTGCACTTGGTTTATTCAAATCAATATCTAAGCAAGGCCCATATGGTGTACTTGCTCATTATATTTCTTAAGTCTCTTTTATATTAAACAGTGTTTCTCTCTAGCCTCATGTTTTTAGAGAAACTGAACCATTGGTCTTGTAGAATTGTACATATTCTATATGTGGGCATCATTTAGCTTATTCCATCAAATTCAGTAGTTAAATCTAGAGGATTGATTAGATCCAGTTTCATATTTAGGACGAATCCTTCATTGTTGTTGTGCTTACCTATCATTGATAAATCAAACCTTTTAAAGTCATTTTCATGTATTTTAAAATACTTTGAAATAACTCAATTTCCGGTGGATTCTCATAAAATTAAATGTATTACTTATGAGGAAAAACTAAAATTATCTAATGCTCAAGCAGAAATAAACTCCTAGATAGGGCTGACTCTTATGTCTTTTTTCTGGTATCACAGAAAGAAGGTAACCAGAGGGTCAGGGTTGTAGCTCAATGAAAGAGTGCCTATTTACCATGTGGAAGATTCTGGGTTCAATTGTCAGCACTGAAAATAAAAAAATTAAAAAAAAAATGTTAGAGTCTGTAAACAAGTCAAGATGGCGCCTGGCATTTTGCAGAGGGAGTGGTTTGTGAAGTAACTCCAGCGAGCCATTAAGTGTGGAGATTCCTTATTGGTTGACTGCTGTATCTAGTTTATGTTAATTAAGATAAGCTGTGTGGAATGTATATATACCCCTCCAGTCCTACAATAAACGGCTCCCACTCCAGCTGTATCAATCTACACAAGTTGCTCCTCACCCCCTGGCTATTTTGCTGCAGCCGGACTGTGGCAAATAAAAAACTGTTTTATAATGAAAAATTTCAAATATAAACAAACAGAGAAAGGGGAAATTTAAAACAGAACCTAGTCACACTGTACATTGAAGGTCAATACTGAGTGCAATGAAGTAAGAGGTTTATTTTGAATTCAAGAACTATATCAAGTTAATACATCTGTTAGAAAACCCTTATGATTAATCTGCTGAGAAATTATGGCATTGTGTTATATCTTATTCGGTCTCAGAACTATTTAAAAATATTCTGATGTTCTGTGACAAGTAAAACTACTCCTAAAAATAATTTTCTTCAATTGTATTACTCAAAGGAAACCCCATATCATTGTGTTTCAAAGCAATAGTGGAGAATTACAGATTACCCTGATAATAAACCTAAGTTCCCTGAGAGGGGATCTTCTAAGAGAATTTTGTACTATGCTATTTTTAAGGATAAAAGTTCTTTAAACTGAAAATAGGATTAGGTCAATGACTCAATATCTGCATCAAATGTAAGAAGATAATTTCATCTAACCTCCTCATAAATTTTCTTCCTATAACTGAAGAACCAAGTGATAAATTTCACATCTTTATATGCAAAAAGGGCAAAAGTCTACATTGTTTTCTACATTTTTAAATGATTACTTAAAATAGAAATGATAAACATTGTTAATGTGTACACATATAATTAATAATTATAATTATAAAAATTCATAGCTTGATCTAATTATTGTATATTTTTAAAATTATTATAAATCATTAAAAAGCAAGAAAATATAATAAAGTCAAAACTATTCATCATCTTATATGTCTTCTCTAACTTTTACAGTTATGACACAATTTCATCTTGAGTTAACTTTTTGTGTGATATCGGGCTTTAATGTGTGCGCATAGAACTGGGAGACAAGCCAAAGCAACAATTTTTCTATCTTAGTAAACATAAGCAAATGAGTGCTTCATGAAAGCAACTTGCCTGCAATGCATATTATGTGTCATTTATGTATTTCAGTGCATTTTTCTCCTTTTATCTATTTTCTTTTCTTTGTTTCTTCCCCATCTTCTTCTTTCTTTTTAAAAATTTAAAGGTGTTATTTCCATGTTTTTTTCATTCTTTCAAATTCTAAGTAATAATTTTAAGCAAGCTTGGTCTCTGGCTTCTTACTTCATAGCAATCAATTCTTCACATGACAAATTATACCCTGATGCTTTAACTTTCCAACATAGTTCAAAATTGTATCACATATTTTAAATAATATTCACTAAAATACATATTCTGACATCTCCTGGTGTCGCAAAATCACCATTTAATGGAGTGTTAATTTAGAAACACTGGTTTACAAGAAATGAAGCTTAATTTACTCTATGGTAAAATGGAAGTAGTTTTCTAACATATGGCATAGCTATGGAGATTCAAACAGATGGAAATCCCAATATGGCAATATTAAATTAGAAATATTGAAGGAAAGTTAACTCTCTTGAAGCTTTATTAAGTAGATTACCTGTGCTATTGGAAAATGTCATAGGCCTAATGTCAGTCTGACTTTGTATGTAGCATTTGTTAAGTTTGTCACTGGAGTTTATTTCATCAAGAAACTTTCTTGAGAGAGGAATAAATAATACACAGAGGGTATGATTTTGATCTTCTACAGTTAAAACTGAAAAGACAACTGATTTTATCACCTAAGAGTGAGGTCAGTGTATGGTGCAGTAAAATCAGTGATCATAAAGCATAGGAAATTAAGTTGCATTTTATGTTTTCTACTTTCTAAAAATTGTTTTTGACATGTTAACTTCTTTGATGTTGAACATAGAGTTTTCTTATAAAGAAGTATTGTGTTAATAGCAATGATATTTTATTTAAAATTTATTGAAACAAGAAACTTTGTTGTTATGTACACATTAACAATTTGTGCAGAAAACAAATAATTTTATAGTAGCAAAAGTATAATGTGACATCTATCCTTTGGAGTACATCACCAAAGTAATCAATATTTGCAGTCAAACATTGTTGCTTAAAACACAGTAATGGTGGTCTCATGGTTTACAGCCCTATAATATATAAGTGGACATGGTCTATCACGTTTTCTTTGAAGTATACATAACACTTACTTTTAATACTGGTAATAACAAAAGATCATCAGTCATTAATCAGTTTTCAAGAACAAACAAAACCATACATTGTGACTCTACTTTAAAGGGTAATACTTTGCTTGTCTGGTTTCTCAAATAAAAAACAATTTTTCTAATTTATTGTTTTTGTCATTGTGTTTTAGTTCAGTATTATTTTCCTTAAGCATTAGGGTAGAGATAATTTTGAAACACATAAGTTTATTTTCATCTCATATTCAATGATTTATAAATGACATGCAATCACTTCTTTGAAAACTCATGTGGAAAACATTATGATATCTTTTGTATAAGCATAATTTAAAACTTTGGTGGATTTCTACCTTAATTAAGAAGATGTGATTACAATGACATTCATAAACTGTGAAAAGAAGATATGCTTAAATAAGAAGTGGGCATGATATTGTATTTTCTAAACAATGTATGCAATTAATTGATATACATGATTTAATATGTGTTGTCTCTGAGCTCTGATGAATAAGAAATTGCATTACTTTTATACCTAAATCTTTATTAAAATCAATTCTGGATTTTTTTTCACATTTATTCATTATTTTTTATAATAAATCTTTGAGGAAGGTATTAGTGTGATGAAATTAAGTTTGCAGGGGAGTTGATTACATAGTGATGGAAATAAAATTTAAATTCAGGTTGTTTGGTTGAAGTTTAGTGCTCTTTTAGATAGTGTTTTGTTCAGCTAGTTAACCACAAAATGCTTGCATATGACTGAAAGTTGAATTTAATTTCAAATTTATATAGTATTGCCAATATAAAACTTTAAATCTCTGGAACCACAGGTAAAATGAGACACCACTTAAAGATTCTATCCAGAGACAGCACTTAAAGACTCTGTCCATACACACGACAGTACAAAATCCATGAGAGGGAGAGATGGTTTGCTATTGCATTTGTGAGTTCCTTATTCATTTTGGATATCAACAACTTATCAGATATATTGTTTTCAAATATTTTTAGTTTGCCTATGGGCTCTATTGATTGATTCCTTTCTGCGAAATAGCTCATTTTTATCTTATCCCATTTGTCTATATTACCTTTTGTTTCATGTGCTTTGGAGATTTTTGTCCAAAACATCCCTGCACACTTGAATTTCCTGAAGCATTTTCTGTATTTCTCTCTAGTAGTTTCACAGTTTCCATTACATTTAGTCTTTCATCCATTCTGAGTTAAATTTTATAACTTAATAAAATATAGGAGCCTGATTTCATTCTTGTGCAAGTAGATTTCCATATTTTGAAGCCCTCTTTATTGAAGGCACTCCTTTCTCCCCTGCATGCTCTTAGTATCTTTGTTGAAAGTCAATTGACTCTGTATCCATGGGTCACTTTTAGCATTTCTATTATATTTCATCGCTCTATTTTTATGCCATTATAGGCTCTTCTGATTAATAGTTTTTCAGTTTTATTTATTTATTTATTTTTTGGTGTGTGTGTGTGTGTGTGTGTGTGTGTGTGTGTGTGTGTATTGCTGGGGGTAGATTAATTTGAAGAAAGAGTCCTATTTCTCTAGCCATTTATAGTATGTCTTGAAGTCAAGTAGTGTCATGCCTCCTGCTTTGTTGTTTTTGCTCTTGACTATTCAGGATTTTTTGTGATTCCATATAAATTTCAGTATTATTTTCTAATTCTGTGAATAACTACATTGGTATTTTAGTAGGAACTCCTTGGAATCTGTAAATTGCTGTAGTTAGTATGGATATTTAAAAACTAATAATTCTTCCAACCATGAATATGACATGTTTTCTGTATTTTTGTGTCCTCTTCAATTTTTCATCAGTGTTTTATAATTTTAATTTTAGAGCTCTTTCATCTCTGTTTAAATTTCTTCCTAAGTATTTTTTGTAGTTATTTTAAGTTGGGTTGTTTTCTAAATTCTACTTTAGATAATTCACTATTGTCATTTCACTTTACATGGTACAAAGGACTTTGTACATGTGACTAAATTAAAGATACTGAAATGAGAGATCATCTAGATGACACTTAATAATAATGGTTCTTCTCAGAGGGAAGCAGGGGACATTTGACTATAAAAGAAAATTAAGTCAATGTGAGCAGAGAAACAGAAATCAAAGTGACACAGTCAAAAGCCAAAGAAAGCTGACAGCCACTCAAAGCTGGAGTATTCAAAGAAACAGATATCTCCCTGGGGTCTTTGGAAGGAGCCAGATTTTCTGAAACCATTAAATCCATATTTCTTAAAATGTTTTGCTAACAGCCATCCATAAAGTAGATATTAGCTTCACCTACATTTTACTGATAAGGAAATAAGTTTTAGTAGGTTAAATAAATTGCCAAGAGTAATGAAGATGACTGGTAGAAGCTTTGTGGGGTTTTTTTGATTTTACTCATTTTATTTTTTTATATGTTATAAAAGTGCACTTATACAGGTAATTCCTTCACTACATTCCAGGTCTACTAAAGCCAGATCCCACATGTATCTCATTCTTTTTCATACAATTCAGTTTATGGCACATATACCATAGACGATCTTTCCCATATAAAGACTTAAAAAAGATAAAAATAACAAATGCTGACAAGAATACTTAGAGAGGGAAACTGTTATACACTATTGGTGGGAATGTAATAAATTAGTATATCCATTATCAAAAGCAGTATAGAATTTCATCTAAAAAGTAAAAATAGAACTACCACAAGATCCAGCAATCTCACTCCTGGCTATATATCCAAAGGAAATTAAATCAGCATGTTGCATTCTCTTGTTTATCACTGCCACAACATGATTCACAATAGTCACAGTGTGGGATCATCCCAATGTTCATCAACAAACAGACAGATAAAACAAATGTAGTAAATTTCACAATAAAACACTGTTCAGACATAAAAATCATGAGATCCTATCATTCACAATAACATGGATTAAACCAGAGGACATTATGTTAAGTAAAATAAGAAAAAATAAACACTGTGATATCACTCACATATTGAATCTATATGAATTGATTTTTTTGAGAGTGGAATTATGGTGACCACTAACTAGGGAGAGAAAGAAAAGATGGACAAGGGCTAGAGTTAAAAAGATGAAACAAGTTCTGTGTTCTAAGGCACAGCAGAGTGAAGATAATACACAATAATGCATCATATATCTCAAAAATCATAGAAGAATTTTGAAGGGAAGCCATCTATGAGCCATGTGTGAACTGAGCCATGGTCCATCCTATAGTCAAGGAAGCCTGGTTTGGGGAACTCCCAGGCAGAACCCACTGGTGCCAGAATGCCCAATTCAACTTGGCTCCCTGTTCTAGCTCACCACTCAAGTTAAGCACAGCCTTGGATGTGGGTGTGACCTGCTAAGAGCCAAACAGTCCGCTTACCCTTATCCCTATACTATTTTTCCTGAAGAGGTTTATATGGATCCCCCCCCCCTTTTTTTTGAGAGAGAGAGAGAGAGAGAGAGAGAGAGAGAGAGAAGGAGAGAGAGATTGTGTGTTTTTGGTGGACACAACATCTTTATTTGTACGTGGTGCTGAGTATCGAAAAAATAAAGTTAAAAAAATAAATAAATATCTACACATATTATGTGTCAATAAAAGTAACTAATTAAAAAAAATAGACTTTTTGACTTCTGGCAGCTCAGAGCCTGAATCTGAATGAGTCACTAGCTGTGAGGCTTCAGTCAAAGCCTTCAGAGCACACTGCCCAACTCCGTGTCCACCCTTTCAGCCAGCATCTTTTTTGCGTGTGCAAAAGCTAATGTGTGCATCCTTCAGCCTCAAGTTCAAGTACCCTTTTCCATGAGCTGCTACCCCTTGACTACTATTTGGGCCTAAAGATGTCCAACAGGACTTGAGAGTGAATTTTGTTTCTTATAAAACTTAGATCATGCTGTGCGCCTTGATGCATGCCTGTAATAGCAGTGGTTAGGGAGGCTCAGGAGGCTGAGGAAAGAGGATTGAGAGTACCAATCCAGCCTCAACAAAAGTGAGGTGCTAAGCAACTCACTGAGACCCTGTTTCTAAATAAAATACAAAGTAGGATTGAGGATGTGGCTCAATGGCCAAGTGCCTCTGAGTTGAATCCCCAACATAAATAAATAAATAGCATAGATATCTTAAGTTGGTTTTACTCACATGAAATTAACGTTTCTTTTCTGTCTTTTTCATTTACTCTATGTTTATCCACTTGCTTATAATTCATTGTTCTTTCACAATAAACTACTTAAAGAGTAGTAGAAAAGTTTCATTCATGAAAGTAAATCTATGTCTTATGCAGGATGTAATGGGCACAAAAACTGAAAGCAAATGAACAAAAGAACACTTTGCCCTCACAAGTTTTTTCTTACTTAATATTAAGTCAATACCACAGGAGTCAGAAGAAAAAAAAATAAAAATATCCATTTAATTCCAGGAACTATTGTAACTTTCAGCAAATTTCATAATACTACCTAAACAGAATTTAAATTCAATATTGTAGTAGTTTATTCCATGACAAAGTGTAAGGGAAGGAAAATGTTCTCTTGTGTAAATGGATGAGACACTCACTGTGACAGAGCTAATTAGGCTCTTGGGAGAATTTATGCACAGCTAATAAGAAGCAGAGCTAAATGTTGTCTTAATTTACCCTCAAGCTCTCAAAAGAAGTTGCTCATTCAAGTTGCACTAATTGAGCCAACAACCATTAACCCCTCTTTTCTGGATATATTCCCAAGCTAACGTATAGAAACAGCTATTTCATTCCCAAAGAGAAAAATCTGTTTTGTTTTTTATGTTTCTTGAACATGTTTCCAAAATATATTATGTTTAAAGATAAAACACAGAGAATTCATAAGTTTTTGCTTTGTGTGACACTTTGTAGAGTCACATTTCCATACTGCATAGGATAAAGAGGATTAATGATTACCGATATTAGTGATTGGGGTTTAAAAGGTATTTTCAAGCCATGTCAATGAAAATGTGATCTAGAATACTCCATAATGGTGGCATTTTTTTAACTTAAAATTTTTAATATTCCTTGATTCACATCTGAATGTCTCTTTTAGAAATGTTCAGAATATGCAATGATGACCTATAAAAAGAAATTTATTAAAAGATCATAAATTGATATAAAAGATCATGAATAGTACATCACTTTACATATTAAAATATGCCTGGAAAAGATGATGAGATTTATGTGCACAAACTATGAACAATGTCTTCAAAATTGGGCATGATATTTATAGTTGAATAGATTTATGTCAAATTTATAACTGTGGTGATTTCTTTTATGGATAACCAAACAAATTTTCATTTTCCATCCATGGATTTCTTTTTTTTGACAGGCTCTCTATTAATAGAAGAGGAAAAACATTTTCATTTTGCATGATAATCTTCACAAATTACATTATTTTAATGTAATTTCTTGGTCACATTAGGTTTGTATTAATAAGCAAATCAAGAGATTTAAATAATTTAAATTATGGTATAGAATTTGAATAATGCCATTTGACATTAAAAGTAACCAAATGAATCAATAATGCTTTCAGGAAAACATATTGATAAAGTCAAACTATATAAAAAGAAAAGGAGTAGATGCATTACTAGGATACAAGAAGGTTTTTAAACAAAGTAAGGGGTAGAAAGTTTGAAATATACACAACTAGATACAATTTAATGATAGTTTATGATAGATGATAAATTCAAAGACACTACTATTAGAAAAGGTAATGAGTAGGGTAGAGAAAGAGGATGAAGGAAAGGAAGGGAAAGAAAGTGGAAAGGTAATGGGAAGTGAAATTGATCAGACTGTGTTTTTATGTATGCACAAATATGCCACTAGAAAACCCACCAATGTTTTCAATTAGTATGTACCATTCAAAATCAAATAAACTCAAGAAACTTACTGAATTATTTGAACTAGATCACAGAGAATAGAAAAAAAGGGATGCTATTTCTCTCCATTAACCAATAGTTTTGATTAGTTCATTTCCACATACCTGAGTAGCATGAGAAAAAATTGAAAAAAATATTGTTAATGAAATATCATTAATGAAAATATTCTTAAATCTTTGTTATCATTTTTTCTAGTACTGGAGATTGAACTCAGGTTTCTCTAGCACTGAGATATATCCCCAGCTCTTTCTATTTTGCATTTTGAGATTTGATCTCACTAAGTTGCTGAGGATCTCACTAAGATGCAGATACTGGCCTTGCAATTGCAATTCTCCTGCTTCAGCCTCCTGAGTAGTTGGATCACAGAAGTTGCTAGTGTACCTGCTGATTTCAGACTTTAATGTCAAATATTTCCTGTGAAAGCCCACAAAAATCCTGTCTTTTGCAACAATATGGATGAAACTAGAAGACCTTATGTGAAACAATATTAAATGAAATAATTCAGGTACCAAAAGAAAAAACTGTACTAATCTTTCCTCTGTGGAAAACAAAAATTAACACGATAGAAATTGAAAATAAAATAGTGATCACCAGATTCTGGAAAAGAAAAAGAGGGGTGTACAGATAAGTTAGGGTTGTACAGATAAGTGCCAAAATGTTGTTGGATAGAAGAAATATGTTCCAGTGTTGTACAACAGAGTGGGTTGGCAATTTTTCACTACTTATTATCTATTTTAGGGTTGGAGATATTGCTCAGTTGATAGAGTGCTTGCCTCACACGCACAAGGCCCTGGGTTCAATTCCCAGCATCACACACACACACAAAACAAACAAACAAACAAACAAACAAACAAATCTACTGTCTATTTTATGAGAAACCGGCAGAAAGCATTTCAAAGATTCCCAGTACAAAGAAATACTAAATGTTTAAGAAAATGGAATTTCTAATTACCCTGATTTGATTATTACACATTGTATGCCTGTATCAAATTATCATATTTATCATACATAAATATTATGTATCAATTTAAAAATGAGAAGTACTTCAGAATATTAGTAGTAATATTAATAGAGGGAGTGCCTAGTTTTCAATCATCTCCTATTCTTTAATTTTAAAACTTTCTATGATAAGCATGTATGACACATTTATAAATTTAAAATATTTTGTAAAATATTTTTCATTAAAAATATGAATCACAAGGTGTTTTTCCAGACTTATTTGGAAAAAGTTTTGAAACTTTTATCTACAATTCATTTCTATGCTTTTTGATATCACACAATAGAGACTAATGAAAGAAAATGATTCTCTTTATCACAAATTTTAGTTACAGTTAAAATGAGTGTTTAATAGTGTGTAAAGAATGTCCTTCCCATCAACCACATGCCTGGATCACTCTAAGTGGTTTTATTTCTGTGAAGGGATTTCACTGGCATTATCATTAAAATTACAGAACTGTAAAACAAAAAAACAAAACAAAAATGCTCCACAGGACTGTAAAACTATCTTTTATTTCTGATTTACCAGCACCATCATCTTCAAATATTACATAAAATTCATGAGGATCTGTTATATTATATTAGTCACTAATAATCACGAATCTGATTTCTACAAATGTGGGATAAGTATATGCATTTGAGATATGTAAATATGTATATTTAAATTATCATATCTCATAAACATACATAAATATTATGTTGGAAATATATATGTGTGTGTTTGTATGTATGTGTGTGTGTGTGTGTGTGTGTGTATACTCCTTCAAAGACCCTGTAAGACATATGCAGGTGAAAAGATTATATGGCATTTTTACCTTTGGAGAGTTTATTGCCTGGAGAAATAAGACAGATTTGGTACATTATAATAAATGCTATAACCAAGATCTATAATCTGAATGGAATAACAGTGAATCTTCTGTTTAGAAGCAATTTTTACAGAGGAATGGGGAGTATATTTTAGTTTTCAAAAGACAAAAGAGGAACTTTAATAGATTGCATATAAAGGACCAGAAATGCCGGTAAGAATGAAGCACATGCAGTCACAGTACCAACAATAATCACCATTAAGTTAAAGAAATACATACGATATTTAAGATCTTAGTCTGTGTAAAATGCTGGTAGCTTAAAGTTTCAATGATGATCCGATCTATATTTTCTGGAAAGTCCAGGAGGAGAAGACAATATGGAAAAACACTCATGGTATAATTTTATTAATTTTTATGAGTGCCCTATGTACTACATGGTCTATTAGAGCAGAGAGGAGAAAGTGACTATCATTCTTTTTGGAAATCCAGATTATCTTTCAGAGGAACTGTCTTTGTATTAGACCTTGAAGAAAATGATAGCCTATTAAAAAAAAAGAAAAAAAAATTGATGAGGATTCTCTTAATGAGGGAGAGGGGGAAAGCATATGGAATGCAATATTTTACTGGTCCCTCAACTCATTTGACTGTACATCCAGAATATTATATTGTACAGTTTCAAGAGGTGCTTTACTTTGTACTTAATGCTGCATTCTGGAGCATTCAAAAGAAAGACAAAAATAATATTAAACCTTGGTATAGATATGCATTTATAAGTCATATATCTGTGGCTATTGAATTTCTAGTGACATATTATTATGAATTTTTACAGGATAAATGACATTAAAATAGATAATATTTTTAAATTATTGCACTGATATGAAGTTGTGTACATGTTCTGGGCTTTTAGTTTGTAAATGTCTTTTTAATTATGCTTTAATAATAATAATATAAGTGCATCAAATTATTAATGAGAGAGTAATGTTTTAAACAGTAATAGATAGAATAGCCTATTTCAATTTGTCTTTTTTTTGGCAATTCCAGTGCAGTTTGGCAATTACTTGTTAAATCTGATTCAATACTACTGTTTCAAATTTGTAATAGAATTGGTGACCTAGTTGTGTTCTCTGCAAAAAAAATCTTTAGTGTTTTGCTTGTATAATGTGTATTGAATTCTTCCATCATCTATTTTCTCCTCCTGTTTGATCTTATGAGGATTAAAATTAGATATTGTGTTCTTGGAATTCAGTACATATAAACAGAAAAATTGTCATATAAATACAATTGAACAATTCTAAAACCCACACACCTCCTCATATCTAAGTAACATATAAAAGCTATCATCTGGGCTAATTATTTTCCTCTAAGAACAATAATATTGAAAATCACTAACACAAGTTCACATTTTGATTTCTTGTTACAATACTGTAGATAAGTTAGGAAGTTTTTTATTGTTTTGCACTACAGTAAGTGAAATCAGTTATAAAAAGATGTGATCAAATCTTGAAAATTTATGCATAATGTGTTTGTTTTGCTGTTATCTGTCAGTCATTAATGATCAATAGAAGAATCTCAAGCAATGGGCCTGACATAATCAGCATGTTTTAGATAGATAAAATATTCTGACACAAAGGGAAGTAATAGGAAATGAGAATTATTTGAGTGGTTCAGAATTTTCCCTTTCTCTACCATATTGTAGGGTCCTTAATTTTTATTGAGTTCCTATTTTCCCTATTTGAGATCATGTTCAAATAAATAGTTAATACCAATAACTCACTAATAACAATTTGTTGGTTAACCACTGAGGAACTGAGCCAACTAAACTACAAAGTGTTAAGGAATATTATTCCACAATGTGTGAGTGCCTGTACACTAGACATTTATTTTGTAAATGAGCATACTATGAATATACAACCTGTCTTGGTACATTGAAAAATACAGCTAATGTTGATGGACATCTCTAGAACATGCTCAGGGAAAGCTCATTCTGGGTGAACCAGTCAGGGCACAACTTCTCCAAAGGCTTACTGTAGTTATGAATAGGAAAAAAAAAGTTAAAAAAATCATACAAGACTTTAAAAGTCAAATCCCAGTATCACACTACTTTGGGATCATGGATGCAGAATAGTTAAGTCTTTTTGTTTCTCTACTAGAGAGAGAGACCTTCTGGAAGTGAGTGCTAGTTCACAATTTTACAGGTAAATAAGTTCTACTAGGGGGGTCAGAATCCCCGTTTACAACATTTCATGACAGGGGTATGCAGAACAAAAGGACTCTGGTCACAAGGCAAAGCAAGAAATTGCTCAGGCAATGTTCAAGTCCAATTTTATGAATAGCTTATGCAGCATGGGTGAGGACTACATCACTTTAGCATGTATGAACTTGCTGGTAAATGAACTATTTGTTAGAAGAAACATAAAAGGAAAAGAGCCATCCTCAAACTGCAACTTCCCTGGATCATTTAATTCACATCAAAAAATTCTTTGTATTTCTCACGAAATTGAGCCAAACTCCATGAGTTCACAACAGAGAAGGCACTGGAAATTTGGAATAAATAATATCTTTATAGATTCAACTCATTTGGCATTTATTTAGCCTACCAGTTAAAGGCTAGAGATACAAAGATCAAATAGAATAGAACAAACAATATAGAAAAGGTATGTGAACCCAATGTTCTCTATTAGCCTATCCTACCTTCAGAGTGCCTCAGAAAATTTTCTTTGACCCCAGCTGCCAATGAGAATTTCATGTGCAATTACAAAAAGCAATATACTGCAAGGAAGGACTTCTTGTATTCTTGAACAGTCCTCATCAAAGTCACTAATTTGTTGTCAAATCTAGTGAGCACTGGCCTCTTAGGAGAATTTGGCATTTCTCAGGTTCCTTAAATATAGAATTTTTCTCTTCCTTTGAACAGAAGGGAAATATAGCATTGCCTAAAACATTCCCCCGATATGTGGGTAATGCTCTCACTTTCTGGAGCTGTTTCCACTGTCTGGACTGTAAATGCCAATTTCTAAGCTTCTATCCTTGCAATTCTGATACCATGAAAACTCTCTTTTTTATGTGGCTATTCTTCTACAATGGAATAATACTAGACTTATTTATGTGAATACATTCCTGACTTAATGTATTTTTTGTTTCATATGTTTTTTTAAGTTTAGATACTACTCTCTTTTTCTCTTATTTTCTTTTATGACTTTCTAGATTGTCTGAAGATAGAGAGCTTTCATGATTTGATCACAAATTAATGTTTAGATTTATTATAAATTTATTTTCTCAACTTGAATGGTGACCTGTATGTTAAACAAAGCAGCTTTAGAATGCACATATCACTAGGTATGCCCTGTCATCTTGTACAAATCAAGCCAAGCAATAATAAAAAATTTGAATCATTAAGACAGGTCTTAGAAATTATTTAACTAATTACCTAACCCTATTATAATATTAAAGACATTGAGTTCCACAAAGGTTAAATAACAATTCTGATACCCCCACCATGAATTAGAGCCAGATGAGAGAAGAATGTGTTTCTGAATTATTCTTTAATTTCAAAACCAACAATTGCCTGCCAGAGAATTTGTGTCCTATCATCAGGAATGTAGGATGATCACAGGGAACTGTATGCTTCACCTTTTACCACTATTTCCTTCCAGTTGCAAATTCCCCAAAATACTCATTTCTCTGTGAATAGTAGAGAGGAATTGTTGGGCATGGTGTTTGACTATGAAGCTATAGACCTTAACTAGCAAATAAGGTTTTTTTAGATGGATTTAGTCATTGGAAAGATCAAATCATTTCTTGTTTTAACTATATTCAAACTCTTCTCTACTATTCCAGCTAAATATTCTTCTTTGAAAATATGCGTTAACATAGATCAACAATGGTTACAGAATAAACATTTAGCAATATTTCAGGCTTTAGTAAGTCATAATACATTATATTCAAAGTGTCAAGTCCAAAACAATTCACAAAAATTAATTAGCATTTGGAAATTAGCCATTTGTTTGGGGGTTCAGGGGAAAAGAACTCCAGCTGACTGAATCATAAAGAATGATAATCACATTAATTTTATTACAACTGGGATGTCACCAAAGCAGAAGGGCTGGTAAAACATTTTGTGGCTGGTAAATATTTTTCATGTATTTTCATGGCTGACTGATATAATTTAATAAATTTGTTTTAAAAAGCCCCATGTCAAAGGCAATAAATGTAGTGTAAGGGGATAATAATCTAATTAAAGCAAATTACTGACTAGCCAGATCATTATATTTAGAATTAAATACATTTTACACAATAGATTTACTGCTATGTCACATTATTACAAGTTAATAATACATAGGGTAGAAGCAAACAAAGCATTTATACATGCGATTTAACTTGTATAATAATGACTTTCAATTAATATAAAATATTTTAGTAACAATACCTCTGGTCCTCAAATGTTGGACAGTTTAAATATTGTTTTTTCAAAACCGTATATGAGCTTGTGTGTGCATATTAAGACTTATTTTGCATTTTCCAGATATTGTATCATTGGATATTTCAATTATTAGGATTCTTCACATTACAAAATTGTTTTCAAGTTCCAGAGGAAACAGACACAGAGAAAATCTTAGTTTTCATGTTATCATACCATGTTAATGAATGAAATGGTACTTTCTACTTGAAGCACCATGTCATCATACAATTGTAAAAATAATAACAAAAATTATTATAACAATAGTAATCAACATTTTTGAGCATTTATAATAATTTCTATATGCCATTCTACAACATTTACACATATTTACTCAATTCATAAATTAAGCAATCATAGTGTTCCTAGAATATAAAATGAGAATACAAAATCATTCAGAATTTAAGCAAGTTACTTTTTCAGTAGAAATAATGAATTTGGACTTTAAAGTGTTTTCTCACACCTAGCAAATGTATCCTTCACCTAGGAGAGCTGCAGCTGGGATATAACTTTGATTGTATCTTCTACACTCCAATCCAAAATCAAATTCTATTTAATTTATTTATAAGAATATATTTCTGAGGTTTAAGACTAATGTTAACGCACATGATTATATAATATTGTAGAAGATGTATTAGAAATTATTAGATCTAAGCTGGGTGCAGTGAGACATGCCTGTTATCCCAGCAATTCAGGAGGCTGAGGCAGGAGAATCTCAAGTTCAAAGCCAACCTCAGCAAATTTTGGAGCACCTAAACAACTTAGTGAGACCCTGTCACAAAATTTAAAATAAAAATATATGATCAATCAACAAATATATAAAAAATGTTCAATGTCTGGCATTAGAGAAATGCAAGTCAAAACTACTCTAAGATTTTATCTCACTCCAGTCATAATGACAATTATCAAGAATACAAGCAACAATAAGTGTTGCTGAGGATGTGGAGAAAAAGGTATGCTTATTCATTGCTGGTGGGATTGCAAATTGGTGTAACCACTCTGGAATGCAGTACAGAGATTTCTTAGAAAACTTGAAATTGAACCACCATGTGACCCAACTATCCCTCTCCCTGGCCTATACCCAAAGGACTTAAAATCAGTATATTGAAGTGACACGACGTTATTAATGTTTATAGTAACTCAGTTCACAATAGTGAAACAGTGGGACCAACCTAGATGCCTTAAAACTATGAATAGACAAAGAAACTGTGGTATATATATACACAATGGGATATTACTTAGCCCTAAAGAAGAATGAAATTATGACATTTGCAGGTAGATGAAAGGAGTTGAAGAATATCTTGCTAAGTGAAGAAGCCATTTGCCAAAATTCAAAAACTAAATGTTTTCTCTGATAAGTGGATGATGATCCGTAATGGGAAGAGGGCAAGAAAAGAATGGAGGAAGGTTGGATTGAGTAGAGGAGAGAATGAGGAGGGGAGGGGATGTGGGGGTGAGAAAGATGGTGAAAAGAGACAGATATTATTACCCTGTGTATGTGTATGATTGCATGAATGGTGTGACTTTGCATCACAAAAACCAGATAAATGAAAAGTTGTGATTCATTTTTATAAAAAAAAAAAAAAAGAAAAGAAAAAGAGTTTGGGATGTGGCACGATGATGATTAAGTATACTTGGGTTCAATCCCTGGCACAAAAATAAATACAGAAATAAAGAGATAGATTACAGTTCTATCTTGTCTATTTTAAAGTGTGAAGAAAGAAAAAAAATAATTATTTGGAATCCTCAGTATCATCCTATAGCTTTTTTGATCAGAACACTGAAAAAACCTATTCTCTATCATGATTCATTACTAGTCTATTATTATTTGTAGTATTCCTAATATAAATGTTCTTGTTTAAAAAAAAAAGATTTTACTTATTCTAATTGCTATACATGGTGACATAATGCATTGCAATTCATATTACACATATACAGCACAATTTTTCATTTCTCTGGTTGTATATAAAGTATATTCACACCATTTGTGTCTTCATACATGTACTTAGGGTAATGATATCCATCTCATTCCACAATCTAAAAAATTGAAAGGCCTATTTATGAAGAAAATCAACTAAAATTAGATTTCAGTCAATTGCAGAGAAAAAGACTGTATTAACTGATTCAGTGTTGATGATAATGATTAAACATTTACTAGAACTGAAAACACACACACAAAAAGATTTATTTTCTATTCCCAAATATAATGAATTGTCTTCTGATAGTATAATGTTAAATTTGGAGTACATTAAAACAGTATTTTTGTTTGCTTGTTTTTCTGGGATAGTATTGCCTATGACATAATACCATTAAATTGAAACTTATTTTCTGCCATTATATATTTATGATTATTCATGTCTGCAAATTTACATAATTACAATTTGAGGTATTTAACTATGAAATTACTCTTTTTTAAAAAAGAATCCAATTTATACTCTTTAAAGCTGATGCTCAATGAGGATTTTACTGGTACCTGTTTTAGAATATCAATTTTTTTTGCGAATTAACTGAACATTATTTCATGTAATATGAACTGTTAATTCGAAGTTGATTGTTTTTCATGTGGGACTTGCAGGTCGATTTTTGCAACTTGATATTCCTTCTCATATGAGATGTACAAAATGTTGGCCTGATGTAGTTTCACTTCTTTCTCCCCTTTATCGTTATCTTCCTTACTCAAAGGTCTATCTTAAGTTTTCTTTTGCCTTGTATCTTATCTATGCCTGTGTTGGAGAGAGCAAAGCTCACTTTTTGGGCCTATTTCTTCTCTCAGTGATGTGAATTTAAAGACTCCTAATTTTAAATCTCTACCCTTACCTTTCCTCTGAATTTCAAATTCATGTTCTATGACTACTTGTCATCTATTCTTCAACCTACATTATTCAAACCAAATTACTCAATTTTCATCCAAACATACTCCTTCAAACTGTCTTTCCCGTTTCAGCAGATAACATCATCCTTCCAGGCAGCAAGGCAAAACTGAGAAGTCATTTCAATTTATTTTTTTCACTTTCTTTTACAGTATGTCCAGAAAATTGTATATTTCCGTTTAACACTTCCATAATTAAGAACCTGAACTAATATTCTATTATTTAAAGAGCCTCCTAAGGAATCTTGCCATTTCTGCTCTGACCGGCCACACCACCCTCAGGTCTATTCTCAATGCTGCAAATAGAGTGATTCTTTCCAAAGTACATCAAATGACACCACTGTTCTGCACTGGATTGGTGATGGCTTGGTACCTCCCTCAGAATAAAAATCAACATTGGTTTCTGCAATGCCTTTGCTTCAGTATTCTACCTCTCTCAGTGAACTCCATCTTTCTATTACTTCACTAACATGTCAGGCGTGCTTTTCTCCAAAGCCTTTGAGCCCACTGTAAACGCTACTTGAATTGTGCTTCCCAAAAGTCCACATGTCCACATGGTTCATCCCACCTCTTCAGGCATCTGTTTCTCACCTTCTCTTCAGCTTTATCCATAGTACCAGTATCTCTTTGATTTTTTTAAAGAAAGTGACACAAACTTACGTAACACACACACACACACACACACACACACACAAATACACATTCAATTAGTATTTTTGAGTGAATGTATAATTTTCCCTATAGGTATATGGTTATGTAAATTTGGGGAAATTAGAGTAAAAATGGGCATTTTAAAATGTAACAGCATGTATTTGTCAATTAAAAATTTTTGGCAATCATCTTTATTTTTATTTGATATATTATAATGCACTATTTCTTTTTTTATTTGTAATACATACCTATGTATATGTATAAACCATGAGTGTGAGTAATCAGCATATCCATAACTTCAAACATTTATAATTACTTTGAGAATATTCAAAGTCTTCTCATCTATATTTTCAAAATATGTACTATTGAAAGCAATGATTTTAATTATGGTCCTTGAACTGTCCAGCAACAGGATTGCCATGAGCTGGGAACTCTTGGCACAAAGGTGCAAATTGAGATTGCCCAGGTGCTATGGTGATGCCCTGCTCCAAAGGAGGTTCTATGCTGGCCAACGGACTATCACTTCTGACCTTATGTTCAGACACCACCTTCTGGGAGTAAACTATGAGCACAAATTTAATAATGATAATTGGGCTACACAGAAATTCATCCTGCACCCTCTATTCTTTGAAGAAACTGGATTATTTAAAACTGGATTATTTCTTTTGATTCTGTTATTTGAGTTCCTTATATATTTAAATAATTATCTCTTGATAAATAAATAGTTTGTAAATATATTCTTCATTCTACAGTTTTTATCTTCACTCAGTTGATTGTTTCCTATACTATGCAGAAAATTTTTAGTTTGACATATTCCTATTTATATTTTTGCTTTTGTTGCCTATTTGTTAAGGTTTCTTTTTAGGTTGTATTAATTACTTTGCAAAATGTAAAGTAATACAATGTTAATGCAAATTATAAATGAAAAAAAAAGTTTTTAAAAGAGATTTGGAAGGATTTACTGCTTATTTTGGTTGGTTGTTTGTTTCTTTTTTCCTTTGTTCTCTTTACCAACCTTACTGATGAAAAATTGATAAACACAATGTTATGATTTAAATATAAGTTGTCCCGCAAAAGCTCATGTGGGAGACAATGCAAGAAAGCTTGTAAGTGAAATGATTGGGTTATGAGAACCTTGACCTAATCAGTGCATTAATCCTCTGATAGGGAATTGACTGGATCTTAAAATTTAGGCAGGTAGGGTGTGGCTGGTGGGATTTATGTGTCTTTGGAGTATATATTTTGTCCTTAGTGAGAGAACTGTTCATCTGCTTCCTGGCTCCACGTTCCCAGTTATTTTCCTCCACTAAACATGTTTTGCCACATATTGGACCAAGAGCAATGGAATCAGCTACCTATGAACAGAGACTTCTGAAATCATGAGCCCCAAATAAACATTTTTTTCCTCTAATGGTTATTGTCAGGTCTTTTGTTCACAGCATCAAAAAAGTTGAGTAAAACAACAATATCAGAATAGAATATCAGTATAGAATATTTTTCCCCAAAAAATCATGCAAAAATAACAAGGTTTGAAAATAAACCATCTGTAAATTAAAAATCTGAGGAAATTGGTGATTTTGAAGGAAATCTTTCTTGTAACTGTCAACTAAGTTTCTAGGGAAACTTCTACTTGCCTCCTTTATCTTCTGTCACCAAAATTATGTTATTGTATATATAATATGTATCTGTGTATGTATGTATGTTTGTATTTTGTTCTATATGATGTTCTCAATATACTCTTCCTGGTACAATGTAAGGAATAAGAAATTGATGAGAAAAAGTTATTTCAGTTCAGTATAGTTTGATCTAAGGATGGAAAAATTTAAATGAATTTTTCAATTTGCCAGATTTAGGAGAGTTTGAAAAAGAGCAAATCCATACTACTGGGGTTCTTCCATATACAACAAAACACAGTATTGTATTCTTTGAAATTATTTTAACTTTAAAAATGTCTTTCTTATATCATATGACAACAGTTTTTAAATTTTTTTCATAAATTATTCTAACACCTCTTAATATATGTGTTGATATTTGTATTAATAAAAATGTTCTTGTATTCTATTTTATTAAACAAATCTTTCTCTCTCTCTCTCTATATATATATATATATATACATACATATATATGGTATAGCGTATATAGATGTGTACATATATATGTATATCAATGTAATAAAATTAAATATATACTTTATCTTATACATGTATAAGCTTATTTGGAAAACATAAGAAGAAAATTCAGTTTTTGTAGTCATTAAATAAAAATCAGTTTTTAAAGAATACTTTTTATTCATAAAATGAATAATTTAATTCCATCAATATTTTCCTCAGATTTCATCTATAAATGATTTATCCTACTAGTTTAGTGTCTATTTAATTAATTATAATTTTTATATTTTGTAAGTAGCATTAAGTATAGTTAAAATGTCAGTTTTTTAGATCTTTCAATATAAAATGCACACAGCATATAAGGTCTTTGTTAGTTTAGATGTCTGTAAGTCTTCGTATTTACAAAACTTTATAGGGGACTCCTGTCAATGTAAACAGGAGGAAAATCTTATGTATCATACTTATGTATAATGTTTATTTTCAGGGATAATTAGGCACATGGATGGTGCAAATATACCACCACATAGTAACCAGTGGTCACCTCTAAAACTACCATATTTATAAAAAATAAACAAAATGCTACATATATAAAGAAAAAAGAAATAATTTATTTACCATGCACAAGTCCTCTATCATTCAGCTATTCTCCCAAGCTAGACACATTACACATCCAGGTGTGGGAAGCATGAACCAACATTAATTACTTAATGGTTTCTTTTTAAAATACTTATATATTTTCTTTTGATTTATAGGACTACAGTTTACATATATTTGACAAACAAATGACAAAGACTCACAGGAGAAATTTATTTAGAATATATGAAGAACTGTACAAATCAATAAGGAAAAAAAACAAATGAAATGCAAATAATATAGTAAAATAATTCAAATCCAAAACAAAACAGCAATATTTACTCAACTTAAAAGTACAGTTTGATCAAATCTTGAAGTTCTATATATATATACTTGAGTAACTTTGTTCAAAATCAAGAAAAATGGTTCCACCAACGTAAAAATTGCCCTTGTTCTACTTTGCAGTCAGTTGTCTCCCTTAACATCTAGCATAAGACATGCACACATTTTTATTTGACTTCTTTTGTTTAGCATATTTTTCATATTTGTCTATGCAGTAACATATTTTAACATTTTATTTTTTTATGATTCAGAATCATTCCCCAATATTTATATGCTACCATTTGTTTATCAATTCAGTACTTATTAGATAATTGGGTTCTTTCCATTTTGTTATCCATACTGAATGATGTTTCAATAACATACACATAGTCTAATGTGTGCACGAATGTTATATTTCCTTTGAGTAAATACTTAAAAGTGAAATTTCAGAATCAGGGAGTCAGTGTGTACTTAATATTCTCTGATGCTTTTATGCTGTTTTCAATGGTGGTTATATGATTTTACTTTCCAGTGCAAAACCATCATTTCCTATGCTCCAAATCTTTGCAGACATTGGTAATGTGAGATTTTTGAACTCCATTCTAGCAGTTAAGTGGTAGTGCTTGGTTTTGGTTTTAGTCATTTCTCAGATGTCCAAGGATGTTGAAAATTTTTGTGAATATCTTCCTTCATACCCTATGCCTCTTTTAAAATTATATGTAATGTCTTGAGTTATAATCCTTCCTTTTACATTCTGGATAAGAATTTTATTTTACATAAATGTTTTGTTACTTCCCCCTGCCATACACATACGGTAAGCATTAGTTAATTCACTATGTCTATTTCAGTATAATTTTTTTTAGTTTTTATGAGGTAAATTTTACCAACATAGTTTTGGATGGTCTGCATTATTATGTGTATTTTAAAACTCATTGACCAATCCAGTATCACATAGATTTTTCTCCTATATTTTATTCTAGGATTATAATAAATTGAAATTTTTATTATCATCTATGACATATTATGTCATAAATATGTCATAAAAATATACAGTTTGAGATAAGAATTGGGTTTCACTTTTTTTTCCTATATAGATATAGGATTATTCCATCAACACCTGTTGAAATCTTTATTTTATCCTCATTGAATTAAATAAAAAGGTTTTTTTTTAATTATTCAATGGCATAAACATAGTTCAACTTTAGGCATCTCTATATATTTCATTGATTGAAGCTTTGTATCAAGTCTTGAAATCAGGAATAGCAGGGCTGTCATCTTTGCCCTTTTTTCAATGCTATTTTGATTATGTAAAATTTATAACTTTCCATAAATTAAAAAAAAAGATCATTTTATGCTTTTCCCAAAAAGTCTTTAATCAATTTTTATTGGTATGGTATTGAATGCATAGTCACTTTGGAAGTTTGAGGATAACTGTCATCCTAAAATTACTGAATCCTAGAGTTCATGTAAATGGTTCACAGAATTGGTATTTTTCTGTTTACATGGTGTTTGAGAAAAATCAAAACGTCAACATTGATGAAAATAATAAATTACTGATAGCAGGGTGGAATTCTTTGGAAAATGGCATAGTGAACTTTCTGGAGCAATGAGTATATTTTACAAAGTGTTTTAGATTGTGTTATGTAGGTGCATGCAATTATTAATACTTGTCCAGTTTAATAGATAAGATATTTGCATTTCACAATGAGTTTGATACTCATAAAATATGACAAAATATTTTCAAATTATATATGTATTTATACTAATGCCAATATACAATGGAATTGCATTCACAGTATATTGTTTACATATGCATTTCTGTTGATGTGTATATAAAAAGTCAAATTTATCTAATTCAAATAGCTAAGTTAGAATTAGCATTTTATAAAGCACTATATCCTCAAGAAGAATAACTCAGCATTAAATAGTTATTCTCCGATACTGATTCTTCCATGTTACCTTTAAACATATTTGTCCAATTCTGTATTAGTCAGAGGGCAGAATTCTTCAAAGAAAGAAAACCGAGAAATAGAATAAAACATCACAAGTTCTAAAAATTGAATTAATGTTAGGACTGACTGATTCATGTATTGATTTTAGAATAATTGATAGCAATATCATAATAGGACATGAATTTTAGAAATTCTTATACTTATTTTTTTCTCTATGTAATTTAAATTTATCCCCTAATAGAAACTTAAATGAATAAAATGTCTTTTAGTTATCTGTTATTTTATTTACGGGCTCTTTCTCATTTAATTTGATAAATAGTAAATTTAGTTCTTATATTTTACACTGTTAAAACTACTTTTCTGTCCTGGAACAATATTGCATTTATGATATAATATGTTTTTAAACTTTGAAACATTCAATTAATTTATTATCTTAGCTATGTTTATTATTTAAATAAATCTTTTGCTTTGACAATAAATAAGAGTTAAAAATAGCTTTTGAATGATCTCAAAGCATTTAAGCTACTTAAATGTAGCAGAGTACACAGAATATATACCTTTTAAAAGCTTTAACTCATCTGTAAAATGATGTGTTAGTGGCATCCATTACCATAGTGTTTCTGACATTTAAAAAAAATGGTATGTATTATAAAAAGTACATTTTCTCTGCTTTGTAAAATAGAAACTGAAATGCTTAAAAACCACTTGTTAGAAATCACATCATATTAGAATTTAAAAAGAAGACCATTTTAGATGGGGTAAAAAACAAAAACAAAATTGTTAGGAATAATATAGATCTAACATGTACTTATTTTGCTTATAACAATTAATTTACAATAACAAGAATTATTGAATACAGAAGTCCACTAAAAATAGAATTAAGAAATATTTTTGTATGACTTCATGAGTGGATTAAATTGATAAAATGTACTCTATAGAACAATAAATATTTTTTTATGTGAAGAAACATATTTTTCTTTCTATTGATTTGTAAAAAACACTGAAGGCCAGGCACAAGCCCATTATCCCAGCAGCTCAGGAGGCTGAGGCAGGTGGATCCTGAGTAAAAAGCCAACATCAGTAAAAGCGAGGCGCTAAACAACTCAGTGAGACCCTTGCTCTAAATAAAATACAAAATAGGGCTTGTCCAATGCCCCTAAATCCAATCCCTGGTACCCCCATTTCCCCAAAATAAAAGCAAAAACACTGTAGTCTTGTGATTATAACCTTAATAAACAATAAAAAAAAACTTTCCTATGAAATGTTATTTTCTGAATCTCATAAGTATTGTTACAAATTGTTTGTACAAGGCATTTTTAAAAACTGCAAATACTGGTTTTCAAGCTCATCATAAGTGATTAAGCTTTTGCAATTTATCACTTGTGAATTTACATCTGCACTTCCTCCCTATGAGCCTCCACACACAAGCATAGATTCTCAAAGAGAAGAGGATACAGCTGATCAGAGTTGTAGATAGAATATAGGAGCCAATGTCAACGATTCAACTAAGCTAGAAAAATGAACACCAAGATCTGTAGAAAAGAAAACCTAGAAATCTAAAAATAAACAATGGATTTGTTTGGATCATTTGTTCTATAAAACTTTAGTCAGGCTGATGTATGTGAAAGGGAATATTAATCATCAATAGTGCAGCATACCAAAACTTTATTGATAGAATACCATAAAACAAGATATCCTAACAAATTAGGGTAAACCTCCAAAACAATCTTTCTAAAATGTCAGAGGTCAACTTCATTGAAACACTATGAATTTATCATCATTCAGTGTTCTAGGGGATAAGCAAAATCAGAAAGCTAAAATAAGGATTCCCTTTGTGCTGGACATAGTGGCAAAAGCTTGTAATCTCAGTGACTCAGAAGGCTGATGCAAGAGAATATAGAGTTCAAAGACAGAATCAACCAAAACGAGGCTTGAAGCAACTCAATGAGACCCTGACTCTAAATAAAATACAAAATAGGGCAAGGGATGTGGTTCAGTAGTCGAGTGCTCCTGAGTTCAATCCCTAATCCCAGAAAAAAGAATTTTGCTTTCATATGTAAAATGGTTAAAGCCATTATGTGTGTGTGTGTGTGTGTGTGTGTGTGTGTGTGTGTGTATATATATATATATATATATATATATATATATATATATATATAATCATATGTGTGTATTTTATATACATTATATAATATACACATATAATATACATTATATAATATACACACATATGATTATATGTATAAATTTTGAACACAAACAATGATCTGAAATAATTTACGTTGGGTGTTAGATATTTTACTTGGGCTTGTTAGCATTTTGAATATATGTATTTGTTTCTGTCCATATATATATAAAATTTATGCCTTATATGTTATATATGTTTCTCCCTCTACAATAATAATAGTTGAAAAGTAAATTTGTTTTACTATTTTGAAAATGGTGGAATATTTTGTTATTGAGATTTCTTATTTATTTTAATTTTAATAGTCAAATATTTATTATTTAAATTTTGTCTAATATGAAAATACCACTGAAAAAACAAAGCATATTTTTTTTGCTCAATAGTCAATAGAGACCCAAAAGTATTAAACCAGAACATTGCTGTTTAAAAGAGAGTCACTAAAAAACATCTGCATCTCCAAATATAATCAATTAATCAGCTAAATAGGCCATATGTTATTAAGTACATCTTCTTTAATATATTTCATCAGATTTCAAATCATTTCTAGATTACTAGCTTCTATGAAGTATGACATGGCATATTTTATGATAGGAGAATTATTCTTAGATATAAAAATGCTTAAGTGCTTTTATTTGTTTTTTGAATACATTTTTAGAAAAAAAATTTTGAAAAATAATAAAAATATTAAATTCAGTCCAACACGATTTTCAAGCTCTGCATGATCTATAACATAATGCCTTTAATACTCCATTATCATATTCCACAAACTTTCCCTCAGCTGTTTCCAAAATACATCTTGGTTTACTTTCTCTCCTTTCTTTTCTTTTATTTTCTTTCTGTTGTTTTTATTTCTTGACTAATTCCAATTTTTAATATTAACCATGTTATTGATTATAACATTCCATTCATAAATCTACTCTTTGAAAGATCCATCTATGAAAATTGTGCAAAATTAAACTAACACTAAATTCATCTATTATGGCTTGGATCTTTAATGTCCCCTGAAATGTTCAGCTGTTAGATAGTACAGGAATGTTCAGAGGTGATTAGCTTATGAGAACTGTAACCTAATCAGCTAATTGATTCACTTAATGTATTAATAATTTTAATAAACTATGAGTGGCAATTGTAGGCAGATGGAGCTTGGCCAGAGGAATTAAATTACTGGGGTATGATCCTAGCCTTTCTCTACCCTTGACCCCTTCCTCTCTCTTTTTCCAATGTGTCATAACCTGAGCAGCTTCCCTCATTACACCCTTCCACCATGATGTTCTGCCTCACTTCTGGCCAAAAGCAGTGGAGTTGGCCAACCACTGACTGAGATGTCTGAAACCGTGAGCCCCAAATAAGTAAAGAGAAGGTAGGGAGGACAGGAATAAGAAAGATAGTGCAATGAATCTGATTTAACTTCTGTATGTACATATACGAATATAGCATACTTTATGGTTATGTATAACTAAACAGAACAAATTCTAAGAAAAAGGTTTCCTTCTCTAACCTGCTCATATTGGGGACTTCTGTCACAAAGACAAAAAACTGACAACACATTCCCTTTTAATTTTCCGTTTATAGTCTAATATAGAAATCACAAGAGTATTTCATTTTTGCCAAACTGATGCCTTGGACAGCCTCCATAATTCCTGTTGAAATTTTAATCAATAAGGCAAGTGTTTCAGGGACCTTGGCCTGGATCTGCCATAAAAGATTCTGCAGCCAAAGTTCAGGTTCATAAGTTTCTTACATAAAATCTTGACACGAATGAGTCATTCTCTCTCTCTCTCACCATTTTCTACTTACTTTAAAGCTTAAATGAGACCTTCCTCCATATGTTTTTAAAATATTCTGTAATTATTAATCAGTATTTAAAATATATCCTTAAAATGATCTTTTTTCTGGTTGTTTTAAAAGGTATCATCTATTTTACTAGTTACATATTTTATCATACATTTACAGTAACATCTATTTGAACATATAGAATATTTCATGTGAGCTCTATTGAAAATATGGAATTTATATGTGTTCATGTATACAGAATATTTATAATAAGAATATAACAAAGAATATGTAATCCTCTGAAACTTATAATGATAAGTAATTTAACATTAGAATTAAAATTAATTGGAAATAGTCTTAACAGTAAAAACAAATTATTATCACTAAATAAATTGTAAGATATAAAGCTATGGAACTATGTTATGAGGTAAAGCAACAATCAGTAGAATGTATACCTGCAAGATAATGTAAGTACAAAGGGAGAAGAACTTCCTGAATAATTCTAAAGTAATGGTAAAGAAAAAAAAAACAGACCAGTAACATACTCCTGTAAGGCTCAAGAGGCTGAGGCAGGAGGCATGTGATTTCAAAGCAAGTCTCTGCAATTTAGTAAGACCTTAAACAACTTGGTGAGACCCTGTCTCAAAATAAAATATCAGCCAGGCCTGGTGGTGCCAGGCTGTAATCCCAGTGCCTCGAAAAGCTGTGGCAGCCTCAGCAAGATAATGAAGCACTCAGCAACTCAGCAAGACTCTGTCTCTAAATAAAATATATTAAAAAAGTGCTGGGGATATGGCTCAGTGGTTAACAGCCTCTGGATTCAATCACAGGTACCAAAAATAAATAGATAAATAAAATAAAATATTAAAAAAGGATAGGGGTTTAGCTCAATGGCTAAGTCCCCCTGGGTCAATTCCAAGTACCACACACACACAAAAACAAGGAAGGAAAGAAAATAGAAAAGTAGAAGAGGAGAGGAAGGAGAGGCAAGCAAAGAAAGATTAGATATTAGATGATTATGAGACAACTGCTAGAACAGTTTTATTTCTTGAGATTTCTCTTGGAGAGAGACAGATTACACATTGCAGAAAAGAGTGTTAGAGAACCTGAAAAAGCACTAATAGGAATTTTACAAAGTATGTGTATAATTTTTAAATGTATTTACTTCAAAGGCAATTTCATAAAAAATGATAATTTATTTTATACTTTATAAAATATGTCAACTTAAAATATAAAGACAGTCTAAAATCAAGAGGAAGCATACATGCATTATATATGTGCACATATATATATTTATAGTATATGAACTACACACAAAGTGTAACATTATATATAACATTTGCCTATGACAAGTTAATTATATACACTACAAATCCCAAAGCAAAAGTCAACTATAAAAAATAGATTATAATAAAAAACTGATAAATATATAAAATTAAATCTTAAAATAACATAAATAATAAAGAAATTCAGAAAAACAATCAATTAACATAGCAGGCTTGGCTTTTCACTCCTTCTATGTCTCACAAGGAGATCAGAAAATCACTTGCCCCTGGCCAGTTCCTGGCATAAAAAAAAAATCCAACACTCATGATGTAGACTTAGTTCTTTGTGAGAGTCCTAATTTGTTGTTACTATGGCTGGTTATGTAGCAACATGTGCCTGTACAAGAGGGATCCATAAAACTTAAAACTCTGATACTCAAGGGAGCTCCCTTGAAAGATTTTTTTTAAGACAGAACAAGTCCTGAGCTTAGAAGCCTGTGCCTGACCACTCTGGACTGCACCCAGTGCATGACTTTTATCCTGCTTCTCTATGACATTTTCTATAATGACCCTTAACCATCAATATAAGTCATGTTGGAACTTTGAGCAAATCAGTGACTTGAGAGTATTTTCTAGACCACCAAACACAAAGGTAAGGAGTTAGAAAATCAGTTTAGAAATATTTAATTAGAGGTCACTACACCATACCTTAATGTAAATATGTCAAAGGAAGCTTCATCATTTATTGAAGAAGTCCTGTATTTATTAGTTAAATATATATGCTATGTCTGGGAGAAATTTATATATTATGGATGCAAGAAATCTAAAGAACAGCAATATGAAAGACTAAATACTAATCATAAAAATAATCCTATTAACTATAAATGGTTTAAAAACTCAGTTGGAGGCAGAATTAATAAATTTGACTAAGAAAAAAATAAACTATTTGTAAACTATAGGAAACTCATTTTAAAATAATTTGTGTATTATAAAGAGAAAGATTAAAGAATGCTAATAAAAAGATAATGTGGCAATACATTAAGTTAAAATAGAACTACCATGTGACTCAGGCATCTCACCTTTATTTTGTATATGTTAAATGGTAATTAAGTCCTGTATGTTCATGTTTATTATGGCACTATTCCATACTTAAGATATATAATCAACCTAGCTGCCTGTCAACAGATTAATTAATAAAGAAAATGCAACATACATACACAATGGAATATTATTCGGTCATAAAGAAGAATAAAATCCTATCATTTTCAGAGAAATGGATAGAGCTAGTATAATAGATATTTGCATTATCTTAATTTTGCTCTTGGGTTTGCAGCAACATCCAAATAAATGTCATTTTATTAAATTTTACATTCCACAAATGTAGAGTTTATTGCACCTCAATCAAATTATATCACACCAAATGTTGCAATATTTAATATATTTAAATTAGTAAAATCAATGATTATAGATTTGTCCTATTGTAACCATATATACTTGACAATACAATATATAAGTACATGCATATATAATATGCACATATGTGACATATCATATGTATATATTTTACTAATACATATCGGGCTTCTTCAATAAATGGAGAAATATACTTTAACATATTTATATTTTGATATTGGGTTGCAGTTTCCAATTAATTATTTCTAAAGTGATTTTCTAATACCCCTACCTGCTTTTTTTATGTTTCATAACTCATTAAAGAGTACTGCGATTTTCTCAGTTGCAAAAATCAGGAAAGTGGTGTGGTTATGTTCTTTTGCCTTTCTCTTGGTCCCTGATATCCAATATCACTCAGTTTTATTAATTCTGTTTATTAATTTTTTTAAATGTACTTCTCTTCTGAACTTTTATGATCTTATTTCAAAGCAATGTATTTCCTTTGGAGAATAGAAGTGATGCTCCAATTTTTTTTTTTTTTAATTCTGATAGTAACATTTTTAACATTCTCAATGTGCTGGGGTCCAGGTGAATATTCTATGAACTGCTTCATAAAGTTTACCTGACTCTGTGTTCATCAAAACCTACCATAAACTAGGCCTGGTGGTACAGGCCTACAAATTCAGCTACTTGAGAGGCCAAGGCAGGAGGATTGTAAGTCCTAAGCCAGCCAGGGAAACTTAGCAAGATCCTGTCTTAAAATAAAATGAAAAGGTCTGGGGTTGTAGCTCAGTGGTGTGGTGCTTATCTAGCAATATACAAACTCCTGGGGTCAATCTACCTCTTCCTCCAAATCTACCACAGATCACGACCTACTCCAGGTCAGCAATTTATTGACCTTGCTTGCTTATTTTTAATCACTACAACACACTGAGATTTATAACAGTGTAATCATATCATAAATATAGCTCTGGATGCTATATTAGGAAGACTTAAATCCAGGAGGGCAAGCACTATATCTAGCTCATTCTACTCCAAGTTGTTCTTGGAACACAGGGAATATAGAAAATAATCATTAAGAACAAGCAGGTGAATACATGACCAGTGAAACTCCACATCATGTACAAACACAAAAATGGGATCCTAATTGAAATAAGTTATACTTCATGTACGTATAATGGGTCAAAATACACTCTGCAGTCATGTATATCTAAAAAGAACAATTAAAAAAGAACATGTATGTGTATATTTTGTTTCACATGTAAAATGAACCCCTGACAATGAACAGATGAAGATCAAATTGAGGTCAAGAACTTTCATAAATTCACAGTGTGTTTGGTTGAAGAATAAAGATATTAGTAGTAAGTTGGTGCCCTGATCCTGTTTCTGTTTTTTTTTTCCCAACTACACTAAATTAAGTAAAGATGACGATGACGTTAACTATTGAGAAGACTAAATCACCAAATTTTTGATACTTAGTACCTTATTAATCTTTTACTTAATAAGGAGATGTGAGTGTTGCAGACTGTACAACACTCTTTCAAGTTGTCACGTAGGGACCCAGGACCTTCCATTTTTCACCTTGTGAATGATGAATTTATGCTGGAAGCTGTCTCCCTTCTACACAGCTGGGAGGGAACATGAGCAACATAGTCATCTGTGGGAGATTTGCCTGGTCAGACTTTGAAGTACTGCTCTTCATTGGCACTCCAGCTCCTCCCCCGTTTTGTGTCCTTCCATAGAGACATAGACATATCTAACTGCAGGAGAAATGGGAAATGGAGCCTGTGTGCAAAGAAAATAAATGGTTTCTGCCAAACATATAAGGCACTGCAATTGATATCTAGATTCTAGAAAATCAAGATAAAAATATTCTATTTTGATGCAGCAGTTATTAAGTGTAAGCCTGGAAAATTCAGCTGTACTCAATGTCTGACACAGTGGGCTTGTATTTGATGGGCAGAATTAAAAACAAATGACAGAATAATGATGTTTCTATAGGAAATAAAATTGAATTATTTCTTCTCAGTAAAAGATTTTAATTAGTTTCTGAATTACATTTCCAATCTTGCTAGGTAAGAATGATTTTAATTACTTGTCCTCCTTCATAGTATTGCACTCATTAAATATTAAAGTGATCAGACAAATTCTTTTATTTGTTCAAAAAATGAATTATCATTGAGATTACTGAGATCAGTCTGCTCTAAAACCAAATAAAACACAATTTTTCCTAAGTGTGAAGGAAATTTTAATACCAATTATGAACACTTAATTCATATATCAGTTGTCTGTTCTGAGGAATTCATTAGTTGAGGTTTGGGATTAAAAATTAATATAAACAAAGCCCAAGGACCACACAATGTGTTAGAAATTAGACTAAAATTTCATGCACTACCCAACAAAACAAAGAGTATATACATAGTCAATGATGCAAGTTTAAGAACCAGGAGTTGTTTTGAAAGCAAAGTCATCTTAAACTCTAGTTTTACTTTTATCTTCAAAATTAATTTTGCAAAAAAAGTGTTTATTTTCACATACATTCACACTCTTGCATTGCTTATAAATTGGTTTCTATACTTTATTAGTGTGGAGAAAATGTTTGGGAAGAAAAATATTCCATTTAGGTTGGTGCAGTTGTGAGAGAAGTAGAAAAATGCTAGTGATTTGTACTCATTCTTAGTTTAAATGTGTGTCTGAAAGAAAGACCAAATGCCTGATTTGACTGGGTCACTGTTCTAGGCCAATTATCTTGGCTCTGCTTGTGCATATTTTGACAACCCTAGAAGATATTTTTTGAAATCTGACAATTATCAGTAAATAATAAAATAAAACATAATATGCCATGTCTAAAGACATGAAATTAATAAAAATTATATAATTATGATTTTTTTCATTATTTACCTGATAAGTAAGGTCTATTGTTAAATTTTAATTATTACATACTTCAAATTTTTTTCTTAATTACTCTAAAGTTATTATCTCAAGTGTATAGTAGTACAGAAATCCATATATTATATGGATACAAAGAACATAACGAATGTATTACCATTATAATACTTCATCAAAAAAGCAAACGTACAGATTTGATGATCATTTTTGTTGTGATTACAAGTTTACTTAAATTATATCTTATTCTAATTAAGATCTCAGAATTGTGGATATACATGATGCTAAGATTCACTGTGGTATATTCATATATGTACATAAGAAAGCTGTGTCTGATTCATTGCACTGTCTTTCCTATTCCTATCTTAATTGGAATATGATATACTCCATGTTTGTATAAATATGCCAAAATAGACTCTACTATCATGTATAATTAAAAAGAACAAATAATTTAAAAAAATAATTTGAAAAGGGTAAAGTTCATACAGGGCCTTTTGAAAATAATTTAATTTTTATTGCTTTGGTATTGAGGGGTGATTTTATTGTAAGCATAAACAAATAGGAATATGATACTATGATGTATGGGGCCAGTTTACATAAACAATTTCATTAAAACATACTATAGAATTAATGAATTCATGTAAATTATTTTGACTTACCACTGACACCATCAGACACCATCTCCTGTCAGTTACAGGAACCATCAAAAGTGACATTATCTTCATATCTATCACTGTAAGGAAAGGTAGCAACACTGTCACAGCTCTCCATGCCATGGCTATTCAGGCCCTGTTAATATATTGAGAACAACTTCTCTTGCTTCTGTCCCCTCAATATCAACCTTGTAACGCTGGTAACATCACTGTTCAGAAGTTCTTTATCCACTAAGGTCCCATGAGACAGACTAAAGTGACTGTCTCAAAGGTTATTAGAGTACATCATTGATTGTCACAAACATAGTTCTCATTCAAAGTATCCAGGAAATTGTGAATTCTCATTTGTTTTCTGGTCATGTTAAATTTTCCACTATTCAGAAATTTGTAGTGCAAGTGCAAAACAACACATCTCCCTACCATGTCCTCTTTTGAACTCCTGGGTTGTGGCTCAGTGGTAAAACCACAAGTGTGAGGCACTGGGTTTAATCCTCAGCATCACATAAAAATAAACAAACAAACTAACAAATAAATAAATAAGTGGTACTGTGTGCATGTAAAACTAAAAATTCAAAATTAAAAAATATTGAGTATTACTCAGCACTAAAAAATGACAAAATCATGGCATTTGCAGGGAAATGAATGGCACTAGAGCAGATTATGCTAAGTGAAGCTAGCCAATCCCTAAAAAACAAATGTCAAATGTCATCTTTGATATAAGGAGAGCAACTAAGAACAGAGCAGGGAGGAAGAGCATGAGAAGAAGATTAACATTAAACAGGGATGAGAGGTGGGAGGCATAGGGAAAGAGAATGGAAATTGCATGGAAGTGGAAGGAGACCCTCATTGTTATACAAAATTACATATAAGAGGAAGTGAGGGGAAAGTAAAATAAAAAAAAACAAGGGAGAGAAATGAAGTACAGTAGATGGGGTAGAGAAAGAAGATGGGAGGGGAGGGGAAGGGAGGGGGGAGAGTAGAGGATAGGAAAGGCAGCAGAATACAACAGACACTTGTATGGCAGTATGTAAAAACATGGATGTGTAACCAATGGGATTCTGCAATCTGTATACAGCAGAAAAATGGGAATTCATAACCCACTTGAACCAAATGTATGACATATGATATGCCAAGAGCTTTGTAATGTTTTGAACAACTAATAGTAATAAAAAATATTGAACACATTCCTGTCTTTTAAATATCAACATCAGCTGGCAGAATGAGTAATAAATGTGTAGATGAAGAAACAAAAATTTTCAAATTTATTATAAGAAAGTCAGTCCCTTATCCAGCATAGATTTAGAACACGGGAAAACATGACTTTTTCCACTATAATTGGAATCAAAAGAGATCACTGATTTGAAATGTATATTGGTGTCACAAGGCCACAATTTCAAAAGGCTTCAGAAGAGGTAGGTCCAGTCACACAAAGTTAGCTCTGTGACACAACTGTTTTAAACTGTGGAGAAAGTTGAAAAACATCCAGAATATAGGCAGCAGGAAATAAACAGGATAAGATGCTGGTTGCCTTTTTTCTCCTTACCTCATTCCTTGCCCACATTCAGTGGCCTTATGATAGATACTTTTACAAAAATGAGATGAGCTAGGTAAACTTATTTCTCTAAAAAGAATGTAGCCTCAGCTATTTTATTATAGCAACATAAAAAAGATTAATACATATCACTTTCATAATTTTAGCCATGTAAACAAACACATTTTGATTTCATGGTTTTAATCATGTTTATCTTACAGAAGAGTATCATTTATTCAAAAAAAGACACAGAAAGAGATGTTTGAGCATGTACAAACTCAGGTTTAAATATTAATAGTGAACTTCAGGTGGTTCAGAGGGCTTACCTCTACATGAGTGTAACTCAAAACCAGGTATCAGCACTCCTGTCCTCAATCTCAGATTTTCTCAACTGAATTATTGCAGGCCAGAGGAAATGATCTACTCTCAAGTTCACCATCTTGTGAACAATCTGGATACTGTGCTCTGAGTAGACCTAATCAACAGTTGACCTCCTGGAGCCATTTCATAAATACATTCATAGAGGCAAAAGGTTGGAAAAGAGACCAGGTAAAGAAATGGGAGGAAGAGCTCACATAAGTCCTTCTCTTAACATTATTGGCTCTAGTCAGTCTCAGTCAATAGAAGAAGGTTTGGAAACTTTCATTTCTCCTGAGAGACAGAACACAGAGGAAGTGTATGCGCTTTTAAAGCACAACCGCATACATATTTACAGTAATATTGACCTACGATTGTCAAGAGGCAAGTAAAAGACTCTGAGTGTAATAAACACAAGCTGCTTTTCACTTCCCCTTTGCTGTTATCTGGATGTGCTTCACCCCCTAAGGTTCACATGTTGGGAAGCTTTTATCTCCATGGGGTGGTGTTAAAGGTGATAGAACCTTGAAGAGGGTTACCACATAGGAGGAGGCCATTACCCTTTGAAAAGACTAAGGACCAAGGTGAGTTCTCCAAAGAGGGTTGCGATAGTACAGCGAAGCTGATCTGTCCATGATTTCTGGCTTCCTGTCTCACCACATAATCACTTTTACATATTTGTCTACCATGATGTCATCTGCCATGTATCTCAGCCAAGGGAGCATTTACCAGACTGTAGTACTTCCTGGCACCATAATCTCAAACCAAAAAACTTTGAAATAAATCAAGATCTTTTCTTTATAAAGTATCCAGCTTTACTTGTTTTGTTATAGCAACAGAAAACATATTAGTACTATATATATATATATTATTTTAGCCATACAGGCATGTAGTCTCTTATGTTGTGATTTTTATAATTTTCATTTTTCAGAGGAGTATCTTTAAATCAAAGAAGAGCTAGAAAGGGATACTATTTAACCTGCTTCCATATCACATTTCATATAAGCTTATTAATAACTGTAATTGTTAAATTCAATTTATTTTTATATAAACTTTCCAATATGAATAATTGTATAATTAATACACTTTCAATATTTAAAAAAACTAAAGTAAAATAAATATAATTTATAGATTATATTTATCCAATATGTGTAGACAGTGTATTCCAACACTAAAACAAATGAAGAAATTTATACGTAATTATAATTTATGTGTTTGATTTTTTAAAATGTTAAGAACTTGAGAAGTCATTCCATACATGCATTACAGAAGTTGAAAATAGGGGTAAAGTAAGACGTAAAAGTCAAATTTCATATTAAGAAAATAGTAACATGAGAACTACATAAGATAATGGAAAAAATAAAAATAAAATGGATTTAAATGAAGAAATCCTAGAAAGTTGAAACATTACAGACTACCTAAAGAAAACAAAATTTATGAACTTCATTATGCAATTTATTTTCAAGATCTCTCATTTCTCAAAAGAAATATCTACACACTCAAAACAAAGTTTTAAAAAATGTCTGGAAATGTAGTTCAGTGTTTGCCTAACATGTGGGAAGCTCTTGGTTTAATCCTCACGACCACATAAACAAAATAAAACAAAATAAAAAACCTGTCTAGATTTTTGAGATTAGTACTATTGCTTGTGAAGTCACATTAATTGCAATGTTTCCAGGATATAGCACTGATTTATAAAATCGTATTTTAATAAAATATATCAAGATGAAAAAATTAGCTCTTCAAAAATTATTGGTAGGAAAACTAAAAATGAAAGAAATTATATGAAAGCTCTTACAAAAAAACATTTTAATCTAAAATAGTAAAAATATCCTTATCATTTAATAATAATAAACAATAAAATTAAAAGATTCAAAGGCTTACAGTAATATTTATCAAAAGTATATACATGGATATTCAAAGATATTTTAAAATTGTTCAGTCATTACTTCTCAGTAGAATGTCAATTAAAGTCACACTGTTGTATTTCTTCTGTTTGATCAGCATAGATTATGTTTGTGTATTGATTTATTGCACTTTACCTGATAAAGATGTATGATTAAAATAATAATGATCTTTTAAAAAGCTAAACTTGTGTGTGTGCTATCACCATAAACACATTGCAATGGCTCACACATACAGAAAAGAAGAGGCAAAAGAAAGAAAAATTATTATTAGAGTAAATATGGAACAACTGTACTGTAGGTGGGAATAAAAAATGATGAGACTTCTTTGAAAGACTGACAGTTTCTTTAAGAAATAAGATAAGCACTTTTTAAAGTGATCCAGCAATTCTATTGAAAGAAGAAATTAAAAACTGTCTCCATAGGGGCTGGGGTTGTGGCTCAGTGGTAGAGCATTTGCCTTGCATATGTGAGGCAATGGGTTTGTTCCCCAGCACCACATAAAACAAAAACAAAAGCAAAACAAGTAAGCAAATAATAACAAATAAAGAAAATAAAGATATTGTGTCCATCTACAATTAAAAATATTTTTAAAAAACTCTCCCCACAATTATTTATAAACAAATATACTATTTTATTTGTCAGAGGCATAAAGTAGAAATAAATAAAATGTTCAACATTGGGTGAACAGAAAAAGAAAATTGTATATCCATGCAAAGGGACACTGCTTAATAACAAAAAGTTATTGCTGATATGTGAAATGATGCAAAGGATTCTCAAAATTACTCTGCTGGAAAGAAGCCAGACTCAAACCAGTAAACAATGTATCATTCTCTTTATGTTACATTTAATATAACATAAACAAATTAACATGTAAAGATAATGGGTCAGTCATTGCATGAGTTTGGGGATGGAAGATTCATAGACCATAAATAAGGCTAAAGAAAATGATTTGCAACTTGAATGTAATCATTGTTTCCCAGATGGATGCCTCATTTTATATTTTAAATGGGCCCAACTGATTATGCCTCAATAATAGTAGTAGGAAGGGATGACTGTACCTTGTTTGAATCCTAACTGAACAATTCAAATATAAAAATCAAAACATCAATGAATTATGTATGTAAATATGACACATAACGAATATAATTGTACATCACATACAACTAGAAGAATAAGAAGCTATACTCAATATATGTATGTCAAAATATATACTACTATCATGTATAACTAATAAGAACAAATTTTTAAAAAAATAAAAAGTAAATAAATGATATAACTTGATATCAAATCTGAATATTTACCAAATATTTAATTTTAAGGAATAAAGGTTTTCACTTAGATGTGATAATGGTATAAATTTATATTTAAAATTTTAGTGCCTACCTTTAGTGCTCACACTGAAATATTTATATTTTAGATATTAAAATTTCTGTCTTTTGCCTCAAAATAATCCAAAGGATGGGTGAAAAGTAGGTGAAAATATAGATAAAATAAAATTGGTCCTTCATTGTTATTTATTACAACTAGAAAATGGGCATATAAGTTTTTTATACCATTATTTATATATTTTTAATGATAAAAATGAGAAGTAAACAAAATTGATATGATAAAATAAACAAAATCTTAGTAAATCTTAAAAAAAGTCAATTTACCATTGAGATCCTGAGTAAAATTGATTAATACAGAAGTGGAGGAAAGCCTACATATATAAATTTTTCTATTCACTCATACTCTGAGGTATTCTGAATTAGGTATATGTGCATGTGTGTTTATGTGTGTGTGTGTGTGTGTGTTTGTGTGTGTGTGCGTGTGTGTGTGTGTGAGAGAGAGAGATGTATATACATATATATTAAATATATATGTTTTATTAACTGGAACTGACACACAGTATGCCAAATTATTTTTAGTTATTTAAATTTATCTTGACAATGTATAATGTCCTCTTTCATTCTCAAAACATTTTACATTAGACTATAAATGACATTGCCATAAAACTCAGTAAAAGATTAAATTCTCAGTTAACCAGTCTTTAAGGGATTTGGCTCCATGTGAGCCCCAGGTATTTTTTCTCTAGGATTTGTTAAATAGTCCTAGGCTCTTCCACCTGGTTTACACTGGTCTTATAAATTGCTTCTAACCTGTCCTTTTTGTTTTTAATATAGTGGAAGACAATGTTTCTTCAGTAAAAAGAATCTGAACCTGAAGAACACGTGTTGTTGTCTTTATCATACCATTTTTTTACATATAGTCCTTATAAAAATGTTTAAAGTTTTTAACATTTGCTATTTTTAATGTATCGTTAATTATTAGGCTGTTAATAAGTCACCCTTACCCATCTGTTCAGTGTACATTTATTATATCCTGAGCATTCTTTGGCCTCTAAGAAACATAAAAGATTATTCTTGCTGCAAATCTCACACTTTCAGGCTCGCTGTCTAGTGATGAAGACAGGCATGCATATTTATTATTGTACTTCTGCAAATCTAATTATCCAATGATTATAACACAATGATTGTACATACCAGTAAGAAAGAAAATTTAGTTTATATGTTTTAAAATATGGCATGAGCACTAATGTGATTGTATTAATCAGCTTTTCATTACTGTAGCAAAATACTGTAATAATCAACTTTGAAGAAAGAAAAGTTTATTTTGACCCATGGTTTTGGAGGTTTTAGTCCATTGTCAGTTGGTTGGTTTCTTTTGGAGGGGTGAGGTGGTACAGTATGACAGGAGTGTATGGCAGAGGAAACTGCTCACCTTATGGTGGCTGGGATGCAAAAGAGAGACAGGAAGGTGTGAGAGGACAATGTCTCCTTCAAGGAGCTGGCATCTAACCAGGCCCCACCTCTTAAAACTTCCACCACCTCTCTTACCAAAGATTGATGAACAAGTTTTTAACACATGAGTTTGTAGAGGATATTTCATCTCTACACTAGAGATATACAAAATTAAAGTAGAAGCCGCAAAGACAGACTTTACTTGGGATCACAGAAGTGGAGTTATTTAAACTATATCATAAAAGGTTAAGTAATATTTAAGAAATGCCATAAGGGATGAGTAGAGAATTTTATGGAAGCACGTTAAAGTAAATGAAATAGTACCATTCTTCTATACCTAAGTTTTGGAATCCTACTGTGACACAGCAGTGAATTTTATTGTTATAATCATGATGTGCACTCATGCATTTGATGTTATTGAGTGCTATTCTCTGTGTCTGTCATTATTTTAATAGTAATGACTTTTATCTCCCCAGAACTTGGTTTTTAATTGGAGTGGGATAGTTTTCTATCCTTCTTATCTGCATTGTAGCAGTTTGTAAACCACCATCAACTACCAGCTTTCAAACTAGATGTTTCAGACTTTCGTGGTTGTTATTATTGCTATTGTGACACTGAAGTATTTCTACAGTCAATTTCACTTGGAAATGCCATGCTTACACAAGATTCTTTTGAACATTTTCTTTCATTCTATTTTTGGTAACTTACAACTAATATACATAAGAAATATGACAATAACTGCACTTAAGTATAGAATTCCCCTAAATCTCTGCATACTCTGCACGACAGTTGAAGATATTCTGATGGAGTTGATGTAAAAAAAAAACTAGCATATTAGTTTTATTGCTGAGACCAATATCACATGTTGTTTTCATAATCCCAGATTAAATTTAAGAGCAATACCTTAATTCTTATGGCTATGTATATATATTTTCTAAGGAAATAAAGTTTCCACTTAAAGAGTATGGTTTAGTTAATTTTGAAAGTACTTCAAAAATATTTCATTTCTGGATAACCAAAAAAAACCTCTAATCCCAAACAAATAATAATTCATAATAGACATGAAAAGAAAAGACATTAAGTTATTTATTAGCCTATTGCTTTTTCCTTTTTTACAATCTTTATGTACTAATAGTAATGCAGGAAAAAAAGGTAAAGGTATGCCATAATTATATATTTGAGATGATTTTCTATGAGCATGGAAATGTGACTTCAAGTCAATATACAAAGCAAATTTGAAGAGATATTTTCAAATGATTATACAATGTCAACAGTATGCAAAGTTATTTCATTGTAAAGCTCCTTCAAAAACTTTAATAGGGATTTCTTTCCAATTCTCACTGAGAGGATAATGGCTCATTTTCATGTTAATGTTATGACCCTGGTGGAGGGCAATTATCTCTGAAAGCCAATCAAATATTCATTAGAGCTGAATAAATTTGCTATTTAACTTAACGGCCTTTTTAGAAACTCAGATGCCAATTTAAAATGATTTTATCAGGGTGCTTTACTGTGTCAGTTGGCCATGTTTTCAGGTGTTCTTTATCTATTCTACTACATTATCTTAAACTATTAGCTCACTTCTAGATCAAATTTACATAAAATGGTCATACTTAATATGATGTATGAGATCACACAAATCCAGAACAAAATCCTAGTAGTGGCACTGAAATTTAATACACTATGTTATAGTTTGGATATGAGGTGCCCCCAAAATCTCATGAAAGAAGGCTTAGAGGTGAAATGATTGGGTTATAAATCCTTAACCTAATTAGTGAATTAATACCCCGATAGAAATTAACTGGGAGGTAACTATAGGCAAGTGAGATGTGGATGGAGGAGATAGACATTGAGAGTATATTTTGTTATGGTGAGGAGATCTCTCCACCCCCACTCCCTGTTTCCTTGTGCAATGTCCCCAGCTGTTTTGCTCCACCAGTCTTCAACCATGATGTTCTGCCTCACCTCAGGGCCCAAAGAATGGAACCAGGCTTCTATGTACTGAAACCTCTGAAACTGTGATCCACAATAAACTTTACCTCTTCTAATTGTTCTTGTCAGATATTTTGGTCATAACAAACTGAGTAAAACATACTTCCTTCTGGCTGGACATGCATCAACAAAGATGACATTTAATTTATGTATTAATAAAACCAGCTGAAGGAGCACCTCAAATAATCTGATTTGTCTCAGAGATTACTTGGTAAAATGGAGGAATAAAATAAACTTGCATGAATTATATTCTCATAACTACATACTAATACATATAGTCACAGAAAGATGTTCCTTATCATTTCTTCCCATTTGAATATTAGTTCATTAACATGTCAGCTATTCTTTCTAAAGAATATCACACATTCTTCATTCATTTCTTCTTGAAAGCAAACTAAAATTTGGAAGCCAATTTTCTTATAGCTGATTAAAAAGCAGCTTCTGTGGGGTTGGGGTTGTGGCTCTGTGGTAGAGCGCTGACCTAGCACTTGTGAAGCACTGGGTTCAGTCCTCCGCAAAGATAAAAATAAACAAAATAAATGTTTAAAAAGGTAGCTACTGCACAATAATATATCTTTGATGAGTTGGTTTAGATTTCTTTTATTTACTTAAAAACTGTACTTTCAATGTATACCTGTAAACTTGTCCGTCATCTTAAAAAAATTAATATTAGTAGTATTTTCCACCAATTTATATTATCCTCCACTTGCCCATCTTCCTGTCCTCTAATCCAGAGATAAGCATTTTCCATTGCCTTTGAAAAATAGTTTTACCACATGTACCCTTAAGTAATCTGTTGCTCATGAACTTCTTGTTTATTAACTCTAAATAAAGAGTATTATAGCATGTTGTATTTTGGAAGTTGTATTTTTCATATAAAATAAAATTTCTAAGATTTTTCTATACCAAATACACTCTCCATATACATAAATATTTTAAATAATTTCAATATTTTAACATAATGTTATGGTTTGGATATAAGGTGTCTCCCAAAAGCTCACATGTGAGACAATGCAAGAAAGTTCAGAGGAGACTTAGTTGTAAGACTGTATTGTAAGAGTCTTAACTCAATTAGTGATTTAATCACCTGATAGATATTAACTGAGTGGTAACTGAAGTGATAGGGTGTGGCTGGAAGAGGTGGGAATTAGGGGCATGGCTTTGGGTATACAAATGTATCATAAGAATGGAGTCCCCCCCTCTCTCTCTCTCAGATATCTGATCATGTGAGCTGCTTCCCTCTGCCACACTCTTCCATCATGACACTCTGCCTTAACTTGGGCTCTGAGGAATAAAGCTGGCCTTCTATGATATAAGACTTCTAAAGCTGTGAGCCCTAAAATAAACTTTTTCTCCCCATACAATTGTGCTGGTTGGATCCTTTATTGAAAAAAACTGACTAAAATACATTAAAAAAGCTTTGCATATATTTTTTTAGAAACAGTTCTAATTTTTTTAATTGTGTGATAATTATAAAAAACATTTTAATCTGTCTTCTTAGTTTTAATGATATAGGGGTATAAAAATAGATATCCCTCAATAGATGAATGGATCTTAAAATGTGGCATATATACACAATAGAATATAACTCAGCAATGAAAGAGAATAAAATTATGGCATTTGCAGGTAAATGGATGGCGTTAGAGAAAATAATTCTAAGTGAAGTTAGCCAATCCCCAAAAAACAAATGTCAAATGTCTTCTTTTTCTTTTTCTTTTTTTAAAGAGAGAGTGGGAGAGGGAGAGAGAGTGAGAGAGAATTTTTTAGTATTTATTTTTTAGTTCTCGGGGGACACAACATATTTGTTTGTATGTGGTGCTGAGGATGGAACCCGGGGCGCACGCATGCCAGGAGATCGCGCTACCGCTTGAGCCACATCCCCAGCCCAAATGTCAAATGTTTCCTAAGGTGACTGACCCATAATGGGGTAGGGAGGGGGAGCATGGTTGGAATAGATGAACTGTAGATAGGGCAGAGGGGTGGGAGGGGAAGGGCGGAGGCAGGGGGTTAGCAAGGATGGTGGAATGTGATGAACATCATTATCCAAAGCACATGTATGAAGACACGAATTGGTGTAAATATACTTTTTATACAACCAGAGATATGAAAAATTGTGCTCTATATGTGTAATAAGAACTGTAATGCATTCCACTATCATGTATTTAAAAAATAAAATCAATTAAATATTTAAAAAATAAAATATTTAATGAAAAAATAATTTTATTTGACTTTCTAGCCAATCATGGTAGAAAACCATAACAATTTATCTTGTTAATCATTTTATGTTTTTGATGTTTGTGCTATGCTAGAGACACAAAATGTATTAAGATAATCATGAGGAAGTTCTTCAATTTGTAGGATGACATTATCCAAGACTGGAAACAGAATTCCCAAACATCCAAAGAAAGGTACATTTTAATATGGAGGAATTACACAACTTTAGGAAGCTATAGGTTTTTACCTATTCAAACTACAATGGGTAGTGGATAATAGCTACATGGTCATTGACAGCATCTTGGCTTGTATTTTTGTGTGTATGTGTGTGGGGGGGGTTATGAGGGGGATGGTGGCAGTGTTGTCAGTGATAGTGCCACCCCTGTTTCAGTTTCAAAAGCAGATCAAGCTAGTTGCAGGTACTGAGAAAGGTGAACACTGAAGCTTCTGTGTTGACTCTTTCAATGACAGGCACTTTTTAAGTGTAAATTTCAATAATATTCAGTACATGCACATTATTGTAGAATTAGTCTCAGGATTTTTTTTCACATGTAAACAATGGAGGTCTATATCTCTTAGATGACTCCTCAAGACTTCCTTCATATAACCCCTATTAACTCAAATTCTCCTTTGTGCATTACTCTAGGCACCTCATAAATGGAATCTAACAAGTTATGTGTGCTTTTGTAACTGACTTATTTCACTTTGTATAATGTCCTCAAGATTCATTTGTTTTGTATCATGTGTTAATCCAATTCTGTAAGTTGCCTTTGAACCTGGTTAATTGATCAATTAACTTTTTAAATTCACTTTTAAAATAAATTCTAAAAGATTTTTCATATGTTATTCTACATTTTATAAATCAGGGTACATGTCCACAATTACTAATGTTTTCCTACTTTTTATATTATATATTTTCATTTGATTTCTTGTCTAATTATTCTATCTATAACCAAGGAATAATGGTTACAAATATTAATAGCAAAAAATCTTATATTTTATTGATTATAAAATGTTTTAAATGTTTTCCTTCTTAGAATATGGACCTTAGTTTTAACTAAATATTATTTTATGTTATTATTTTTTATTTATAGAAAAATTGCTAGTTTATTACAGAGAATTTCAATACACTTTGCACCTACTTTCCCTAACTAATACCTTGCATTATTATGGTACTTTTTTTTCAAATAAATGAATGAACATTAATACATTATCAATTAATGTTTCTATTTAACATAAATCATCTTAGTTTAAACTTTCACCACATTTCTTCCAGTTCAGGAACAGATCCAGATGTAACTTTGCTCTTAGTTGAGAAGTTTCTTTGAGGTTATCTATTCCACTTCCTATACTTTCTTTGTGTTTGATGATGTTGTTTTTAGAGATGCTGGTTAGGTTTTTGTTTCTTTGTTTTTTGTTGTTTGTTTTAATTTGGACTGTATATTTTTGCATTGAGATTTTTTATTGGGTTTATTTGTTTTTTGAAAGGAAGACCACAAAAGTAAGAAGTTATATATATAGATTTACCACTTTTAACATAGTCCTTGTTTATCTGTATCATGCGTTGGTTGTAAGATTTCTCCACTGTTAAGTTACCACTTGCAGGGGTTGGGGATGTAGTAGAGTGGTACAGTGGTAGAGCACATGCCTCCATGCCTAAAGGCCCTGCATTTCATCCCAGTACAAGAGAAATCATAAGCCACTATTCACCCCACTTTATACAATGTGCATTTTGAAACCCAGTTGCTACATAAAACCCACACTTCGTTTGTGAGAGGTCATAATCTATCACTTTTATGGTGCAGTATCTTCACAAATTGCTTGAAAACTTATGTGTGGAAAATGTGTCTCTTACCCCATTTATTTGCTTATTCAAATGTTTATTTACAGTAATAAAAACTCAGGGATCCTTGTTTTATATTTTGAATTATAATTTATCACTATCTTATTTACTTTGTTCCTCAAATTATTACAGCTTTGGCTTTCAGGAGCTTTCTTTTATTTGTCATTTGGCTTTTATGTCTCTTGAACATACTACTATAATACTCTATGGTGTGTGTGTGTGTGTGTGTGTGTGTGTGTGTGTGTGTGGTGTGTGTGAGTTTTGAGCTGTTCTGTGGCACTCTGAGATGCTTCAGATTTAATTTGTGTGTTTCTTTATCTGGACCTAAATTGGTTATTTTCCAAGGACCCCAGTTTCTTTCTTTTGGAAAATTGTATTAGAATTAGGCGTTGGTGTAATCATTGATGGGTTCTAGGCTCCACTGCTTTTAGACCCACTCAAGAGATAGGGCAAAGAAATATATGTATATTGCTAACTCATGTGTATGCATATATCAACAAAATTTCTATAAATAAATAAATTCATACCTCGTATATAATTATAGCTTCATTCCCAGGCTTATGTATAAATATCCACTCAAAAAATAATAAAATTGGTATTTACCCTCTGCCATCCATTTACTTAATTGTTTAATTTCCATATATGTGTATAGCAATATCAGAACAGTTAACCTGTGTTCCTACAAAATATATCAACTAGATTACAGTATTTATGTATGATTTATTTTGCCTTTAGTTTGATATATTCCATTCATTTACATAGTTATTTAAGTCAGCACATTTCCTTCTCCCCCTTCATTGAAGTTAAATACAATTGTAATACAGTTGATTTATTTTGTCACATTCTACATTTTATCTATTTTATCCTAAGTAATTTCTAAAAAGATATTTTAAAATCTGTATAGATTAAGCTTCTTTTGGAGGGTAGTAAATTTCAGTGGCTTTTGGAAAAGGTTTGCACTTGTCATAAAACTGGAATTGTAGCATCACAGAGAATAGTTTAACCTGTCTGGAAAATCACCTCTTTTCCACTTATTCAACCATATTCTTCTTTCCTGAAATTCTTGTCAACCTCTGATATTTTTACTCTCCCTACACTTGTTTCTATGTTACAATGCAACTTAAACTATATGGTATATATGTTTTAAAGACTGTTTTAATTCATTCGGCATTGTCCATTTAACATTACTCATGTCTCTGAGTAACCTCATAACTCATTATTTTACAGTATAATAATATCCTATTGTAGAGAATTCACACTGGCTTTTTAAAATCTGTTTGCTAATTGAAGCACACTAGCTGTTTCTAGTTTGGTTCAATTGCACATAAAGTTGCTGCAAACACTCATGCAGAGGTTTTTTAATGCACATGCTTTGCAAACCAGTTTGATATATACCTAGGAATGTGATAACTCTATAAAAAGGTAAAACAATGTTCAACTTTCAAAGAACTGAAAAACTATCTTGTAAAGGGACATTTACAATCCACCTGAAAACAAATGAGCATTTTCTTGCTCTGCTTCCTCAGGAATAGTTAATATTCTCATGTATTTTCATTTTGGTTATTCTATTAGTTGCTTATTGGTATCTTGATTCCTTAATTTTCAACTCCTCAATGACATGGATATTTATAATCTCTACTTATTTGCATGTGTTTCTTTTACAGTGAGGTATCTGTTCAGATATAAGCCTATGTTCACGTTGTTGTTGTTGTTGTTGTTATTTAGAGTAAAAATTCTTAGTATATTTAAATTCACATTCTTTATCAAATATATGTCTTTTACTTTTCATCCCAGTCTGTAGGTTTTTTTTAATATTTTCTTTTCCATGACATTTGGAGAGCTAAAGTTTTTAATGCTAATAATATAATACATGTTAATATTTTCCTTCATAGATTGTGCTAGTTGTATATAAAAACCTATATCTGGATTCAGCATCACCTAGTTTTTTTTCTAGGTTTTCTACTAGAAATTTTGTAGTTTACCTTTTTTTTTTTTGTATGTGTGTGTGTGTGTGGGTGTGTGTGTGGTGGGTGTTGCTGGTGGTACTGGGGATTGAATTTGGACACTCAACCACTGGACCATGTCCCCAGCCTTATTTTTTTTTTCTTTTTCTTTTTTATTAGTTGTTCAAGACAATACAATGATCTTGACATATCATACATTTGATTCAAATAGGGTATGAATTCTCATTTTTCCACGTGTACACATTGCAGGATCACATTGGTTATACATCCATGTGTATACATACAGCAGTCCTATTGTCAGTTGTATTCTGCTGCCCTCCCGATACCCCCCTCCATTTTGTATTTTATCTGGAAAGAGGGTCTCACTGATTTGCTTTTAGTGCCTCACTTTTGCTGAGGCTGTCTTTGAACTCACAATCTTCCTGTCTCAGCCTCCCTAACTGCTGGGATTATAGGCATGTACCACAGCTCCCAGATGTAGTTTACTATTTTAAATTTGGGTCTTTGACTCACTTTTTGTGAAATGTACAGAGTTGATTCTAGGTTGCTATAATTTTTGTGGTTTTTGTGGGATAAAATTCATTTATACAGCCAGCTTACTGTCTTTTAACAACAGATATTAAGTAAATTAAAAAAAGGTTTTCTTAATCAATATATTTCTCTCTAACCTATAACTGAGAAAAATTATGTTTATAGATATTTCTGTATTAAGAATCCTTGCTTTTGTGTAATTAACCTCTTTTCTAGAAGATTTTGTTGTTGTTTTTTTTTTGTGTGTGTACTACCATATTTGCTCTGAATGGGAATAATTTGTATTTGATTTTTGTATCTACATTAATGTATGAAATTAATATGATTTTCAATTTTAAAATTATATTTTAATTATTTCAGTATTTTGAATACATTTACCTCAAAAGATTCATGGCAGAAAATCCTTATTTACTTGTACTCTTTAAAGGATCTTGTATAAAAATTCATCTACTGGTATCTTTATTTCAAACTGTTAACCATTGACTTAATTTATTTGATCAAAAGAGTTTTTTTTCAATCTTTATATTTTTGTGTCAATGTTGTTAACAATATTTTCTCTACTCTTTATTTATTGAGAAAGAAAGACCAATAAAAAAGAAGGGAGATAGAAATTGCTTTTATCATAGTATAAAATATTACAATAAATCAGATGCTATTTTATATTTCAAATTAAAACAAAGAACCTAGTTCTCCTGGTTTTTTGAAGGTTATACTACTTAACATAATTCTAGCTTTGCTGCTTGCAACATTGTTTCAGATGGAATAGGAAATGATTGCATCTTTTTCACACTTTGTAGAGAAAAAAATATACAAACTAATAAATTATTATCTTTTTTTATTTTTTTATTGGTTATTCAAAACATTACAAAGATTGCAGAATCACATCGGTTACACATCCACATTTTTACATAATACCATAATAGTAACTGTTGTATTCTGCTACCTTTCCTATCCTCTACTATCCCCCCTCCCCTCCCCTCCCATCTTCTCTCTCTACCCCATCTACTGTAATTCATTTCTCTCCTTATTTTTTTCCCATTCCCCTCACAAACTCTTATATGTAATTTTGTATAACAATGAAGGTCTCCTTCCATTTCCAAGCTATTTCCCTTTTCTCTCCCTTTCCCTCCCACTTCATGACTCTGCTTAATGTTAATCTTTTCCTCCTGCTCTTCCTCCCTGCTCTGTTCTTGGTTGCTCTCATTATATCAAAGAAGACATTTGGCATTTGTTTTTTAGGGATTGGCTAGCTTCACTTAGCATAATCTGCTCTAGTGCCATCCATTTCCCTGCAAATTCCATGATTTTGTCATTTCTTAGTGCTGCGTAGTACTCCATTGTGTATAAATGCCACATTTTTTTTATCCATTCATCTATTGAGGGGCATCGGGGTTGGTTCCACAGTCTAGCTATTGTGAATTGTGCTGCTATGAACATCGATGTGGCAGTATCCCTGTAGTATGCTCTTTTGAGGTCTTCAGGGAATAGTCCGAGAAACAAAAGAGGTGAAAGATTTATACAATGAAAACTACAGAACCCTAAAGAGAGAAATAGAAGAAGATCTCAGAAGATGGAAAAATATACCCTGTTCATGGATAGGCAGAACTAACATCATCAAAATGGCAATATTACCAAAAGTTCTCTATAGGTTCAATGCAATGCCAATCAAAATCCCAACGGCATTTCTTGTAGAAATAGATAAAGCAATCATGAAATTCATATGGAAAAATAAAAGACCCAGAATAGCAAAAGCAATTCTAAGCAGGAAGTGTGAATCAGGAGGTGTAGCGATACCAGATTTCAAACTGTACTACAAAGCAATAGTAACAAAAACAGCATGGTACTGGTACCAAAACAGGCGGGTGGACCAATGGTATAGAATAGAGGACACAGAAACCAATCCACAAAATTACAACTATCTTATATTCGATAAAGGGGCTAAAAGCATGCAATGGAGGAAGGATAGCATCTCCAACAAATGGTGCTGGGAAAACTGGAAATCCATATGCAATAAAATGAAACTGAATCCCCTCCTCTCGCCATGCACAAAAGTTAACTCAAAATGGATCAAGGACCTTGATATCAAATCAGAGACTATAAATTATTATCTTAATGGTCTTTGTTGAATAGTATCTTCTGTAGTTCACCCACCTTTGCAATATATCAACTTTTAATACTTATGTCATGAAGCAATCATTCAGGTTCTTGAATCTGGATGGATCTTTCAATTCATTTTGACCAATATGATGTGAGAGGAGACCCTATGTGACTAGAACTTGAGAGTACACACAGCCTCTGTAGACATGTTCTTAGATATTTGAACACACTAAGTGTGAGGTTCAGAACAAGTTACTTAAGAAAGAGAAGACATATGGCATAAAATGGAGGCATTTAGCAGGAATGAAGGGAGATTTTCCCCAAATCTGTCCATCAGGTGAATATAATCACATGAGTCTTTTTAATAGATCATCATCTAATGAATCCATTAATTTAGCAACTTTTCCATCTTTCATATAGCTACATCATGCATCATGGATGTTTCTTTACCACTTTCCAGAGTGGCCTCATGTAGAGATGTGAGAATTCCCTTTTCTTATTTCTGGTTGTACCATGTTGTTGATTCAATAATATTGAATACACAGCTTACAGTATTCTAAAATTCCTACCTGAATAATGCTTATCTAGTCATTTTTTTCACTTCTATGAACAAAAGACCTGTTGAAAACAATTTTAGTGAAGAAAAAATTTCCTTTGGAGACTCAAAATTTTCTATGTCTCAGTTCAAATATGGCTGGCTCTGGGTCCAAGGTATGTCAGAATATCGTCAGAAGAGTGGTGGAGGAAAGTAGCTCGGGACATGGTACTAGGATGCAGAGAGAGAGCTTTGCTAACCAATGACAAAATATAAATCACAAACGCATGCCCCAGTGGTCTACATCTTCTTGCCAGCCCCTACCTGCCTATGACCACCACCCAGTTAATCTATAAAAACACTAATTAAGGTAAAGCTCTCGTAACACAATCATTTCACATCTTAGTATTCTCGTATTGTCTAACACATGAGCTTTTGGAGGACACCTCTTATTTAAAGCATAATATTTAGCAAACATATTTTTCCATAAATTTTCCTTCGGAAGATTAGATAGCACTTTGACAGTATTCTTGCAGAATATATTACGCAGTGAAATTTCAATGGAAAACACCATATTAAAATGTGAACAACAACTAAACCTTGAAAATGACACTAGTTTTGAATTTGGGGGTCTCAAATGAGAAGGCTTGTTCTACCTCAGGTGGGACCATGTATTTCAGATGACTCAAAATTTTGTTCTTATGATCATGTCTACAAGTGACTGCAAAAAAGGCTTTGAATGTTGTTTAAGGGTTTACAAATGATTTTTTTGAGTGATTATGTTTACAAATGTGGATTCTGTTAATAATAAGAATTAACTGAATGAGGCTTCTTTGTGTGTTCATTTTTGTACTATTTTTTTAATTTAACCAAGTGATGACATATTCCATTTGCTTGATGTATCATTTCCAGTTGAAGTGGAATTAGGTGATGCTCTAACCGCTTATACTAGCTCTCCTGCAGAGATAACCAAGAATGAGACTGTAGACAAGAGTGGAGCATAGAGCAATAAGCTCTGGCCTAAAGGCTGGTTAGACTATATTGGAAATGAGATCAAGTGCTAAATCTGGATAGTGTCAGGCAAGTCACTTGATACTGCTGAATCTCACCCTCTATTTTATAAAATACAGACAATAGAATATACTTAAATAAGTTATTTTAAGGATTTAAAATTATAACCAATTATATACTGCATAGGAATAGATTTACATATTCATTTATCTATCTATATTTTACCCTGGTAACTGTATTGCAATATTTACTAATTTATGTCCACAAAAATTTTACAAAATGTAACATGTGTTAATAATGAGAATTATATGTATATATATATATATATATATATATATATATATATATATATATATATCCAATTGTGTCTATGTTTATAGATTGCGTTGGCAAAATATGTAGCATTCATACAATGAAACACTATTTAGCTAAAAAAAAGGAAAGAATTCTGACACATGTTCAAAACCATTACTCTAAGTAAAAGCAGCCAGCAAAAAGAGATCACATGGTTTATTATTGCATTTACATGAAATGATCAGAAAAGGCAAAATTACAAAAAGTAGATTAGTGGTGGCCTGAGGCTGGAGGTAGAATGGGAATTGTTAATTAGCATGACAGTTCTTACTGGAGAGATGGAATGCTCTATTTATGGTGGTGGTTGCACCACTTGATAAGTTTTCCAAAAACCATCATAAATTATGGAGTTGTAAGGGGTGAAATTTTATCTATCATACATATATAATTGAATATATAACTGATATATGTTAAAACATATTAATAATAAAGTCAATTTTCTTTTATAGACCTTTTTATAAATTATCTCAAAGGGGAAATCTAGTTTATAAGTATCTGTTTTAGGTTGGAAAGATTATTTCACTTGGTTTCTGAATTAAATTGACATGCTTTGTATATTTTTCCTATTCTGGCCTTCTGTATCACTATTTTTTATTATTACTTTTGCATTACTTTGATTCCAAAGTTATTACAGAACTTTTAAACCCAATACATGGCTAAAACTATGATACCTTTATCATTTCATTTATGTACTAGTTCATTCACTAATCATGACCTACTATGTGATAGCATATTAGTAATGCCTAGAGATAGAATGCAAAGTAAATAAACAAAAATTAAAATTAAAGACATGAAAAACATGATGCTCTCTTCTTGGAATTAATTGTTAAAGAATTATCTTTATTCTAGGTCACACTGGAATTGTTTGTTGCTCAAGAAATTGGCATGATCTCTCTAACCCATGAAAACACTTTGGCAAATTTAAAGTTTTCACTCTAATTACATTACCATTTGGGAAATGAAATGAATTGAAAAGAAAATTATAGCCACACCATGGATTTCTCATTCACTGATTTGCCAACATTCAACCTTTTCCTTTGGAAAAGCTTTCTTCATTGCAAACTGGGATAGGTTGCAAAGTGACCATAAGTTGGTTTCCTGTGTCTTAAGTTATAAGGGTATTTGTAAGGGTGACAACTTCATGGTTCTGTTGGGATTCAAAACACCATTTGGATAAGCAAGTAGAATGCTGCCATTGCTCTTACTAAGATGGTCTGTGCAGAGCTCTCACAAACACATTAACAAAATTTCCTACATTCATTGAAGCTAGTATCCTTCTCTCATCCAGCCACCACAACACTTGTACATGGCAGGTTTGTTGGGGGAGGCTAGATTATAAATACAAAAGATAGATTAAATACATCAAATATTTGCAGTGCAAATTTAAAATTCTATCCAGTAGTATTTTTCTCAAAATATCACACACAAAAAATAGTCAAATATAATGACTTTCTACTTTTTGAATTTCTTGTTTATATGCAGATCAACATGCAGGAAAATCCTCATGAATCATAATTGTTTTAACAGAATTGAATACATTCAAAGAAAGGATTATTGCCCTGCTATTATGCCTTCCAAAATTCTGTGGTTTCATATAATTGTTTCTATGCTTTTCTGTTTCAAATTTCTCTCTCTGACATCGCATCTGAATATTTTCTGCTCAATAATAGTGACCTTTGTTTCATGAAATTCATGAAATTTTCACAACATGAAATAGCTTCTAATGAAGTTATTTCCCTTCTGTCCATTTACATCTATAGTGCACAATGGGACGTGAAGGGAGGGGACTAATGCACTCTGATGTTATGAAGGTAAAGTCATGGAAGGAAATTATACTTGGGGTGAATATTAATCAATACAGAGCTCAAAAGCATGTGTACCAGACTGACACCAAATATGGTTAAAGCAGTGTTAATCAGTAGAAATGACAGAGATTTTAAAGTTGCTTTAGCTCAAATTAAAAGGTAAAATGAGTTAGTGGATAGGTTAAAAAAATATGAAGATATCTTTACTAATGGTTTGGAAATAGTATTTTTATTTCTAGCTGATAATAAACTTTTTAAATATTTTAACTTTAAATATATAAACTTTACCTTTATATCCATCAGAAGTTGTGTGAGGGAAGTATTAAAAGGTAGCCATATGTTGGGAAGGCTTTTTGTTGTTTTGTTTTATTTTTTCCCTTTCTGCATTGGAGATTTAACTCAGGGTTACTTTACCACTGAGCTACACCCCCAGTCCTTTTAAATTTTTAATTTTGAGACAAGGTTATGCTAAGGATGGCCTCAAAATTTCAATCCCCCTGCCTCAGCCTCTGGGATTGCCAGGAATACAGGAGTTTATCTTCAATGCCGGCATTAGGATGGTTTGGTAGGCATGGAAAGACAGTTGCTCTTTCATAAAAAAAATGTACTGTTTGTGAGACTAACTTGATAAAAGTTTCCAGCTGCAGAGTCTAAGAAAGTTATTGTAATAAAATACATGCACAGGGAGACCTGTGGAGGAGGTACACAAAGAAACAGACACAGACACAGAGTGCAAGCAGCAGACAGGATGGAGTGGACAGAGTGAAGTGAAATGGTGAAGGAGAAGTGCAGAAGTGAAGTGTCCGCTCATCCCTGCCTGGGAGTTTATTAACTCAAAGAACACATACCTCCTGTTACCATGACTATATTATCATTAGTATTTCTTTAACCCTGAGTACTAGCTAACTGAGATAAGGTCCAGGTTAGAATACACATGAGGCCCCTATCCTCCAGGTGCATCACTATGGAGAGCAGTTAGTGCCTGAATAGTTATCTTATTACCTCAGAGGGAGACGGCTGGGCATCCTAGGTCTGGAAAGCAGGGTAAACTTGTGAAGGGCATTGCTATGGCAGCTGGGCATCCCATGCTTTTTCACAGGAGTTTCACAGTGGCAGGTATATCCCAGCAGCAGGGCATTCTGTGTCCTTGCACAGAAACTTCTTAGTCAACAAGTATGTCATAATCACAAAGTTTGTAGACCCCAATCCCTGATACAGAACTGCCACAAGTTAACCAAGCATTCAAGCCATAATGCTACTCTTCCTGTGTTAACCTCAGAACATGAATAAACAAAATGGGTTCTTAGGTCATGACCATTTCTATATAATTTGGGCTCCTCTTACGTGTAATATTTGCTCCAAATATCCCTGTTGTGTTGGTCAACACTTTTCTCAGATCTGCATGGCTGTTGAGGACTCCACATATTCAATTCTATTTTTTCTCATCTTTCCTTTCCCAGTGGGCAGAGAGGTAAGAACTGACTTTCAGGTTGGGGATTCAGCTCAGGAGTAGAGCACCTATTTAGGATGTTCTAGGCCAGAAGTTCAATCCTCAACACACACACAAAATGAATTTACCTTATTTCTAATTCTTTCAACTCCTCACCTCCATTTTTCTTTCACAGAAGTTACTCCCCAATAAGTATTTTGTGATATTATTTTTTTCTTAGTGTTGATGTCTGTTGACTCAAAAGTAAAACATGTCAGGAGATAAAATAATATTCACATTTTAATAATGAATTCCTATGCCAACTTGTGAAAAAATATGAAAAAAGATTGTTGTAAGACATATTTCTGAAGATCAATTAATGATAATTATATTTTCAATTTCTATTATTTTTTAACATTCAATGATATTAATGGAATAAATTGTAGAGAGATAAAAGCAGGCACATAACATACACAAACATTTATTCCTCGTATATTTGATATTATGAATATCCAAGCTTTGTAGTTTACAGGTGAAACAAGGTGAAGTTCTTTAAATAAATAAAAATAAGGGCAAGAAGCAGAACATTAACTTAAGACTGTATTCTAAAGTGTGTGTTTTAATCACTATATTAAAAGGTCAATTTTAGAAACACATAACTGTAATTTTGGGAAATAAAAGAAGAGCATTTAGCATTAATAATTAATATACTTATTTACCCTATGAATGACAGAAAAATATGGAATTTGTGGTTTGATGTGGAGTGATATTACAGTATGAATGTTTTGGTTTTTATCTAAATAGAGAGACTATAGGCAGTTTAGTGCTTAGCCTGAAATCCTGGAGAGAGTTATGTAGAGTAAAATCCTGAGTTATGATCCTGAGTTACTGTCATAAAGGACAGAATTTCTGATAGTTCTTTAATTAGGTGTTAAATATTGAAACTAAGAAAAACATTTATTCTAAGATTTAAAAATAATGATCAAACTTTAAAAATATCACTTCAATTAATAAATTAGAGTGTTTATTGTGGACAGAGGAACCTCCTGATAAACAAGCTGAAAATTAATTTGAAAGAAAAATAAAATTAACAAGTAAAAATGACATTGATATATAAACTAAAAAAAAGTGTTTAAATTAGTCATTAGACTTCAATGATACTGCCTCAAAGTACCTGTTGAAAACTTTTTTCTTACACAACTACATATCAATATTAAATTTCAAGTGCACCAAAAATTCAAATTTTTATTACTATGTAATAATGCCTACTGTCATTTTAAAAAATTAAAAGATATTAGAAAACTTATTAGAGAAGTGAGGAATACAATTTTTATTTATATTCTAAAATATTTTTAAATAATGGGAAATATTCTTTTTATTTTATGTTATAATAAATCAGTTTGTTTTGATTACTTTAGCTTCGTGATCAAAAGCATAAAGGTTATGTATTGACAGACAAGGCTAAATTTTGTGAGTCATGTATACTTAAGCAAAATGTTAAAAATTTTTCAACTTTATTATTAGCATAATAGAGCTGTAATTAAAAATTACGTAAAAATTATTTATCTACCTATCTAGGATCTATTCTCTTACTTTTCAACCTATCTATAGGATTTAGCACAAATACCTTGGAATTCAATAAGCATTAGAGCAATGTGAGTTGCTGTCATTAGTATTACTTTGTATTATTTTAGTATTTAAGAAAAAAATATAATATTTATGGTTATCTCTTAGGTTGTTTCAAGATCTAAATTATAGTGGTTTGTATATTTGATTGACCAGGGTAGTTATAATAATATAATAAGTTCTCTGTTCTTTAAAGTTTTTTTTTTAATCTCATGATATTACTAAAATCATTTTTATCTGTTGAGCAGGCGAGGATGTGGGGAAAAGGGTTCACTTGTACATTGCTGGTGGGACTGCAAATTGGTGAGGCCAATTTGGAAAGCAGTATGGAGATTTCTTGGAAAGCTCGGAATGGAACCACCATTTGACCCAGCTATTCCCCTTCTCGGTCTACTCCCTAAACCTAAAAAGAGCATACTACAGGGACACTGCTACATCCATGTTCATAGCAGCACAATTCACAATAGCAAAACTGTGGAACCAACCTAGATGCCCTTCAATAGACGAATGGATAAAAAAAATGTGGCATTTATACACAATGGAGTATTACTCTGCATTAAAAAATGACAAAATCATAGAATTTGCAGGAAAATGGATGGCATTAGAGCAGATTATGCTAAGTGAAGCTAGCCAATCCCTTAAAAACAAATGCCAAATGTCTTCTTTGATATAAGGAGAGTAACTAAGAACAGAGTAGGGATGAAGAGCATGAGAAAAAGATTAACATTAAACAGGGATGAGAGGTGGGAGGGAAAGGGAGAGAGAAAGAAAATTGCATGGGAATGGAAGGAGACCCTCAGGGGTATACAAAACTACATACAAGAGGAAGTGAGGGGAAAGGAAAAAATATAAGGGGGAGAAATGAATTACAGTAGAGGGGGTAGAAAGAGAAGAGGGGAGGGGAGGGGGGAGGGGGGATAGTAGAGGATAGGAAAGGCAGCAGAATACAACAGACACTAGTATGGCAATATGTAAATCAATGGATGTGTAACTGATGTGATTCTGCAATCTGTGTACAGGGTAAAAATGGGAGTTCGTATCCCACTTGAATCAAATTTGAAATATGATATATCAAGAACTATGTAATGTTTTGAACAACCACCAATAAAAATTAAAAAAAAACATTTTTATCTTCTTGGAGTTAAAATAGAGTGAATATTTTTTCAGAAATTTTGTGTTAAATTTTTTGTGCAGCACCTTCATTTGTGAAAGTAACTAAGGATTGCAAGTTTAAGTCTCTAGCTTAAAGTCACAGAGTGATTTTGTTCTAAACTCTAACCACAGTCTCCAAATTATTAACTATACTGAGCTCTATTATGTCATATCAAACACTGTTTTATTATTTTTTCTCTCTGAACATATTTTGTAGACTGGTCTTTTAATAAGTAATTTTGAAAATCATTGGTTTTACAAAGTAGATTTTACTTCCTAGTTTCCTTCCTCTTAAATTCTAGAGTCATTTTGTATAAAACAGTGAAGAGGGATATAAATATACCAAGACTCATTTAAATAAGCATCTTCACTGTACATGGCTTATGGTTTGCCAGAAGATATCATTTTTAAGATAAAGATAGTATATAATAGTGACAGTACTAAATTTATACCAATTTTACCTTCCATTAAAACGATATGAATATATTTATATGGTTTAGTGGAATTGCTGTGCCCCAAAGAGGCAAATACTATGACAGGTAGGCTCTGGCTGTGGTTGTCAGCTTTAACAACTATTCAGATGAATATGGGTTGTACAGAAGCCAAAATATCATGATATCTTTAAATCACGATGATTTCCACAGTATTTCTGCTTCAGGAGGCTACTAAAATCTTGGGGAACAAAAATCTTGTGTATGTTTTGAACATTTTCACAACAGTCCAATGATTTGTGAAGGCTTCTATCTTTACATGATTCAACCAAGTAATATAGATAACCCAAATCCAATATTCTGATTGAAAACACTTACTTCATCTTTTTTCTCATAGAGATAAATGCACTGAAATTACAAAGAAATGTTCTCTTGAGTATTTATTTTGTATTAGCTAAATGGTAGCAAGACAGAGTGTAAGACAAATTTTATGGAAGGTAAGTTATATTTGGTCAATAATTTAGAACTACTTCACATATTTTTCAGTATTTCTGAAGGTGTCACTGTTTCAATACTTTATATCACATTTAAAATTTTTCCTTTAAAATAGGTGTAGGAAAAGATATAACACATCTATAGAGCACTACAATATTTGGCAACTACACGTTGAAGAAATATATCATGATATAATTAAATCACTGTAATTATTAACAGTGATTAACTTAAAAGGATATTTAAGATAATAATCATAAGATGTACTTCATTTACTAATGTAATAGAATTGGCATATATATAACACAGTTATTAGAGTATTTATTAAGCAAATATTCTTTTGATATAATATAAGCCCTGGGAATTTTGACAATGAATAATAAAAAGATGTTTTATTATTCTTGCTTATTTGGCAAGAAAGATAATATTAATGGAAAAGTCAAAATAAGGTAATCGTATATACTTATGACTGCTATTATACAAATAAAATGGGGTATAAAAAATCAAGGTTCAGGGTGCTCTGTTTGTAAATGTCACTGATAAATGCTATTGTATGGAAGATGAAAATGATTGCCACAAAAATTGGAAAGTCAATTACCTTTGTAGTTAATGACTATAATATTTATATGGCATTGTTTATAATCTGTTTTAGTCAGTCTTCTTATTATTCAGGATTAATTAAGAATATATTTTCTAATTATATAATAAATTTGTTACACCAGTATGTTTGTGTAAATTCAATTCAGAAAATAACACCTAGAAACTCAGGCATGTACACTGTGAAGAGTTACCCCTTCTACCCACTCAGGAGATAGATTGACTTTAACTTTGATGGCCCCTCTTAAGATATTTCACACATACAGTGACATTACTATACAGACAGCCTGGAATTCTACTCTACCCTGAGGTCTTTTGCCATATTTCTTATACAAATTCAGTTATTCACAGAATGATTTAGAATAAAATTAAATTCACTGTCTTCCTATTTTCTTTAAGCAAAATTTATGTTATTAATTTCCCATGACCCATCACCAATACCATGAAACATTATTAATTCCTCACACCCACACTAGGTTGTAACAGTTGTGAAATATTAAAAAATAGGATAATAGTCTTATAAAGATTTTTCAAATTTGTAGAAAATTTTCAGACATTGAGCCAATGAGCAAAGTTAAACCAAGCATTCATATTTTAAAAGTTGTTGATACTTCAGTAGAAAACAAGTTATTAGCAATAAATAATTGCAAAGGCCTCTGGTCTATTAAGTTTGATTGCAGATAGACAATAGGCAACTCTAAGACTAGAGGTAGGGGAAACAAAATGAAATTAGAGAAAATTATTTCTTTATTAGGAAGGATTTAGATACTTACATACTCAAAAGAAATAAATATGATTAAGAATGTATCAGGCAAAATAGTGTCTGCCATTATTTCTACCATCTGTCATTTAACCTCCCGGCATGAGTATGTTATTTTACATGGTAAAAGAAATGATGCAGATGCAAAAATATTTATTTGTCAGTTGAAATTAAAACAATGAGGAAATTATGGATTGTCTTCTGGGCCAATTGTATTCATGTAATCCCTTGAGAGCAAAAAGTGAAACCAAAAGGGGAGTTTATCCAGCTCCTTGTTTATATCTAAAAGATCTGAAATCAGCATATAATAGGGATATAGCCACATCAATGTTTATAGCAGCACAATGTACCAGAGTCAAGTTAGGGAACCAACCTAGGTGCCCTTCAATAGATGAATATTATACACACAGATGAATATTACACACACACACATATACAATGGAATATTAGCCATAAAGAAGAATAAAATCGCCACATTTGCTGGTAAATGGATGTATCTACAGATTATAATGCAAAGTGAAATAAGACAGACCCAAAGAGTCAAAGTTCAAATGTTTTCTCTGCTGTGTGGAAACTGGCCCAAAATATGGAAGGATAAGAAAGAGAGAGAGAAAAGACCAAGAAAGGAACAGGGGTGGGGGATTCCATCGAAAGAGAAAAAGGATCAGTGGAGTAGACAAAGTGGATTAGGACAGAGGGAGGAGGGATGGGATAAGGGAAGAACAGAGGAATAAATCTGACCTAACTTTCCTATGTATATATATGAATATACCACAATAAATTCACCATCATTTGTATCCATAACAGTATAATTAAAAAAATAAGTAAATAGCAGAAAGATCAGGGGAATAAGGGAAAAGAACAGTGGGACAGAAGAGGAGGAAGTAAGGGGGGAATACTCGGTATTGAATTAGAACAAATTATATTCTATGCTTTTATAATTATGTCAGAAGGAATCCTTATGTATGTATAACTAAAAATAACCAAGAAATTATGTATATTTTAAAAACAGGAATTTTAGGGACATTAAAAGTATGAGAAAGATTCAATATGCCATTGTCAATTAGTAATGAGGGAACGTGGGTTAAAGATTTGGGACCCTTGCTTTACAAAAGCAAGGAGTTGAAGTCTACTTAAAATTGAAATGTTGATGATGAAAGAAGACCCTGATTTAGAGATGAGAATCCACAGTCCTGGATGTTACCTTGTAAATCCAGTTAAACAGACATAGATTATCTGTGCTTTATTAACATTAGTATAATAAATAAATTTAGTGTAAGCTGATAAGTTATGGAAAGTTATTCGAGCAACAGTAAAAAGCAAATTTGTTATGTAGCTGTGTTTGAGTTAGCACTAAAGTGTAATAAAGCCTATATATCAGCTTAAATAAAATAATAGTTTTTAAGAATTATTCTGGATATTCTTCTGTCAGAAGAAAAGTTAGCAATGATTATTTCCCATTCAATATGTTCTCTTTTGACACTCATCATTGTTTCCCTTGTTATGAAGAAGTTTTTGGATTTTGTTTTTGATTTAATGCCATTCCGCTTAGTAATTCTTGGTTTCATTTTTTGAGATGGAGAATTTGCATTAAAGCAGTCAATTTCTGCACTTATGTGTTGGAGTATGGACCCTATGTTTTCTTATTAGTATTTGAAAAGTTTCTGTTCTAATTTGTGGTCTGTCATCTTTTGAATTGACATATGTGTAGGGAAATGAGGGTCTTATTTCATTTTCTACATGTGTATATCCAATTTTCCAAGCAAAATTGTTCATAAAGCTGTCCTTTTGCCAATATATGCTTTTGGCACCTTTGTGGAATATCAGGTAACTATGTATAGGTGGTATTTTCTCTGTGTCTTCTATTGTACTCAGATGCCTTCGTGTATGTTTTCATGTTGATACCATGTTGGTTTTACAGTAGCTCTGTTGTATAATTTGAAATCAGGCATTATGAAACTACCAGCATTGTTTTTCTTTGCTCGGTAATGCTTTGGCTCTTCTGAATCTTTTATACTTGCAAATAAATTTCATGTCTGTTTTTTGCAGTTCAATGAAGACTATTACTGGTATCTTGATGGGGGATTACACTGAATCTGAATATTGCTTTGGTAGTGTAACCACTGAATTTCATGTCTGTTTTTTGCAGTACAATGAAGACTATTACTGGTATCTTGATGGGGGATTACACTGAATCTGAATATTGCTTTGGTAGTATAACCACTGTAATGATATTAATTTGGGGAGGTCTTTCCTTGTTCTAAGGTTTCTTTTGATTTATTTCTTCAGTGTTTTATAATTTTCATTGTAAAATTCTTTCACCTCCTTAATCAGATTTATTTGCAGTTTTTTTTTCTTTGAGGCTACCATTAGTATAACTGTTTTCCTGATTTATTTTTTATTATGTTTGATATCAGCATATATAAAAAAAGCTTTTTTTTGTGGTTGTTGCTGATTTTGTTTCCAACTAATTTGCTCAATTTGTTTAACATCTCTAGAAGTCCTCTGGTGGATTTTTTTTTTGTCTTCAATATGTAGGAATGTATCATCTACAAACAGATAATTTGAGTTATTTTTCCATTAGCTTAAGTTTAATCTGCTTCTCTTGTTCAGTTTCTTTTTCTAAAATATCAAGAACTCAAAAACTTATCCACAAAGAAACGAATATGCTAATTAATATAAAGGCAAATGAACTAAATAGATATTTCTGAAAAGAAGAAATGAAAACATCCTACAAAGATATAACAAAGTGTTTTGTCTCCTTAAAAATCAGAAAAATCAAATAAAAATTATTCTGAGATTTCCTCTCACTTCAGATAGAATGGCAATCATCAAAATATAAATAATAATAAATGGTAGCTAGAATGTAGTGATAAAGAAACACTTATACCTTGTAGGATGGACTGCAAAGTAGTACAACCACTATAGAAATCAATAGAGATTTCTCAAAACACTAGGAGTAGAACCTAGCTATATGACCTAGCTGTCCCACTCCTTGGTTTATCCCAAAGGAGTGAAGTAAACATACTAGAGTGACATGTGCATTCAGAATTTATAGAAGCATAATTCAGAGTAGCCACATTATGGAACCAGTCTAGGTATCCATTTGAACAGACAAATGTATAAGTCAGATATGACATGAATAAACAATGAAGTTCTATGCAATCATCGAGACCAAAGGTATGCCATTTGCTGCTAAATAGGAAACGTTATGCTAATGAAATAAATCAGACTCAGAAAGTAAAGGGTTGAATGTTTTCTCCCATATGTGGATGCCAGAGAGAAATAGAAATAAAAAAGGGTGATCTCATGAAAATAGGAGGGAGAAGAGTAGAGGAAGGAGATTGACCAAATTTTTCTATATGCATGTGTGAACTAGAAGAAATTGGGTCTCCAAAAAAATATGAAAGATTTGAAACTAGGAAACTAAGGTTCTCCCAACATGCTGCAGTCTGGCTGGGCACAAATCATGAGCCACTGAAGCAGGAACAAACTTTATTTTTGAACTGCAAGAAAACACTTCACACATGCTCCCGGGGAATTCTCCAAACGCCACGTGGTTCGCCCAGGAACCCGCAGCTAGAAATATCTCTCCCTCCTGCTGCACTTCCCCAAACAATGGGAAGTCTCAGGGAGTCCCCGGGAATCCACACAAGAACTCCAAAGTAGCACGAGAACTCAAAAGTAGCGGCCGAGGCGGATAGTAATGCCTTGCCTGTCAACCAATACTGTTGGCAAAATGCCAGGGGCCATACAGACACGGTAGTGGCTCTCAGCATCTCCCCCCTTCTGTTTAATTAAACAAAAAGCAATGTGGCTTAGGGACCGTGCCTGTTAGGTTGTCCAATTCAACATATGGTTCTTACCCGTCATCGGATGAGCTGACCTCTAGGCGTCAGCCTCCTGCCTTAGGTTGGTACCACTGCAATTGAATCATACCCGTCACTGACTACTGGTCCAGCATACATCCATACTTGTGGATAGGCTTTTGCACCAGTTGGGGGGTGAGGTTCTTTGCCTCACCTCTGTTGGCCCCCAAATTTGGCCTTGGTGCCAGTGTGGGGGGGTGAGGTTCTTTGCCTCACCTCTGTTGGCCCCCAAATTTTAGGCCATCACTAGTAGAAGGGAGGAGGATGCAAAATGCCATAACACTAAGCCAACTGAGGGCTCCTTTGAAAAATTGTACCACAGGTGACACCATTAGCAAAAATACTCCAGCACTACCACAATTCGCTGCACCAACAGATAGTTCACAATGCATACAAGTGATACATAGTCCAGGCAAGTTCTGCAAGCAGTTCAAAGCAGAGGAATCTGTCAATATGTCCATTTCCTCCCAAAGTAAATTGACTCCTTGATTGAGCATTACTTGTTGAGTTATTATTCACTGATGCATCAGTTTATACAGTTTGTTGTGATAACTATCGAAGAAGCTGTAGTTTGGTTTTATCCTTGTCTTCACCGACACTGGGATGAAGATAGGAATTCTGGCATAGATGCTAAAAAAATTAAGTAACATTCCAACAGGTACTAAGAAAACAATTTTTTGAACAATTTACATTATTCTGAACAGAATTATTAAATATAATGAGAAGGAAAGGTGAAAGTAAACAAACAGATCTCTTAAGCTCCTTATTTGTTCACCTATTAAAACAATCCTCAACAGCTGTTGGCCCAATTAAAATTAAACCATTTAAATCACATGAATAATAAAAAATATTTGAATCCATTTTTTCATGAGCACTCTTCATATATGATCTATGGACATACGCACATATAGACATACAATACAAAACAGAAGTGTGCACATATAACATACAATACATAAGACAATAGTAAAGGCCTTGTAGCTTTACACAGGTGAAATCTCCATTGCAATGTTTAAAACTCTGGAGTCAAAAAATAAAACTGATCAGGAAAACATTAACCTAGGTCTCAATGAGCTCAAAAAATAAAATAGAACTTTATGATGTGGGAAATATTAATAAAATAGATATTGAAAAAAGCATCCTGGTTAATCACTGTCACAGATGTAAGAATAGCCAAATTGGAGCTCTGGATATCAGCTGTAATGGATTTGAGGCAAATCACCTTTTTCTTTTGGTCTGTAGAAATTGCTTTGGTTAGTTTCTCTGGAATCCAAATCAGCTGTTGTTCTCCCTGTGGAAAGACACAAACAGAACCCCGACTCCAGACAATCATTGGGTCAGAACATTTCCATTGTCCTGTTAGAATATCCTTCCAAAGTACCTTAGGTTTATGTACATTTTTTGGACACGTATGCCTTTCCACATCACTAAGTCCTGATGAATCCAAATTTAAAACGTTTAGAGTAAAAAGGGTTATTTTAAGTTAATCTTTGGGGGATATATACCCCTTTCCAATTCCCTCTTTTTGCTTTAATAAGTACATTTTAATAGTTTGATGAGCTCTTTCAACTATGCCTTGTCCATGAGGATTGTATGGGATTCCTGTTATATGAGTAATGCCAAATGATGAGCAAAATTTCTTAAAAGAGGTAGAAGTATAACCAGGACCATTATCTGTTTTTAACTGTTTTGGAATGCCCACAGTGGCAAAATTTTGTAAGCAATGAGCTATAACATCTTTAGTTTTTTCTCTGGGATGAAGGGAGCCCATCAAAAATCTGAAAGATTGTGGCAGGATTTGTCACTTAATTTAATCTATCATACTTATTTACTCCTCAAAAATAAAAAATAAATAGTACTTCCAGTGCCAAAATTTTCATAGCTGTGTTTCTGTATATATTTTATATTCAATTACTTCTTTCAGAAAAATGTCATATTCCTTTTTATGTTATTTTATAATTTAAGAAAAATTTTATAATTCTCTTCTGTAACTCCAACCTATTTCCTTTTATATGGAATTATATTTACTATTTTTATTGCTGTTGGTAATATTTTTAAAATTTAATGTCAAGCTGGTCATTACTTCTCTTAGGAAAACATTAGTTTCAAGGAAGTATGTTGTACATTTATACTACATCATTTTCTTGATGGTTTACCTGGGATCTTTATACAAGCAGTCACATAATTTTATTTAAGTCATTGTACCCTTAATTTCTCCAATTATTTTAGTGGTATCAGCTAGCACCTTTGGAATGTCACTGGAATGGTAGTTGCTGTACTGGGATGACCATGGACTAGGATTTTTCTGTTTATTATTGCTTAAACTGTGAAGTTACACCTTTGTTTTAGAGTTTTAAATCAATCCTGGTTTTATCAACTTCCTTCTTAGAGCCTTTTAAGGTGATCATAGATGCTGCCTCCTCTAAACTTCCTATAATGCATGATATGATGAGAGATGACCTTGGATAAAGTGTGACCAATCACAGTGGTGTCCTATTAGGTAAGTTTGTCAGGGTTTTGGGTAGAAATGTTCTTATATCTTCTTATTGGTAATGTCTTACACATTTGCTCAGTGATATTTTACCATTTCTGAATAATAATCCTGTTATCTCAAGGACTAAATGTGATTATATTATGTAGTTACTCTCCTCCCAGCTCTGGAGATAAAGTGTTCATCTAAAAGTGCCGCAGTCTCTGGCTGGGCACAAATCACGAGTCTCCACACAGCTTGTAGATTCAAACAGCAATTCTTTATTCCCGAACTCACACCGGCCGTCTACAAACACGTTCTGGGGGAATCCACGTTCTCTGCCCAAATCCACTCTGTCCCAAATCCACTCTCTGCCCAAATCCACTCCGCATGGGCTTCTGTCTCCCCAAATATACTGTCTGACCCTAAGAACTCAAGAGGAACTCAGCAGCAGGATACGCCCTATTCTAAAGGGGGAACACCCTAATCTCCTATTATGCTAAACTGCCCTGGTCCTTGAGCAAGGTCACCTTTCAGAAGTCCTTCCACTAGACAGCATGGGAGTAAGCTGGCAAGGAGATTGTCATACCTACTTGGCTGATGGCTCCCAGCATCTCCCCCCTTCTGATTAATTAAACAACAAGTAATGTGGCTTAAGGACCGTGCCTGGTAGGTTGTCCAGTTCAACATATGGCTCTTACCCGTCATTGGAAAACTGACCTTTAGGCGTCAGCCTCCTGTCTTAGGTTGATACCACTGCAACTGGATCATACCCATCACTGACTACCGGTCCAGCATACAGCCATACTTGTGGATAGGTCTATGCACCAGTGGGGGGGGGGTGAGGTTCTTTGCCTCACCTCTGTTGGCCCCCAAATTTGGCCTTGGTGCCAGTGGGGGAGTGAGGTTAATGTGGCTTAAGGACCGTGCCTGGTAGGTTGTCCAATTCAACATATGGTTCTTACCCGTCATCGGAAAACTGACCTTTAGGCAACTGACCTTTAGGCGTCAGCCTCCTGTCTTAGGTTGATACCACTGCAATTGGATCATACCCGTCACTGACTACCGGTCCAGCATATAGCCATTGGCCCCCAAATTTAGACCATCACTAGCAGAAGGGAGGAGGATACAGAAATGCCACGACACCAAGCCAATTGACACTTCCTTTGGAAAAATTGCATCATTGGTGACACCATCAGCAAAGATATGCCAGCATTACCACAATTAACATGTGGTGCGCTGGCAAGGAAATAAAAATTGCATCACTGGTGACACCATCAGCAAAGATATGCCAGCATTACCACAATTTGCTGCACTAAACGATAGTTACATAGTTCAGGCAAGTTCTGCAAGCAGTTCAAAGTGGAGGAATCTATCAATATGTCCATCTCCTCCCAAAGTCCGTTGCCTCCCAAAGTAAGTTGACTCCTTGATTGAGCATACTTGTTGAGTTATATTCATTGGGATGAAGATAGGAATTCTGGCAATGATGCTAAAAAGACATTATCCTGAAAAGAATTATTAAATATAATGAAAAGGAAAGGTGAAAGTAAACAAACAGATCTGTTAGCCTCCTTAAAAAACAATCCTTAACAGCTGTTTACCTGATTTAAATTAGTAAACAAGCAGATCTGTTAACCACCTTTAAAAACAATCCTTAACAGCTGTTTACCTAATTTAAATTAAGCCATTTAAATCACGTGAATAAAAAAAATAATAATTTGGATCCATTTTCTCATGAGCGCTCCTCATATATGAAATATGGACATACGCACACACAGACATATAACACAAAACACAAATGTGCAAACAAATGTACAACACATAAGATAATAATAAAGGCCTTGTAGCTTTACCTAGGTGAAATCTCCATTGCAATGTTTAAAAACTCCACAGTCAAAAAATAAAACTGATCAAAAAAAAAAAACAAAAAACATTAACCTAGGTTTGTATGAGCTCAAAAAATAAAAATAGAGCCTTATGATGTGGAAAAATGCAATAATAAAATAGATATTGAAAAAGGCATCCTGGTTAATCACAGTCGCAGATGTAAGAATGGCCAAGCTGGAGTTCTGGATATCAGCTGTTATGGATTTGAGTCAAATCATCTTCTTTTCGATCTGTAGAAATCGTTTTGGTTAGTCTTTCTGGAATCCAAATCGGTTGCTGTTCTCCCTGTGGAAACACGCAAACAGAGCCCCGACTCCAGACAATTACTGGGTCAGGACCTTTCCATTGTCCTGTTAGAATATCTTTCCAAAGTACCTTAGGCTTATGTACATTTTTTGGATACATATGTCTTTCTGCAGCACTAAGTCCTGATGAATCCAAATTTAAAAAGTTTAGAGTAAAAAGCGTTATTTTAAGTTTATCTTTGGGGGATATATATATACCCCTTTCCAATTTATAAGATTAACTAGGCTTTGAATGACGCAATCTTTCCTCCGTCATGAAGGCATCTTAACCAAATTCAAATTAACCTTTTAAAGCCTTCCAATTATCATCTATACTGTACTTTAAAATGTACTTTTTTACATAATCAACAACTCACTAGGGAAAACAAAACTAAATGAAGACCAAATGAAAAAACTAAATCCACTCTTCGACCGACAACCAGTCCAAATATAGGGTTGGATATCTACAAATGATCTTAGTTATTTACAAATTGATATTGATTTTTCAGATATTGTCAGTTTTCTAGGTGGCATAAGGAATTATTCCATTATGACTTTATGCCTGTTTTACCTTAATCTTCTTCATAATGTCATGGCTTTTATTCTAACCATCATAAAATATATCCTTACCTTTAAAATGGTATATATATGGCATTTAATTCCAACTGTTATTTGTACACATAGAAACTCTTCTACCAATCTCTTGGAAATTTAAGATGCCATCAGCAAATGAAATCTGCTGACATTTTCAGTTTCTTCTCTAAAGATTCCGTTCTCTCCATGCTTTAACACAAACTCAAAATTTACCTGAAGAAATTAATGTTCTAAGCTATTCTAGTGAGAGATTTTAACTTGTACAACACTGGCTATGCCAGGTGATTGGAGGTGATTTTATTATCTGTTACACTGTATCTCAACTATTTTTACACTCTTTCTTTGAAAGACACTGTCTGTTTTGAAAGAACTTTCAGATGACTGTTCTTGTTCCTTTCATTACCCCATATCCTAATGCTTGTCCACAGCCTGGGTGCCCCTCTCCCTTGGCTAACCAGCTTCCCCTCCAACTCTCTGCATGTTTCCATCAACACACATGCTTTCCTTTTTATCCATATGCCAGATGCAATTTCAGTATCTATCTTGGCCCCTCAGTTTTCATCCACCTCAAATGAATTTCTTTCCTTCCATCACAACTCAAAAATCATTTATATTTTTATTCCACGCCTTTTCATAGTCAATACCTTAAAAACCCCAAGATTTTTATTTCAAACAGGTAGTTTCTTCATCATCATCCTTTAAACTCCAGGATCATTTAACCATATACCTGTATTATAGTACTTGTTCAGTTTTATCCAACTTTCTAATAAATTAATCACCATCTCCTTTTATTATTATTATTTTAATTATCAAATCCCTCTGGTCTCAGTTCCAGCAGTTAGCTCTAATTTAGATTACATGAGTCAACACCATATTCATTTGCAATCCATTTAAACCAACCTATTCCATCATTATTTAATTCTGTCAATGAAAAGGTGAACAAAAATATGTGTATGGAAATTTTGCTCTTTGACTTTGTCACATTAAATTTCCTTATAAATATGATTATAATAAACTGAGGAACATTATCAAGAATTAGCATGCATCCATTTTTAATTTATAAAAAAATAATACAAAATGTTATGGGGACAATTGTTTGAAAAACACTAGATTAGGACTAGAAAAGTCAGGTAAGAGTCTTTGTCAGTAGTAATGATAGACAAAAAGAGTGAAATGCAGAGATCAAGTATATGCTTCAGGTACAGACTCCAGACCTTGCTGATGTATTGAATATGGAAGTTGAAAACAAAAAACTGAGGATGACTACTCAGTTCTTGGTTTGAGCCATTGGGCACAACTTGTTGTGATTTGGTAAAATTTTGAAGATTTTGGAAGGATGAGTTTCAGAGGAATGATCAAGAGTTTTTTACATTTTTATTTGTATATTTTATTTGTGAATGAAATATGAAAAACCAAATTAAATGTAATTGAAAAAAAAAACAAGTTTGAACTTTCTTTTGGAACTCTGAAAGTCAAAGCTCAAAACTAAAGAGAAAAAAAATAGATTATACATTGAAAACTTTAAGTTTAATAGGAAACTTGAGCTAAATGCAATAGATCAAAGAACTTATAAAGGCTGCATTTATCTCTATTCAGTTCCATTATGACTCATTTTTTCCAAGTTGCACAAAATATGTTATTATTTGACATATATTATCTAACTTGTTACTTTAAAAGTGAAATAGAGAAAACTTCTCTTTCAGAATCTTCTTTTTAAATTATTTGTATTTACATATGACAGTGGAATGCATTACAATTCTCATTACACATATTAAAGCATAATTTTTCATATTTCTGGTTGTATACAAAGTGTATTCACACCAATTCGTGTCTTCATACATGTACTTTTGATAATAATGTCCATCACGTTCCACCATCATTTCTAACCCCATGCCCCTTCCCTTCCCTTCTAACCCCTCTACACTATCTAGAGTTCATCTATTCCTCCCATGCCTGACTATGAATCAGCCTCCTTATATCAGAGAAAACATTTGGCATTTGTTTTTTTGAGATTGGCTAAATTCACTTAGCACTTTCTTCTCTAACTCTGTCCATTCACCTGAAAATGCCATGATTTTATTCTGTTTTATTACTGAGTAATATCCTATTGTGTATATATGCCACTTTTTTAATCCATTCATCTACTGAAGGGCATCTAGGTTGGGTCCATAGTTTAGCTATTGTGCATTGTGCTGCTATAAACATTGATGCAGCTTTTCCCCTGTAGTATGCTGTTTTTAATTTCTTTGGGTATAGACTGAGGAGTGGGATAGCTGGGTCAAATGGTGGTTCCATTTCCAATTTCCCAAGAAATCTCCATACTGCTTTCCATATTGGCTGCACCAATTTGCAGTCCCAAATTGAGTGTTCCTTTTTCCCCACATCCTCAACAACAATTATTGTTGTTTGTATGATAATAGCTGCCATTCTGACAGAATGAGATAAAAGAGTAGTTTTGAGGGGCTGGGGGTGTGGCTCAAGGGATAGCGTGCTTGCCTCGCATGCGTGCGGCCCGGGTTCGATCCTCAGCACCACATACAAAGATGTTGTGTTTGCTGAAAACTAAAAAATAAATATTAAAATTCTCTCTCTCTCTCTCTCTCTCTCTCTCTCTCTCTCTCTCTTAAAAAAAAAGAGTAGTTTTGATTTGCACTTCTCTAATTGCTAGCAATAATGAACACTTTTTAAAATATATTTGTTGATTGTATATCGTCTTCTGAGAAGTGTCTGTTCAGATTCTTGGCCCATTTATTGATTGGGTTATTTGGATTTTTTGTGCTTCGAATTTTGAGTTCTTTATATACCCTAGAGATTAGTGTTCTATATGATGTGTGAAGGCTAAAGATTTGCTCCTAAGATGTAGGCTCTCTAGTCACCTCACAGGTTGTTTCTTTTGCTGAGAAGATTTTTTTTTTAGTTTGAGTCCATCCCATTTATTGATTATGGATTTTTTTTTAAGAGAGAGAGGGAGAGAGAGAGAGAGAGAGAGAGAGAGAGAGAGAGAGAGAGAGAGAGAGAGAGAGAATTTTAATATTTATTTTTTAATTATTGGCTGACACAACATCTTTGTTTTTTGTATGTGGTGCTGAGGATTGAGCCCGGGTCGCACGCATGCCAGGCAAGCGCGCTGCCGCTTGAGCCACATCCCCAGCCCTTGATTATGGATTTTAATTCTTGCACCAAAGAGTATTAATAAGGAATTTAGGGCTTAATCCCACATGATGGAGATTAGGGCTTACTTTTTCTCATATTAGACGCAAGGTCTCTCGTTTTATTCCTAGATCCTTGATTCATTTTGAGTTAAGTTTCGTGCATGGTGAGAAATAGGGGTTTAATTTCATTTTGTTGCATATGGATTTTCAATATTCCAAGCACCATTTGTTGAAGAGGGTATCTTTTCTCAAATGCATGTTTTTGGCACCTTTGTCTAATATACTAAAATAAAACAACTACTTTGAATTCCATTACAACTTTAGAAAGTACACTGTTTCTGGACAGCTATGTACTTTATCCTGCATAGCGGAACCAGTAGAGGATTTGGTGAATGTTAGACCATTCCTAACCACCAATAAATATATATTAAGTCCCCAAGAATTAATATAATATATTAGGATTTACTGAAGGGAATATATCCTAAACTACATTGTGAAGCCATTTTATAAATATTTGGAGGGTAATTTTTTTCCTTAATAGACATTTTATATCACAATTTCAGACATGAAGTGTCAACACATACTGTATTGCTCAGTATATAGAATGTTGTATTCCATTCTATGGCTAATAATATTGAGACTATAGACTAACTTAATATGGAAAATAATATGGGAAATAAAAGGAATGGCAATCTCATTAAACCCCATTTTATATTGTGTTCAGTTTCTCAGCTTGATCCAGAATCAGATTTTATTTTTCCTAAAACACAATATGAAATAAGTAGATAGCTGACTACACTCTGGAATTAATTATATATGATTTTAAATTTATATCGCCTACTACAAAATATGAATTTATCTACTTGTACTTTTGTTAGAAACATAATTTTAATTTAAACTAAATTTCCATCATACTATTTAAACAAAAGCTGCTATGAAAAAAATAATATATGTAAGAGGTTACATAAATTAATAAATCTAAAAAACATGTAATGGTTTTCACACTACATGATTTGTGCCCCTGTGCATTATTAAAACATGTCCAAGACATTATTACTTTTTGTATATATGTGACTGTATGGTCAATATGATTCTACAACATGTACACTCAGAAAAATGAGAAATTATATCCCACCTATGTATGATGTATCAAAGTACATAAATACATTCTACTGTCATGAATAAAACAAATTTAAAAATAATTTAAAAATAAATAAATAAACCATAAAAAGGTCCATTTCAACTGAAATTAGTTCAGAAGTGTCACTATCTGCCAAAAAAAAACCACTGTGGATTATTTTTTTTAAAAAATTTCATACCCTGAATTGGAAGCTAAAATTCTGTTTGGCAATGACTATTTAATGACAAGTGAATTTTGAAGCACAAATTTATTTCAAATTAAGTACAAAAATATGAAAATATATAATTCTATATGACAAAAACATGAACCATTTAAAAGCTCTCCAAAAGTATAATCTCAATATGTATTGGTGTAGTCTCCAAAGATATAATCTCAGTATATCTGAAAAAAGTATATTGTAACATTTGCTTTAATGATTTAAAGCAAATGCTAATTTACAGTATTACATTTGCTCTCTCTTTTGATATGTATTCACACACTGACAGTTACAAATTGTTAAAATTCTAAAGCAGAAAATGTTTAATATTTACCAAGAAGTTTTGTTTTCTTAAAGACACATTTCTGACCTTTTCTTGTCTTTTAATAATTTTAAATTACTCTTTTTCTGTATGTTTCTCTTTGTGTGAAAATTTAGTAGATTTTAAGAGATAATGGAATTGTAAAAATATAATTGTGTGTAGTATTTCCCGTGTATCTTTAATGACTCTGGGATCCAGGACCTGTCTTTCATTTCTGTATTTTTTTTTCCTTTGGTTGGCTAGGTATTTTTCCTCCTTGATGTTATCTTAGTTGTCTATATCTAATGCTTAGTATTTGCTATTAATTTTGAAAACTTTTGACCATTACCTCATTTATTCTGTCTTCTTTCTTTCTCTTTTTGTATTCCAATTATGTTCATGTTGGTTTTATTGGTATTTTCCCATATTTCTCAGAAGCTATGTTTATGTTCTTTTTTATTTTTATTTCTTCATTCTCTGTTTTATGTTTCTCATCAAGAAGTTTCTGTTGAGCTATTTTCTAGCTCACTTATTATTTCTGTACTTTCTTCAGTCAAGTGATGAGTCCATCAAGGCAACCTTCATTTCTATTGTGTTTTTCATTTGTAAAATTTTGCATTTTTGGTAAAGTGTCTAGCTCTCTGTTCCTGTATTTGGAAAATGCCTTTTGATGACTTTGGGCTTCTTATTGCTCTAGCACACAGTTTTGCTACAGTCCACTCCCATCACACCTGGGATCTATGTGAAGGGAAGGTGCAAGACAGGGCAGAGAATACCAGGACTTTCTAATCAAACTTCAGTGTCTTAGTGGGTGCCTCAGAGCTATCATTTTCACTTTTTGGGGGGAGCAGGAGGAGGCAACTGTGTGTGTGTGTGTTCCTTCCCTATAAGATAAATTTGCAGTCTATTTCCTTATAACCTTAGTGAGGGTTGACTGTTAATCTTATTTTTATTTTACTGCTCCAGCTCTCGAATAAGTTTCAGAATTTCACTCTGACAAATCCCTTTCTCCCAAATATTAACTCTTTGCTATGAACATGATGGTGAATTTTGTTTATAATGATAAATTACTTCCACAGCCAGAGCCCCACCAATGTATTTCTTGAAATTTCACCTTGAGAATTTGGCCATGTTATTGTATGTAAAACTAGTGAATAATAGGGGTCTTCCTAAAACTGTGGAGCAGAGGAGTTTCTTAGACTAATACTATTCCAAACTCAATCTTCTTCAGAAATAATGAGGAAGTTTAAAATAATGATTATATATGCATACCTTAATTTATGCAAGAACATTCATAACATAATACATTTTATGTGCTGATTAATTCTACGATTTTTTACTTAAGTTATATATTATGATTATATGAAATAAGTATATGCATATATACATAATATATTCACTGTATATGTATGTGTAATCATCAATGAACAATAGTTATTTTATATAAATAATTAAACTTATATTAACTTAGGAGAATTGATATTCACTATTTGACAGATATCAAACTATATTCTCCAAACAAAAATTGTATATTTATCATTATATTTCTGATAGTAAATGTATAATTTTCTTTTATTCTCTTTAATCTGTGATGTTAGGATAACCAGGATGCAATTCAACTTTACTATATCTAATATTTAAGTCAATATTGACATCCTTTATAGAATGGTCTAAATAGCATTGACCACAAGAAAAACACGTAGTTCAAGTTTGATTGTGCCCATGTCCTAATAAGTTTTGTATTTCTGAGTGTGCATCATAACTACTCTTTGACTTTCTATTTTCTTCTTACATTATATCTTCTAAATACATCTATTTTTTCTATAAAGCTGCCATGTTTCTAAATTCCTCTCAAATTTCATTTTCTAAATTTTTATATTGAAATTGTCATATAAAACATTAACATCATTGTGATAAACTATAAATAGCATTTTGGATTTACATTGTTTTTAAAGAGTACAAATGTGTTGTCTTCCATCAGTACGAGAAGTAGACAAACTTGCTTTCATTGAAAATTTTAAGCTGAAATACATTTAAGCTCTATAATCTTGCAGACCAATTTCTCTTAATCCTCCCATATATAGGCATATCTATACACACTACATCTTTATCACTATTTAAAGGGATACAGATAAGAAAAGAATAACTCAAAACTATCATTATTTGCTGATGACATGATTCTATACTTAGAAGATCCAAAAAACGCCACCAGAAAACTTTTAGAATTAATTAATAAATTCATCAAAGTAGCAGAATATAAAAATCAATACCCATTAATCAAATTGGTTTCTATACATCAGTTATGAATACTCTGAAAGAGAAATTAGGAAAACTACCTCATTCACAATAGCCTAAAAAATAAAATAAAATACTTGGGGATCAACTCAACAAAACAGATGAAACACCTCTATGATAAAAAGTACAGAACACTAAAGAAAGAAATTTAAGAAGAACTTAGAAGATGGAAAGATATCCCGTGCTCTTGGATAGGCAAAATTATTGTTGTCAAAATGGCCATACTACCCAAAGTGCTATACAGATTTAATGTGATTCCATTTGCTAAATTTTGAATCTGAAGACTGGGCTCCCATATCAATAAACTATCATTTGTCCAATTTTATAATCCAATTATCCTTGATCCATGACCCTCAAGATTGAGTTCTGTGCACACTATCCTAGCTGATGTAGATCTTGCCATTCCTTCAGTATGTACTGCGTTTCCTGTCCTTGAAGGTCCAGCACATCCTTGGCTGGATTGTGATATGTCTTATCCCATTCTATCTGCCTGTAGCTCAGGTGGGAACAAGGAGACACATTAACAAAGGTCGTGGTTAATCTATCAGGGAAGATGCTTCTGCATAGATTTTTCTATATTCTGTCCTGGAAAAAAAAAGTCACATCTTTAGGAATATTGGTTCAGAAAATTATGAATAATGGGGGTAATGGCCAGATTCTCATTGAGGGGTTCTTCTTGCCAAGGAGAGTGTAAGTCACTTTGCAATTTAAAGTCCATATTAATTAGTGAAAACCAAAAGACAAGTAGTCAGAAATATATTTACATAAATCAGAGTCCCTGATAGATCTAGTCCACATGGGTGCTGGAACTAGACAAAGTAAACATGGTTCTGGTGATTTATTTAAAATGGTACATCAAAGGCAGGGATAAGGTTACAAGGGAGGAGTCTTGCTTCATGATGTCTTGCAGTCATCAGATTGAATGGCATCTTGACAGGTCACACCCATCTCAGATACTGTGTGGGATCTTTGGCAGAGCTTGAGGGGAAGTTCACCTGCATCAGGTCATCTATCCCTGTGGAAGTGTCATGGGAATTTCCCAATGCTAGACTTATCCCCTCACTAGGCTATGTTGCACAACACAGTCCACACACAGCCCATGGATGGCTCTCAACATATGAAGATTTAGCATTTAGACATTCTACATTTTCTCATCAGCAGAGTACACTTTATTCTCTCCTAGGCATTCCCTGTATTTGGCACAGGTGGCCTGCCTAGTTTGAAAATTTAAACTTCTCTGGAGGCATGCTATTCTTAAGATTAATTCTTGGTATGGGTCCTTAGCTTACTCTGTACTCGGCTGCAGGAAATGAGATACTCTTCATATGCTGCCATGGGGTCCTCTGGTTTTCACATTCAGTTTTAGTTGGTGATTAATCAACTTCAGCCTTTAAAAATTTTTCTCTAGAACATCAGTTGCCTGTGGCAATGCCATACTGTTCTATTTGCTCATAATTATAATTGCCCTCATATTTTCAAACCCCATGATAACTACAGTTGCTAGTATATTTTTTCCATTAATGTAACAATATATTTACTACCTTGAGGATTTTAACAATCATATTCTTATTTTATGCCACAGACCACACATGACTCATCTATTACCACCAACACAGTCCTTATCAAAAACCAAGTAGCAGGTGATTCAGTTGCTAAATACCATTCCAGTATCTACTTTTTCATACCACTTGGGTCTAGACTTTGTTTTTTTTTTCAGAAATAATACTGTGAAACATATTCATAGCTAAAAGTTTTTTGCATGTTTTTCTTGGACTCAATATCTGTTGGGAGGGAAGAAAGCAGAATTTGGCAGGTGGAGACATCAGAGGGCAGTGTCGTCAATTCCAGAGGCAACAACAAAGAGAGTTCTGACACAGGAATGGCATCAACCACTTTTCCTGAGTCAGGGCTTTGAGTAGACTTTGGATTCAGGCTTTCCTTGGGAAGTGGTTAGAAGTGTGTGTAGAGTAGCACTCTTTTGATAAGGGCAATACCATAAGAGATCTAACAGCTGGGGGTTGACAGAGCACACTAGGTAAATAGAGATATCTGTAAGTTTTTCTGTCTTAAATGATAATTTCTTTTCTTGCCATTACATAGCATGCTCTATATTTGAGTACCTGGCTAGGTATTAAAACACTGGATGTATCTTAAAAACTTTTCTGAAAGGAAAACTTAGATAATTCACTTCAATTATTCAAAAAATTGAAGGAATAATTACAAAGGCATTTTTATAAGCTCTGGGGCAACACTGTTATAAAAACCATATGGATACTCCAAAACAAATGCATTTCCAAATCACTCTCATGAATTTATAATAATTTTGAATTGGTAAACAAATCCAAAATTATATAAACTGTATGTATATTAACCTTCTTCACTTGGGCAGTGTAATAGTGGGATTCCTTTGTAGCTTTAAAATTCTTGTTTTTCTCTGTTACTGTACTCTCTTGAAAAGAAATTCTACACTTCCTTCCACATTCAGTGATTGGGAGATTGTGTTCCATGAAGGTGAAGTAATCTTGTATACAGGAGAGTGGTCCCTTTCCCTTAATTGTTTTTTTTTTTTGGAGGGGGGTGCAGGGGGGTGCCAGTGATTGAACCCAGAGAAGTTTAACCACTGAGACACATTCCCAGCCCTTTTTTTATTTTTTTGAGACAGAATCTCACTAAATTGCTGAAGCTAGCCTCAAACTTGCAATCCTCCTGCTTCTGCCTCCCAAGTTGCTAGAATTACAGGCATGTGCTACCATTCCCAGCTTTCTCTTCATTAAATAATAAAAAAAATCCCCCATTATTTATATCAACATGGATCAAGGAAGGTAGCTTAGTAGAAGAATGCTTGCTTAGTATGCATACAGTACCAGAAAAAAGTCCAGTCAATATAGAGTCATAGTTATAAGGAGTCTATTTTTTTATATCTAAATGTTGATAGTTTTAAAACCAGAATCCCTCCCTCTTCTCCTATGCTCATAAGAAAACTCAGATGCTCAGGTTGGAGGTTTAAAACTTGCAAGCCCCAGTGCACTTGTAGGAACCCTCAGTTGGCCCTAAACCCTGACACAAATAAAAGTCCCCTTTCTGGTCCCCCTCAAAACTATTTAGACTCTCTCCCTGATCTCCCAGTTGACCTCCATTATTCAAGTAGTAAAAATTATCATGATCTCTTGGCCTATATGCAATATCATTATTTACAACACCTGATCCAGTTTTTAGGTGAGAAACATTTCTGTTTCTTTAGGATAGGCAAAAATATATGGACATTTATTTTCTACTTTGAGGCTTATAATCAAATACTACTGTATGTATTTTCTTGCTTGAATTGCCATTTGGGAGTTCCAGGGTCCCTTAGAGGTACGCCCATCAATTTCATTTTTGTTAGTACTTCTTACTTTCTGACATGAGCTCCAGGCTTCTGTCCAACACCCAAAATAGCTATTTTTTTGAGAATCCCAGATTCCTCTCAGTGGAAATGGCATAGATGCCAACAGCTCTCTTCGATTAGTACTTTTCTCGCAGTAACTTCCTTTTGATGGTTCTTGAATCGATTCCAACAGCCTTGTAAATTGTCACCTTATTAAAGTCTCTTTCTGCTATTCATGGACCCTCAACTATAAGGATTATTACCAGGGTACTTTTGAGGTGAGTGAATGAGATTATTCTCATCTAGAAATGCATAACAAACTCTTTCTTGAAAGCTAGATCACATTTTAGAAATCAATTATATGACATTTGATTATTGTTTGTATAGAAAAATAAGAAAGGGGCTTTTTTATATGTAAATCCATATACAGTTTCTGAATCATTAAATAAAAACAGTTCTTTAATATAGTTCAAAAACAAACTATATACTGTGTATTCCTGTAGAATAATAGTTATATTTGTAACAAACTCCTGCTTGATTTATGCATTTTTAAAAATAACCCTGTAGAGGCAGCCTTCCTTTATACATTGTTTCTACATCAACAAATTGAACCAACCACAGACTGAAAATATTTGGAAGAAGAATTGTATTGTAAAGAATAGGTACAGACTCATTTCTTGTCACTATTCCCTAAATAATATCATATAATATTTTATGGCATTTAATTTTATTATAAGCTATCAAGAAATATTTAAAGTATATAGGAGGAAATACAGAGTTGCTCACAAATACTATGCCATTATATTTAAATAACTTGAGCATCTGCAAATTCGGGAATACACAGGAGGTCCAGAAACCAGTCCTCCATGAACACCAAGAAATGACTGTTTTCAATTTGGCAAAGCCGTATGACACTGAGTGAATAGAGAGATTTTCTATAAAACTAACAGGGACAAAACAATTTTTTTATGCTCATTTTTTTAAAAACATTTTTTTTAGTTGTTGATGGACCTTTATTTTATTTGTTTATTTGTATGTGGTTCTGGGAATTGAACATAGTGCCTATCATGTATGAGGCAAGCGCTCTACTGCTGAGCTACAACTCCAACCCCTTTATACTCAATTTTAAAGAGAGACAAGTCAAAAATAAGAATAATTTAAGAAAAAAATTGTACCCAAATTATACCAACATACTAAAAAATATGAGGAAGAATTTAGAAAACAATAAATCAAATTACACTGTCATTTAAAAATGACACTTTTTTCTTTTGGAACTCACATTTTCAGCTAAAATAGAAGTAAAATATCCATATGCATTAACTAGGTATTATGACTTTTCACACATAAGATTTTTTGTGGTATAATTTTATCCTTGGCTGATCACTGCACATTTAAGAATCACTTTTATTACTTTAATCCTCTACTTATCCAAAGAATATTTGGTGTTTGAAAGTATTAGTTTGTTCATTTGACTTTCCTCATATAAGGAATTTTTATAATAATTTTAAAAAGCAGAGGTACTAAAACCTCCCTCTGATCTGATAAAGTAACATTTCATCTATAAAAATTTGCTTGACTAATAGTGTTTTATTCCCCCTGTGTGTTATTTCAAACATTTATAAATTTGAAACTTTTAAAAGACAAAAAGGAAAATGATCAAATAAAAAACATTCCTCATTGTATTCACTGTTTCTAGGAGCTTAACTATTTTATTAATATACTTATCACATTATTTATACAAATGAATGAGCTTCAGGGTGCCACTTCCATACATGCCCATATTGTGCTCTGGTCTTATCTACCCTCCCTACTACTGCCCCCCCCCAGCCCCTTCTCTACTATTCCCTTCAGTGGTCCCTTGTCCTTTTGAAGTCTCTCTTCCTCTTTTAAGTGCCTTTTTAATTTTTATTTTATTATTATTTTTTTAGTGTCCACATATAAGAGAAACATGTAATGCTTGTCTTTCTATATCTGGCTCTTTTTGCTTAACTTGAGTACTTGAGTTTAACTTTTTAGATAATATATATAAGAGAGATCTTGTAAATGTCTTTCTGGGCCTGCATTATTCCACCTAACATAGGATTCTTTAAGTTCATCCTTGTTGACACATATGTCAGTTTCTAGCTTTTTAACTGAGTGGTGTTCCATTGTATGTATGTGTATGTGTGTGTGTGTGTGTGTGTGTGTGTGTGTGTGTGTGTCAGATTTTTTAAGTCCTTTCATCAATTAAAGGGTATTTTGCTTGCTTCCATATCTTTGCTATTGTGAGTCACGCTACAGTGAACAGGTCTCACTCTGGACATGTACTCAGAGTGAGACCTGCTGAATCACCTGCTAGTTAGTTTTTAGTTGTTTTGAAAAAACTCCACAATATTTTCCAAAATGCCAGTAATAATTTACATTCCTTTATCAGTGTATAAGTGTCTCATTTTTCTCCACATCATCTCTAATGATCTGGGCCAATGGGGGTAGGTAGATGCAATAGGGAGAGAAATTGATTTAAAAATACAAAGTTTCAGTTGACAGGAGAAATTTGTTTTGTGAGCCACTGCATAGTATGGTGGAAATCATTAATAATATGTATTCTTATTTTAAAATAGCTGAGAGAGTAGATTTTTACATGTTCTCACCACAAAGTAATGACAGGTATTTGAGACAGTATTATCTTATTTAGCCTTTTTCGAATCATTCCATAGTGTGTACACTTATGGAAACATCATATTGTACTCCATAATTATATAATATTATTATTTTCCAATTAAAAAATAAAGCTTAAAATGCTTTTCCTCAAATAACACAAGCTAAAAACAAACCCAAAAGAAGCATCCTTAATAAAATTAAGTTTGAGGCTTGTTATATTCAGAGTATATTACTATTTAACATTTTTATTTAACCCACACCTGAGAAATATCAAACATTTGTCTAAAAATTGGTAATGTCATACATGTGAAAAATACAGAAATAATTTTTGCAAGTAAATATAGAAAAAAAGTATGTGCATTTTGTGCTTTAATAATGTTTCCCATCTTCAGTCTGATTTGAAGTTTTATCCATTTATTAGCCATGCATTTAAATTTATGATGACCACCTGTAGAAACCATCAAGACATCCGTTGTTTGTAAATTTAGTAATATTTGGAGCTTAAAGGATGTATTTCTCAGTTCACTGATGAAAAAGAAAAACCTGGAGGAATGAAGTACATCATAAAGAAGGTTGTTTGTATAAATGAGGATTGAGGAAAAAGAAAGTGTGGGTTGCAGCAGCCTGAGGACTTTGACACCTGAGAAAGAAAAACACAAGGGGATATGAGAGTACTAAAAATGTTTGCCCTACTTTACATTTTCTCCAGAAATTATTTCTTTACAATGTCAGCAATTTCTATTTTGTGCATTTTTACATTCTTAATTGTATAGATTCTAGTAACTGAGAAACTAACAATTGAAGCTTATGAAGTCAAACCAGGTATTAAATAATGAGGTCATTTAAAACAAACATGAAGCTAACATTTTGATGTCTGCTTCATAGTATCACTAAAAGTAATTGTTCATATGATGATCTTTCAATGGTTATAATATAAATTGTATTCTTCGTATAGTTATCTCTTCTGATAAGTTGATTTTTAATAGTTTTTCCATTATATGAAATATACTTTAATGAAAATTATGTATTTTTAATTTTTACATTAGTACCTACTATTAAAATAAATACATGCAAATGTGAATGGGATACATAATGAAATTGAACCCTACCCTGCATGCATAGCATGTATTGAAAGCTTTGACAAACTTTCCTTATACACTTACAAAATGAAAAAAAATAAATGTGGGTTTTCAGTATTTTATTACTTTCAATACAAAGCACACCAATGAAAAACTTCATGATGATTTAAGTTTTTTGCTTTCTTCATACCAATATTTCTATTCAGGAAGCATTATGTTTCTGTTTCAGTTCACTTACTTTCAGTAACTCCAGAAGGCTTGATGAAAACTTTGCAAAGACAACAAAAACTTTGAACATTGTTGGCTTTGTAACCTTTTTCACATTTATTAAATTTATTTTTACCTATAGGCACTTTTTCCCTACATTGCTTTTTAATCTCCCTACAAGAGATCATAATGTAAAAAAGTGCTATATTTGAATATCAAACTAAATCTATCTACATATAAAGCATTCTAATATCTTAGAAATTTTTCACATTTTGCAGTTTTAGTAATTTAATAATTAAATAACTACATTGAAATATGTTCAAAGAAATATGAAAATATTGAGGAAAACACAGACTTTTGAAAATACATATGCAGATTAGATCCAAGTGGGCAGTCTAGAGGGCATTTATATTCTGTGTCACTCCAAGGCCTGGGATTCAAGGACCCCTGAAGGCTGCTCCTAAACAAGAATCATGGCCTCCATGGCAAGCAGGTCTCCAGGCCTCAGTGCCAGTACAGTACTTTCAGCCACTAGTCCACACAGAAACTCCAGGTCCCTGAGCAGGACCACCGGGATCAACACCTGCATAGGACTGTATCTACCAACATGGGGCTTCTCCAGCCTCCTCCATCTTAGGGAACTGCAAAAACTACCACAGTCCCCTACATGCAGTAGCCTGCATCTGAGGATAATTCTCTGGGTCCAGAGATGGCCACCAACCACAATACTGCACACCAAAGAGCTACATCTATGAACATGCTGCTCAACACCACTGCCCAGTCCTATACGACCAGCTTGGAATACCAGCTAGAGCTTAGAAACAATACAAGGTACCGAAAGTCCCCAACTCCCCACTCTCTCTGGCAGCCCCTAACCCAGCATAATGCCTTCAGCTATGCGGCCAGACTGTAGCTCAAAAACCTAGGTCCTGAACTGCCTGATATTAAATAGTTTTCAATGACAGGTGCACAGCCCCCAGGGGGCAGCTTACAAGACCTCTGGAGAGAGAGTTTCCTGATTGGGAAGTAGAAAGGGAGGTGGTGAGTGAGGTACAGCTTAGAGACGAACATAGAGGCCAGAAATTATGATATATAAGGAGATACGAAGAGACACCTATGTCACATGAGAGGGCCCAAAAGGAGACCCTTAGGGTGGAATCTCCCATCTGGACTGACAAGTGCTATACTCCATCTTCAGGAGCTCCATCCCCAAGACCAACCCTCCCACCCTAATAACCTTCACCATCTTGACAGTAGAGATAGCAGCAAACAACAGGTAACCCTACATATTAAATGAGAAGGGAAGCTGGATCTCCAACAAAAACAATCCTTGTACCTCCCTTTGAGATTTTTTTTTCTTCTCCCTCTCTATTTTCCTTGCCCCACATCCCCAACATTTGTAAAACCAAGTACTTTTATGAATTAGGTTACTGAAGACGGAGATGTCTGAATACTATATTACGGTGGTGTTGTATATTCTTTTATCTCCTATTTTTAAATTTTTATTTTTCTTAATATTTATGTTGGTTTGCTTTTTGTACTCTAATATCTTTCCACTTACTTCTCTCACCAAAATCACTTTCTCTCTCTTCTCCTGCTACTAACCAACTTCTTCAGATTCCTATTTCATGCTTCCTAAGATCTAATAACTCTATATCTTCACTTCCTACCCCCTCAACATCTCATTTTACCCCTTACCCCTGGTTCTTTGTCCACCATCATAAACTGTAGACCCTTATGCAAACCTCCTGTTTATATTGTAGATAATAATTGAACTTATCATTTTTGTATATCATGACAAAACTGTAAATGTCTTAATAGCAGCTATTTGGTTTAAGGATATATACTGTTTGCATTGGGATCTGTTCACCTTGTACTCCCCCTTAAAAGAGAGGTATTGGAAACCTTCTAGAACATTATAAGCCTCTAAGGTTAAAAACTGAAATGCCTCAGGTCTGCAGTGCTAGAAGGGAAGACACACGAACAACATAAAAGAACAAGGGAGGAAAGTGACCCAAACAAATCAATATACCACATTATTAGAATCCATAACCAGCACAACAGAAGAAATGATAGGGAAGAATTTCAGGATAACATAATTAAAATGTTCTGTGAATTAAAAGATAATATAATAGAGCAAATACAGGCAGCAAAAGATCATTTCTATAAAGAGCTACATAAGCGAATACAGGAAGCAAAAGATTACTTCAATAAAGAGATAGAGGGGGTTGGGGCTGTGGAGAAGTAGGTAGCATATTTTCTTGGCATATGGGAGGCAATGGGTTGAATTCTCAGCAGCACATATAAATAAATTAATGAAGGTCTATCAACAACTTAAAAAAGTACATTTTTAAAATATTTGGATCCAATAAAAAATTAGATAGAGGTTAAGAAAAAAATAAATACAAGAAATACTTGAAATGAAAGAAGCAATAAACCAAATTAAAAGTTTGATAGAAAGCATCACCAGCACATTAGATCACTTGGAAGACAGGACCTCAGACAATGAAGACAAAATAAGAATCTCGAAAAGAATGTTGACCACACAATGAAGATGGTAAGAAACCATGAGCAGAATATTAAAGAATTATGGGATAGCATCAAAAGACCAAATTTAATAATTATTGACATAGAGTAAGATATAGAGTTCAAAATCAAAGGAATGAACAATGTATTAAATAAAATAATACCAGAAAATTTTCTAAACATGAAAAATGATTTGGAAAATCAAATACAAAAGGTTTACAGAGCACCAAATGTACAAAATCACAACAGATGCACACCAATGCACATTATAGTGAAAATGCCTAGCATACAGAATCAAGAGAGAATTTTAAAAGACACAAGATAAAGGAATCAGATTACATATGGGGGAAACCAATTAGGATATCTGCAGATTTTTCAGCCCTGACCCAGAAAGCTAGAAGATCCTGAAACAACATATGCCATGTCCTGAAAGAAAATTGATGCCAACCAAAAATCTTATATCCACCAAAATTAAGCTTTAGATTTGATAATGAAATAAAAACCTTCCATGATAGACAAAAGTTGTAAGAATTTACAACTAGAAAGCCTGCACTACAGAGCATTCTCAGCAAAATATCCCATGAGGAGGAAAAGAAAAACAATGAGTATCAGCAAGGGACACTAAAGGAAATACAAATCAAAGGAGAAACCACGTCAAGTTAAATATCAAAATAAGCAAATATGAACAGAGAATACAAATCATGTCTCAATAATAACACTGAATGTTAATGACCTAAATTCACCAAACAAAAGATATTGACTGGCAGGTTGGATTAAAAAAAAGTAGAAGAAGAAAAAGACCCAATAATATGCTGCCTTCAAGAGACTCATCTCATAGGGAAAGACATCCACAGATTGAAGGTGAAAAGTTGAGAAAAACACATACCACTCACATGGACTGTGAAAACATGGAGGGTTTTCCATCCTCATATCAACTAAAGTAGACTTCAAGCCAAAGTTAATAAAAAGGGACAAAGAAGGACATTTCATACTTTTTAAGAGAACCAGATTTCAATAATATATAACAATTATAAATACATAGCCCTCCCCCAAAATGGAGCATCTATGTTCATCAAACAAACACTTCTCAAGTACAAGAGTCAAATAGACCACAACACAATAATACTGGATGTTTTTAACACACTTCTTTCACTACTGAATAGATCTTCTAAACAAAAAACTAGAGAACTCAATAATATAGTCAATAACTTAGACTTAAAAACATATATAGAATATTTCATCCATCAATGAGTGAATACACTTTCTTCTCAGCAGCACGTGGATCTTTCTCTAAAATAGACCATATATTATGCCACAAAGCAACTCTTATCAAACACAAAATAAAAATAAAAATACTACCCTGCATTCTATCAGATAATAATGGAATAAAATTAGAAATCAATGATAAAATATAAAATAGAAGTTACTCCAACACTTAGGGACTGAATAATATGCTACTAATTGTACAATGGGTTGCAAAAGACATCAAAGAAGAAATTGAAAAATTCTTAGATATACATGAAAACACTGATACAACATATCATAATCTCTGGGACATTATGAATACAGTACCAAGAGGAAAGTTTATTCCATGGAGTTTATTCCTTAAAAAAAGAAAAACCCAACAAATAAATGACCTAATATTACATCTCAGAGTCCTAGAATAAAGAACAAATCCCCACCTAAAGCAGGAGAGAGGAAATAAAATCAGAGCTGAAATCAATGAAATAGAAACATAAGAAGCAATTGAAAAAAATTGATAAAACAAAAATGTTGGTTCTTTGAAAAAATGAATTAAATCAGCAAACCCATAACCAGGTGAAGAGAAAGAGAAAGAAAACTCAAAATTATTAACATCCATAATGAAAAAAAAAAGAAATAACATGACAGTCATGGCAGAAATATAGAAGATGGTTAGAAATTAATTTGAAAACATGTACTCCAATAAAATAGAAAACATTAAAGGAATCCACAAAATTTCCAGATCCATATAATTTGCCCAAATTGAATTTTTATGATATACACAATTTAAACATGTCAATTTTAAAGAATGAAATAGAAGACACCATCAGAAGTCTAGCAACTAAGTAAAGCCCAGGACCAGATGGATACAGTTGAGTTCTATAAGACCTTCAAAGAAGAACTAAAGCCAATACTCCTCAAATTATTTAATAAAATAGAAAAAGGAAGAACACTTCCACACTCATTTTATAAGGCCAATATCACCTATATTATAAAACCAGACAAAAACACATCAAAGAAAGTAAACTTCAGACCAATACCTCTGATGACCATAGATGCAAAAATTCTCAATAAAATTCTGGCAAATCAAATAAAAAAGCATATAAAAAATTAGTGCACCATGGTAAAATGGGGTTCATCCCAGGGATGAAGGTTAGTTCCACATATAGAAAACAGTAAGTGTAATTCATTATTTTATTAGACTCAAAGATAAAAATAATATGATCATCTCAATAGATGCAGAAAAAGCATTTGAAAAAATATAGCACACCTTTCCGTTCAAAACACTAGAAAACTAGGAAAAGCAGGAACATATCTTAATACTGTAATAGTTATTTTTGCTAAGCCCCAGGACTACATCTTTCTAAATGAACAAAAATTGAAAACATTTCCTCTAAAAACTGAAGCAAGACAGGGATGCCTTCTTTTACTACTTCTATTTAATATAGTTCTTGAAACTCTAGCCAGAACAATTAGAAAGACAAAAAAATTAAAGGGATATGGATAGGAAAAAAAAACTCAAATTACTACTATATGCTGATAATATGATCCTATACCTAGAAGATCTAAAAATTTCCACCAGAAAACTTGTAGAATTAATAAACGAATTCAGCAAAGTAACAGGATATAATATCAACACCTATAAATCAAAGGCATTTCTGTACATCAGTGATAAATCCTCTGAAAGAGAAACCAGGAAACTTACACCCTCAAAAAATAAAAAAAAGATAAAATACTTGAAAATCATCTTAACAAAAGAGGTAAAAGACCTCTACAATGAAAATTACAGAATGCTAAAAAAAATTTTAAAGCAAATCTTAGATGATGGAAATATCTCCCTTGATTTTGATAGGCAGAATTATTAGTATTGTCAAAATGACCATATTACCTATAGAACAATACAGATTTAATATAATTTCAATTAAAATCCCAATGAAATTCCTCATGGAAATAGAAAAAGCAGTCATAAAATTCATCTGAAAAAATTAGAGACCCCAAATATACAAAGCAACTCTTAGCAAGAATTGTGAAGCAGGTGGCATCACCTTACCAGACCTTAAACTATACTACAGAGAATTTTAAAAAGAAAAACGGTGTGATATCGGCACCAAAATAGACTGGTAGACCAATGGTACAGAAAAGAGGACAGAGAGACTCACCAACATAAATATAGTTATCTCAAATTAGACAAAGGCGCCCAAAACACATATTGGAGAAAGAATAGCCTCTTCAACAAATGGTGCTGGGAAAACTGAAAATTCATATGCAACAAATTGAAATTAAGCCCCTATTGCAGAAAACTCAATTCAAAGTGGATCAAAAACCTTGGAGTTAAACCAGAGACCCTGTGCCTAATGGAAGAAAAAGTATGCACAAATCTTCATCATGTTGGTTTAGGCCCCAACTTTCTTAATAAGACTCCTATAGCTCAAAAAATAAAATCATGGGGTGGATTTAAAATAAAAAGCTTCAACTCATCAAAAGAAACAATCAGTGAGGTGAATAGAGAGCCTATATTTGGGGAACAAATACTTACACACACTCACATTAGATAGAGTATTAGTCTCTAGAATATATAAAGAACACTAAAATCTTAACATCAAAAAATCAAATTGCTGAATCAATAAATGGACCAAGGAATAGAGCAGACACATCTCAGAAGATGAGATACAATCAATCAACAAATATATGAATAAATGTTCAACATCTCTAGCAATTAGAGAAATGCAAATCAAAACTACTCTAAGATTTCATCTCACTCCAGTCAGAATGGCAGTTATTAAATACACAAACAACAATAAGTGTTGGTGAGGATGTGGGGAGAAAGGCACACATACATTGTTATTGGAACTGAAAATTGGTTCAACCAATCTGGAAAGCAATATGGAGATTCTTTGGAAAACTTGGAAGGGAATCATCATTTGACAAAGCTATCCCACTCCTAGTTTTATAACCAAAAGACTCTAAAACTGCATACTATAGTAGGGCAGCCACATCAGTATTCTTAGCAGCATAATTCACAATAAGATAAACTGTGGAACCAAACTAGATGCCCTTCAGTAGATGGATGGATAAAGAAACTGTGGTATATGTACATAATGGAATATTACTCAGTATTGAAAGAAATAAAATCATGGCATTTGCAGGTAAATGGATGGAGTTGGAAAATATTATGCTATGTAAAGTCAGCCATACCACACACACACACACACACACACACACACACACACACATACACACACACACACACACACATAAAAAAATGCCAAATGTTTTCCCAAATATGAGGATGTTGATCCATAATGGGATGGGATGGAGAGCATGGGAGGAATAGAGAAACTTTTTATAGGGCAAAGAGGAGGGAGGGGAATGGAGGGGCAGGGGATAGGAAAGATGGTGGAATGAGATGGACATCATTACCCTAAGTACATGTATAAAGACACTAATGGTGTGACTCTACTTTGTGTACAACCCAAAATGTAAAAAATTGTGCTCTATATGTGTACTATGAATCAAAATGCATTCTTCTGTCATATGTAACAAATATGTATATATGCTGCAGTCATGTCTATTATTTTCTCTATAGAAATGAAGTAAAATTATGTTTCTTTTTCAGTTCATTCTATTCCATGAGTTAATCTGTGTTAATTTCTCACAGTGGACAAGGAAGTGTGTGTGCATACACTCATGTAAATTCATATACAAGAACTGACCATAAAGAATCTCTGCGTTTTGTACTTTTGAATAATACACTTGAAACTTAATATCTTGCTCCATGTTTTATTAACTATAGAAAAAATCTATTATTTCCCACATTGTAAAATGAAATAACTGCTGTCTACTTTGTACTCACATAATATGTAATTTACATACCTAACATATACATAAATATTTGGATATATAATGTTTATGATGGCAAGGATTTTTAAATTATTTTTGCATTACTGGAATCAAACCTGAGAATAATATCACTGAGCTACATCTTCATTTTTTTTCTCTTTTTCTTTTCTTTATTTATTTTTTTTATTTTTGAGATAGGGCCTCAAACTGACCTTTTACTTGCCATCCTTGTGCTTCAATCTTCCTTCTAAATTGTTGGTTTACATGGAACACCATTCCCAGTGACAATTTTTTTTAAAATTTTGTTTAATTTTACTGTTAAGCCTCTAATACCCAGACAGTTTCCAGAATATACTAAGCCTTTAATTAGTATAAATTGAGTTAATGAATATAAAATGAATAAGAAACTAGCTGTATTTTCAGATTGTTGGCAGTATGTTTTATGACACGTACATAGATTTGGGGAAATAGACAATGAAATGAATGTCCCATAATGATTCTCAAATAATTTCTTAGAAAATGTCAAATGGAATCTTGTTTCTTGTATTTGAATTTCCACTTCATTTTTAAGATTTAAAAATGTTTTCTGATATTATTTTATTGAAAGGAATTTGCATTCCTTTAGTTTGTATTTCAGAACTTTCATTTGTCCGAATGAATCTTAAATTTGGACTTTTAATGTTATCCCACATTGCTATATTCCTGTTAATAAGAATCTCAGGAAATTCAGGTAAAATGTATTTCAATTGTAGAATCAATAATAAATGTAATTCATGTTAGAAATACAAGCACATGATTTGCTAGGAATGACTTGCAAGTGTATGACTTGAGAAAAACTGAATTTATTAAATTACCCGAGTTAATATAAAATAAGTAAGGTGGAGATGCAGGATGATAAACCATGTTTTAAAACCTAACTTATAGATTTATCCAGTTTGTTTGTTTGCTTATTTCTTGATGGTGGTGTTTTACATTTAATGAACTGCATGGTAGGAATACTTTAAAATGAAAATACAACAATGTGTATCAATACACTTCTAGGTTAAAACCTATCTACAACTTGCATGCTATCATCTGTTCTTCCTATTTTCCTGTCTGGAAGGGAACTTTTTAAAATTTTAATTGGGCATATTTATGATGGATGAGACTGTGAAACTATGTATATCTTTATGTACCAGCTGCTGCATTTTTGCACTCTAGTTAACCTCTTATCTAGTTACAGTGCTCCTTTTGATTAGATGTTGACATTTGTGAAGGTACAGATAACTGGAAAACACTCTTTTTAACATGCTCCTATATAGTCTACTGTTTTCTCTAACACTGGCTTCAAGACACTATTGAGCTTGGATGACTGTGCAGTGTAATCAACTGTATCTAAAGCATTGGAGGAAGTATTTTAGGTGAAGACCACTATATTAGATGAGAGATGACATCTTCTCAAGGAAATATAAAGGATTTTCTTTGCTCCACTATTAACAAAGGTGCTGAGAGAGTTAAACATATTTGGGCAGTACACCACAGTGTCTGACACTGAACTGACATGAAGCTCATATCTTCAGGAGTGTTTTAGTCAGGTTTTTTTTTGTTTGTTTGTTTTGTTTTGTTTGTTTGTTTTCTTTTGCTGTGACTAAAGGAACTGACCAGAACAACTCTAGAAGAGGAAAAATTTATTTGAGGGCTCACAGTTTCAGAAGTCTTAGTCCATAGAAAGCTGGCTGTTGAGGGCCACAACCAAGTCAAGATGGTGCCTGGCAGTTTACCAGGAGGAGTGGTTTGTGAAGTAATGCTAGTGAATCATTAAGATTATAAGGATTCCTTAATGACTGACTGCTGTATCTAGATGATGTTAATTAAGTTAAGCTATGTGTAATTAGTTGTATATATATATATACCTCTGCTGTCCCATAATAAAGCAGCTTCCTCTGGTTCAACCTTCACAAGTTGCTTGTCATCCACCAGTTATTTTGCTCAGTCAGACTGCGGCAGCTGGCTCCATTTTTCAGGGCTCAAAATGAGGCAGCACATCATGGCAGAAGAGTGTGGCAGTGGTAAATAATTCCCATCCTGTTGATAAGAAGGAGAGTCCACTTGTCAGATACAAATATATACCCAAAGTCATGCCCCAATTCCCACCTCCTCCCGCCACACCCTACCACTTCAGTTAATCCATTTAGGGATTAATTCACTGATTAGGTTGAAGCTATAACCCAATCATTTCTCCTCCAAAAGTTCTTGCATTGTCTCATGTGAGCTCTCAAGGGATACCTGACATCCAAAACAAAATAAGGAGCATAGGAGGTAAATGATGAAACCAGACCAGTAAAATATAAGAAAATGAATAGGCCAGAAAAATTGGCAGAAAAAAATGCACTCATGAGTGAGGAAAAAAAATAAAAAACAGAACAGGTATGATCCTAGATATGTTTGCTATGGCATGATCAGAATTGAGAAAAAAAAATATACGACACTAATAAAAAAGTAAACAAAATCATTTTGAGAAGAATTGAGGTGTACATTATGTAAATTAAAACATGAGATGATTGATCATCTTTAATTTTCCTTGTATGTAAAAATTAATGAAGTTATAGGGGACAATTGGACATGCCATTACAGACAAAATTATCATATTATACCCAAAAGGGTAAGTATTCAAAATGGCATATTTGGAGTGATTAATTATTTAAATGCTTCATAAGGAATTCTTACTCTCTGAATCAAATGAAAAGGAAAACTTGTATGTTGTCACACAAAATTTATTTTTAAAAGTAAAAAGAATACATATTAGTGACAAATTGGTGTCAGATGGTTGTAATTCTGTAAATTGACAGTTGGGATAACATGCTGAAAACCAGAAGGTTTGGAAGACTGTGTTTGGAATAATAGATTTGAGATAATTGCTGAGTAAAAGCAACAAAGGATAAATTGATAACTGTGATTATTATTGGCAACATATCTCTGTTTTACTCTGGAAAATGAACAGTACCCTTTTTTTATTTGTGTACACAAAATATATAGAGAGAATAGGCCTTGAGATTATGAAGCCTTCAAGATATTTTCAATCATTTCTTTTTCAAAATTTTAAAGAAATTTATTAATTATGTGAATTTTCTTAACTGTGCTGACGGTGTTCCTATGTGGATTGTTATACATGTCTGTACCTATGTAGGTACTGAGAGTTTAGGTGAATATTTAATGACTCTTTGCACACATACGTGTTAATTTGTGTGTACATTTATGTTAAGGTCTGTAAACAAGTCAGGATGGCACCTGGCATTTTGCCAGAGAAATGTTAGAGTCTGTAAACAAGTCTGGATGGCGCCTGGCAAAATGCCAGAGGGAGTGGTTTGTGAAGTAACAAAAGCGAGCCATTAAGTGTGGAGATTCCTTATTGGTTGACTGCTGTATCTATTAAATGGTAATTAGATAAGCTGTGTAAAATGTATAAATATCGCTCAGATCCTACAATAAATGGCTCTCACTCCTGCTGTATCAACGTACACAAGTTATTCGTCACCCCCCGGTTATTTTGCCCAGCCAGCCTGGCTGCGGCACATTTATATACAAATACAGACCTTTCTACTATGACACCACAGATACTTTCCTAAAAATATCACATTCTGCATAGTCAATCCTAAAATTAATATGGTTTTTGATAGAAATAAGGTTAAAGTTCATTACACAGAATTAAAGGAATGTTTTAACCAGAAAGTTTATAAGCATTACTGATAATATAATGTGTGTTGGTAAGTCCTCAAAGCATTAGTACTTAATTAGTGGATCCTTTGATGCTTTATGCCTTATGTCTTGTTCCTTCTTTTTCTGATATAGGTCTATGAGGACACTTCCTACTAACAGGAACAACTCTGTACATATTAATTTAATAGTTTCCCAATTATTATTTCACTTGATCTCTTTGTATCCATTTACTGTATAGATTCTTCCTTCTTATAATTTTATTCTGTTTTTCCAGAATTTTTCCCCCCTGAGTGCTGGGTTTCTGTTCTCGTAACTAAAAGGCACAGGGGTCACTCCAGTTGAACTGGGTTGACTAGGCTGCATAAAATAACCACACAAGAGACACAAATACCTTTTTCTTTGGGGTCGCTGTGACAGCTTCTCTGACCTTAAGGATCCTCAGGAAGAGAGAGAGCAAGAGCACACATTGACCCCTTTTATGAGGAGATGCTATTCAAATGAGGCAAGGGGTCAGGTTTCAGGGGCTGAGTATCTTCAAGATGTCCACTGTCAGCAGATTGACTGACACCTGGGTAGGCCACACCCAAGGGCACAGTAAGAGAAGGGGACACACACAAGGCACTTCCATGGAAGATTCTATCCTAAACAGGGCAAGGGGTTATATTACAAAGGAACAGGTGAGTGTAGCTCCACCCATGGGGCCATAGGAAGACACACCCATGCACAAGACACCGACCCTCAAACCCAAGAAGGGTGGAGGAAGCTCTGCCACATTTCTGTGACTGAGCGCCTCAGCACCCAGCCGGGGAGTGTGACTTAGTCACATGCAAGGTTGGTCTCCCACACCCGAGAGCTTACTTCTGGCTTTCTATTTACCACAAAATATCTTCTTTTGAGATTGATTTCTCCCCACTTTTCTCCTTAAATTCTGTCCCTTCTGAAAGTTTTTCATCCTCATTTCCTTTCTCTCTTGCTGTAGATCAGTGTAACAGTTTTTACCCACCCATGAATAACTGTCTCTCATCTATTTCTTCAGTCAATATTCATTTTCTCCTGGCTACTAAATATTCTATTAAATAGTCTATATGCTAATTCAATCTAAAATGTAAAAGAAAATATGACCCAACTGACAGCAGGGGGAGAAAATGAGCACATCATATTCATACCCTTGCCCAGCTAGAAACCAGCTAGATAAAAATGACTCTTCAGTCTCCCTTGAAATTTGTCATAGACTATATCACTTCATTCCTTTTTTTCCCCAATCCGCAGGTTTTTTATTGATCATTTTTTAATTATACAAAACATTATGATTCATTTTGATACAATTTTGAAAGCATGCAATATTATTTGCTCTAATTCAGTCCCCAGTACTTACCCTGTTCTTCTCTCCTCCCTTCCTCTGTTCTCTTCCATCTAAGCTAGTTATCTTTGTTCTATTTATTTGCAGCTTTCTTTCAAATTAGTGTCTTGCAGATATACATGAAAGTGAGATTCACTGTGGTATATTCACATATGTACAAAGGAAAATTAGATTAGATTTATTCTGCTATTTTCCCCTTATTTCATACCTTCTCCCTCCCTCCTTCAGACATTCTCCCTGTCCCCTTTATCTAATCCACCAATCTTTTTTCTACTTTAGTGGAATTCCTCCCCTTTTCCTTTTTCACTTTTCTTTCTTCCTCTCCCACCCTTTATTTTGGAGTAGCTTTCATAATTCAGAGAAAGGATTTCAACTTTGACTTTCTATCTATCCATTTACCAGCAAATGCCATAGTCTCAATCTTCTTTATAGTTGAGTAATGCTACATCTTATATATATACCAGATTTTCTTTATCATTCATCTGTTGAACGACACATGGTTGATTCTATTGCTTGGCACTGTGAACCATGCTATTATGTCATGACCTGCAAGACATTTGATTCCAGATGATGAAGGGATGGAGAAAAAAAAAATGATTGACAAATAGAGAAAAATCTGGGGCTTGGTGATTCAGCCTGCATCTGATAGAGGGAGACTGATGATGAGCAAGCTCAGCACATTTATTATATAAGTTTTATTATTAAAAGGTTATTGTGGAAATTCAGGAGGATTGGGAGTTCAAAGAAGCCTCAGTAAAAGTGAGGTGCTAAGAAACTCAGTGAGACCCTGTCTCTAGCTAAAATTTAAAATAGGGCTGGGGATATGGCTCAGTGTGGTTCTGAATTGCTCTTGACCTTAAGTTCTAGACTCCAGCTGCTAGTCTTTGAAGAGTGAGATAACTGGGACATATGGCTGTTTCATTCTTAGTGTTTTGAGAAGTCTCCATTATTTCTGTGCCTATCTCCTGAATTCCAATTCCAAATTAAACTGCTGTAGAGTCATTCTCACTTTCATTATCTGTGAATTTTCTAATTAGTCTTTCAGCCTCTCCAGTGGCTTTTGTTTGTTTGTTTTTTGTTTTCCATTAATGCTGCTTCAAACAAGTCCATCTTTCATATAATTTCCATATGAGAATAAAACATAAGTATAATAATCATTAAAATATAAGTATAATTATTAAACCTATGAAAATCATTTATTGCCTTGCTTAACAGGATTAAACAAATATATAAGTGTATACTACAAATAATTCTATGACAAAGATTTTTTCCTACTTGTACCATAATGCCTCTCACCTCCTCTCTTGCTATATAATATGATTTTGTAAATCTAAATGACTTTTAGTTGATACCAACGTCTATTCTCTCATAGGGCATTAACTTTCCCTCCCAAACACACTTTTCCTCTATACCCATTTTTTTCAATATTAGGAATTGAACTCAGGGGCACTTGAACACTGAGCCACACCCCAGACTTATTTTATATTTTATTTAGTGACAGGGTCTCACTGAGTTGCTTAGTGACTCACTTTTGCTGAGGTTAGCTTTGAACTCCCTATCCTCCTGCCTCAGCCTCCTGAGCCACTGGAATTACAGGCATGTGCCACCATGCCCAACTTGACTCCTATTTTTACTTGGCTAATATAGGGACTTTTAAATTATACTATATGTCTTATTTTAAATAAATATAATTTAATTAAAATTTCTAGAGTATGTTATGTATGTTTTATACTTCCATTGCTCTCAGTTAATGACTGTTTTATAACTGTTGAACTAGTATCTGAAGGCAAAATTACATCTGCTATTCTCATGTTTAATATATCTGAAATCTTTCAGGAATTTAGAGAATATTTACTATAAACAGAATCATGGACCAAAGGAAAAGCATAACAGGGAAAAAATAGTTTCCCTGAGAAAATGCTTTTTTAAAAAAACAAAAACTTCTATAAGAAATATATCAAGTTAAATACAGAAATAATTTAAAAGGTGAACAAATCAATGCACCTTAACTACCTAACTTTTTAACATAATTCTTAATAACTTAAGTTTGTATTGTAATATGCATATTGAAAAAAATCAAAATGCAACCTGTCCATGATTAGTCTCACAATTCTTTGAGGTAAATGTAAGTTCTCAGTTTTCTCCTTTGACTCCATCAAAAGTTACCATTACATTATTAAACTGTGTAATATTCTCCTAGAAACAAAATGGGCTTAATCACTTCAAAGATACAATCAAAGAAAATTATGACCACCTTCTATTTTTTAAGATTGTTACTTTACTGAAATCAGAACAATTGGAATAAAATTCTCTTATTTTTATTTTTTTGTGATACATTGTATTGTAAAAACAACAATTGTTTTCCCAAACACAAAGCCACAGGATACACCAAAAGTATAATTTATAATAATCATATTTTATATCAAGAATTTCCTATGCCCTCATTTCTTGTTCTGTTTTTATTGATCAGGAAAATTTTATTAGAAATTACATAAGAACACTGTTTTTCTTAAAAGTACCAATCTTTAAGCATTTAAGAATCATGCTTGAACACTTAAACAATTAAATTATATCTGTCTAGCAGTCCCTGTTGCTTCCCATTTGTGGTTTGTAGTGTTTACATGCAGTTTACCTGAGTTTGAACCAAGATTTAACACTCATTGTAAGATTTGGGGCAAATTCTTAAATTCATATTCTTCCATTTACAAATCTGCAAATGAAGGTAATACAACCTACCTTATAAGAACTGCATTATATGACTTATGTAAAAAGCTCAGAAAATTAGATAATAATAAAAATTATTGAAAAAACATGAAAGTTAGCAATCATCATTGTAATAATTTTATGTTATCTGATAGTAGTACTAATAATGATGTATTGTGAATACTAGAAAAATGTATAAAATGCATAATAAAAAACAATCTTTTAACTTGTTTTACAATAAGGTTAATAAGTATTTTATTATAGCACTTGTAAACTTTTTTTGGCATTCCTTGTCGATTTAACAACTGGTTTGGTATATTTTGTTTATTTTTGTGGTACAGGGGATTGAACTCAGGGTCTTATACATGGTAGGCAAGTGATATACCTTTGACCTTCATCCCTGGTGCTTATCTGTTGTTTTGAAATATTCTGTAAACAAAATGATCTATCTATTGAGAAACAATGTAACTATTTTCACCAATTTGATCATCCAATGAATCAATTCAGGAAAAAGACTATGATAAGTCTACTTACATATTTATTAACTAAGACTATTATTTCATTTGTCAATGTTTTAATAATTAGCACATTGGAACAGTATTATTAAATTATGACTATAAGTATTATATGTATAAATAATTGTGATGACAACTTGAATTCAAAGTAGAAAAACGGTGTAGTTGATTGCTTTTCCAAATGTTTCTCTAAGTGTAACTGTAGTTCTTTAACAGAAAAAAAATAGAAGAAAAGACCAGACACTTCCAATTGATGGATTTGTTTATAAAGCAGGAAGAATGAACTAAGATAAGGACTAATGAAGGGTAATGCCAGTAAGAAGACATACAAAACTGCCCCTTTTTCTCTTTCTTGGAAATGACTTAAATTAATATTGATCTATACCAGAGGAATGAATGAGATAACTTCATGATCTTTCCCAGAATGTAGATTTTGTAACTTTAAAGCTCTGTGGTGAGGTATATTGAAAGGAAAACAGATTGTCTGTTACAATTATCTATTTACACTTGTAAATGACGGTTAACCTAATTAGATTTATATAAGGGAGAAGACCCACCTTTTAGTTACAAATTTAAAACCTATGATTAGGTAAAATAAGCTGAACTATATTTGACATCATTAGACGAATTTTAAATTTTTATAAATTCTGATAAATCTCCCATTGTTCCCAGATAGAAAAAAAAATGTGTTGTAAAATGCTTATAAAAAAACCACAAAATTTACATGATTCTGTTCAGTACATAGGATTCATTTATCATCACCAACATATTTGCATAGTTCCATTCTTTTTGAATTTATTATGTTTGCCCTGTTTCTGGTTAAATTAGCCCTAGAATATTTTTAAATTCACAAATTGTCTATATCTGGCATTCCAAATCTTATTTGGAATTTTTCTCATCCTTTCATGACATTTTGATATATAAATATTGTATTATTTCATCAGCTAAGTCTAATGCTTTGGAAGAAATTTGCTCTCATTTTGTGAATCATAAAAACATCCATGGATATTTTTAAAGGGAAATGTTTCTTAGCATAACATTTGATAATATTTATTTCAAGAGATATTTAATATATACAAATCTCACAAAAAATAAAAAAAAAATCTTAAGTCTTCATGAGCAACACACATGTTCACAGATGAAAAGGAATACATGGAATAAATACCATTTTGCATGTAATTTTATATTTAAAGAAGAATGAGGAAGAATATATATTTTTTTCTACTGAATTGTGATTATCTGATTTTTAATTTTTATATGTGAAATAGTATTAAGACTTGACCACACATATATAATAAAATATGTTTGTAGGCTTGTTGGAAACTTTAAGACTTGCAAAGTATGTCACGGACATCACAGGCAGTTAGAGGGCTCTTCTTTCATTCTCCTACTGTATCATTATATATTTGCCTTATAACATATAATTTTTACTGATAATTTGACATTAGGGCAGATATCTATATCTTATTTAGATTATGTCTTTGTAATGAATAAAATTGTTTTGCTTATTTTGTATCCAGGTCTGGCATATATAGTATTATAGTAGATACTCATATTTCCATTAGTTTCACTTGCCTATAGTGAATCATGATCCAAAAACATTAAATGGAAAATTTCTTAAATTAAAAATTTATTACTTTCAGGGCTGAGGTTGTGGCTCAAAGGAAAAGTGCTCACCTAGTATGCATGATGCACTGAGTTTGATCCCCAGCACCACATAAAAATAAATAAAGGTACTGTGTCCACCTACAACTAAAGAATAAAGATTAAAAATTTTTACTTTCAAATAATAGTAATTACAGTATATTATTAGCATTGTTCTGTTTGTTATTAGTTAATTTCTTACTGTGCTTAATTTCTAAGTTAACCTTTATTGCAGGATTTTATGCATGAGGGAGAAAAACAAAGTTATACAGGGTTCAGAACTCTCTGAAGTTTCAGATGTTCACTAGGAGTAGTGGGATATAACTCTATGGATGAGGAAGGAGTATTGTAATAGGTTGTGTAAAGTCATAATAGATCATGGTAATAAAGATGGAAAACAAAGTTTTAGTCTATTATTTACAGCTTTGAGTAAGTTGCCAAGGACGATGGCACTCATGAAAGTCCTATAATCATGTTATTTCAGTATAGAGCACACAGACCTCAACTATCACATAAGCTCTGCCTTTACTTCATTATTTGTTAGGTATCATTAAGCATCAAATTTCCTTACAGAATTGATAATCAATATTATCTTCCTAATTGGAATGAATATTTATATTTTTCAGTAGTGAAATTAAATTATGTATGAATATCTGTATTGAAATAAACTTCACAGCTTATTTCTAACTTTCATTACTTATAGAAGCATTAAATATCAATATATTATTCAGAGGTCATAATATCTTCTTTAGTGCATCATGATCAGCATACTAATTTAGTAGTATTATGCTGTTTTGTTAGTAATGCAATTTATGATATATTGGTATTTGAGACTGAAATTAATTGTGAACCAAGTATATGTCTTTATATAATTTAACACATATGAAGTAAATGGAGAGAGCAACTTTTGAAATGTTGGCCTTGAATTGAATTTTCTAATTATTTTTTTAAAAAACGTTTCTTTTGATAAGCTAAGGTTTTGCATTGATCTTGTAACTCTCTTGGTTGAATAAATTGGAGAAAAATATGTTCTTTTCTACTTTGAAGTTCACTCTATCTATTTCACTGAGGCAAATTCAGTGCTAAGCCAAACAGGTTTCCCCTCAAACAACTTAACTGTGTTCACCAGTAAACAAACATGATAACAAAGAGAACAAAGCAGTCCTTGAGAGAGTGCTATTGAGCATGCCTCTGAGCACTACAAGCTGTTAATGTTTTCTATTTTGGAAAACTTTTCTATGAACTTTCCTTTCACTATCATGGATGAAAAGGAAAGCTGTTAAGGTCTTTATTTTTTGTTTTTATTTATTTATTTTTTTACTTATCCTAGCAACAGCATAAATCTACATACAATTTTGTAGCAGTTCATGATCTCAAAAATTTGTTTCATTTTAAAGACCATTTCCAAAAGTCTGCATTTTTTAAGGAATAAACATTTCCCTTAAAATGTATCTGTATTATCTTCTCATCACTGTGACCAAAATACTTTATGCACGAGCAACTTAGAGGTGGAAAAGCTTATTTTAGCTCACAATTTTGGGCCTGAGGTGAGGCAGGAAACATTCTAGTGGAGGTTGAGTGGGCAGAAAGTTGATCAGTTCATGGCCTTTGGAAAGTACAGGAACGGATGGAGAGAAAGGAAGGGACCTGGGAAAAGACAGTTCCCGAGGGCATGCTGGCAGTGGCCTACCTCTTTCAACCCCCTCTACCTGCCAGCAACAGTTTCCACCTCCTCTTAATAGTTTGTTCATCTGTGAATCCCTCAATGAATGAATCTAAAATTGACTGGGAAGCCCCCATGAGCCATTCCCTCTCCAAAAGCCCCACCTCTAACATAGCTGCAGGGGAATCAAGCCTTCTGACATGAGTCTTTGGGGGGTACTTCATATCCAAACCACAACATTATTCAAATATTTTATTTTCTTTGGAAAGAATACAAAGCTCAGGAGGAGGGGACAACCCAAAAGATTTATGAAGTGATGAGTTATAAGTGCAGCTACATAAAAACTTGCAGAATACAGACCCATTTGGTGTGAAATAAGATCAATATAAAAACTAAGACAAATAGTAGGTAAAATTACCTTATAGTTGTCAGATTTTTTTTTTTAAATTGGGATCAAATAAATAGAATGAATAAGCAGCCAAACTGGGAATTATACCAAGTTTTTGTACTATCATTCCATTTCATATTTAATATCACCTTTCTTAGTATGAGAGTTCAAGGATCGCCAGATCTAATATAATTTTTAAAGCCAAGAGAGACCTGAATGTACTTTTAATCCATTAGCTTTGACTATAGCAAGGTTTCCTTGTAAGAATAATGATTTATTTTATTCACAGTGGTTTTATAGTCTATGGGATTTTCTTTTTCTGAAAATGTGCTGCCAAAAGAAAATGATTGTAGTTAAAGTTTTCAATGTTTCACTCATTTTTGTGATAAAAGGTTTATCATCAAACATTGTATAAGTATGCCATAAATATAAGGCTGATTATCCTACTACTGAGGGCCTGCTTGCAGTCTCAATTTTAGTACTATTTTCTTCCTTCATTGTTTTATGTGTATGTGTATGTGTTTGCTGGAAATTGAAAGCTGGGCCTCACGAGTGCACTGAGCTCTACTCTCCACAGAAGAACTTGCATTCCGTATTTACACTTTGAATGTGAACATCTTTTTTTTTTTCAAATCTCCATTTATTTAAGATTTTTCAAACTGTTTAGAACTTAGAAAGCTGGTGAGTGGTATTCTTTTCTTAGAGAAGAAATCTCCTTATTGTGTTATGTTCATGAAATTACATCTTGATATGTTAAACAGAAATGTTTCTTTATTTGCATATAGTATTAAAAGTGACAAAATTAATGTTTGTAGTTTCTCTTCACTCCCAAATACCCAGTAACATTTCTAGCAATCGATCCTGAAAGCAAACATTTTATGTTTGTGCCAGTAGTGAATTCTATTAAGTTGCTAAAAATATTGGAATACCATTTAATTTGATCTTTCAACATAAACTAAAAATGAAATCCTGGGTTTGGCTCTTTTGGATTTGTACACTTATTAAATATGTGGGCAGTCAGGAACATTTTAAAACTGTTCTTCAGAGTGAGAATTGGGGGTTTTTAGAAGAAAAGGAGAAACTGATATTGGTAGTTATTAGTAAAGTTGGCTGCATAACCAATGAGTTTTCATATATTTATGAATTGATAAAAGATATACTGAAATATATAAGACACCATGCTATATTTAATTTAAAACTTTTTGAAGACAATATCAAACATTCTTGTTGAAGATTGCACTATGGAGTTAGAAAAAGCAAATATAAAGACATATTTATACATATGTACATACACATTTCCACAAACTAATACATAAAAATAGATGCATATTAAAGATTAATATATGGTGAAATTTATGATAATTATGTAAAAACATTCATATAAATAAATGAAAATATTTATATAAAATGAGAATGACTGATATTGGAGTTGGAGAATATCATGCAAGTGAAATAAGCCACCACAAAATCAAAGGTCAAATGTTTTCTCAAATATGCAGAGGCTAATTCACAATAAGGCGGGGGGCACTAGTGAAGAATAGAGTTACCTTAGATAAAGTAGAGGGAAGTGTAGGGAGGGATGGGAGGGGATGTGGGGGTAGGAAAGATAATAGAATTAAGCAGACATTATTACTGTATGTATATATGTGACTACATGAACAATATGAATCTGCAACATGTACACTCATAAAAACAAGAAATTATATCCAGTCTATGTATATCAAAGTACATAAATGTGTTCTACTGCTATGTATAACTATTTAAAATAAGTTAAAAAATAAAAAAAATAAAAATATTCTCATTACTGATTCTCAAGATCGGACACTAATAGCATGTGTCTCACTAAATTATTTTCTAGGGACCCTGAATTCTTTTTTAGAGGGTATATTTTTTATTGTATGTAGAACTTTCCTCTCTCCTGCTCATATGTTCCATATTTATTGTAGATAATTTTGCAATACATCTAGCAGGTGTTTAAGCCATAGACCTTACAGTTTCAATTGTCTGGATTTGAAATTGAAAGAAAAATATTAAGAGATTTCTTTATTTAGTTATATCATCTACTTTATCTTCATGTTCATCTGTCATTTACTTATTTATAAACCATGAGTAGGTAATGAATATTTTCTACATATTTTGCTACATTATCTGGAAGTCTGGTTTGTTTTATATATATTTTTGTGTTCAGAACATTTTTTCATATCATTAAAGATAAGAAAATATTTTTGTTTCAATTATATGTTAATCAATTTTTGATAGCACTTAATTTATTTGCTTATTTGTTTTAGAATATTAAGGTTTTATATAAGTATCACAAATAACACTTCAAAAATACTATTACTATACATTTATACAAATATATACTTGTTTTGCTATGCAATTTTGGAATTACTCTCCCAATTAATGTGCATTCACATTCCTTCTGATATTTTTTTGTCTAAGAAAAGGCCATATGTTCCCTAACTTTTCATCTGTTATTATTTGTTCTAGATACGGCAGAAGGGTGGAAGGGGGGAAGGGAAAGAACATGGGGTTAAAAATGATGGTGGAATGTTATGTTCATTATTATTCAAAGTACATGTATGAAGAGACAAATTGGTGTGAATATACTTTGTATACAACCTGAGATATGAAAAATCTTATTACTCTATATGAGTAATAAGAATTGTAATCCATTCAGCTGTCACATATAAATAAAAAAGATCAAAAAAATGAAAATTTGAATAAAAACTAAATGTGTGAAGACATGAAATAAAACAAAGGCAATTTTATTTTAAAAAATAAATAAAATATATATATATATATTTAGCTAATTTGCAAAATTTGGATGTTTCCTAGTTGGATGAACGTTTTTTCTCAATTACTCATATCCAATATCTATTAAATATTTTTCTTGTGGGAGTATTGACTAGGCTCTATTGACTCAAAGGTTGATACATTAAACATGGCCATGGTTCTCACCTATTATATAATCCAATTGGAAAGACACATCATAGGCAAAAAATAAAAATTACCTTAGTCATGTTGGATTTCAAAATATAATTACAAATAAAGTGTTATTAAAATCAATCCAAAGTTGGGACAGCCTTAATTAAAATAGTCATAGATATTGCTTTACAGATGTAATATTTAAGTTCTAAAACCTAAAAAGAACTGGTGAAAGAGGAAATAACCTGGGGGAAAATAAATCTAATAAAAGATTCGACCTGCCATAGCAACACAGGGTACTCAGATGCTGCATTGATGATTATAAATAAAATGTTAGAGATTTTCTTCATATTTACTTATTTCTCTGAGAACTAAGAGAGTCAATGACTTTATAAGTGATTAACACATTAAGTGCTAGTTACATGGTAGTTCTGATATTTCAAATGATGTGCAAGTGGATGGAAAAATCTACAAGATGGACTATGCAGTAAGAATTTAACATGTTTCTTCATTTTCCATTAATCTGCTTAAATTGACCATAGATTCTACATATTTTATCTAGAATACTTACATTTGCTCTTATATGGTTGGTAAGTAGTTTTAAAAGTTTTCAGCTTAAAAACTGAAACTTGAATATGATAATGAAGCTTAGAAAAAAGAAAAAAATTAATAAGATTTATATTGCTTGTCCTTGGTGTGCTCTTTTGTCATATTATGAGATAATAATAATGGCAACACTAAACTGGACTCTCAAATGTGGGGATGAAATAATGCATTCAACATTATCCAAAAGATTATTTGAAATACGAATACATACCCTAAATATGTACTGCACCTGATTTTTAAGGGAGAGATGATAAGAAGTCAAACTATTAAAGGTGATTTAATCATGTTTTATATGTACTAAGTACAATGCATGATTAAAAAATGAACACTGTGCTTCCTCTGGTACCTATTCTCCCAGTATGCCTCCTACTCTAGTAACAATTTCTGAAGGTCGTCTTTTCCCTTCTCATCCTAAATTAAGCTACATCCTGTGTGGCATCATCACCTACTGTCTGGTTATCTCCTTGAGTTTCTGTGTCTGATACAGACTTTGTTCATGATTGCAGTTGCTCCAGTGAATCTGTTGCTATTACTTTCATGGTGTCATTTTTCATTACTATTTTTCTTTATCAAAAGCAGAGCAATTCTTGCTATTCCCCGTAGTGCTCATCTTTCTTCACTTTTTTAACCATAATATTTGTAGTGGGTTCAGTGGTTTCAGTTTTTTTCTCCTTTCATTTAAGATCATTTTGTAGAAATATCTCTCTCCCAGCCCTCCACCCTGCCACATTGTATGCCTTGCATTGAAACTCATCTTTCCCCCACATCAGGTAAGTTGTTTACTTTCCCTCAGCACAGTCAGGGTTTTGATGAGAAAGGTCTGGCTTCCTAACAGGGATAGCATAACTCAAATGCTTCAGAAAATTCTATGGAATAAATTGCTTGTTATTGTTACTTACACAGTGTTTGTGCTTTTTTTGATTTAACCAGATTCAGCTAAAAGTATCTATATCTTAGAACAAAGTAGATGATTGAGTATTATTTGGGAATTAAAAATTAAGAAATGATAGAATAGATGGATGAGATTATCAACATTATCACAGGTACCAGAGAAGAGGGACAGGAAAAAATATGAGGAGAGTAGAACAAATTTTTGACTTCCCCATGATTTGTATCTACCTTTAATGAATAAACTTTATGATTTAAAAAGGTCATTTTCCTAGAGAATCATAGATATAACAAATATTAAAGAAACTACATTTTCATCAAAATGAGTTGTAATTAAATAAAACAAATGTGTCTACATTAAACTTCATTTTTTATGAAACAGGACAGAAATTTGGGAGTTTATATTAGCAATTAGTAATTACTTTACTTTAAATTTATGAGGTAAAATCAGGGAGATGTAAGGAAGAACAAGTTCAATGCAAACTAATTATGCTGTAATTTGTATTTTAACTTTGACAAGTATGTTATAAAGTTGTTTTAAAAGCAGATGATAATAAAAGACAATTTCACTAAAATATGTACTTCATTTCTTCTTTTTAGCTTCTCACACATATTAAGTAGAGTACTTTATCCCATATACTAAAGATTCTGTCCTTTTCAGATTTTAGCTTCCTGTATTTTAACAATTTCCCTAAATATGATCTTTCCTATTTTCAAATACACACAAGAGCGACTTGACTATTTCTCTGTGGTCAATAAACAACCAAATTCTGATGCAATATCTAATATAGACAGAAAAATAAAAATCAATAATTTAGAAGAAAAATAATAATTCTAAATTAACTTAATCCTTTAAAGAAATCTATTGTCTTTTAGAAAATATTTAAGGAAAATAACTCATTATATAATTTGGTAAATAGCATTGATCAATGAATTTTATTTTGGTCAATCCACATATTTTATGAAGAAAAGGTAATTTCTTTCCATATTACAGGTGCACAAATTATCCAAAAGTTCACACAAAAACCTAGAAAATTTCAAGACCACTCATTAATCAATATATTCATTCATTTATTAACATACACACATGTTTAAATGACATAGGTGTAGGTTTATATTATATGCCAAGTTCTATTTTAGTCAATGAAAGAAAGCAATTTCTTTCTCCCTCTTCCCCCGCCCCAGTACCAGGGATTGAATATGGTTGTAGCCTACAACTAAACTACATTCTGACATTTTTAATTTTAAATTTAGAGAGGGTCTTACTAAGTTGCCCAGATTGGCCTGGAACTTGCAATCCTCCTACCTCAGCTTCCTAAGTTTCAGGGATTAGAAACATGTGAGACCACAACTGGTCAAAACAGCAACATTTGGAAGTTTATAAGACAAGAACATACATTTGAAATTTTATCATCATTATAAGGAGCATCTGCCATAGGCTTGCTGGGACATACTGGGACTTACTAAGTTGCTGGCTGTAACAGAAGCCACAAGCATGCTATGTCATGACTGGACACAATTGATAAAGGACAATCATCTAGAGACAGACAAAAGGATGCTGGATCATGATAACAATGAGCACTAACTTGGAACTAGACATAAATCCCTTGTCCTACCACATCAGAGAGCTTTGTTCTGAGGACATCAGTGAGACTGGCCACTTTGCTGACTGCCTCCAGACCAACTCCACCATTCCCTGAGGTCCAACCTGTCTGCTGGAGAGAACCACTACAGAGAACCACCAGATAATGACAATGACTTCTCTTCAGCTAAGAGAAGTCCTGTGGCATTGGAGGTTTTGGGGGGCTCATAGTTGCTCTAGGACTGTGTGATTTGCTTATATTTTAATTAGTGTACATTGAACACTAGTTGGGCTGCTCCAGCACACCCAACACTTTTTGCATTAATTGTTTGTGTTTGATGATTTGTGTGATCAAATATACACTTTTATTTAAAGATAATCTGCCTCCATGTAATTATTAATAATACGGCTCAAAATGAACATTAATATTTCAAAAACTGTTAAATGTTTACAACATTTAACATGATAACTAAATCTACTTGATTATTGAAAAAAATCTTGACCTTCATAGAGAAAAATACATTAATTTTAAAGTATTCTGCTTTAAGAGATTAAGAAAAATAGTATATGTATTATTTACTTCTATCATTTAATTTTAGATTATTTATTATTGCTTCCAGAGGGAACATTTACTCAGTTTCTCTGAGCTGAGATGATGAGGGATTGGAAAAAAAGATGAGCAAACACAGAAATATAGAGAGCTTGACCCAGTGGTTCCGCAAAATGATGATGGAAGAGTACTGACAATGATTGGCCCCCTTCTCCCCGTTTATTTTATGGTGTCTTTACATCAAAGAGATTTATTGTGAGAAAGTTACAGTAAAACAGAATCAAAAACAAAGTTTGATCAACCTAGTTACAGTCACCAGCTTGCATCCACTATTCTCCACCCTCTGGTGGCTGGCACCTGAACCTTAGGTCATGAACTGATGAACTCCAGGGCAACCATGGAATTTCCCTTTAAATAGGGCACCACAGACAACCAGGCAGACTTTTCAGGGCCTTTGCAAGGAGATATCAACAAGAGAGATGTCAGTCTCTGTCTCCGGGCAGCTCAAAGCAATGATTCATTCACTGCTCCAGACAATTTATATTCTATATTATAATATATGAAGTGTGATGCATTGGAATACATGATCTTCATAATAAAAATTTATTTATGTGGCATTATTTAAGGATGACCAAAATGTATATGGATAATAGGAACAGGAGAAAAGTAGAATCACCATCCAATATTTCTATATGTGTTCTATTAATAATTTGTGTACTTCAAAAGAGCCCTATGTTTTCTTCCTTTGCTTTTATTCCACTGTGGAAATTTTCCAACTAATGGTTGTTAAAAATTCAGAGACATGTCTTAACACGTGAAATCCCTCCATTTTAATTCCTAATTTGCCTTCATAGCTACATCCATTCTTCGTCCTTTTGATGATAATTTATCAAAGAGATTACCAACAAAATAAAAGAGAAAATACCAACCATGCAGTAAAATAGAACATAAAACATTAATGTGCCACAACCCATAAACTATTTTTATAATACGGAGAAGAGAGGACTATGTTGAAAAAGACAGAGAGGACTGATTTGTCTTTCTCCTGCTCTGAGGCAGGTGAATTACAAGAAATGGTGGTAGAGACCCTGATGTGTTGCACTATATCTTCTCAGTGTGAGCATTGGCAATTGATTGCCTGAGGACGATGAAATAAATAAACACAGTACTACTCCACCCCTACTGGGAGAAGTCCTCTTTATGATCATGTCTCTGTAACAAAACATTTAGGTGTTCTATTTTTTAAATGATCAAATGCGGTCATCATCCAATTTCAGTGTTCATTAAATGCAGATTTAATAAGTCTACTTTATATATCATAAATTTCTGGATTTTTTTCTATTAGTTTTTATCTCCATCACCTCATGCATGGTTCAAGACAGTTTAGATCTCCCCAACATACAAACCTTCACTTTTTACTCTATTACAATGAATTTTTAGATTTATTTACTATATGAAATAAATAAATTATGATGTATTGAATGTGATTTAAAATTTTTTCTTATTTTAAACAAAATCTTTGTATTAACATTCATTCTGTTACATACTATTCTAATTTATGAAGAGTATCTATGAAAAACACAACAAGGAAGTAATGGTATTTTCTCATATTTTCTGAAAAGAAAAGTGAAGCATAGAAATTCTTTGTTGAAATCAGATAAAATATGTTTTTTTTTGTTTTCTTTTAATTTTATTATTATTTTTTTTTATTTTTTATTGGTTATTCAAAACATTACAAAGATTTCAGAATCACATCGGTTACACATCCACATTTTTACATAATACCATAATAGTAACTGTTGTATGTTTATCCATCAAACATCTATCATTTCTTGGTGGTAAAGATTTTGAGCATTCTTTCTTATTTTCTAGCTTTTAAAAATGTTTATTTTGACCTGGGGATTGAACCCAGGGACATTTACCACTGAACTACATTCTATTTAATTTTAATTTTGAGACAGAGTCTTTTTAAATTGCCTAGGGCCTAAGTTGCTAAGGCTCTCCTTGAATTTGCAATCCTCTTGCCTCAGCCTCTGAAGTCACTGGGATTACAGGCATGTACCACCATGCCCGGCTCCTTCGATAACTTCGACTGTTATGTCTTGCTGCTCACAGCCACTTTGCATCATACATTTCAGTTCCATTAATAATTTGAGAATTTGTTAACCCATTAAAGCTTCTAAATCCTGCAGGTTCTGTCAACTTGATACTTGCACTTTCTGAATTGCCCAATATCTACATGTTCGAGAGTTAGTATTCTAATTTTTAAATCTCAAATCAATACTGACCCCTCCTTTGAAGTTCACATAACCTCTCCAGAGAGATTGAGGAAGACTTCATACAACCATTGATATGTTATTAATAATAAATCATAGAAATTATTTTTAAGACTTTATTTTTCTATATGTCTTTCTTTACCAGATGCCAACATCTTTGTTTAGTACTAGCAATTGAAAATATTTATTCTCTACTTCTGCCACCTGCATTCCTATAATTCCCAAATATTAGCTGGTTTCAAACATGTTATTACTTTTTATAGCCCAATATCAACTGCTGTTTTGTGGCAATATACTTGTGACATTTATCTAGTCCTAGGTAGAATGAAGAATACTAGGAATGTAAATACCATTAAAAAGTATAGAGTACTTGACAGACTTTCTCATCTTCACTTGTATGAGTAGTAATTTCACATTCACATTGTAAAAAAATTCACCATAAGTGAGATATTTTTAACTTCACCAGTTTTATTTGCAATCTAAACCCAAACTCTTAATCCTTTGAATATTATACAGTGGTTAGAGATACTTATTTTCTCCTCAGAAACCTTTCTTTCTTTTTTTCTTCTTATTTCCCAGCATGTTACTCAGTTGCTTCTTTGTGTTATCTGTTCCACTTCTGAAAAGCATAAAAGGTATTTCTGACCCTGTGCCTAAACTGGGCTTATAATAACTTCTTTGTATTGCCATAAGTATGTAATTCCAGAATGAATGGTTCCCAGGCTATTTTGCTATTTGTGCCCTCCTTCCTTTTCCTGTGTTAATTACTTTTTATCTCTGCTCAAAATTATAAGAAGAATCAAGCCTGCTTTTATCTTATATTAAAATCTGTTGAGACTTCTGTAACAAAATATCATGTACCAGGTGGCTTATAAGCAAAAGATAATGTATTTCTGACAGTCCTGGAGGACGCCAATCAATGTGCTAGAAAGATTGGATTTTAGGACACTTTTCCCACTTTAGATTGCTGATTTATTGTATGGTATCTCATGGCAGAAAGAGAAAGCTCCTTAGGATTACACTTATAAAAACACAATGTCATCATTAGTGATCTAATTGTTTCCCAGGGATCTTACTTCCTAATGCATCACATCGTGAGGTTAAAATATCAAAATAGAATTTATGTGGACATTGGGATGCAAAATGGGGTAACCATTTTGAAAAATATTTTTAAAAATTTGTGTAAATTCAAACATGCATTTCCCATTTGCCTAAGCCATCACATTCCTAGGTATTTAAAAAGAAAGAATGAAAATAATTGGTGATGCAAAACTAGGCAGTTTTATTTATAAAAGTGATTACTATATTAACCCAATGTTCAACTGACAAATAAAAATATCATGATGAGAGATTATTCAAGGTAAAATCAAGTATACTACATATGTATGCAATAGCATTCATGACTGTTGAAATAAACATGGTAATAAATTAAAAGAACTCCAAAAAAGAAGTCTGCATACCACATGATTTAATTTGTGTGACATCTATTAAAAATTTGCAGATACCTTTCAATATACATTTGTCAAAAAAGTGGTTTTAGTTAACAGGGTTGAGGGGGAAGTTTTGAAATGATCAGAATATTATATATTTTGGCAGTGACACTTATGTTTACTTCACCAAGAATCTATCAATGGTGTAGAAACAAAGTGCACCACATGCCTCCATAAACATGACTTTTAAAAAAAGTGACCCTCAATCAATAAGTGAAATCTGTTATGCCAGATCTTTTAATGTTCTATAAAAAACTGAGGTACACAAAAATATTTTATATGTTGTGTATGGTGTATCTGTGAACAGAGGTGTAAGTGTAATTTAAAATACTGTGAGCCAGAAATTCATTTTAGAATTTAATTTATAAATATTATAGATAGCTAAATGAATATTTATCTGCAGATATTGGGAAAGCTAACATATTGTGTAAAGAGAAAAACAAATGCAAGATACCTGAGCTGGAAGGAACAGGGAAGAGGTCAATGTTATTGGTATAGATTTAGAAAGATAAGGATTTTTTTTTAGTAGTACAGAGATAAGTAGCTAGATTAAATAGGATTCCCAGGTTATTGCATGGTTTTGGATTTTTCCAAGAGAAGTGAGAAAATATTGGAAGACCAAATAATTAGGTAAATACAAAAACTTATTTTAAAAAGAATATTTGGTACTTTAGGCAATAGGCTGTAGGGGTGATAGGGCAGGAATATATTGCTATATTCAGACCAAAGTGTTTGGAAGGACAGACTAGGGTAATCATCTGTCAAAACAGTAAAGTAGTATTGTTCTTGGTCTTTGTCTTTTGTTGTTGTCGTTGTTGTTCACTTTTAACACACATATAGGATTGCTGCTAGGTAAGACACAAAGGATGCTGGACAATTTCAAAATTTTGAACCCAAGGAACATGAAGGGAAAATAAGAAAAATTGCTAAAGAAGTAAATGGAAATGTGAATAAGTGCTGTGACCATTTAAATTTGAAACAAATATCAGACTTTCATAAAGTGATTTATTTTGATTAATCTCATTTTACTGTAGTAATTTTATTCATGGTACTAGAGATCAAACCCAGGCCCCTGTACATGCTGGGAAAGCATGCTAACACAGGGCTGCACCCACAGCCTCCAAAAAGAGGTTATAAATGAATGTAAGGATATTTTAACCTGGTTAAATGAAAACTATGAGGCTAGATAAATAAATTTGGGAATCTCTAGAATAATATTTTTCCATTGAGATAAATAATAGAAAAATTCAAGGACTAAGTCCTGGGATTTACTAATATTTTAATAAGATGAATGAGGAGAAATGAGCAAAAATTAAGAAGTGGTGACCAGTGTAAAAGTAGAAAATCAGGGGATAATAAATTAAGAAGAGTGTTTCAGGAAAAACAGATTGTCCACCTTTTTTACATTTCTGATAATTCCTAAGAACTCATCAGTTTTGCCACATAGGTGCACAGCTTAGTGAATCTAACTTATTAGCACACATGCTTAACATTGTAGGTAAAGGAAGTTCAATGAGGTACTTGTCATAGAAAAGAAAATTTAAAAGCAACCTAAATTTCACTAGGAAAATGGTTAAAGGAATGTAAACTTTGGAGAGTTCAGCAAGTGTTGAAAGTTAATAAAGTAAATATGGACTTCCAAATGTGCAAATATCCTTGTGAATATTCAACAAAATAAGGGGAAAAAGTTATATTTATTTAAAAACAAGATGACAAAGAAACAAATGAAAATTATTAATTATTATCTTTAGAAGGGCAATATGAAAGTGGTTAAAATTACAGCAATATTAATTTAAACACATAAGAATAAAATACTTTTCAAAATAAAAGAATATAGATTCTCTATTTGCAAATATATTAAAGTCACAGATCAAAATATTCACAAAACAAACATCAATATGGCAAATGTTTTACTAAAAAACTATTTATTTTTATAAAAGTTATCATTTTATTAATTTTTATTTTCTCTTGTGTGAAAACCTAAGTCAATTTTCACAGATTAAATCTTGAGAAGGATAAAACATAATCAAAGTAATGGTTTTGTAAGCCAGAATTTTTTAAATTTGAGGGATGAGATGAAATGAATTCCTTTGGAAGGATATCCTTAAACAAAGGTCATGAAAAATTTTGAAGTATAAATAGACCTAGGACTCAATCTAGAGTACAAAAAGCAGACAGTGGCTTTTTTTCATAATTTTGCCTTGAAGACATTCAGGTTTGAAGTTCCAAATGGGATTTGTAATTCATTCAAGCATGGATATTGATTTTTTATTATAACAGAGAAAATATTGCAAGTTTTAAGAATCACTTTAGGGTTCATAACAAGAGTTAATTTGGGTTAGTATTAGGTTTCAGTTTTGAAATGAAGAAGGTAAGGACTGGGAGTGTACCTAGTGAGAAATCACTTACCTCACATGTGCAAGGACTGGTGTTTGATCCCCAGCACAGTAATAAGAGGATGAATAAATAAATTTTGAAAAATGAATAAAATGAAGCAGGATGGGTACAAGACAATCATTAGGGTAAATTTTATGATACAATCTAATCCCAACAACAAAGTATATTTACATAATGTTATACATATGTAAATTTATATAATTTCAAAATAAAATTACAGTTATTTTTAAATGATATTGCTGGTTGAATAAAAATTACATGAAAAGTCCTATTTTTAACATATTTGATTGTAGTCCTACTTTGGTATGATCAATTTAGACTTCACTAAGTAATTTTTGAAGTAAAATGATTATAAATAATGAATAAAATAAAATAGCAACCACTGGTAAGCTCTGGAGGGTGAATGGAGTAGAAATAAACTTGTTACCATATACATTTCAGGGAGAAAAGAGAGTTGTACTGTATAAATACTATTGTTTTCAGGTCTTGGATTAAGGATAACTGATATAGTCTACTAAGGAAGCAGTCTTGTTGGTATGGGGATCTAGCTGAGGAAAATCAAGCTTTTGAAGATAGTGGGCATCCTGGAATTCAGAAAGGAATAACCTAATATTGCTGATTGACCTATATACCTTGTGAAATGCATTCACATTCATAATATTCATGAAACATATTCACATTCATATACTCCAGAAATAATATGAAGTATCCATTATAAAGAACAAAGTAAATGGAATGCACCATCTATATTACAGACAATCAGAAAACTAGATGCTGGAAGCAGGACTCAAGAATTTGAAATTAGGTTTTTTAATGTCTTAATTAAATTAAAAAGTTTAACAATGATGAAGAACATTGGAAATGTCACTCTTCCCCCCCCCCCCGAAACAGAAGAGATTTAAAGAAACCATGTGGAAATCATAGAGCTGAAAAACTTAACACTTGAAATAAAGAAAATCAAACAAAAACACTTCCTGGTTAATAGACAAATGGAAAAGAAAAAACAAAAAAAAATAAGTGAGTGTGAAGATATATCACTAGCAATTATCCACAGTAAAGAATAGAAAGAGAAAGATTAAAAACTACTAGCACTGGCTTACAAAACCACAAGCAACAAAAGTAAAACTTGACAAGTAGGATATATCAAACTAAAAATCTTCTATAAAACTAATGAAACAATCAACAGTGTTTAGAGACAACTGCAGATTAGCAGAAAATGGCTTCAAACTGTTCATCTGACAAGGGATTAGTATGCAGAATATATAAAAAACTCAAATCAACAGCAAGAAAACAATCCAGTTAATGAATGGGTAGATTATTTCAAGAAACATTTCCAAAAGTAAGATATGCAGGTGGCCAACAGATGTACAACAGATGCTCAATATCACTAATCATCGAGGAAGTGTATATAAAAATCACAAAAATCTCACCCCAGTTAGAATGGCAGATAATAATAATAATAATAATAATAATAATAATGGGCAAAAAGTAAAACCTGCTAATGAAAAGGCAGAGAAAGGGGAACACTTACACACTATTGCAATATTTAGGATAAAGGGAAATCATGCTGAATAAAAACTGTGATCCTCAGGTAATAATAAAATATGTCAAACATTGTACTTGAATGAATGGAAAACAATGATTATATTTTTTCTTATTGCTTTCTTCTTAATATCTTTTAAGCAACTGTTTAAAATGGAGAGTACATATTTTTCTCTTGGATGTATAATATATACATAAAATATTTTAGCATAGTGGTTGGAGACTATGAATTAATTTATGAGATGATCCAAATTTAACTGTGAGTTTTAGAAAAAATACAAAACAAATGTATATCAACCTTTAAGATGATCAGAAAAGTAATAGTAAATCAAAGTGAAATTTCTGTCTATTGAAGGGAATTGACAAAACTATTTTACTCAGAAGTAATTATTTTAATCTTTTGCCATTTGGTTACAAATATAAATACTATATTCTGCATAGTATTCTTATCCCACTAGAGGCAAACTGCCTAAGAACATATCCAGGCTCAACATTAATATGTAATGAAATTCTTCTATTCTTCAGTTTCTGTGTCTCTAAATAAGAAAGATTAATATTGTTACTACAGATCATTTAAAAAATTAAATGAGTTAACATGTACATATGTTTAGCCCATAATAATTACTTATAAATTATAATTACTTATAAATTACTTATAAATTTATAATTACTTATAAAACAGCAGTTACACTAAAAATAAGAAATTTAAAGAAGGACTCTGAAAATACTCAACTAAATATTTAATTTTCACAGGATGAGAGGCTATATATTTTTTTGAAAGGCTTGTTATTGGTTCACAAGGCTGAATAATAGAACTTCATTTTAATGTTTTATAAAAGCAAATTTTATATGTAACAATTCTCAGATGTATAATTACAGAATTATTCTCTCTTCCAAAAATTCTCATCAAAACTTTAAATTTTTCTATTTTCTCATGCATGAATTTTTGGTATGATTTTTCAGATTTGTCACATTTTTACATGAATGATCATTTATTTCTTCAAGAAGAAATTAAAGTGTATTCCTTAGTAAATAGAGTTCTATTTAAACTATCTATTAATTTAAATGGAATCAACAATTCCTAGGGTATGATATTTCATACTTACACAGCATTTATTCATAACAGATTTATGTGATACTTTTTCCTAATAAATGTGAGCACATTTAAGCAAGTCATGCTTGTTTTATTTAGACCACAATCACTGATTGTCTTTCACAAGTTTAAATTATCTTTCAGGCACTTTAGTTTACTTGCATTTGATAGGCATATACTAGAAAGTAGATTCCATGATCACAATGGCAATGACATTCTGTTCACAACAGAGTATAATGTAGCAACTAATCCAGAGCAGATTCTAAATATTTGTAATAACCAGTGATGTACTTCTTGATAATAAGACTGAATTGACAATAAGTCAGAGAGAATTTGTATTCTCTTTGTATGTTGCATGTGTAAAAATATTTGCATCCAATATTTCTGGCTAGCACTTTACAAAATAGTACCTTTATTTTAAAAACTTTTTTTTGCTGGTCTAGAAGCATGGGCTAGCAGGTGATCCCTCTGTAACAAAAACATCAGTAAGCACCGTGGAGAATTATCTTCAGAGTTTACGGAGGATTTTTTTTTTCACTTTCTTATTTGAACCTTACAATGGCCCAGTACAAAATCATATAAAAATAATATTTAAGAACATAAGATTATGGAAATATTTTTATTTCAAAAGAGTCCCACCATTTATTAGCTATGTGACCTTGGTTTAATACTTCAGTCAGCTATTACATCCTTACGAAGGAAATAATGGTGCTGTCTATTTCAGGGCCTTGATAGAAGTATTAAATGCAGTCATTTTCATCTGATGATCAATGCAATATCTAGCAAACAGTAAACTGTCAATATTTTTCTTAAAAATGTATTTTTTAAAGAATTTTAAAAATTTTAAATAATTTTTTTAAAAAAAATTTGTAAAGAATATCTTTATTTTAATCTTATAAGCCAAAACCCCTCCAAAGTTTTAGAGTTAAGTGACTTGCCAAAGTAACACAAGAAATGTATAACATAGAGTAAATTTATCAATATAACATGTGCTATTTTTCTATATCAAAATATGTATGTATTTATTGATAAATCTACTTATTTGTTGTTATCTGACTACTGTTTATAAAGTAGGGACTATAGAAAACTAGGTAGATGCAAAATTCTTTTAAAAATTGTAGATAACTCTGTATTGACTGGATGAAAAATCCAGAGAGAGCAGTTCCAAACTCTGCTTTCTTTAAAATACAGGAAATTAAACCTCATAACAGTGACATACTAGGCACATTTGAGATTCCATTAAGGATATGAGACAAGTTTTGGGTCAAAACATGGTTATTTTAGTACTGTTTCATCTATTTGGGGGAGGATCTTCTAAAATGCTTATACATGAACAGAGTATTAGATAATTGTGTTTAGAACTGTACTACTCTTAAATAAAAATGTTAGCTTCAATCTTTCTCAAATATGCTGCACCTAACTTTTGTTACATTCACATTGAAAACAGATTCATGGGTACTGCAGTGTGCCATTATTTTATCCTTATATACATTTATCCAGAATAGTATACTTTTGGTTGCTATGTTAGTCAAATGTTACAATCAATTTTATTTTATTTTTTAAAGAAATAATATATAGCACAGTGGTGGTTTAATCTCCAGGCCAGAAGACCACAGGGCTAAAATGAGATAAGGTTAAGTTTTCATCATCTTTCATGTTTTATCACACACGGATTAGACTAGTGCCTAGTTCTATACTAGAGCTTTTCTTTTGTTCACTTCAGTCCTTTCAAATCCCCTCCCTGATTTAAGGGAAGATTAATTGCTACAAAACTCCTTTTGTATTTCAGGCTGGAACATACATGCTTCAGATCTAAGAACTCAGGTCCTTTCAATTTAAACTCAGAATTTACTGTCTATATCTCTAGATACAAACACAGTATTTTCCACCTCTGTCAATCCCTAATCCCCAAAATATAAAAATTGCATTTGATCAACAGATATGACAGCAATAATTTATACTTTTCTCATCACTTTTTCTCAATTATTGATGTTCTTTAATATATTCTTTTTACAGGGATACACTTAATTCAAACTTACACATGGGAAAGAGAGGTTTCTGTGTGTGTCTTCTTGTAACCTCATTCTATGGAACTACTTACATTTAGCCATATTTATGCACAATAAAGGCTTGATACAGGGATTTGTATCACTTATATAAATGAGATAATGAGGTCATATGTTATAATTAATTGTCCACAACTACTCACAGAATTCAAAATTCACAGATGTGAAAAAAAAAATTTGAAAGGATTAACTCACCTCGGGAACAGTTTATAGAGACAATTTATGTCTTAAACATGCCAAAGATATTTTTCATGGGTTGAGATATATATATATCTTTCACAAATATGCAGCACCTGATTTTGTTACATTTACAATGGAAATAGATTCACGGTAACTGCAGTAGCCATTATTTTATCCTTATATAAATTTATCCAGAATAGTGTACTATTAGTAATAATAGTGTAATATATAGTGAGAGGGGTGGGGCAGTAAGATAGATCTCACAAAGGCAGCTAGGATAAAGGTCTTGGAGAAGACGTCTTCAGGTCTACAGGACAACCTGTGACTGGCTGCTCCCTGCCAGCTTTAATCACAATGACTTCTTCTGAGTTAGCATACCTGTTTCTGTTCCTCACAGCTTCCACTATAGCAGCCCTTCTTTAGTTACCCTTTCCCCTACCCCCAACAATGGACAAACACAAAGTAGAACCCTACCTGAAACACTTCCTCTCCCCAACAGATGTGTCAAACCACAAGGTTGGACCCATCCTTTCAATTATGTAAATAAGTGATTGAAATTATGTGCTTCTGATTGGCTTAATATGTTTGAAGCTTGAACAGCTTGATTGGTCCTTGCTGTATCCCTCACTACAGAAATCATGTGTGCTGAGCCATCAGATAAGTTTTTTTTTTCTTTTTTCCAAAATCCCTAGACAACAGACATCTTTTAACATCATTCTCTTGTGGCCCTCCCTTCCGGGAGATTTAATTTCTTTCTATTACTGTAATAAATGCTGTTACTTTGTTCTCACCTTTGTGTCCATGGACTTCATCATCAAGTTCACAAGAAAAAGAATCCAACCACTCATGCTCATGTTATGATAGAAGTGAAAATTTGGAAACTACCAGGTCATTTTTATGTTAGTTTTGGACATAATATTAATAAACTCTTTTGTATGCAATGTCCTATCTGTGGATAGCAGATTCAATTCCTAATGATGTTCATGTCAGAGAGATTCATCTCATGCAGATAGCATGACTTTGTACCACTATTGATGCTATTGTTGCTAATGTTTCTCTTGCCATTATTTCTGGGGGAAGCAGTTTAGTGTGCTGAGGAAGAGTGTACCATCAGACTGAGAAGACATGAAATGTGATTTCTATGTCCAAGCAGTCAATGAAGGCAGCATACAGGTTAACAATGGGAGTGAACTGCTCAGTACAAGTTATATTATGCTCCTGGATCACTTAAAAGGCTGTGGAGGTTAGAAAACACATTACATAAGAGAAAATTAAATGTTCCTCAGATACTGGTGATTCATATATTATGGGACAGCAAGGTCATTTCTATCTTCCCTGGAAGCAGGATGTTCTTCAGGACTTTGCCAGTGAGCCATATGTTTCCTGAAATATAACCAGAGAAAAACTGCCTTTTGGGGCCCTCCCCTGTTGCACAAGTTGGGCACATGCAGTCGGGACTATATCCAATTGGGCAATTTTATTGAGGCTTGTAAACAAGGGAGTTAAACTTTTTATAGGCCATTTTCTATAGTGCTGACACTCTATTGGTCAGGGTAATAACAGAAGCCAGATTCAGAGAGAAGGTTGTATTATTTATGATCAGGAAAAGTAAGCTTCTGACCATCTTACATCTGTGACATATAACTAACAGAAAAAATGACCTTTAGAATTTGTTAAGTATCTTAACAAATCAATGAGAAAGACAATATCACAAAAAACTTCTTGGGAAAAATATAACCCCAAAGGTACAATTAGAAGTGGAAGGAAGATAAATGTCCAATAAACATGCAGCATGAAAAAATGCTCAACCATATTCATGAAAAAGATATGCAAATTCTATAACTATTAATTACTTACACAAAAATGTTTTTTTTTTGCAAAGCTATTGGAAATGAACCACCCCTTTAAAATCTGTACATTTTAATTTGCTGAACAATTTTTCAAAAATAAAGTTGTTTATGTATGTACATATACACAAGTATGAACACATAAGTTCACAACAAAATTGATAAATAAGTGTCAAACTTTGAAAATCATGTAACACTTATAATTAAAGAGTGCTTTAATGCAATACAGTATATTCACTGAAATAATTTGTGAGAAATGAAATTACTATTTTATCTCTCAAGTCTATTCTAAATTTTAGAGACTAGAATCTATTCTGAATATTAAAAAGATTTCAGATGGTACTGATTAATAAACCACTTATAAGAAAAATTTTGTCTATAGAATAGACCTTCAGCCAACACATTAATAGTAAAAACAATAACAACAAAAATCCCTTGCTGTTATCATTGAAGTTTAGAAGATTCACATCTATAATCATCATACTTTTAATAGGTTGGTTGACTTAGTTTGACCATTCTAAGTTGAATTAAGAAATCTTAACATCAATTTACACCCCATAAATAAATTCAACAATAACTGTCAACCTATAATAAGCAAATACTTAATAAACTAGAAGTGAAAAAAATACAAATTTCTGAACTCTCTTAGGGATAGTATGACCATAATGAAACTATAGTGTATACCTCATGGGTATATTTTGCTTCATATTTATGATAACACTCTTTTCGCAGCTCTGGAAGAGCAATATCATATCCTAATACCAAGGGCCATCTGCTGCTGCAGATGCCAGGTTAATGGTCTATTGGCAATTTTTATGGCAGCAGAATTGAGTTAATTCTTTGCTAGTGGCAACGAAAAAATGAGTATATTTGTTCCTCCCAATATACTTCAAGTAATATAGCTGGTGTCATAAAGGTTTATAATGGTTTATAATGCAGATGGGGCAGTGCAGAAAAGCCACATTCATCAGATGTTAGGGTGTATATAATTAGAAAACTCCTACCTGCAGGGCTTGAGCTATGATTTTTCTGAAGACAACATGGTACAGCATAACATATGTATTTCACACTTCCTGGCCTGACCTCTTTGTCAGTCCTACCAGCTATGAACTCAGGCTGTATTTCTGACTCCACCTCCCACACATTCTAGTTTTATGTAATATCTTCTATTAATTAGATAGCTGAGTGTATAATCTGATTGGCTCCCACTTCTGAGGTCTAATTCTCTCTCCATTATATAATTGAAAAAAAATACTCTGTTTTCCTTTTTGATCATTTTTTTTCCCTTAAATACTCCTAGCAGGACTTAATGGCTTGAAGAAATCCCAATACAATGTTTGAACCTATGCAGTGGATACTGCAGGATAATGAGTCACACCATATGTGTTAAAGTACCAACTCCATGACCCACAAGCCATGCAATCTTATAAAAATTAATTAAATTTCACAATTCAGCTTCTTCATCCAAAAATCATGGCTATAATAGTATCTGTATATAGGAATGCCATAAAGATTTAGATTAAAAAATCAATTTAAATGCTTAACACGGAGGCAATTATAATATAAACATTAGTGTTCATTAACATTCATAAATGCTTTTTTTAAATGTAATTAAGATATGGAGTTTCATATACTCTGAATGTAATATAGACACTTTGCTTCACCTATGCAGAGTCAATTTTCATTACTCACCAAGTCTGTACTTATGAATTTGCCTACTCACTGAATTTTATCAGTTACTCCAAAATTAACACTTGTAGGTAGTGTCTTCACAGTTCTTTGCAGATGTGCAGAACCTCAATGTGCATACTCCCAGCTGGAGCTGAACAGTGCTATACTCTCCCTTCCTGTTTCATTTCACAAAAACCAGTACCCTTTTTACAATCTAATTAGTGTTAATTTTGTGCTTTTTGTTACTGATTTTGTTATTTAAACTGCTCCCTTCCACACACAAACTGCAGAAATCTATTTAATGTGCATATATGCGATGGCATATTTTAAAAAGTGTAGTAGACAGTATTGTAGGTTTTAATCCAAAATATCATATACAGTAATGTTACTCAAGTTCAGAAAAATGCTAAACCCTCTTGGTCAATGCTGACTGACTTCCATCACAGGCCAGGACCATGGCAAACACCTATAGTCCATGTGGCTAAGAAGACTGAAGTAGGAAGATTACAAATTCAAAGCTAGCTTCATCAATTTAGAAAGGGCCTAAGCAAGTTAGCAAGACCTTGTCCTAAAATTTAAAATAAAAATTAAAATTAAAAGGTCTGGAGATGTGTCTCAGTAGTAAAGTGCCCCCTGGGTTCAATTCCTTGTACAAATAAAAAAACAGTCCTCACAAAGCCAGGTGTTGTGATACATGCCTTAATCCCAGCAACTCCAGAGGCTGCTGCAGGGGAATTATAATTTCAAAGTTAGTCTGAGCAATTTAGCAAGGCCCTAAGCAACTTAGTGAGACTCTGTTTCAAAATAGAAAAAATAATTGCTGGGAATGTGACTCAGTGGTTAAGTGCCCTTGGGTTCAATTCCCAGTACCAAAAAAAAAAAAAAAAAAAAGTCAGCACAATGGGGAAGATGTTAATGCTACAGGTTTACAAACAGGATATGTCTGCAAATTTGGAGATTTTGCAAAGAAGTCTACAATGCCTGATAAACATTATTCAGAAGGAGTGCTTTATTATTATTTAAAAAGTTTGCAATGCCTGACAAATGTTATCAGAAAGAGTGGTTATTTAGAAGATCAGGTTTCCAGGACCAATGAGACAGGATTATTTTAGGATATTGTCAAATGACATATGGAGCTATGATATAAAAAGTACACATAAAAGAATTCAACCATCTCAGCAGTTTTAAATTTGTACACCTCTCAGTGTTCCATTGGGAAGAAATCAGGAACATCTTTCTCTGGGAATGTTTCTATAACAGTCATGATATGTTTTATCATTACATTGAGAAATGTGTCAATCACCCCTTTAATAGATAGTGAAATTACATAAAGCAAATTTAAGAAAAAAACTATAGTTGGATATTTTATTTTAAAAATAAGTTTATATTTGTTGGTGTGATTTGTTGTGCCAAGTCAAACACCTGAAGCTATTGCCTACTAACTCTACTTTATTTGACTGTAGAACTTTCAGTTCAATGTTGTTTATATCCGTGTGAGATGAGTAGTCCAACCAAAAGTGCAGAAAAATTGTTTGGACTTCCTCTAAAGGGCATTGCTTCTCAATATGTTTTTTATGGTTTATTATATCTGGATTTTTTTTCTTGGCAGTCTGTCATTTGCAGAATCACTTCTTTTCTAGAGAATATAATTCATTTAACATAGATGTTAGTCAGTTACCAGTTATAATGTTGAACTCTTTCCTATTTGTATTTCTAAGTGGATCAGCATTTTTCCTCACTTGAACACTTTAGATAACACTATAATCCATAAACAAATTTCCAATATGAGAATCATGAAAAAAAAAACAACAAAATTAGTACTGTGTGTTGATCTATTATGTTATAAAGAGATAATCTGATCTGGGTTTCAGTTTTGAGTGTTTAGTGTTAGATGCAATTGTCCAAATTTGCCAGAAGCATAATATTAAAACCTTTTTTGGTGTGTGTGATTTGAGAAGGAACTGCAAAATGTGGACCGCCAGAATAAATTTTGATAATTATAGAGTCAAGACACTAGGGTCTTAACTATAAAAATAATACTTCATAGAGTTGGAGAGAATATTCAAATAATGGAAAGAAATATTAGATATAAACAATGATAAACATTAATAATGTGCAAAAAAAATAGGAAGATCCTAAACAGTATTCAGATTCATGAAAACTATGGAGAAAAAAAAATGGAGAGGCAGTATATATTTGTATGTGAAAGTACCGGAAGGGAAGTCAAAATTAAAGTGTTATTAACTTAGTCTTTTACTAAGGTAATAAGGTCGTCATATCTCTTCCTTCTGTCTTGTCTCACTTAACTTTTATTTATTCAGCCCAGCAAAGTGTTACCACGTGAAACTTCCTTAAAATATCTCTTTGTTACTTTTGTATGACATTCTTATTAGCCCTATAAGCTAGTCTAGAATGTCCTTATTATGATTAAATTGGGTATGAAGGAGATCAAGGTTTAATGCAGTAATTTAGGATTTATAGATACTTTGAGTTAGACTTATAGTATAGCAAACTATGGGTCAAGCATTGCAGTTGTCTCAATAGACATATCCTTCAGCATGTTTATAAACCATTGCCATATACTGATTATAAATGTTTTTTTCTAATATATTGTCAGAAAATCAACTGATTTTTAAATTCATTAATGTTAGCAAACTACTGAGAAAATAGACTATCAAAATAATTTGGGGGGATTTAATTTATTTTTAATAATTTAATTGGTGAATTTATATACACCTCATAAAATATTTACAATTACCACACTGGATATCATATTAACAGTTTAAATATGATTAAGTCCATTGATATATAGATTTATAACAGGTACAGTTTTTAAATTGGTCTTCTTAATGAACAAGATATACTCCTCATCAGAACACAAAATCTTTATGTTATTGTTGTTGTGCTTGTAAATATACTCCACAAATCAACTGTAATTGAGTCTGTGTTTTACCTAAATCTGGGAAAATTGAGCTGAATTAAGCAGAATCCCAAACAATAAAAACCAATTCAGTTTCATATATTCTTTTTACATCCTGCCATCTGACATGCCATATATTGTCACTGGTCAGCCTATTGGGAAGGTTTAACCGGTAGGAACTCTATCAGTCCAGGAGGAGAACACAAAGGAACAACACAAGTAATTGTGCTATTATATCCTGGAAAATCAAAAGCAAATACGCTATCAAGTACAAGTCCAGAATCCAGGATAACCTAATTAAAATAAAGTAATGTTCAAGAAGAACCTAGATTTTAATGGACAGAGAAATGGAGATTAACAATAGATATAAAACTTTAGAAAATCACCCCATGTGGTAAGATTATAGAGACGTTGTTTTGTCCCAGTGTGTCAGGAGCCATTCTTGGGTTGCATGTGGGTCACTGCACATGGAAGCCTAGTGGATAGAGACATCTGATGTCTGGGAATGACCAATGGACATTGTCTCTGGTCAGTTCCCAGGGACAATTTTCTATGCCAATCACTAAGGCCCACAAAGCACTAAGATGGGTGTGACCTGCCAAAATGTCAATGAACCTGCTGACTGCAAGACAGCAGGAAGCAAGACTCCACCCTTGAAACCTTATTCCTGCCTTTGATAAATAAATAAACCACTGGAGTCATCTCTTCTTTGCAGAACTCTTGTGGACTAATCTGCCAAGGGCTTCACCTTTTGTAAATATATTTCTGAATATTTGTGTTTTGTTATTCTCTAATTGTTTGAGATTTTAAGTTTTAGGGTGATTTAGATTCTCGTGGGAAAGACGAAGAACCTCCCAATAAGATGCTGGCCTTTGACCCCATTACCAGTGTTTACTGGATGATTTCTATGGGGAAACTCTACCTTGTATTTAACAATGATATAGGTTTCTTATATAATATGCAAATAAGAAAGTAAATGTCAGTCAGATTCAAAACAATACAGTATAAAGGACACTTGCAAATTAAGAAGAAAAATATGCTGTTTGTAAGGGTAATATAGTCCTGAAAGAATTAAAACACACCTGAAGATTTATCTGCAAAAGATTGTAGATTCATGGACTGGAGATAAAGAAAAATTACAGTGACATAATAGAACTCTGGCTTATAATATGTGTACCTAAAAAAATCATTAACTATGACTCAGACATGGATATACATGCTTTTTTCTTCAAAATCCTAAGATCTAAATGTGCCAAATATGATACATCCAAATTGAACATACATATTTACAGCAGATTAAAAAAAATTTGTTTAAAATTTTGTGTTATATATTCTTAATGTTAAAATTAAGAGGAAAGGTATGACATTCAGTTCTTGCCATGTTAAACTTCTTGAATAGTAAAATTGGATTAATAGCCCCCACCCTTGCACTTTCAGATTTGAATTAGGAATAATTTCAGGTGTGATCTTAACATATCTTACTATATCCTAATCAAGCCCACATTCCATTAGGTGAGATTAAGAGGCCAGTGAAGCTTCAAGGCAGATTATAATATAATGTACTGCTTAGCATTTCATCTTGAAATATTTCTTTCTTATTTATCAGAAGAAACTAAGAAAAATTTTTCTTGACAAATAATTTTCTTTTGACAAAATATTATAGAAATATAAAATTCAGACCTTTATAGTGTTTTTTGGAATTAGAAAAGAATGGCTTGTAACTTAGTAGTGACTTTTAAGGGATTTTAAAATTCAGTCTGCATTACCAACTGTGGTTATTATAGGACAAGTCAAGGGAACCTCAACCACTCTAGACATCTAAAAGATCCAGCACAGGCAATTTTAACATAGAAATCTATCTCCACATCTCAAGGAGGAGCAATTCCTTAAGCTTCCAATAACTCTCCTTCCTATGAGAATGGCAATGTTTCAACTTTGTTAAGATATACTGCATAACTTCATTGGTGAAAACAGAAAAAAAATTACTCCTTAATTCACATATTCTACTTATTAAAAAGTGATAATTTGTACCACAGGAAAGAAATGAAAAAAAAAATCCAAATAAAATTAATAGTTTGCTTTGGGAAACTCTAGACCTCAGAAAGAAGTTTCCTTGTTTTTAATAAAAGACAAGTTATTTATCATCTGGTCTTTTATATCACAGGTTTTCATAGTGTGTGCTTGTTCTGAAGAAATATGAAAGCCATTTTTACTCTTTGTGTGATATTCTTATTTTTTTTCCCAACAACAAAAATATATTAAGGTTCATATTATTTTTTCCTATCATAAAACCTGAGCCAGAAGAAATTTAATAGAATTTGAAGCTTTAGACCAGAGGTAATATTTTTGAATTGTCTTTCATCAGACAGGAAATCATAACTATTTAATATAGTAATCCCAATGGTGTTTTAACCCAGTGGCTAAATATGATACAATTTATGCAGTTATTTCTTCTCTGATAACATATTTCATAATTATGACTTTACTTTCCAAATTTTATAAATAAAAGACATGTTTTTATTGCATTTGTCTCTTTTCTTGCTTTTAATTCTTCATTGTTTTATAACTATAATTATTTAAAACATTTTATAATACAAAAAATGCAAACAAGATAGTATGCACATAGATACTTAATTCATTATTCCCCAGTGATTTCACATATACATATTGTCAATATAGATATCAATTACTTTGCTTTAATATTGGTTATATTTGCTATATGTGCCCATATTGTGTATGTAGAAGTCTGATTCTTCCTGTGAAATGTGTCAAACTATGATCTTCAAAGTGATGGATTGGAACATAGTTAGGTCAGAATACATCTACTATTGAAGTTGTGGTTATAAATTACCTTATTAGACATGCATAAATATAATTTATGCCTTTATACTTTATATTTGAATAAAAAGAAAGGTATATAGATTGTGACCTCTGAAATTTGAGCCTAATCTCTTCCTTAGCATGTAGATAGTCCTGGGGGAAAAAGTTTTGAATTTGACATACTGAATGCAATGAAAAGACAGAATAAAGTAACATTGCCTTGTTTTCTCCCAAACTACAATCATGATTATTAGTGTTATTTTCACATGATTAGAGTCAGATAGATATATAAATAGATAGCTAAAGATACATAGATTGATATATGCCCAAGGAAAATTAATACATAATCAATAATGACAAAAAAAAGAAACTAAAGATTTTAATTGGTTCATGGATGAAAAGTGTCCACACAGATTGGGATAGTATTTAGTAATAAATAACTACTGCTATGCACAAGAACATGGATTAAGCTGAAATTAATTTTGATAAGTGGAAACATCAGATTAAAAAATCTACATACTTAAGAAGACACACAAATAACCAACAGGTATATGAAAAGTTGCTCATTGCCACTAATCATCATGGAAATTCAAATCAAAACCACAATGAAATGTCACCTCATCCTGTTAGGAAGGCTATTATCAAGCAGAAAAGATAATGCATTCTAATGAGAATGTGGAGAAAAGGAAAACTTCTTCACATTATCGGCAAGAGCAAATTTGTGACACTCATTATTGAAACCAGTATGTAAAATAAAAAAAATTGAACCACCACATTACCCACTAGTAATCCTAATTCTTATTATTTACCAAAAGGAAATGAAATTAGTACTTTCATGGAACAGCTTGTGTTTCCATATTCCCTATTATTCACAATAGCCAAGAGATGGAAGCAACCTAAGTGTCCATTGATGGATGAATGGATAGATGGAGAAAATGATGTATATTCCTACAATAAAATACTACACAGCCTTTAAAGATGAAGGAAATCTTGTCATTTGGGATCATATTGTTGAATCTGGATGTCATTATGCTAAATTAAGTAATCTAGACACAGAAAGAAAATAACATATGATACCACTTACAGATGGAATCAAAAATACTAAAACTAATGTAAGTAGAGTGAAATGATGACTGCCACATGCTGGTAGGAGGGGAAATGATGATGTGTTAGGTAGGCAAAGCATTCAAAGTTAAACAAATAGATCAATTTCTGGAGATTTACTGCATAGTATAATACCTAGAGTTAACAATACTGTTTTGTACATTTGAAATGTTAAGAGTAAATTTTGTGTTAAATTCTCTTATTACAATTAATAAAAGAATCTACAAAGGAAGTGGAAGAAATTATTGTTGGTGAAGAATAGGTTTATGGCATATATTATGGTGGTCATTTAATAAGTGTATATCTAACTCCTAATGTCAAATTGTTTACAATAAATATGTATGGATTTTTGTATTTAAATCATACGTCAAAACACCTTTTTTTAAAAGAATACATTCTATAAATTTATATTTGTGTCCTCTAGACTAAATTAAACCTATGTGGTAAGAAAACAGAACAGTGTTTTTAGGAGCACAATCAAATGGAGAAGCAATGAGCACATTGGCACAGAGATAATTCTAGAGATGGTGCAACAGTTATATGTAGTGATTGCTGTGACTGTTCCAAAAATGTGTGACTTTGTCAAACCTCAGATTTTTTGCTAAAAGGCATTGGTTTGAAGTATGCGAATTATGCTTCAATAGAGTCAATATTTTTTTTGCAAATTATCAAATTCATTCAGCTCATGGTATTGCCTCTTGGGAACCTTGAATCAAGGATGAGTATAAAATAAGGAAAATTTTTGCTGTAACAGTAAAATAACTATCAAAGGAAGATATTGAATACAGAGGGCTCAACTCTATGCCCAACACTATCATTCTGCCTCATTAACATTATATTAGTTAAAACACAATTCTAACCACATACCAGATAAGGAAGTGACATGTTAAATATGTTTAATTTACTTCACATATTCACTACGTAGAATTTGGCAAATCAGAGACTAATTCCAGCCTTCTTTTTTTTTATAATAAATTTACTTATTTATTTTAATTAGATGTATAGGAGAGCAGAATGCATTTTGATTCATTGTACACAATTGCAGCACAACTTTTCATTTCTTTGTAAACGGTTTTGCATCACACCGTGTGTGCAATCATACATGTACCTAGGGTAATAATGTCCATCACATCACACCATCTTTTCTTCCTCCATGTCCCCCCTCTCTCCTCTTTGCCAAGTAATAGTTCCTCCATTTTTCCCATCCCCCCCATTATGAATCAGCATATACTTATCAGAGAACATTCTGCCCTTGTTTTGGGCGGATTGCTTAGCATGATATTTTCCAACTCCATACATTTAACTGCAAATGTCATAATTCTATTCTCTTTTAATGCTGAGTAATATTCCATTGTGTACCATAGTTTCTTCATTCATTCATCTATTGAAGGGTATCTAGGTTGCTTCCAAAATTTAGTATTGTTAATTGGGCTGCTATAAACACTGATGCGGCTGCGTTACTATAGTATGTTGATTTTAAGTCCTTTGGGTATAGACAGAGGAGTGGAATAGCTAGGTCAAATTATTGTTTTATTTCAAGTTTTCTAAGGAATCTCCATACTGCTTTCCAGAGTGGTTATACCAATTTGCAGTTCCACCAGCAATGTATGAATGTGTCTTTGCCTCTTCATCCTTGTCAACATGTATAGTTGTTTGCATTTGCCACAGTCTGACTGGGCAAAATAACTGGGGGGTGACAAACAACTTGTGAAGATTGATACAATGGGAGCCTCTTTATTGTAGGACAGCAGGGGTATATATACATAACTGAATACACAGCTTGTTTCAACTAACATCATCTAGATACATCAATCAGTCATCAAGGAATCCTCATTATCTTAATAATTACACACAGCTTAATTCAATCAACACCATCAAGACACAGCAGTCAGTCATTAAGGATTCCTCATCATCCTAATGACTTGCTGGCGTTACTTCACAAACCACTCCCTCTGGCAAAGTTCCAGGTGCCATCTTGACTTGTCTGTGGCCCTCAACGGTATTCTTGATAACTGCCATTCTTACTGGCATGAGATGAAATCTTAGAGTAGTTTTGATTTGCATTTCTCTAATTACTAGAGATGTTAAACATATTTTTATATATTTGTTGATTGATTGTATATCTTTTTCTGAGAAGTGTCTATTCATCTGTTCAGCTCCTTAGCCCATTTATTGATTAGGTTGTTTGTGTTTTTTGGTGTTAAGTTTTTGAGTTCATTATATATCCTGAAAATTAGTGCTCTATCTGATGTGAGAAGGATAAAAATTTGCTCCAAAGATATAGACTCACTATTCACTTCACTGATTGTTTCTTTTGCTTCAAAGAAGCTTTTTAGTTTCAATTCATCCCATTTATTAATTCTCGATTTTATTTCTTGCATTTTAGGAGTCTTGTTAAGAAAGTCAGGGCCTAACCCAACATGATGAATATTTGGGCCAACATTTCCTCTATTAGGCGCAGGGTCTCTAGACTAAATCCTAGGTTCTTGATCCACTTAGAGTTTTGTGCCTGGTGAGAGATAGGGGATTATTTTCACTTTGCTGCATATGGATTTCCAGTTCTCCCAACACCATTTGTGGAAGAGATTTTCTTTTCTCCGATGTATATTTTTGGCTTCTTTTTCTAGTGTAAATTAACTGTATTCATGTGGGTTTGTCTCTGTGTCTTTTATTCTGTACTATTGGTCTACATGTCAAAACATGCTGTTTTTGTTACTATAGCTTTGTACTATACTTTAAGGTCTGGAATTGTAATGGCTTCTGCTTCTCTCTTCTTCATAAGGATCGCTTTGTCTATTCTGGCTCTCTTATTTTTCCAAATGAATTTTGTGATTGTTTTGTCTATTTCTATAAGGAATGACATTGGGATTTTAATTGGAATTACATTGAATCTGTATAGTGCTTTGGGTCTTATGGCCATTTTAACAATATTAATTTTGCCTATCCAAGAGTACAGAGTATCTTTCCATTCTAAGGTCTTCTTCAGTTTCTTTCTTTAGTGTTCTGTATTTTTCATTGTAGAGGTCTTTCATCTCTTTTGTTATGTTGATTCCCAATTATTTATTTATTTATTTATTTATTTATTTATTTATTTATTTATTTATTTATTTATTTATTTTGAGTCTATGTGCATCAGGGAGTTTCCCTAATTTCTTTTTCAGAGGATTTATCACTGATATATAGAAATGGATTTGATTTATAGGTATTAATTTTATATCCTGCAACTTTGCTAAATCCATTTATTAATTTTAGAAGTTTCTTGGTGTAGTTTTTTGGATCCTCTAAGTATAGAATCATGTAATCATCAAATAATGATAGTTTGAGTTCTTCTTTTGCTATTTGTATCCCTTTAATTTATTTTGTCTGTCTAATTTCTGTGGCTAGAGTTTCAAGAACCATGTTAAAAAGAAGTGGTGAAAGAGAACATCCCTGTCTTGTTGCAGTTTTTAGAGAGAATGCTTCCAATTTTTCTCCATTTAGAATGATGTTGGCCTTGAGTGTAACATAGATAGCTTTTCCAATTTTGAGGTATGTTCTTACTATCCCTCATTTTTCTAGTGTTTTGAACATGAAAGGGTACTGTATTTGTCAAATGCTTTCTCTGCATCAGTTGATATAATCATATGATTCCTATATTTAAGTCTATTAATATGATGAATTGCACTTATTGATTTCCACATGTTGAACCCACCTTGCATCCCTGGAATGAACCTCACCTGATCATGGTGCATTATTTTTTAAAATATGTTTTTTGTATGTGATTTCACAGAATTTTATTGAGAATTTTTGCATCAATATTCATCAGGGATATTGATCTAACATTTTCTTTTCTTGATGTGTCTCTGCCTGGTTTTGGTATTCAGATGATACCTTAGAATGAGTTTGGAAGTGTTCCCTCCTTTTCTAGTTCATGTAAATAATTTATGGAGCATTGGTATTAATTCTTCTTTGTGGTTCTTGTGGAACTCAGCTGTGAATCTGACTGATCCTGGGTTTTTCTTAGTTGGTAGGCTTTTTATAGCATCTTCTATTTCCTTGTTTGAAATTGATCTGTTTAAATTGTGTATGTCCTCTTGACTCAGCTTGGGTTAATCATATCTATAAATTTGTTAAATGCTTTCTCTGTCAGTGTCTTCAAGGTTTTCTATTTTACTGGAGCATAGATTTCTAAAATAGTTTTTAATTGTCTCCTATATTTAATTGTGTGTGTTATGATACCTCATTTTTCATCAAGAATTTTAGTAATTTGAGTTTTTTCTCTATCTGTTTTTGTAGGTCAGCTAAGGATTTGTCAAACTTATTTATTTTTTCAAATAACCAATTTTTATTTTGTCAATTTTTTAAATTGTTTATTTTGTTTCAATTTCATTAATTTTTGCCCTTATTTTAATTACTTCCCATCTTCTACTATTTTGGGTGTTGGTTTGTTTCTCTTTTTCAATGGCTTTGAACTGTAATATCAGGTCATTTATTTATTGATTTTTTTTTCTTTTAATGAATGAACTGCATGCAATGGACTTTCCTCTTGGCACTGCTTTCATAGTGTTCCCTAGATTTTGATATGTTCTATCAGAGTTCTCATTTACCTATAAGATTTATTTTTTTAAATTTCCTTTCTGATATTCTTCTGTTATCCATGCATCATTTAATTGCATATTGTTTAGTCTCCACGGGTTGAAGTAGTTTCTATTTTTAAGAAATTTTTTATTTGTTTTAATTAGTTATACATGACAATAGAATGCATTTATGCACTTTGATATATCATACACAAATGGGATATAATTTCTCATTTTTCTGAGTATACATGTTGTAGATTCATATTGCTCATGTAGTCACATATATACATATGGTAATAATGTCCCTTTCATTCCACTATCTTTCTTACCCCAGCATCCCCTCTTGTACCCTCCCATCATTTCCCTCTACCTAATCTAAGGTAATGCTATTCTTCCCTTCTGTCCCCCACCTTATTGTAAATTAGCATCCACATATTATAGAAAACATTCAGCCTTTGATTTTGTGGGATTGGCTTATTTTGCTTAGCATGACATTCTCCAACTTCAACCATTTGCTGGCAAAAGCCATAATTTCACTCTTCTTTAAATCTGAGTAATATTCCATTGAGTATATATACCACATTTTCTTTATTCATTCATCTATTGAGGAACACCTAGGTTGGTTCCATAATGTAGCTATTGTGAATTAAGCTGCTATAAACATTGATGTGGCTGTGTTTATAAGTCCTTTGGGTAGAAACCAAGTAGTGTGATAGCTGGGTCAAATCGTGGTTCTATTCCCAATCTTCTGAAGAATTTCCATACTGCTTTCCATAGTGGTTGCACCAATTTGCAGTCCCACCAGCAATGTATGAGGATACCTTTTTCACCACATACTTGCCAACATTTATGGTTGCCTATATTCTTGATTATTACCATTCTGATAGGAGTGAGATGAAATCCTAGAATAATTTTGATTTGCAATTCTGTAATTGCTAGAGATGTTGAACATGTTTTCATATATTTGTCGATCAACTGTATTTCTTCTTCTTTGAAGTGTCTGTTCAGTTCTTTAGCCCACTTATTTGAGTTATTTGGGTTTCTTAGTGTTAAGTTTCTTGAGTTATTTATATATCCTAGAGATTAGTGCTTTATCAGAGGTTCATGTGGTAAAGATTTTTTTCCCATTCGATAGGCTCTCTTCTCACATTATTAATTGTTCCGTTTGCTGAGAAGAAGCTTTGTAATTTGGATCCATCCAATTAATTGATTCTTGATTTTACTTCTTGCATTTTAGGAGTCTTTTTAAGAAAGTCAGATCCTACGCCAACATTATAAAGATTTGGGCCTATTTTTTCTTCTATTAGACACAGGGTGTTTGTTCTAGTGCCTAAGTCTTTGATTTTTTTGTTCTAGTGCCAAAGTCTTTGATTTTTATGCAGGGTGAGAGATACAATTTTAATTTTATTTTTCTACATAAGGATTTACAGTTTTCTAGTACCATTTGTTGACTAGGCCATCTTTCCCCCTGTGATTGTTTTTGGCACTCTTGCATAGTATGAGATGACTGTATTTCTATGAGTTTCTCTATTCTGTACCTTTGGTATACAAGTCTATTTCGGTGTCAATATCATGCTCTTTTTGTTACTATAGCTCTGTATTATGGTTTAAGGTCTGGTATTGTGATGCCTCCTGCTTCACTTTTCTTGCTAAAGATTGCTTTAGCTATTCTGGTTCTCTTATTTTTCCAAATAAATTTTATAATTTTTTTTATTTCTATGAAGAATGCCATTGGGATTTTAATAGCAATTGCATTAAATCTATATAATGCTTTTGGTAGTATGGTTATTTTGACAATATTAAGTCTGCAGATCCAGGAGCATGGGAGATCTACCTATCTTCTGAGGTTTTCTTCAATTTATTTCTTTAGTGTTTGTAGTTTTCATTGTACAGGTCTTTCATCTCTTTTGCTTAATTAATTTTTTTCAATTGATTCCCACATATTTGTTTTTTCATGCTATTGTAAATGGAATAGTTTTCCTAATTGCTCTTTCAGTGGATTCAGAACTGATGTATAGGAATGTGTTTGATTTATGGGTATTGATTTTACATCCTGCTACTTTGCTGAATATATTTATTAGTTCTAGAAGTTTTCTGGTGGATTTTTGTATCTAATAGATATAGAATTATATCTTCAGCATATAGTAATAGTTTAAGTTCTTCTTTGCCTATTTGTATCTTTTAAAATTATTTTTTTTGTCTAATAGTGCTGGCTAGAGTTTCAAGGATGATGTTGAATAGAAGTGGTGAAAGAAGACGTCTTTGTCTTGTTCCAGTTTTTAGTGGGAATGCCCTCAATTTTTCTCCATTTAGTATGATGCTGGTCTTGGGTTTCACATATATAGCTTTTACAATGTTGAGGTATGTTCCTACTATTCTTAGATTTATAGTGTTTGAACATGAAGGTGTGCTGTATTTTGTCAAATGCTTTTTCTGCATCTATTGAGATGATCATACAATTCTTTTTTAAGTCTATTAATATGATGAATTACATTTTTTTATTTCCATATATTGAACCAACCATGGGATAAATCCCACTTGATTGTGGGATATGTTTTTATATGTTTTTGTAAGCAATTTGCCAGGATTTTATTGAGAATTTTTGTATCTATGTTCATCAGAAATATTGGCCTGAAGTTTTCTTTCCTTGATGTGTCTTTGTTTGGTTTTGGTAGCAGGGTAATATTAGCTTCATAGAATGAGTTTGGAAGGATTCCCTCTTTTTCTATTTTCTGGAATACTTTGTTAAGTATTGGTGTTAAATCTTCTTTGAAACTCTTGTAGAACTTGGGTGAGAAACCATTTGCTCCTGGGATTTTCTTGGTTGGTGGGTTTTTGATGGCATTTCTATTTCACTACTTGAAACTGATCTCTTGAAAGCATGTATGACTTCCTAATTTGGTTTGTGTAGGCCATGTGTCTCTAAAAATTTGTCAATGTCTTTGATATTTTCTATTTTATTAGAGTATACATTTTCAAAATAATTTCTAATTATCTTCTGTATTTCAGATGTATATTTTTTTAATTTTATTGTTGATTTCTAACTTCATTTCATTATGATCAGATGGAATGCATTTTAGTATCTCTATTTTTTTTTTTTTTTTGTATTTGCTAAAATTTGTTTTGTGGCATGTGATATGATCTATTTTGGAGAAGGATCCAGGAACTGCTGAGAAGAGAGTGTATTAGCTCATTTCTGGATGGAACATTCTATATATTTCTGTTGCCTAAATTTTAATTGTATTATTGAGTTCCATAATTTCTCTGTTTAGTTTTTGTTTGAAAGATCTATCCAGTAGTGAGAGAGGTGTATTAAAGTCACCGAGTATTATTGTGTTGTTTTCTATTTGGTTTTTCTACTTGAGAAAGGTTTGTTTGATATATATATATATACACACCCCATTGTTTGGGGCATAGATGTTGATGATTTTTATGTCTTGTTGCGGTATTAAATGTTAAGATATGAATCCCTTAAGCAGTATGAAATGTCCTTCTTTATCCACGTTCACTAGTTTTGGTTTGAAGTTCACTTTATCTAATATGAGGATGGAAAGCCCCATTTGTTTACATGATTTGTGTGAGTAGTTCATTTTTTCCCACCCCTTCACCTTCAGTCTGTGTATTTCTTTTCCTATGAGATAAGTCTCTTGAAGGCAGCATATTGTTGGGTCTTTTTTTTTTTTTCAAATCCAATCTTTCTATCTATGTCTTTTAATTGATGACTTTAGGCTATTCAGCTTCAGAGTTATTACTGAAAATGATATTCCTGGTCATTTGGTTAATTTATGTTTTTTAACATGACTTGGTTTCTCTTTTGATTGGGCTTTCCTTTAGTGTAGTTCTTCAATTTGCTAATTTTCATTGTGTTTTTTTTTATTTCCTCCTCATGTTATATTTTGCTGAGAATGTTCTCAAGTGTAGAATTTCTTGCTGTAAATTCTTTTAACTTTTGTTTATCATAAAAGGTTTTTATTTTGTCATCAAATCTGAAGCTTAATTTTACTAGATATGATTCTTGGTTGGCATCCATTTTCTTTCAGAGCTTGGTATATGTTATTCCAGGATCTTCTAGCTTTGAGGGTCTGGGTTGAAAAATCTACTGAGATACAAATTGTTCTCCCCTTATGTGTGATCTGATTCCTCTCTGTTTTGACCTTTAAGATTCAATCTTTATTCTGTATGCTAGGCATTTTCATTATAATGTGTCTTGGTGTAGATCTGTTATGGATTTGCTGTCCTCTAAGCCACTTGCATTTGATTTTCCAATTCATTCTTCAATTTTGGAAAATTTTCTAATATCATCTCATTAAAGAGATTGTGAATTCCTTTGATTTGAATCTCTGTGCCTTCCTCTATCCCAATAAATCTTAGATTTGGTCTTTTTCATGCTATCCTATAATTTTTGGATGTTCTGTTCATGGTTTCTTACTATCTTCACTGTGTGGTCAACTTTATTTTCAAGATTGCATACTTTGTCTTCATTAGCCTGTTCATGATGCTTTCTATTGAGTTTTTTTTTTAACTTGTTTATTTTTTCCCTTATTTCAAGGATTTCTGATTTTATTCTCAAAATCTCTATCTTTTCTTGAAGCACTCTTTTGCTACCTGTATTTCCTCCCTTATCTCTTTGTTGTTGTGATCAATGGTTGCCTGTATTTTCTCTTAGCTCTTTTTTGATGTGATCAATTGTTGCCAGTATTTGTTCACTTAGGTCATTCTTTAATTGCTAGATCATTTTAATTATGTACATTCTTAACTCCTTCTCTGACATTTCATAAACTGTACTGTCCATAGATTCTATTATTATAGTATCTTCATTTGTTTGATGCACTTTCCTCCCTTTGTTTTTTCATGGTTTCTAGGTGTCTCCCTTTCTTCCAGTGCAGATCTGAGGTATTACAGTTTCTACCCGCTAATCTTGTAATGTCACTGCAGATTACCTGTACCTCACTATGGTGTTGGACGTCTAGTCCCTGAATAGTGTTCCACAATAAATGCTGCTGCAAATAAAGGTGCTGGTTGCAATAGAGAAGGTAACTCAAGATATCAGTGGACGTGCCCCAGATGGCTACAACCACTTTCAGAGATGGGGCTGAAAGGATGGGTTGCCTGTTCCAAGATGCTGCTGCCTTCAGATCCAATATGTTGTCCCAAGGTAAAGGCTACTGCATGGGGAGGGCTATGTAGTTGATGCAGTGTTCCAAGATGGGAGTGCACTAAGCCTGGTCTCCAGTGTGGGTCTGCAATTTGGCAGGGCGGTCCTGGGCCTAATCTTGGCCTTGGCTCCCATGGAGGTTAGAGGGGGTGTCCTAGGCCTGGGCCTAGGTCCCGCCTTATTTTCAGTGTTCTTTTTGTCTGCTTTACTTAGTTCAGTTCTAGAAAATACTTTGCTTTTAGTGAATGATTGAATTAGAGAATGAGGCTTAATATATAAATTTTCCATTAAAATTATGTCTAAACAAACACTTAAAAGGAGTCCTCAAAAAGATTTTGAATTTTTTAATAATATTAAAACAATTGAGGTAATAAATGATAATCTGGAATAAGAATGTACTTATACTTTTACAGAAAATAGTAATTTTTTTCAATGCTATCAACATTTGATTTTAATGAAATTCACACAATATTTCCAAGTGTTCATTAAATGCAAAGCACTATTGAAAGATTTTATACTTACCCACTAGCTTAGGGTAATAATTACATGTCAAGTTGATAAGCTCTTAAATAATGAAGGTGAAAAATCAGAGAGATCAAATCAAATTGAGAGAATAACAGAATCACATACATTTAGTTGAGACTCAGGCAAGGACTATTTGCTCATCAAAATTTCAAATTTCTTAAATTTTTAACATATCAGGAAATTTTTAAATTATTCTTGACAGGTTTCATTATCAATTGATTAGGAAAAGAGGCTTAAATTATAATTTAAAGTATGCAAGATTGGCCCAGAAAAATTGAAATTGTCATTACAGATCATTATTACTTAATTAAGCTATAATGTTTAAATGAAAGTCTTCTGTATCTGCATTATCTTTAACTATTTGTTTTATTTAGTATTAAACATACCAAAATAATATATGTCTATGCTTACGTTAGGAGATAAATAGAATACATTTATTTTAGTAATACATATTTGATAATGTTTCCTTTCCCTTAATAAACCTTCTCCTTGATATCCTTGGGCCTATCATACATATAATACACAATTAGAAACATTTGTCAAATAACTGATTGTTGGCATATTGTGGTGTAAGTCAATAAGGTTTTGCATGACTTGGCACCTTTTTCAAAAAATTGTAGGCACAATAAAAATATTGAAGATATTTATATTTGCCTATTTCCCTACAAAAATGTTTTAGTACACGTGAATCTTGGATTATATTGGCAGACCATCCATTTAATTAACTAAACATTTATCCTGAGACAAACACTGAAACACTTCAGGCAGCCTCTTCACTAATCTCAAGCAAGTCAAGGGTCCATGTTATTTTAAGTGTTCAAATAGAGCACTAATGTATATGTTCACTCGGTATATGCACCAAAAATCCAAAGACAGAGAGTTCAGCTGCTCTCAGGGATCAGCACGTATCTTTTATGAAAGGAAATGTCATTGTGGTTTTCAATTGCATTTCTCTGATGATTAAAGATTTTTAGAGACTTCTAATATTCCTGTTGTCATTTTTGTGCCTTCTTTGAGAAAAAATATCTAGCTCCTTTGCCCATTTTAAAATTGGGTTATTTATTTATTTATTGTTATTGAGTTATGATTTGCTTATATATTTTAGATACTTAACTATCCTAATTTCTATTTTAAAATTTTCCATTATTATTTAAACATTTTTTCTTTTACTTTGCAATAACCACATTTGTCTATTTTTTATTTTGTTGACTGATATTTGGGTCAGATAGCAAACAATTGCAATCAGCATCAACTAGCATTTACATTGTTTGCCTCTAGGACTTCTACAGTTTTAAGTCTTATGTTTAGGTATGTGTTTTATTTGGACATTCTGTTACTGTGACCAAAGACCTGACAACAAATGGAGGAAGAAAAATTTATATTGAGGCTCAAGGAGTCAGAGATCTCAGTCCATAGAGAGCCACCTTCATTCGTTGGAGCTCAAGGAGAAGCAGAACGTCATGGTAGCATAATGTGGCAGTGAAAAGAAGGTCAGGACATGACCACCAATAAGTAGAGAGAACTCTTTTCAAGGAGAACAAAATACAAACCCCAAAGGCACTCCTCTAGGGACTTACCTCCTCCAGCCACATTCTACCTGCCTTTAGTCACCACTCAGTCAATCCCTATCTGGGGATTATTTCACTGATTGAATTAGGCTCTCATAATCCAGTAATTTCATCTTTTTGCATTACACATGAGCTTTGGGGGAATAACTCATAACTAAACCACAATAGTATGTATTCAATTTTGAGTTGAATTATGACTCTTATATCACAAGTCCAGTTTCATTCATTCGTATGCAGATATCAATTTCCCCAGTAACATTTGTAGAAGAAACTTATTTTCTCATTGTTTATTCTTGGTGCCCTTATAGAAAATTAATTGGTCATTGTTGTGGTTTAGATATTAGGTGTCCCCCCAGAAAAAAATGAGAAGTAGGTCTAAGGGTAAAAACATGGAGTTGTATAGAATGAGTCTAGAGGTCTAATGTACAACATGAGGACTGTTGTAAATAATATTGGATCCCACACTGAAAATTTACCAGAAAAGTATATTGATGTGCTTTTTCAACAAAACAAAATAATTGTGGAAGATACTGTTATGTTAATTTTTTTAGCTGTGTTAATCATTTCTCTCTGTGTATGTATATAGGAATCATATGTTGTATGAATCACATACACACAACAACAACAACAAAAATATACCAAAAAAAGTAATTGGGGCATCTAAAATCCGCAGGTTCAAGCCTGAAAACCTAGGGTTTCATTTATAAACTATAAATCTTGTTGTTTTATAGTCTATAAAGGCAAACCAATGGGACTCTCTAAAATAGTTTACTCATTTTGTATTTTTTATTTTTTTTCTTAGCTATCAATGAGGACCCATTTCAATATTGAACATACTCAACTGGTCTCTACTTGCATCAACAAATCTTATTTCCCCTAATATACACAGAAAATAAGAAAATTCTGGTCATTGAAGACAAAGTAGAATCATTTTTAACTGTACCCTGTGGAATATGGACTAAAAGGAATTATTTTTCTTTGAATGCTTACTGAACTCTATAGTTTAAACTAAGAAATACACAATATCTGTACATTCAGAAGTGTTTTTCAGAAAATCACAGCAGTTATAAAATGATGGAAAATAAATATTAACATAAAAGTAATAATATTTTATTATGTTTCTATTATATTTTAGTAACTTCATATTAATTTTCCTAATAGGTAATAGCTAGTCTCACTTAATTTAAACTTAGAAGATATTCCTTATCCTTTTTATAAAAAAAAAAATGTCTACCGAGCTACCAGTAGGGGAAAAAGTAATATTTCAAACTAAATATTGCATTACTTAGAAATTGCCTTATTTCTTCAGAATCTCAATTTTCCCAAATATAAAACTATGAAAGTAAATAGGTTTTTTCATGAACTTATATTAAAGATTTTCAAAGATGTGCATGATATATATTTCAAACTACATTGCATGTAATGAGCTGTTGAATATTAATTTAAGACTTATCTGAGATAATCACTGGCACTTTAAGCTTTTGCATCTTAGGGAAATATTTGAAATGGAAGTAGATATTTTCTGTCTTTTATAACACACCAAGAAAAGAACCAGAAAAATGAATAGTTTCTTATAATAGAAATTTTATGCCAGTATGACTCCACTGAAGAAATCACACTGCAGGAAGAAACTAAAAAGAAATGTATACCTAATAAATAACATTTTCCTTTATAGGATTGTATAATTAGATCAACTAGCACAGGGGGAAAAATAGCTTTGCAAAGGTATTCAATTCTTGATAATAAGACAGCAAGAGATGTAGTAAGTTGCCTTCAATATGTGTGTCTTAGCATTTCATTGTTTTTCTGTTTTGTTTTCTTTTGTGGTACTCGGGTTGAATCCTGAGGGGGCTCTGCCACTGGGTTACACTCCCACCCCTTTATTTTGAGACAGAGTCTCATTAAATTGCCCAGTCTGGCCTCAAACTTTGGATCCTCTTACGTCAGCATCCTGAGTAGCTACCACCAGAAGCCTACATCACCTAGTGTTGTATTTTAATAATTTCTAATTAGGTACATGTAAATCTGTCTTTCCCACCAGTGGAAACCTTAAAGAAACACACATTGGATGCATAAGAGAGACATGATATCATGAGCAGCTTCTCTCTTATAAAAGCCAGCCCCTCTCTAGAATTCAGTTTCACCGTATGTTACAAATATGAAAGATCAGGTGCTAAGACTATAGATCAGTGGAAGATCATGTGCTTAGCATGTGCAAAGCTTGGGACTTGATTCCAGCACACACACACACTATATTTATACAGTGTGTGGTCATGGTAACTTCATGTCTTCTCTATCCAAACACCCCTTCCCCAAAAACATGCAGAAATGGCTCATAAAGTATACAGAAATACAAATGCTATAAGAGGCACAGGCTCCAAAGAAGATCAACACTCCCTCAACATCTGGAACTAGCATGCACTGCAGTGATCAGGGTAAAAGCCATGTTTGGTCTGTTCTCATCCCTGGAGCTAGTAGAGGCATGCAGGAGTTCACTGAAGATGATGAATGAGAGCCAATGTCGCTTCTAAACAGCAAGGAGTGGAAGATGGATAAATGAGATAAGAGAAGTTCCCTTTTGTGAAAGAGGGCAAAACACAACAAACTCTTTTTTAAAAAAATATTTATATTATTTGTTAGTTTTAGTTGGACACTATATTTTTACTTTACATTTATGTGGCTCTGAGGATCGAACCCAGAGCTTATGCATGCTAGGCGAGCACTCTACCACTGAGCCACAACCTCAGCCCAACAACCAACTCTTACAGAGCACCGTGTTCCACAGGGCTGAGGGGAGAATTAAGCTGGGGTAAAACTGAAGTCAAAAGGGGAAATGTACATCCCTGCACACTTAACAAAATTCTTCTCATATCTTGGCCCAAGAAGAAAGATGAGTTATTAACATGATTATATATAACATCTCAAATTACCCAAATCATTCTCCAGTCATTGTCAATACTCATAAATCCAGAATTATGAGGTTATTGGAAAAATAATCCCCAATGCACAATAATTCTGTGAACTTAAAAAGTAAACCACAGTTTTTTTATTTAAAGTTTTAAATTTTATTCATGATTATATTGCATTAATTTAGCTTTTTAATGCAGCACTAAATATCACTTATCTTGATTACAGAGTGTTTTTGCACTTTTTTTCTTTACTCTCTTAAATTTTGAATAGAAGCAGAGAGACTCTCCTAGCCCTTCTTAATCCTGGCCCTGAACACAACCTACAAGCATGAAATGAATAATGGTCTCTGCTGACTTTTTGACTCTATCCTATATTAACATTGTGAGTCAGGAGCTCAGAAATGACCTAATGGATCACCATAGTGTAACAACAAGTAGATCAAGTTTAGTGTTATGGTTGCATACCTGCTGGAGAAATAGGAGACTCATTTTTTCAGTCTCATGGACAAGAATGTAATCCTCATTCTTATACACTTGGGTCTCCAGACACCACTGCATTGTTCCAAGTAGTATGACCAAGAAAAGGAACAAGGGACATTTTCCTTTCCCCTGTATTAAGAAAATAAAATTTATACCAATTTGCCAGTTTACACTCAGAAGATAACAAGGATCTATTGGCTAGGAGTTCACAATATTTGGTCCATATTCCAGCTAGTCAACAACAATGCTAATGTTCTATTAAGGCACAAAATAGAAACTGGATCTTTAACAATCAATAACCTCTGCCACAAATTGTGAACCAGGAACTGATTAACATATTAATACATTGATTGAATATGAATTATTTATGTAATATATATTAAAATATAATTAATAGCAACTAAAAAGATGGGAGTTGTTCAGGAATTGTACTGTGCCCCTGATATCCCAGTTACTCAAGATGCTGAGGTAGTAGAATCAAAAGTTTGAGTCCAGCCTAGGGAAATCAGCAAGAACCTGTTTCAAAATAAAACAAAATAAAGTGCTTGATGTGTAACTCAGTGCTTGCCTAGCATGTGTCAGTTTTGCAAGATTCTGGGTTCAATCCCCAGTACAGCAAGAAATGAAAGAAAGAGAGAAAGGATGGAAGGAAGGAGAGAAAGAAAAAAAGTGAGGGAGAGAGGGGGCAATAAAGAGAAAGAGAGAGAGAATAAAGGAAGGATGGAAGGAAGAAAAGGATATTCAGTAAATGTTAAAGTATCTGTGATGTAAAATAGCTAAACAATTAAAGATAAAATAAAATATTTAAACAAAAAATATAATTAATTTTATAGCTATGCAGAGAGTTGAGTATACTTTAAAGAAATCATATAATTATTTTCAAGCCATCAAGTAATTATTTTAAAAAACATTCTAATTTAACAGTAATATATTTGTAATATATTGTTAGATGTTTAACAATAGAAATAGTTAAATAAATACTATGCACTTAAAATCAGAATGTGCATGCTTAATGAAAGCCATGCATTTAAGAAAATTAAGACAGAGGTAAATACACATTGAAAAAACACATGTAACTTAGACAGAGTGTCAGCCAAATGCTATGGGTCTCAAATAGTAGTAATTGCTGTAGCAAGCCAAAAAGTCTATGACTATCAATCTAGAAGTCACTTGATAAATAACTTCCTGAAGTTTGATGGCATGGTATATAGTGGCATGGTATTCTGTTTAACTGTGGGAAAACATAACATATAGTGACAGGAATTTCTCTGGTATCAGTTTTCTTCTTAGAAACGTGAAGTAAAGAAATAACAATCAGGTAATATATTCAGGCTGAATTCCTCTAAATCAGAAAGGTAGAAGATGGCTCTTTCTTAACTAGTGAGAAGTAAGGATAAACAAATGTATCCTCAAAATCCTGGGGGCAGAAAAATGTTACAAGGAATCTTGCACATGGTACTAGTCACTTTAAACCTGAAATGTCTACAAATCAAAGGAACATATACCTCAAACACTAATGTTCAGAAAGACAATGCAAAGATTCTACAAGGAAAAGAAAACTTTTCTTATATAAATTCAGTAGCAGAATTTTGTTATAGCTTGGTGAAAATGGTGAATAAAAATGCTCTACTTAAAGCACTAGTCATCTCTATCAATCAATTCGACAAACAGAAGCCTAAAAGTTCAAGAAAAAAAAAAGACAGACATAGAAAAGTCATGATTTAATGATCTGAGAATAAAGTTAGTTTTACTTCTCATGCAATAATTGAGAAATTAATATATGACAGACACTATCTGAGAAATGTATGATATACCAAGAAACAAAACAGACAAGTAGCACTGTTATAGAATTTAGATGATGAAGTAAGAAAGAAAAGGATAATGAAATATGCATAATAACTACAAAAAGGAGGCCCTATGTAACGATGCAAGAAGTAAGATGGTAAATAGAGTTGACATATTAGCAAAAGGCCTGAGGGATGACAGCGTGGATGAGGTATCCAGAAGGTGAGGTTCATGGAATTTGTAGGTAGATGTCAAGCAGTTTTACTAAGCAGATAACCACAAGAGAAACATTCTGGCTATAAAACAACTACAACAAAAGTCCTAATGCAGGTGTTTATGCATTAGCTACTAGAGAATCCTTAAGCTCTAGGTAGATACTAATGTCTTCTAACAGTTTCATTAACAGTTTCCAGATTTTCAAAAGAGGACCATCCTCAATTATAAGAATCATCAAGCCCAGTGAGCCTCGTTTAGTGTAACACTCCTATAATCCAAGGTACTTGTGATGCCTAAACAGGAGGATCTCAAGTTCAAGACCAGTCTAGGAAGTTTACTAAGGTCCTGTCTCAAAATAAAATTTTAAAAAGTGTAAGACTGCAGGTCAGTGGAACAGCACTGGCCTAGCATGCGTGAGGCCCTAGACTGATCTCCACTAAACACACACACACACACACACACACACACACACACACACACACACACACCAGCAAATCCAAGAACACAAAACTTTGGCTTCACACAGATTTTGTGATGTGTTTCTTCTTTAATTTTACTTCCAGGAGTTTAGTATTTTTCCTATGAACAACACTTCTGGGTAATACAGTTGCCATTCTAAGTTGACTAGATTTCTGGTAACTAGAAGAAAGCAAATTCAAGATCAATTTGTCTTAGATGTGGATGAAAGATAAGAAAAATGTGTTGCTTTCTTTACTGCATATCTACCATGCATTGTGACTCTGTACTTGTGCTGCTATTATAAAAGAGGGGTAACTCAAGAAACCATAAGGCACTGAGTCCCAGAATTTAATTAAGATAAAAAGTTTAAATACATATTTGCTTGGGTTACTCTTTACTCATTGTCACACAGGTGTCTTACCAAACCATCGACTTCACTTTCGCCAGGACCTACTAACAGAATGGCATCAGCCAAACTTTACTGGACCACCATTGTGTTCAATCAATATATGTAAATCCCACATCAAAAGTCACAGATCAGAAAATGTCTTAGAAGACTGAAGAAAAACAGTGATGACAATGTAGTCAGAGATTCAGAAAACCATGTGGAGCATGGTGTCACAGGCCCATAATCCCATCGACTCCAGGGCTGAGACAGGAGGATGGCAAGTTCAAAGCCAGCCTGCACAAAAGTGAGGTGCTGACCAACTCAATAAAACCCTCTTAAAATACGAAACAGGGCTGGGAATGTAGTCGAGTGCCCCTGAGTTCAATCTCCAGTATCCTCCACCCCTGCCAAAAAAATTCAGAAAACCCCATTGGAAAAGCTGCCTATCTATCCTAGAGAGATATCCTATCAATTAGTAGGGAGTGTGTGTGTGTGTGTGTGTGTGTGTGTGTGTGTGCATTTTTAAGAGAAATATCCCATAATTTATAGATACTTCATATCTTAACAAATAGATCCATGAGTGGTATTTTTAGTTTACTTAGGTAAAGAAGTATGAGGCAACTTCCAGAGCATTAAATAAAACACCATGAACTTTGTTGACTTACCACAAGAGAAACAACAATAACAAAAAAATAGCAGCTTCAACGGGACTCATCATCTGATTACATGAATGACAATTCACAACACTTCCCATCTCTATTCTGTCTAAAACAAATAATGCATTTCTGTTTAATTTCCTCAAATTCTCAGAAGAGTTCAAGAACATTATTCTTTCTGAGTATTGACTTTCTTTGAAATAATATATTCCTCCCCCAGTACCTTACCATCGACCTGTTAAAATGCATATTACATAATAATATGCATAAAATATGATTCTAATATTTTGCCTCTTTCAGAATTATATTTTTAAAGAGGAAATATGTTTCTAAACATAAACTTTAGTTGTTTCCTCTTTACTTCATTCTGATTAGTAGCATCCAGATTCAGAAGTAGCAGAGCCTGAATGGATCATGAAAGATGGTTAAGTGATGAAAAGAAGTGCAGCAGGCAAGGCACAAGGCATCAGTGAGTGTTAGAGTTTGGATCTGAGGTGTCACCCAAAAGCTTACATGTAAGACAATGAAAGAAGGTTTAGAGGAGAAGTGACTGGATTATTGAGAATCTTAACCTAATCAGTGAATTACTTTCCTGATGGGATTAATTGGGTGAAAACTGAAGGTGGATAGGTGAGGCTGGAGATGGTGGGGCATTGATGGCATGCTTTTAATGTATGTATTGTATCTGGCGAGTGAAGATCTCTCTCTCTCTCTCTCTCACTCTCTCTCCTTCCTGATCATCATGTGAGCTGCTTCCCTCTAAGATACTTTTCAGCCATGATATTCAGCCTAAAATCCCAGGGAATAAAGCCAGTTGTTTATAGTCTGAGACCTATGAAACAATAAGCCCTCAAATAAACTTTTCCTCCTCTAAAATTGCTCTGGTCCAGTACTTTAGTCACAGCAGCAAAAGAACTTAACTAAAACTGTGACAAAATTGGTGACAAACAAATGTTCACATTCCAATCAAAGCACAAGTCCACTAGAGCAAACTCTGAAAGATAATTTTAATTTCCCATGAAGCTATAAATGGAATATACTAACTTTTGAATCCAGATCTCTTTTTTGTTTTTGTTTTTTTTGAGGGGAATTTTTTTTCCTTATATAATCTTTTATTTTTTTTATTGATTGTTCAAAACATTACAGAGCTCATGATATATCATCTTTCATACATTTGACTCGGTTGGGTTATGAATTCCCATTTTTTCCCCAAATACAAATTGCAGAATCACATCAGTTACACACTCATATTTTTACATTATGGCATATTAGTGACTGTTGTGTTCTGCTACCATTCCTATCCCCTACTCTCCCCCCTCCCCTCCCCTCCCCTTTCATCTTCCCTCTCTACCTCCTCTGCTGTTTTTTAATTCTCTCCCTTTTTCCCTCATCCTTTCCCCTCACAACCTCTTATAATTTTGGGTAACATTGAAGGTCTCCTACTTTTTCCATATGCTTTCCCCTCTCTCTCCCTTTCTCTCCCCCGTCTCGTCTTTGTTTAATGTTAGTCTTTTCCTCATGCTCATCCTTCCTGGTCTGCTCTTAGTTGCTCTCTTTATATCAAAGAAGACATTTGGCATTTGTTTTTTAAGGATTGGCTAGCTTCGCTTAGCATACTCTGCTCTAATGCCATCCATTTCCCTGCAAATTCTATGATTTTGTCATTTTTTAGTGCTGCATAATATTCCATTGTGTATAGATGCCACATTTTTTTTTATCCATTCATCTACTGAAGGGCATCTAGGTTGGTTCCACAGTCTAGCTATTGTGAATTGTGCCGCTATAATCATTGTTGTGGCAGTATCCCTATAGTACGCTCTTTTAAGATCCTCAGGGAATAGTCCGAGAAAGGCAATAGCTGGGTCAAATGGTGGATCCATTCCCAGCTTTCCTAGGAATCTCCATACTGCTTTCCAAATTGGCCTCACCAATTTGCAGTCCCACCAGCAGTGTACAAGTTTACGCTTTTCCCCACATCCTTGCCAACACTTATTGTAATTTGACTTCATAATGGCTGCCAATCTTACTGGAGTGAGATTAACCGACATATATAGAATATATCAACCATCACCAACTGGATACACGTTCTTCTCGACAGCACATGGATCCTACTCAAAGATAGACCATATATTATGCCATAGGCCAACTCATAGTAAATATAAACATGGAGATAATACCATGCACCATATCTGATCATAATGGAATGAAATTGGAAATCAATGATAAACGAAGGAAGAAAAAATCCTACATCACATGGAAAATGAACAATATGTTACTGAATGATCAATGGGTTACAGAAGACATAATGGAGGAGATAAAAAAATTCTTAGAGACAAATGATAATACAGACACAACATACTGGAATCTATGGGACACAATGAAAGCAGTTTTAAGAGGGAATTCATTTCTTGGAGTTCTTTCCTCAAAAAAAAGAAAAACCAACAAATAAATGAACTCACACTACACCTCAAAAACCTAGAAAAGGAAGAGCAAAACAACAGCAAATATAGTAGAAGACAAGAAATAATTAAAATTAGAGCAGAAATCAACGAAATTGAAACAAAAAAAAAAACCATTGAAAATATCGATAAAACTAAAAGTTGGTTCTTTGAAAAAATAAATAAGTTAGACAGGCCCTTAGCCATGCTAACAAAGAGAAGAAGAGAGAGAACTCAAATTACTAACATACGGAATGAAAAAGGCAATATCACAACAGACACTACAGAAATAGAGAAGATAATTAGAATGTATTTTGAAACCCTATATTCCAATAAAATACAAGATAGTGAAGATATCAATAAATTTCTTAAGTCATATGATCTGCCCAGATTGAGTCAGGAAGACACACATAATTTAAACAGACCAATATCAAAGGAAGAAATAGAAGAATCCATCAAAAGACTACCAACCAAGAAAAGCCCTGGACCGGATGGGTATACAGCGGAGTTTTACAAAACCTTCAAAGAAGAATTAATACCAATACTTTTCAAGTTATTTCAAGAAATAGAAAAAGCAGGAGCTCTTCCAAGTTCATTCTATGAGGCCATCATCACCCTGATCCCAAAACCAGACAAAGACACTTCAAAGAAAGAAAACTACAGACCAATATCTCTAATGAACTTGGATGCAAAAATTCTCAATAAAATTCTGGTGAATCGAATACAAAAGCATATCAAAAAACTTGTGCACCATGATCAAGTAGGATTCATCCCTGGGATGCAGGGTTGGTTCAATATACGGAAATCAATAAATGCTATTCACCACATCAATAGACTTAAAGACAAGAACCATATGATCATCTCGATAGATGCAGAAAAAGCATTTGACAAAGTACAGCATCCCTTTATGTTCAAAACACTAGAAAAACTAGGGATAACAGGAACTTACCTCAACATTGTAAAAGCTATATATGCTAAACCTCAGACTAGCATCATCCTAAACGGAGAAAAACTGAAGACATTCCCTCTAAAATCTGGAACAAGACAGGGATGCCCTCTATCACCACTTCTATTCAATCTAGTTCTTGAAGTACTAGCCAGAGCAATTAGACAGACAAAAGAAATTAAAGGCATAAAAATAGGAAAAGAAGAACTTAAATTATCACTATTTGCAGATGACAAGATAATATATTTAACAGACCCAAAAGGGTCTACAAAGAAACTGCTAGAGTTAATAAATGAATTCAGCAAAGTGGCAGGATATAAAATCAACATGCATAAATCAAATGCATTCCTGTATATCAGCAACAAAACTTCTGAAACAGAAATGAGGAAAACCACTCCATTCATGATATCCTCAAAGAAAATAAGATACTTGGGAATCCACCTAACAAAAGAGGTGAAAGATTTATACAATGAAAACTACAGAACCCTAAAGAGAGAAATAGAAGAAGATCACGGAAGATGGAAAAATGTACCCTGTTCATGGGTAGGCAGAACTAACATCATCAAAATGGCGATATTACCCAAAGTTCTCTACAGGTTTAATGTGATGCCAATCAAAATCCCAACAGCATTTCTTGTAGAAATAGATAAAGCAATCATGAAATTCATATGGAAAAACAAAAGACCCAGAATAGCAAAAGCAATTCTAAGCAGGAAGTGTGAATCTGGAGGTATAGTGATACCAGAGTTCAAACTGTACTACAGAGCAATAGTAAAAAAAACAGTGTGGTACTGGTACCAAAACAGGCAGGTGGACCAATGGTACAGAATAGAGGACACAAAGACTAATCCACAAAGTTACAACTATCTTATATTTGATAAAGGGGCTAAAAACATGCAATGGAGGAAGGATAGCATCTTCAACAAATGGTGCTGGGAAAATTGGAAATCCATATGGAACAAAATGAAACTGAATCCCTTTCTCTCGCCATGCACAAAAGTTAACTCAAAATGGATCAAGGAGCTAGATATCAAATCAGAGACACTGCATCTGATAGAAGAAAAAGTTGGCTAAGATCTACATACTGTGGGGTCGGGCTCCAAATTCCTTAATAGGACTCCCATAGCCCAAGAGTTAATAACAAGAATCAACAAATGGGACTTACTTAAACTAAAAAGTTTTTTTCTCAGCAAGAGAAACAATAAGAGAGGTAAATAGAGAGCCTACTTCATGGTAACAAATTTTTACCCCTCACACTTCAGATAGAGCCCTAATATCCGGAATATACAAAGAACTCAAAAAATTAAACAATAAGATAACAAATAACCCAATCAACAAATGGGCCAAGGATCTGAACAGACACTTCTCAGTACATGAAAAAAATGCTCACCATCTCTAGCAGTCAGAGAAATGCAAATTGAATCCAGATCTCTTTGATGCTGAAGTTCATCCTTTTAAACTCCTGCCCAGGGCCTTTTACTATGGTATACTCATAAATCTGTTTCTTAGTAGAATTTCTTCAATGTCTCTAAAATCCTCATTAGACATATTTTCCAGTCTTTTCTTTTAATGGTCCTCTTAGATACTTAATGCAATTATAATCATTTGATCTTGACTCCTTTCTCTCACAAATGCTGATTTCTATTTCATAAGTGCTATATTAGTTGTAATTGGACACAATACCTTTATTTCGCTTATTTATTTTTATGTGGTGCTGAGAATCTAACCCACTGTCTCGCACATGCGAGGCGAGTGCTCTATTGCTGAGCCACAACCCCAGCCCTAGAGCACTCTAATAGAAAAATAAATGGATATTCCTTTAAATTTAGGTAATAAAACATAATTTATTGATTAAAGAATTCAAATTCAGCACTTCCTCTACCAGTGAAGAAATCTATATCACTTTCATTTTGTCACAATATATAATTTCTTCTTTTAATGTACCATATATGGTTTCCTAACATTATTATTGAGGGATATGGTTCTCTACCTGTCCTCTCACCCAGAATGATCCTGTCACCAAAACTCTTCTCATGACCTAGCCCACCAAAAGCAGCTAACTCTCCCATAACCTGGCTCTACTGTATATAAAACTCAGACCCCTCATGGTGGCCAGCAGCCATCTTTCCCCCTGAAAATGAGCCACACCCAGGTGTTTGGCCAATTGACTCCACAGCTGAATAAAGAAGAGCTTGCTGATCCAAGGAATGCTTCCCACTTCCTGCCTCTGCCATTTGTGCACCTTGTGCTTTCAATTATTTAAAAAAATTAATTAAAAAAGTTGTTTTAGAGGGTGTTTGTGATTATTTGTTCTGTAGAAACTGATTTGGAGGATGGAATATGGAAGTTACCACTTTTGTTTCTTTTATCTCTGTTGAGATATATATATTAAAGATTACCCATCCCATCCAATCCTCTTTGTAGGGACAGGAATCATGGCATATTGTATATGATTACATTGGTAAACAAATTTGTTTCAGGTGTGACATTTCAAAGTGTTTCGGTGAATAGTAAATTGTAATACTACTTTTAGTAAGTTTATTTGCTAAGGAGAAAAAAATGCTTTCTAATACTTCAGTAACTAGCTACTCAATGTAAGAAAACTAGTTGAAAAACAAAGTATCTGTGAATAGAGGAAGAGAATGTGGCTGAGGGAGAGCAGCAAACTATTATACTTTGGAAACTCATTTAAGCAGGAGAGATGGTATATAGAAATCAGACCTGTGTTCAAGAAAATGTATATACATATACATACATACACACACAATGGAATTTTACTCAGATATGAAGAATGAAATTATGGCATTTGCCTGTAAATATATGGAAATAGAAAACAAAATGCTAAGTGAAATAAATCAGACTGGAAAAGTTGAGGGTCAGATGTTTTCTCTAATATGTAGAAGCTAGAGGAAAATAAGGAAAAGAATATGTGTTTGGTTCATATTTGATTCATATCACAATGATATAGGGAAGATCAGTGGAGTAGAAGACAGAAATCAAGAGGGAGGGAGGGGGGACCAGAAAGGGGAGAATTTAATAAAATCACTTTATATGCATTTGTGAATATACCAAAGGAAATTTTACTGTTATATATATGTAGAAAATACCAGTCAAAATACGTAAATATATAAATAAATACATAAGTGTGTAAATAAGTAAATAAGCAAAAGGAAGATCTGTAGAGTATAAGAAGGAAAAATATGGAGAGGAAGAGAGGAGGGAATTAGGGGAACAAAGGGCATTGAAATCAAATTCCATGCATGTATGAGTTGTCAAAATTAACCCAACTACTGTACAACTACAATGCTATAATTTTAAAAACAGATCTATTTCCAAAATTTAAATATAGAAAAAGGGGATAAAAGTGCAAAAAGAAATTTTCTTATTGAAGTAAAAATAGGAACTAATTATTAGATAAGTTTTGCCTGAGTTGGTCAAAATAAAAAGTATTAATACTTTTCTTTTTTCTTTCTTTTTTTTTTTTTTTTGGTATCAGGGATTGAACTCAGGGGCACTCGACCACTGAGCCACATCCCCAGCCCTATTTTGTATTTTGTTTAGAGACAGGGACTCACTGAGTTGTTTAGTGCTTCACCATTACTGAGGCTGGCTCTGAACTCATGATCTTCCTGCCTTAGCCTCCAGAGCTGCTGGGATTACAGGCATGTGCCACCGTACCCAGCTAGCATTAATGTTTTTTAGTAATTTAATATTATTTTAGCAGTGAAATAATAACATGTATTACGATACCTATAGTTTAATAATTAATTCAATAGTTTTGCATTAGATTACTTCAACTGTTGTTCTCAATAAAGTCACTTTTCCCTTTCCTAGGCAGTGAGTTAGAATTAAGCACTTTTTGGAATCTGTCAAGACTCAGTTTGAATAATTTATTTTTTCTACATATACAATAAGTAAGTTAGTTGAGCTTTCTATGCTTGAGTAATCTAGTTATAGTAATAATTCTCATCTTAAACAATTATTTTATGTGTCAAAAGAGATAATTATGCAAAACAGTGGAGCACCAGCAGATGGTTATTATGGTAAACATTCAACAAGTATCAACAGGATAAATATGATAATGATGACTAAGCATATATATTATTTTATATGCATATATGCAGTAATTATGCAATTCATCATCAGATTTTGATTATGACACAAATATAAATATATAAATGTTATATATTTGTGTGTATAGTATTACATGTGCCATGTATCAGAAACAATAACAGACTGTTGTTGAGCATTTACTAGGTGGTCAATAAATGACAATATTTAAAATGTTAAGTCATTTGGTTGTCTCAATATACCAATGCACAAATTTGTTATTGTTAGTTTCTACTTATTAGAAACTAACTGATAGATATGGTGCTGTATAAAACGTGCCCAAACTCACACAATCAACATGTGGAATCCTGGGAATGCATAATATATATCCTGGCTTATTGCCGCAGTCTGGCTGGGCAAAATAACCAGAGGGGTGACAAGCATCTTGTAAGGTTGATATAGCAGGAGCCGCTTTATTGCTGGACAGCAGAGTTATATATACATAACTGAATACACAGCTTGTTTCAATTAATATCATCCAGATACATCAATCAGCCATCAAGGAATCCTCATCATCTTAATTACACACACCTTAACTCAATTAACATAAACTAGATACAGCAGTCAGTCATTAAGGAATCTCCATCATCTTAATGGCTTGCTGGTGTTACTTCACAAACCATTCCCTCTGGCAAGTGTTACTTCACAAACCATTCCCTCTGGCAAAGTGCCTATCGCAATCTTGACTTGTCTGTGACCCTCAACAGCTTATTGCTTGTCATGGAAAAATTTGAACTTAAAATTCATAAGAATATATCAGGAAGAATGAATAGCTTTGCTATACTCCAACAGTGAATTGTCAGAAATGGAAATCAACAAAGCAATCTGATTTACAACAGTTATACACTCACACACACACACACACACACACACACACACACAAGCATTGCACAATCATAAGCATAAAGTTTTCTCTGAAACATGAAAAATCTCTACTTTGAAAATAATAAAATATCGATGAAAAGAAATTGAAAAAGAAAATTAATGAAAACATCCATGCTCCCAGATTGGAAAAATCAATGTTGTTTAAATATTTATACTACCAAAAGTAGTTAATAGGTTCAATATAATCTCTACCAAATTATCAAGGACATTATTTACAGAACTAGGAAAAACAATTCTGAAATTTGCATAGAACCACACAAAAAATTAATCTTGAGTAATAATAATAATAATAATAATAATTATAATAATAATAAAAAGCAGGTATTATGCCACCTGACTTCAAGATACTCTATTAAAATATATTAGCAAAATAGCTAGCGTAGTATTGGTATAAAAACACACAAATAGGCCAATGGAAAAGAACAGAGTCAAGCAGTAAAACTGCACATCTATATCCAGCTGACTTTAGTCAAAGGTGCTAAGAACAAGCATTGGAAAAGCATCGTCTTTTCAGTGAATGGTGCTGGGAAACTGGATATCTAACTGCAGAAAAATGAACGTTGACACCCATCTCACACCAGTTACAAAAATCAATTCAAAGCAGATTAAAGACTTCAATGTAAGACCAGAAATGTTGAAACTGCTAGAAGAAAACTTGGAGGAAATGCTTTAAGACATTGGAATGGGCAAGGAATTTTGGGAAAAGACCCCCAAAACACAGGAAAAAAAAGTAAAAATAGACAAATGAATTTACATTAAACTAAAAAGATTCTGCACAACAAAGAAAGCAATCATGTGAGTGAAGATACAAATTACATACTGAGAGAAAATATTTGTAAAATATAGAAAGAAATAATAACTGAAATAAGTAAGGAATCCCAAAACTCAACAGCACAACATTGAACAACACAATTTAAAGTGTGCAATATTGATTGTACTAATTACATTGCCTCTCAACAGAGTGTGAGGGTTTCCTTCTCTTTACATTCTCATGGTCACTTGTTACCTTTACTCTTTTGGGAATTAGCCCTTCTACTGGGTTGAGAAGATATTTCATTTTGTTTTTGATTTGTATTTCCCTGATGATTAGTGATGTTTGGCCATCTATATGTCTCTTAAGAAATGTCTATTTAGCCAAATTGCCCACTTTTTAATTGGGAAGCAACTTAATTGTTAATTAACAGAGAATGGATAAGAAAATGAAATACTGTTCTCTCATAAAAAATGAAATCTTGTGATTTGTTGCAACATGGATGGAACTCAATATCATCATGTTAAGTGACATAAGCTAAGCAAAGAAATGCAAGTACTGTATCTTACTTATACATAATTTTTAAAATTTATTCCATACAAGTTGAAAGTAAAACCGTAGCTACGATAAGTAAGAAAAAGTGGGAAGCAGTAAATGGGGAAACTTGGTCAGTCCACAGATACTAAGACAAAATTTCACAGGAGTAAAATGTTCTGGTATACTAATGCATAGAATGGTGTTTATAAGTAACAATAATGTACTGTACATTTTAAAAAGTTAGAAGAAAAGATATTGAAAGTTTTACCATAAAGAAATGATAAATGTTTAAGAATTAAATAAGTTTAACCTCACTTAAAAACTATGCAGAGTTTACCACATGTATTGAACATTGCCTGATACCCTATTAATAGTAATATTTCTGTGTTTTATGTGTCAATTAAAAATAAAATAAAAAGGAAGACAAGTTAATGTTAAATGAATTGAGAGTATAATGGTGGTTACAAGAAGCTGGAAAGAGGAGATGGTGAGGGAGAAATGGGGAAATGTTAGGCAATGGAAATGTTTTTATGTATCAGTTTAAACATTAAAAAAATGCTGATAGACCCCAAACAAAATTTCTTATAAGAAAACATTCAAATGGGCAACACCTACATGAAAAAAGATACTCAACATCACTAACCACCAGCAAAATATAAATCAGAACCACAGCAAGATATCACCTCACTCTAATAATTATTTACAAAAAGCTAAAGTGCTACCAAGGATGTTGAAAAAAGGGAACTCTTGTACACTGTTGGTAGGAATGCATATTAGTGGAAGACACTATGAAGGTTCCTCAGAAATTTAATATATATAAGTGTATATATATTATATAAAATTTATTTATATATATTATATACTATTTATATATTATATATACATTAATATGTATATTAATGTATATACACACACACCATATGACCCAGCAATCCCACTCCTGCTAAATTCAAGCAAAATGAAATTAATATGTTGAAGAGACATCTTTACTCTCATATCCCTTGTAGTACTATTCACAACTAGCAAGAAATAGAAACAATCTATATCCACCAACTCATGAGAGGACATAAATAAAGTATGGGACATATACACACAGAAATACTATTTAGACATGAAACAAATGAAATCCTGTTGTTTGCAAAGACATCAGTGAAATTGGAGAATGTTATGTTAAGTAAATAAAAGCCAGGCACACAAAGACCAGTACTGCACGATCTCATTAATATATGGAACCTAAGAAAGTTTAAAAAACACTGAGAAGAGAATGGGGGCACCAAAGGTAGAAAGAGTAGGGGAGAGGATGGGAAAGGCAGATGTTGATCAATGGATGGTAAATGGATAGTAAGTTACAGCTACATAGGACTCGTAGCTTATAGTAAGTAGTAAGATTATAAATGATCATAGTGTATTGCATATTTCAAATGGCTAGAAGAAAGAATTTTGAATGGTTTTCCATAAAGAATTGATCAATGTTTGAGGACATAGCTATATTTAACCTGATTTAAGTATTATAGAATATGCACATGTATTAAAACTTCAGTTGGTACCCCATCAATATGTAAAATTTGTCTTTCTGTATCAGTTTAAAAATAATTTCATCTTTTAAAAAAATTTAAGTGTAGTGGTAAGCCTCTCTTCATTTTCACTTTCAAAAAAGCACTCAGAAGAGTAATACTATGAGAACATAAAGAGGGACAATTGAATTTTCTGGCTTTCATTTAAAAAGTCTGCCTAAGAGAATTATTTCTACCCCACAGTTCCAACCTCAAGCAGTGGGAAATAAGTTTATTTTATGGATAAAATACTGGTTTTTCCAATGACATTGGATCACTTTAAGAACTTACAGAAATGAGTACAGAATTCCAAAGGGATTTGTAAGGCTTGAATTCTGACAATATATCCTCACTAAAGGTCCTTGTCTGGACATTTCAGTATTATTTGTGCCTTTGTGAAAAGTTAAGTTAAATTACTGACAAAAACTCTTTATGAGTCTTACTCTTTAGCTACTGAAATTTCAAGAGAATGGATTATCAAAACAATGTGATTTTCATTATATATTATATATATATATATATATATATATATATATATATATATATATATACACACACACACACACACACACACACACACACACACAAAGGGTTTGAGAATTTTAAGGGAGTTTACATTTAAAATAATTTTTTCCATTATTAGTAGTATTTACTTAAATAAAAAATAAAGTGTTAATCTAATTTCCAGTTGGGAAATTCCACTATGTTATATGTAAAATGGAAAGAAAATATTTTAAGGTACTAAGGATTATGACAAAAAGCCTTTTGACCAGTAATTAGTTTCAGACTGTGCAAAATAATAAATAACTTATAAAATGCTCTTTGTTTTTCTGAGACGATACATGAGCAAAGGCTGAATTATGTTCTTTATATCAAAGTATTCCAATTTGGAAAGTTGCAATTTAAATATCATGAGAATTCTATACCAGTTTTATATCTAAAACCACAAAGTAAGTGTCAGGTTTGAGATTGTTGTGGGGATTTGTAGGTTTCTGGCTTTTTTTATGTGCTTATTATCTGTCTTACATAGATAGATCATTATGTTGAAAACTGAGTGATATAGGAAGATGTCAGCTTCCAGGAATGAAGGACTTCCTGGTGGAAGTCCAACACCCCCACCAAAATCACTAATAAATAAGGCATCTAAAATAAAGAAACCAAATAGTTCAAGACAACAGAGAACTTCAAAGGCAAGAAAATTTGAGAAATGAAAACTCCAGAGACAGAGAACTCAGTGAGGTAAAACGATTATTATAGACTTTAATCCTGAAGGCATTTGAAACTTCTGGGAATGTATTAGGCAGAATGATGCCCCTTAAATCTGTAAAAAGGAGTTAAATTTCCATCTCACAATGAGGTTTGTAATCAGCTGACCTGAGATGAAGAAATAAGCCTGGGTTGTGTAAGTGGGCCCAATCAAATCACCAAATCCTTAAAAGCAGAGGAACTTTCCTGGATATGATGAAAAGGAATATGAAAATAGAAGGGTCAAAAGATGCTATGCCACTGCTCTGAAGAAGAGTGAAGGTGCCACAGACAAAGAAATGCACATGGCCTCAGAAGCTGGGAGTCTAGTCTGATAACCAGATTCAACCATGAGGCCTACAGGAAAGAACTCAGCCCTGGCAACATATGGATGTTAGCCTATGGAGACAGGAGTCGGATTTCTGTCCTGCACAACTACAATTCGTAAGTTTGTGCTGCCATAAGCCACGCAAGTTGTGGGAATTTTGGAAGGTTGGGAGAGCAATAGAAAAGACAAAACAACTAGGTGATAATTCAGGTTATTCCACAGGTTACAGTTGATGGGAGATAAACCCAAAATTTTAACAGGAATAGGGTTTGTCTTAAGCACATTTTAACTTTTTCCTCAGAGGTTGGGGAAAGTTGGACACCGAACATCTGATCAGAAAGTTTCAGAAACACTGACTGCATCATTATATGAGTGAGAAAAAGAACAAAAATGAGACTCAGGCTGGCAATCTTGGAGGACAGGAGGTGAAGCTGGGGTAGACCGGTGCTCACTGGGCTGAAACCACACAGGCCCTGCTCACACTGCCAGGAGCGGCTGGGACTACCTGTTTCTCTCTTTTGGAGTCCAGGTACATGAATGTTAGGCATTGTTACGCTTGTCCTCAGGTTTCCGTGTTTCATATTTATATTACTACTGTTTACTGTGTAGTAGTGGAGATGTTGCCTAATAAATTGTCTTTTAATACTCTGATTCTGCTTTTGTTCTTCAACTTCTGCTCCCTCATGAGTCTTACTGTATTAATATCAAGCACTGCATTTTACTCCCTAAAGATTTAGTAAGATACTTCTATTGTCTTAATTAACTATTGCAATGATCCTTAATCTCAACTGTTGTGTTCATCTCATCCTATTTTCTGTACAATGTTTAGGAAATATTTTATGGCAGAAAGATCAATAAAGGGAAAGGAGAAAGAGCTGAGGGGGAGGAAAAGGAAGGAGAAATACTGGGGACTAAATTAGAATAAGAGATATTCCATGCTTTTATAATTATGTCAAAATGGATTCTATTGTTACATATAACTAAAAAGAACCAAAAAAAAAAGCCAGCCTCAGCAACTTTCCAAAGTCCTAAACTCCTAGGTTACAGAGACTCATCTCCAAGTAAAAATTAAAAAGGCTGAGGATATGGCTCATTGGTTAGGCACCCCTGGGTTCAATCTGCAGTAATGATGTGTTGATGTAGATTCATGAAATATAATAAAATGTAGTACAACTCAGAGGGATATGTTGATAATGGAGATGTTCTGTGGAGGGCAGGGGCAGAGGATTTACAAGAAAATTTAATTTTCATTCACTTTTGCTGTGAACCTGAAACTGCTGTAAAAAGTAGAGCCTAATTTAAGGGCCAAAAAATGCAAGACTTTTAAATAGTTTGAGTTATCTCCTTTATCTAGACAATAGTGTTTCTGCTTTACTGCCCTTGTGTTCTCCAGAGTCTTGTTCACATGTCTTACTTTCTAGAATATCAATTTAAAAAGCAGTTTCCACATGTTTGCCTCTTTCAGAAATGAGGTGCTTGCTTCAACTTTGTTTTGCTGAAATAGGAGAGCAAAATGACTCACCCAAAAGGTAAATATTAGGTAAATATAATGAATGTTGGGCAAGCATTAACTATATACAATTATAATAGATATGAATTATAGGCTTAAAATATAACTAAAATGAATAAAATACAGTAATGTAAAGATGGAGAGGGGACTAATTAGGAAATTTTTTAAAAGTGTAAGTTTTTAGTGTTATCAGGGAAGTAATGACAGCACTATTTTATAACGGACTGAAATAAGTCAGTGTTATATGTGTTCTATATAATACTTACTAAAACAACAAAATATTTAATGGAAAAGTTAATAGAGAGAAAGTGAAGTAAGACAACTGCATAGTAATTTAAATAAAAACAAGGTATAGAAGGAAGGAAAATAGAACTAGCTCATACTAAAAAAGAGTAGGATCCTAGGTATAAATTCACCTATTAAATAATTCCTTGAAATACAAACTAGATAAATAATTCTATTCTATATTCAATTTTTCAGACTTGACAAAACATGACATATGTAGATATTTGGGCTTTCCCACATTCCAAATTCATAGATTTGTCATTTTCTTCCTTTTTTTTTAAATTTGTTCTATTTAGTTATACATGAGAATAGAATGCATTTTGACACATCATACGTAAATGGAGTACAACTTCTCATTCTTCAGGTTGTACAATTTTATGGTTTGGACCTGAGATAATGCTCAAGGGAATAAAGGTGAAAATTTTCTTGAGTAAAGACCAGTGAGGCACTCTTATTGCACAAAAGGGCCTAGGAAATTTTTTCAATGTGATCAGCCACCTAGTCACTGAGAATCTTCTACAGCAGGGGTCCCTGAAGTGTTGACTACTGCTGGAGATGGCAGCAGACCTTGGCAGACCTTGGCTTCAATTACATGGTGATGGATCTGCAGGAATGCAGGATTCTGGAATTAGGGGTTCAAGGAGACTTCCATCAAGATTTCAAATGAAGGCCTGGGAGGCCACATTATTTGCAGCAGGGTTGGATTCCCTGTGGGCAACCCCTGAGAAGTCAAAGTGTGGAGATGTGAGGAGGAAGCCAAAGCTTCAGTGGAGACCCCTGAGATTAAGAAATGCTGGTAATGTAGGACATCATCCCAGGAAAGCTGCAGGAATCAAGCAGTGACAAGCCAACAGAAAGGCCACTTGGGCTGCAAAAAACAAGGGCACAAGGGTGGATTTACACAAGCCCTTTGGAGAGAACATCATGATGCCATGTGCCCCAGATGCTGGACGTGGAGTTAGAGGACTTTTTTGCCTTGATGAATTTTGATCTTTCTTTGGTCCTATCCCTTCTTTCTATGCCCCTAATTTTGTGAATGGAAATGTGTATTCTGTACTATTGTATATTGGATACTTGTAAATTTTTCTTTAATTTTATAGGAGTTCCCATTGTGAGTTTGCATTGATCCTCAGAGAAGACTTTGGACTTGAAATTTGAGCAATCTTGCAACTATTGAGAATATGAGAATTTGTGGGAATGGACTAAACGTATTTTGCATTGTCAGATGAGTGTGAGCTTTTTGGGGCAGGGACAAAATGTTAAGGTCTGGATGTGAGGTTTCACCAAAAGCTCATGTATGAGACAATGCAAGGTTTGGAGGAGAAATGACTGGGTTGTAGCCTTTATCAATTAAATGACTTAATCTCTAATGGGATTATCTGAGTAGTGATTCCAGGCAGATGGGGTGCAGTTGAAGGAGGTGGTCATTGGAGGCATAGTTATGGGGTATATATTTTGTATCTGGAGAATGAAGTCTCTCTCTCTCTCTGTTTCCTATCCACCATGTAAGCTGCTTACTTCTGCCACTCTCTTCCACCATGATGTTCTGCCTCACCTTGAGCCCTGAGGATTGGAGCTGGCCTTCTATGGACTAAGACTTCAGAAACCTAAGCTCTCAAATAAATGTTTCCTCTCCACAAATTGTTCTGTTTGTGTTTTTAGTCACAACAGCAACAAAGCTAATTAAAACATAATGATGTAGAATCACACAGGTTGTGTAATAATATATGTTGATAGGGTAGTAATGTCAGATACATTCTACTATTCTTCTTACCTTCATATACCCTCCCCTCCCTTCATTCTTCTCTGCCTAATCCAAGTTTGTCTATTTTGTCCTAGCTCCCACACCCATTGAAAATTAACATCTGCGTATCAGAGAAAATATTAGGCCTTTAGTTTGGGGGATTGACTTATTTCACTCAGCATATATTCTAGCTCTATCCATTTACCTGCAAGTGACAAAATTTCATTCTTCTTTAAGGCTGAGTAATATTCATTTATTTAAATACAACACATTTTCTTTTTCCATTCATCTGTTGAGTTTTCAGGACCATGTTGAATAGAAGTGGTTGTACAGGGAAGAGACTTACCTCTTAGGCAAAAAAGTACACAGACTAAAGGTAAAAGGATGACAAAATACATATCATTCACATAGACCACATAAACAAGCAGAGGTTGCATCCAATATCAGATAAAGTGATCTTCAAGCCAAAGTTACTCAGAAGGGAGGTAGAAGAACATTTCATACTTCTTAAGATAATTATACATCAACAAAACATAACAATCATAAATATTTATGCCCCAATCAATGGAGTATCTATGTACATCAAACAAACCCTTCTTAATTTCAAGAATTAAATAGACTACAGCATGATAATACTGGATGATATAACACATATTTTACATTACTGGATAGATCTTTCAAACAAAAACTAAACAAAGAAACTATATAACTCAATAATATAATTCATAATTTATACATAACAGACATTTATAGTATATTTCAACCCTTAATGAGCGAATTCACTTTCTTCTCAGCAGCACATGGATCCTTCTTTAAATCAAGTCATATATTATGCAACAAAGCGACTCTTAGCAAATACATATAAGTAGAAAAACTACCCTGTATTCCATTAGATCATAATGGAATGAAATTAGAAATCAATAATAAAATAAAAAAAGAAGTTACTTCAATACCTGGAGAGTAAATAATATGCTACTGAATGATGAGTAAATAGCAGAAAAGTCAGGAATGAAATTTTAAAAAATACTTAGAAGTAAATGAGAACACCATTACCACATATCAAAATCTCAGGGGCACTATGAAGGCAGTGCTAAAAGGAAAGTTTATTGAATTGAGCTCTTCAATTTAAAGGATAGAAAGTTAACTAACAAATTACCTAACATTATATTTTACAGCCTATAAAAAGAACTAATCAATACCAAAAGCAGCAGAAGACAGAAAATCAGAACTAAAATCAATAAAATTGAAACAAAACAAACAACTAAAAAAATGGAAAAAAATTAGTTCTTTGAAAAAATAAATAAATTTAATATACCCTTAGCCCCACTAATGAAGAGAAAGAGAAACACAAATTACTAAAATCTGTGATGAAAAAGGAAATATCACAATGGTCATGACTGAATACAGAAGATAATTAGAAACTATTTTTGAATAAAAAAGAAAATGTTGAGTCCATCAACAAACTTCTAGAGACATATGATCTATTCAAACTCAATATGCAATTTAAACAGATAAATTTCAACCAATGAAATTTAAGAAATCATCAAAAGCCTATCAACCAAAAAAAGTCCAGGACAGGATGGATTCTCAGATGAATTCTACAAGACCTTCAAAGAAGAATTAACACCAATATCCTCAAATTGTTCAATGAAACAGAAAAAGTTCAGACCCTTTCAAACTCATTCTATGAAACTAGTATCATCCTGATACCAAAAGCAGAGAAAGACACATCAGGAAAAAGAAAAATTCATCCCTGATTAGCATAGATACAAAAAAATCTCAAAAATTCTGGAAAATCACAAACAAAAACATATTTAAAAGATAATGCAACACAGTCAATTGGGGTTCATCCCAGTGATTTAAGTTTGGCTCAACATACAGAAATCAATAAATTAATTAATCACATCAATAGAATCATATGATCATCTCAATACATGCAGAAAAAGCATTTGACAAAATACAGCTCCCTTCATGTTCAATACACGAGAAAAACTAGGGATGGTGTGAACATACCTCGACATTGTAAAAGCTATCTATGTTAACCCCAAGGGAACAACATAATAAATGGAGATAATTTGAAAGCATTCCTCTAAAAAATGGAACAAGGTTTGTCATTTTCTTTACTTATTTATATGTATATGTGCATCTGAATTGAATGGCTTTATGGCTCACAAAAAAATGTGGAATATTTCTACATACATGCATATACCTACATGTAAATTATGTATTTTCTATGGCTACTACTTGTTTTCAAACCCTACTTGTTTTCAAACCATAACTATTTATTATTAATAGCAATTATTATATAATAAAGAAATAAAACATAATTAGAAGAGCAGACACAGCATATAAAGTAATGTATGCTGATAGAAATAAGGTAATTTCAGGTTTATCAGAGAACAGTGACACACCAAAACCTAAAATTTCCACAACTCAAGATTTTTGTTTCTTTTCAATTGTGCACCAGCTGATTTAGTCCCAAAACATGCATCTTTCCTGAGAAAATTGTTAATATGGCATCCTAGTATGATATTTTACTCATTTCTTATATATTTGTAAATTAGAATTAATCTGGAAGAGTGGTACATTCTCTTCTTGGAATGCATCATAACAGACTTAGGATAGTCACTTCATTCATTCAATTATGATCCACTTTTGATTATTTTGTAGCATAAATTTGATATTTTTATCTTTGCATAATTAAGTTTGTGTGTGTGTGTGTGAATGTGTGTGTGTGTGTGAGCGCACACGTGCATGTGTGTGCGTGTTGCCTGTTTGCCTACTTTGTTTTCTGGAAATATAAGATGATTTAGGCTCATCTTGTATTATTCCTATCCCTGTCATAGGGCACTTTTTATAAGCATCTTGATGTTTTCTTAATTGAATAATGGTATTTAGAAACTAAGACCTGGGTACTAGGAATAAAAATCACTATTGTCATTTTACTTGTTTTAGGACGAAGAAATCAGGTGTGTGTGTGTGTGTGTGTGTGTGTGTGTGTGTGTGTGCACGTGTGTTAGAGAGAGAATTAGAGAGAACATATATGTATATTCATGTGTGTTTATATATACATATATACAAATACTTTGATACCTCCAATCCAATTTATCTCAAGATTTGTTCTAGTCTCTCCCCTATCCTTATTTATAGCATTGTCACTTTCTTCTCTTATATCTCCAAACACTGATAATTGATGATCTTTTTTTATCTTTTCCTTCTTCAGAACATAATATAAAATTCTCAAAAACAAAGATGTGCTAGTAAATGTATGAAACCGGAGACTATCATGCTAAATGAAATAAACCAGTCTCAAAAAGTCAAAGGTCAAATGTTTTCTCTGATATTCAGAAGCTAATCTGAAATAAGGGGGCAGAGATAGAAAAAAATAGAAGAAAAATCAGTGAAGCAGACAAATAGAAATGAAGGGATAGAATAGGAAAAGACAGAGGACCTACATTTCCTATGTACATATATAAATATCCCACAGTGAATATCACAATCATATACATCCACAAGATACTAATTAAAAACAAAAATACTATAAGTAAATAATAAAAAGTTTAGTAGATACAGAAAAGAGATCAGAGGGAGGGAGGAGGTGTGGAAAAGGGGGAGACTGGAGACTGAATTAGAACATGTACTCCATGCTTTTATAATTTTGTCAAAATGAATCCTATTGTTGTATGTAACTAAAAAGAAGCTATCAAAACAAAATAAAGATCTACAAACATTTGTGTTAAGATCTTCATTTAAACAGATTTTCATTTCCTATGGCTAGGTACCTCTTAGTCATGGAATGGACAGAGCATGTGGTACATGTAAGTTTAGTTTTCCAAAATTTCTAAAACAGACTTTTAAAGAACCTGATCCATTTTGTACTCCCAGCAAGAATATTGGGTTGTGCGCAAATATGCTTTCCTAACCCAATATAAGATAATATATGATAATCACTTGAATTTTACTTTAAGTGAAATGAAGAGTCATCAAAACTGTGAAGCAAGGAAGAAATATGATATGATTTACAGTTTGAAATGATTACCTCAGTTCCTATATTAAGAAGTCAAAAATGAGAGATCAGTCATACATCATTTGACAATGGGGACACATTTGGAGAAACGGGTCATTAGATAAGTTTCTCCATTGAGTGAACATGAGAAAGTGCATTTACACAAACCTGGACGGCATAGCCTAATACCTCAGAGTTCATATGGCACAGCCAATTGCTCAGGGGCTGCCACCTGCATAGCACGTGATCATGCTGAGCACCATGGGCAATTGTAGCACAATGATATGTCTCTGTGTATCAAGCATACCCAAATGTAGTAAAGGTACGGTCAAAATACAGTATAAAGGATTTAAGATGGAGCACCTGCGAAGCACTTGTCATGAGTGGACCTTACAGACCTGGAAGTTGCTCTCCATGAGTCAGTGAGTGTCAAGAGAAAGCAAAGACTCAGGACATTTTTGTGCACTACTGTAGGCTTTAGAAACACTGTAAAATTATGTTATAGTAAATTTGTAAAAACCAGTTTTCTCTCACCAATAATAATTTAAACTCAGTTCACCATAACTTTTTAACATTCAGTGTGTTTTTAACATAACTGTACTTCTTATATTTTGACTCTTTTAATACATATTTTGTGGCTGTACAAAATATTTTCCTTCTTTATATTTTATAAGCTTTTTTCTGTTTTTAAATATTTTACTTATTTTTCCTTTTTAAGATACAAACACATATGTTAGCCAGGGCTACAAAAGGTAAGGGTCTTCATTCCCACTTCTTATCCCATGCAAGGTCTTCAAAAGGCAAAACATGCCTGTAGCTGTTGTTTCCTAGAATTATTTTACCTTGTTCTGAAATACCTCCTGAAAGACTTGCCTAAGGCTGTGTTACAGTGGACTTTTTAGATATAGACAGAAGAGCACACCCTAAAAGAGTGATTAAAGTGTACTCCAGTGGAAACATAAATCAGCAACATAATTGTATAATTGTACACAATTGTGTAAGTATATAACTGGTAATGCATTTGGGATGTTTATGCCAACATCATCACAAACACACCCATCATGAATAGCACAATGATGTTGTGAATCAGCAGACAATGTGAATTTTTTCACCACCACTACAATCCTATGAAACCATCATTGCAACACATAATTGTAGTTAGCTAACTTTCACAGAAGTACAATAAAGACAGATGATGCCATACACATAGACCCACGAAAACACAGTCTCTCTCCCTCCACCCCATCTTATACACACACACACACACACACACACACACACACACACACACAAAGACAAAAAAGACTTTATTTCAATAATTTAAAATAATTTAAAAATAGCATACTTAAATGTTTAATATATTATTATATTTTTATCAACACACAAAACATACTGCCCACAAGTATCTTAGAGGTTTTTTTTATTATTAAAGTAAAATTAGAGATTATCCTGTAGAAAAGTGGATATATTTTTAAAACTAGATTCGTAATTCTGTACAAATACATAATTTAAAAAAATAAAATGGATGGAATTGAAATCTATCATAGTAAGTGAAATAAGCCAATCTCCAAAATCCAAATCAAATGTTGTCTCTGATATGCAGATATTAACACCCAAGCGGGTGGGTAGAAAAGAATAGAAGTACTTTGTATTAAACAAAGGGAAATAAAGGGAAGGGGAGGGGGAGGGAATTGGAAAGACAGAAGAATGAATCAGACATAAATTTCCTATGTTCATATATAAATACACCACCAGTGTAACTCCACCATAAAAAATGGGAAGTTATACTTCATGTTTGTATAATATATAAAAATTCTATTGTCAATGAACAAATAAAAAAAATTTTAAAATAGAATTTTTTATATACTTTAGGCATGTTTCCCCACTGAAATTATATTATTTTTTCCCTTGGTATATACACAAAACAAGCAGATTTAAAAATTTTTTTTCTAAAGAATATTGACAAACCTGTTAAGTAAAAGTCATCAGCATTTTTTTTCATTTTACATTGTTTACAGTTCTCTATTTTGTGTATTCCACATAACAAAAAAAATTATTAAATGAATGAAACAATACATTTGAAGAGGAAAGATACATAACCTAGCATTTAGTTTTAGTTTCTGAGCCATTTATTTTAGTTTCTGAGCCATTTACTTATGTTGGGTCTACTATTCTTTCTATTGATCTTCTAGGCTTGAAAACAGTCATAGAATGTTTATGGGATATGTAATATTTAATTTGCTTAGTTCTCTTTTGTTTTCTTTTGGGGATTTGTCACCATGACTGCTTTTAGGTATGGGAATTTCCCAATGATCTGATTTCTTACTGACATGAAAACAGTGGTCATCATGAAGGTCCACATTCTAATTGTAAGTGGAAAACCATGAAATTGACTCAATTATTCTTTAGGTTAAACTTAATTTAGCAGTAGAATAAAAAAGCAAGCTCCTTCTGAGTTACAGAGAATAGAAGGAAAATTCACTGCCATCTGCTTAATGATACTGGCCATAATCACTTCACTCCCTCATGTACATCAAGTGCAATAAAATAAAGTTATGCTGGCTAATGCACAGATGATCTCTTTTTAGATGAATGATTTCCAATTCAATAATGTGCAAAATCAACTATACCCATAATGAGAAGACAAAATATCTATTAAATTTCTGCCAGATAGCAAGTACCTAAATGATTGAATCAAAAGAAAACAGTATATTTAAAGATATAAGAAGGAAAAAAATTCCATCATAGATACACAGTGTGTAGCCCACTATATTTCTATAACATTCAACTAGCTGAAGCATTTTGAACAATGTTTTTGACCTTCAATAATAATTACTTGATATTTTAAAATTAATACCAAAAGTTCTCCATTGGAATGAAATTTCTGATTTAGAATTTTTATTAATGAAACCTAGGCTAATGCAAGCAGGAGAGTAGCAATTTTCCAAAGGAAAAGAGAGCTTATTATTCTCTTTCGCATATGTCTGGAGTGGAGTATTTTCTAAGGAAACTGCCGACTTGCCAAGAGTATTTCTTGTGGGCCCAGTGCATGGTACATACTGCAATCTTTGGTTGCTTATTATTGAAATAGGATTATGTGTCTTTATCTTTCAATTAGTTAAAAAGTTTAGTAATTATGTGATGACATTATCAATGCTTGCCTTATTCTTTAAGCATTAGTTTATTTTTTGCTGTAAAATTATTAGGGATACAAAAGCAAAATAGTTCTAGGTTCATACATGCTACTTTAATCATTTCTGAAAACATTAGCAATAAGATGTTTTAATGTCTTCTAGAAATGAATTAAAATTGTTTAGTTATTTTTGATATGTAGGGTCTAAATTATTATTCTTTTAGAAAGCTTATATTCCTGTTTTATGGATAAAATACCGGATGAGGAGAAGTTTTTCAAATAACAAAGACAAACAAATAAACAATATATTTAAAAATTCCTTTTAATATTTAAACTAAATTTATTTTAACTAGTACATAAGAATATTAAAATTATATATATATATATGCATGTATATTAATGAGGTATCATGTAATATTTTGGTAAAAGAATAAATTGTGTAATGTTTAGATATGTATTTCTTCAAACATCATTTTCATATGGTACAAACTTTCAAATACTTTTTTCTAGTTTTTGAAATATATAGTACATTATTGTTATCTAATGTCACATTACTGTGCAAATAGCACACCATAATTTTTTGCTCCTTTCTAATTCCACCCTAGTAGCTTTGATCTTCTTTTTCCAAGCAATGTCTGTTCCTTTTCCCCTCAACCTCTGATAACCTCATTCTATATAACCCCATTTTGAATCCTATAATATCCACTACTTTATATTCTAAGATTGTGAGGTATTTTTCTTTCAATGCCTGATTTCATTTACTTTGTGTTAACTTAGTGCTCTTCAGTTGCATCAATGGTGATGCAAATGACAGCACTTCATTCTTTTTATGGACAAAGAGTATTCTGTTATGTATATGGACCATTTTTTCTGTATCATTAATTAATTAATGAACACTTCTTGTCATTTCATAGATATTGTGAATGGAACGTCCATGGATAGTGCAGTGTAGATCATCTTTGACACACTGATTTCTTTTCCTTGTGATTGTGTGTGTGTGTGTGTGTGTGTGTGTGTGTGTGTTTATTTTTGTGTGTATATACACACACTCAGTAGTGGAATTACTGAATAAAATAGCAAAAATTTATTTTTTACATTTTGGGGGAAATGCAAACCATTTTACACAATGACAGTGCTAATTTACATTTGTAACAGTGAGCTTAATCCTTCCCCACCTGTTTGCTAGCACTTATTTTTAGTCTTTTTGATAATAGCCATTCTTACTAAAGTGGGTTTGATTTGCATTTCCCAATGATTAGTGATGTTGAGCATTTTCTTTTCAAATACCTTTTGCCACATATGTGTGTAGTTTTTAGCAATGTTTGTGTAGGTCTATTGCTCATTGTTTTCTCTTTCTTTCCTTCTTTCTTTCTTTCCTTCTTTCTTTCCTTCCTTCCTTCCTTCCTTCCTTCCTTCCTTCCTTCCTTCTTTCTTTCTTTCTTTCTTTCTTTCTTTCTTTCTTTCTCTTTTTGTGATGTTGAGGATTGAACCCAGGGCCTTGTGCATGCAAGGCAAGCTTTCAACCTACTGAGCCATAGCCCCAGGCATATTGCTCAATTTTTAATCAGGTTATTTAATTAGTTTTGCTATTGAGATTTTTGAATCTATTATAAGTTATGAATACTAACCCATAATACATGTACAGCATGCAAATATTTTGTCCCATTCTTCAGATTGTCTTTATACTATTGATTTTATAAAAAAGATTTTTAATTCAATGTCTCTCTAATTAATTATATATGTTTATTTATTTATTTTTGCTTGTGTTTTGGGGATCTTATCAAGAAAAATCATCTATATTAATATTAAAATCTCTGTGTTCTTCTAATTGCTTTAAAGTTTTATTTCTTATATTTAAGTCTTTAATATATTTTAGTTTATTTTGAATATGAAGTGAGATTACATTCCAATTTCATTATTCTGTATATGTATTACCAATTTTCCTAACACCATTATTGAAGGATCTATATAATATTAAAAAGTATTTTCTATAATTGAAACAGTGGGATAAGGTGAATAAATGGATAGACACAAAACAAAATAGAAAAAAAAAGTGTAATTAGATCCAATGAAACATATACACATAGACATCCAAATATCCAAATACATCAGAAGTGACATCTTAAATTTTGGAGGAAGTTGTATATTTTTTAAATGTTGTTGTGTTTCTATAAGTGATAACAATAACACACTGAAACAAAAATGAATTTATCCCTCCCACTATGTACAATAACTAATTCTAGACAAATTAGATACTTTTTTTAAGAGAGAGAGAGAGAGAGAATTTTTTTAATATTTATTTTTTAGTTTTTCAGAGGACACAACATCTTTGTTTGTATGTGGTGCTGAGGATTGAACCCGGGCCACACGCGTGCCAGTCGAGCACACTACCACTCGAGCCACATCCCCAGCCCACAAATTAGAGACTTTATGAGAAAATAACGATTTTTTTAAATAATTGGTCATGGAGAAAATTTTTCTGGTTATAACTTACTCTTCAGGAAGAATTAGAGAAAAAAATGGATACCTCAGATCATTTGTAAAAAGAAAATTTAAACAAAGGAAAACAAGTTAAAATGGCAAATTATAAACTGAAATAAATTTTGGTAAAAAAATCAAGTATATAACTGATATTTCTAAAACATATTATATAATAATATAGATAAAATAAGAGATACGGAAATAAATATAAATTATAGAGCACAAAGAATCAATGAACTTAAGCACATGAGAATATTCCTAAAGTCATATGAATAATATTAAAAACTATGAATATAGTAAGATTTTATTTCTTGCCTTTAGGCTGGAACCATGTTCAAAATTTGAAAATGTACTCAATTGATGAAGTCACAGGAAAATTATTCTATCAACTCTTGTGAGAGTACAAAATCATTACTCCCACAATGGAAAGGAAGTGCCCACTATCTAGGAGACAAACTTTGATTTTGACCCAAAAATCTCACTCCTAGAAATATATTTCAAAGCTATATTGGCAAAAAAATGCAATATACAAGTAAATTTACTTTGTCATATTTATAATGCAATTATATAATATAATATTCTTGTACTAATGTTATGAAATAATATATAAAGCATCTCTACATATTATCATATGATGAAATGACCTCAGAATATATTGAGCATTAAAATAAACAGGTGCAGAAAAGGCTATCCCTTTGTGTGTATTCTGTATGTTGAGATATGTGTGTATAATTAATTATATATGCATGATTGTATATGCACATATATTCATATATTACCTTTATGTGGAAGGATAATACACAGTAGTAAAGGGGAAAATTAAAATATATATTTTCTTGACTTAACCTTAAGTTATATATTTGACTCCTTTGGAGCCAGGTAAATACTTTATAGTTTTAAAATAATTCTTGCAGTCATCCTTAAAAATTGAAAATAAAGTTAATTTTATATTAACATCAACACATGACAGGAACCATATCAAGTAATAGTAAAATCCAATATGTTGATTAAATTCTTAATATGATACACTCTAAGTTTAAAAAAAGTATCTGCAGCCAGCCACAGTGGCTCATTCCTGTAATCCCAGCAGCTCTAGAGGCTGAGGCAGAAGTATCATGAGTTCAAAGCCAGCCTTAGCAATTTATTGAGGCCCGAAGTAACTCAGCAAGACCTTGTCTCTAAATAAAATACAAAAAAAATTCTAAAAATGTGGCTCTGTGGTTAAGTGCCTCTGGGTTCAATCCCTGGTACAAAAAAAAAAAATCTACAAAAATTTAGTGCTTTATCTTAACATATTATTCATCTTGCTTATTGAGATTTTCAGGGTGGCATCAGGCAACAAATGGTAAAATACATTATTGTAGCAGGTATCTGGATTTTTGGCATTGGAGAAAGGAGAAAGATGTTTTTAAAATGTTTAGCTATACTCTTTTTTAAGTATCAATTGGAAGTGTCAGTATAAACTCATAAAGACTGATCTTTTAAAATCAAGTCTTTTCACTTGTTTTATTTATTTACTTGTTTATTTATTCTGGGTGGAGATACCAGGGATTGAACTCAGAGACGCTCGATCACTGAGCCACATCCCCAGTCCTATTTTGTATTTTATTTAGAGACAGGGTCTCACTGAGTTGCTTAGCACCTCGCTTTTGCCCAGTCTGGCTTTAAATTCAGAATCCTCCTGTCTCAGCCTTTTTAGCCACTGGAATTACAGGCATGTGTCACCATGCAGGGACCACTTGTTTGTCTGATTTTCACAAAACCAATATTGTAACAAAGGTCACATCTGTCCCAAATGTTGATATCCCTGAATGCTATGCTCATACAAAAAAAAAAAAGAGTCTCATTTGTGAATTTGTTGACTTTAATGGGATGGATGGAAGTATTCAAGATGAGACTGAGTTACTTTGCATTTACCTAAAGTGTTAATTAAGATTGGACTAATTGATTCAAGAAATATCTTGAAATGATCAAAGATTCGAACATTATATGTTAATAAGAATCATAATTACAATGAATTGAACAGATTATATGTGTCAAATCCATGAGGCCATAATCACAAAGAGACAATGAAAGACCTCATTTTCAACTCTGTATAATGCAAAGCAACAAATCAGTATTTTCAAAACTAGTCAATAAAGGAAAAGAATCCATCACTTATCCTTACATTCATAAAGAAATTTGCCCAAATGTTAATAGGAGAAAGTGTCTGCTAAAGAAGTACCTAGCTAGTAGATAAATAAGAAATAATGAAATACTATATTTCCTTTTTTTTTTTCATTACCAATAAGATGATGAATCTAGGCAATGGTCATAATGATTGCTAATATTTCACCATGTAATGCACCTAAGTATATGTGCTCCCTAACAAGAGATTCAAAATGCATGTATAAACTATCTCAAATCTGCATCTCAGTCAGATATCTAGACCCACTTATTGGATTGCAATGTTTTTAAAGATTGGCATATATATTAAAGCAAAACACAAATAAACAGTCATCAGCAAAATCTACCTTGTGAAAATTATAGAACAAATAAGAAAGAACTAAAGAAATAATGTGTGAAAGGGAGGGATAGAGACTTGACTACATCTCAGACAATTGTGATGTGTGAAACTATTTCACTACAAAATAGACTTAAAGATGCTTATCAGGAAATGGAGTAAATTGAAACTATTCTTTTTTTTACTTAATTTGTATTTTGAGAAAATTATAGATACACATGCAGTTACAATAGTCATGAGAGATCCAGTGTACTCTTGCCTATTTGTCCCAGTGGAATATCTTGTGCACTTACAGTGCAGTATTCCACCAAGATGCTGAAAACATTTGTCATCAGGAACATCTTTTACTTTACCCTTCAGTTTCCATATTCACTCCCTCCATGCTAGCTTGTGCCCTAGCCCCTTCAAGAGTGCTCTATAATTGTAGTCACACATTATACGGTATCTTGGAATTGACTTTTTGTTTCACTCAGCATGTGTCCTGAAATTTCACTCAGGATTCTGCAGGGATTAATTATTCATTCAAATTTTGATTGCTATCAATGTCTACAGATTGCTTGACCATGCACCTTTGGAGGGCATTTGTTTCTGATTTTTTGGTATACTAAATGAAGCTGCTATGAATATTTGTGTACAAGTATTTGTGTTACTGTGAGCTTCTAGGTTTTGAAAATAAATGCAGAGCAAAGGTATTCAATGTTAGTTATGCCTAGTTCATCTTTTTTTTTTTCATTTTTATGGTTTTGTTTGACCTAAAACCTTATTCATAATACAAGAAAATTAGATTTTCTCCTGTTATATTTTTCTCCTGCTATTTATTTTTTGTTGTTTTTCTACAAATTTTGCAAGTCTTATTTAGGTTTATATTTCGAGTTTATTTAGTTAAATGTATATAGCCTATGTTTAAGTTTATTTATTTCTAATATGTGATATTATAAATTGATATTGTACTGAGGCAAACCAGTACACTGGATCTCTCATGACTATTGTAACTGCATGTGTATCTATAATTTTCTCAAAATATAAGTTAAGTAAAAACATAGTTTTTATAAGCACAGCTTATAGAAAAGATTATTTTTTCTTCATTGACAAAGGTCTCTTTGTTCAAGCTAAGTTGATTTAGCAGTGTGGATCTTTCTGGCCTCTTGGTCTATTATGCTGAAGTAGGTGTCTCTTCTTTCACCCTTACTGTGAGGACAAGATTTCTGCAACTCTCATTCTTGAAATGGGGCAATGTAGTAGTCCCACATTGCTCTTCTTCTCTACCATTCTGAATCTCTTAATGTAAAATATATCCTTTTTTAGCATTTTTCATTATAATTTGGTAGTGTTCTGCATGTAGGTGATTTAACAAAATCTGTTTAATTTTTATAAAAGCATTTCATTTGGGAAAGAGTTACATGTATTATATTTTCATTTTAAGTGTCCATATAATTACTGCTAATAAATAAATACAATCAGTTTGTATATTTGTGTATATTTACTTATATTCTGAAATCATTCTGAACTCATTGATTAGTTGTAAAGTATTTTTTGGTATACATTTTATATTTTCTACATAGATGCAAATGTGATTTGCTAATAGGAAGAATTTTAGTTTCTTCCTTTAATAGTTATATGAATTAATTTCTTTTCATACTTTGTTTTTCTGGCTAAAACTACGCCATACTGAATAAGAGTGCTGAGGACAGATTTTCTTGTCATATTTCCAATCTTAGAGGATTGGTTTTATTGCCCTTAAATATAATATCAGCAGTAGTCTTATTATACATGTATTTCCCCAAATTGGGTAAGTTCTAGTCTATTCATAATTTTTAAGAGATTTTGTCTAAGTTGATATTTGGAATTGTATTTTTCTTTCATTCAGCATGTATAGTGAAAATTCACTCAGGCTATTCCAGGATTAATAGTTGATTTAATTTTGAATTGTTATCAATGTATACAGTTGTTTGACCAGTCTTTCTTCAAATAATTTTTCTGTGTCAACTGAAATAACTGCATATGATTTTTCTTTCTTAGCTTTATTATATGGTGAGCTACATTGATTTTCAAATTTAAACTGGAATTGGAATAAACATTAATTGGTGATAGTAAGAAAATATATATGAATTAATGTATTTTAAAATACATTTTGTTAGCATTTTATGTATTCATGAGGAATATGTTTTTTAACTGTCTGATTTCAATATCAGGGTAGTATTTGCTTTATAAAATGAATTGACAGTGTTCTCTCTTCTTATACCATGTTAAATGACCTACAGTGTGTTCTGTGATAAAATTTCCATACAGACATACAGTGATTCATTCTTCCCGTCTCTCCGCTTTTGAATATGTTTGATTTTTTTCTTAATGTAAAGGTTTATTCTCCTACACTTGCAATTATTACTTTATATCATTTTATAACACATTGGAGAGGACTTCACTGGGTCACTGAATGCTCAATGACATTTGTTGCACACTTGTTTGAAACGAAGCCCATTTCTAAAATAAGTTTTTACTTTACTCTCTTTTGCTATTCTTTGCTAAATGTATTCAAAGCAATTATGGGGGAGAAAAGCCATATGGCACCTGTCATGTGTGTTTTATTTTTTTAAAAGGCCATTCAATTTCTTCTCATCTGATGTCACCCTCTTTGAACAAGAATAAACATGATAAATTCATGGTTGGAGGAGACAGGAAAACAACATGTCAGTCACTTTGAGGTCTTCTTGTGTTTCAAAACACAGATGTTGAATGGTTGTGAAGATTGCTTTACTAATATCATTATTAGTCTTTTTGATTGATCTTGGCATTTAAAAATATATCAATTCTTAATTAAAATATTCAATTTATTCTTTGATGAGACAAAATATTTGCCTAAGGGAAACATATATCCTATTGTTTCCCTTTTTTAATTTTTCTTTTGCCTCAAATTTCTTCAAAATCTTCACACTGATTAAAGGAATTAGAATTAAAGAAAGGTTGAATTAAAAAAAATGGTTGGGTTATAGTCATACTCTAACAGAGGATTTTGTATTTGCTGAAACACTCCAAATAATTTTTCTACATTGGTTTACCCCACTCTGCCCATATGTTACAAAGTATTTAGAATGACTAGATATTAAAAAATAAGATAATGTAGATTGATTTAAGTGAGAAGACATATTGACATAAGATCATAAAATTAATTTTGAAGGAAGGTGATAACATCACATAACAAAGTAAGCATAAAATGGAGAAGCAAAAATCAGAAAGGGGGAAGACAGAATTTCAAAGTTTTACTAATGGATATGTATGTGGAAAGTCATGAAATTAAAGCATTTTAAAAAATAATTATTAGACTAAATTAAAATATAACATGTAGGGCCTGAGCTCTAGCTCAATGGCAGAGTATTTGCCTAGCATGTGTGAGGCACTGGGTTAAACCCTTAACACCATATAAAAATACAAATAAAATAAAGGCATTCTTACTATCTATAATTATGAGAAAAAATAAATAAATCCAACAAGTATTCTTTGAAAGCCTATATGGTATAGACACTTAGATTAAAGTCTGTATAAAAATTATAATAACTTGTTATATTATGTTAAAACACTAAATATTCTCTAATATGGAAAACCTTACATGCATTAAGCACTAAATAGTATTCACGATATTGATATAATTGTCTTGATCCTGGGTTTCAGGATTACTTTCAATAACAGATTAAATTGATTCAACATTTATAAAACAATTATGATGTTGTTCTTCTTGAACTCTTTGACAATAAATATATTTCTATGATGATGCTTACTTTCTATGACATTGCTTTTTCCCAAAATTTATAGAAAGAATAATTAGAATAGTTTAAAACAGTCATACTTTTTACATTTTTACTTCTAACTTTTCGGACTTGGTTTCCTATCTTATATTGCAAATTTCTTTTCATGTACCTTCAATGTGATTGTTCAACACTATTAACTTCAAAGTTAATAATTTTAAGTTTTTTCTTTGATTTATATTCCATTACTTTTGTGACTTTTCTATTTACTTGATATTTTTCATTTTAAAATTTCCATCTTCTTGTGTTTGAAGACATTTTCTGTATTTATTTTTCACAAAATGGTTTAGAAATTGAGTATATGTGGAGATGGATTGAATATGAATATCTGCCTTTTCATTTGTATTTTAATATTTTTTTCTAAAGCTAGTTAGAATCTTGATTTTCCTTAAGAATAAGCCATGAAAATCATTCAACTGTCAATTTCTTCTACATTTACATAAATGGCACCATCTATATTCAAAACGTGAGGTTGTAGACACAAAAAAATATTACTAAAATTTATGCTAATGTTACAACCCTGTTGAGACAAACATTGAGTTCTAATGTTCTTCATCATAATTATCTTTTAAAATGTCTGTAACTTGACAGAAATATTCTTTTTTTCAGGTGAACATATTCAGTCATCGTATTTTAAGTCAGTATCTGTAAGTAGTGGATTTCACTTATTCTTTTAAGTATAGTGTGATTGTTTTAATCCACTTTTTTTTTTTGCCAGAGTGACCAAAAGACCTAAAAAGAACAATTACAGAGAAGGAAAGTTTATTCCAGGGCTTACAATTTCAGATGTCTCAGTCCATATAGATGACTCCATTTCTCTGGGCCCAAGGTAAGGCAGAACGCCCTGTCAGAACAGTGTGGAAGAGAAAAGCAGCTCAGGACATGGTGATCCAGAAGCAAATAGAGAGAAAGCTCACATGACAACACAAGAATTGGAAAGCATTTCATATCTAAACCATAACACTGGTAGAAGATAGAATTGTTTTTTGGTATCCAATATAGAATTAATTCTTCAAAAATTCACAACCAATTTAGGACTGAAAATCAAACAAATGCAAATTAAAAAAAAATTGAAATGACTATTACTCAAAACTTAATAAATTTTCAGTATGAAAAGAGATATAAGTTGCTTTTGACTAGCAATGTCTTTATGTCCAATCCAGCTTGGTCAAGGTAAGTATGCTAAGTCTACCAAGGCAGATTTGACCATCAAAACCAGATGCAAATCTGCTAGAAGAGACAAGCATGATTTGGAACAGATGGCAGAAAAAAAAATCATGGAAAAATAGCAAGCAGGGAAATCCTGTAATTCTCTTTACTTGAAATCATGGTCTCAGTGGGATAGTGGCAAAACAGAACACTAAATAGAAATATAACAAGCAGGGAAATTAAGTAGACCAAATTAAGCTATGTGCATATATTGATATATCATAAGGAAGCCTACTATTATATATAAATAGAATTCACCAATAAAAGTATTTTAAATAGTAAATTGAATTGTAGGATCTTTAGAAATAAAGAGGGTACTGAGAATGAAAAAGTCGTTGAGAAAAGCTGTAAGTTATTACCATATACTTGACTGATAAATAAGCAATAAACATTTTACATATTTTTCAGTGTTTTTCATTCCTACAGGAAACAAAAAAAAATACTGAAAAGACCCAAGATTTTGATGTAACCACAGCCATCTGGGGGAGGCTGTGTGTAAGATCAGGGAGGTCATACCATGATCAAAGTTCTCCACACATTTCTGGTAGGCTTGGAATCAACAAACAGGTGACATGATTCCTTACAGGTAAAAGGTGTGGGATATTTGAAAACTGCCTAAAATTTTAACGCAAACTTTTATCAGTACATAGATCACTTTCACCACTTATTGGTGAAAGGTTCTGTAACTTTGCAAACATAATATTGACTTGTAGAAAGTTAAAAATAAGAAAAATTAAAAAATCAACTGATCAGAGATATTATTGTCCATAAATAATGGAAAAGACTGATTTCACAGATTAAAGGCTTAAAACAGATCAGTGTTTGCTTTGGGTAAAAGAATACGAGTTGTAAAGGAAATTTGGGTGGTGACAAAAATGTGTCATATCTTTGATGTGGAATGGTTGTACAATTGTGTACACTTGACAAGCTTATCAAGTTGTATACCTAAAACTGCTCAATCATGTACATTGTATTGAACCTAAAATCTCTTGCCCCTATTTCAATGGAATCCAATCGAGTAAGTAATACATGGGCATAAAAATGTTAAACTTAGAAAGTAATTTCTTCATATAACAAAATTATTTTTCTTCAAATTAAAACTAACAATATTTTATTTTATATAATCATTTTACACAAATATTCATGATAAATGCATATTGATAATCTGAAAAGCACCTTCTTTGTTTCATCCTGCTACTGTATTTCTAGGACATTAATGAGTGGTATGTTTCCATATCAGACAGCTCTCATATTAGTTTAGTCTTATCATTTCTTCCTTCCCAAAGTGTCTCTTCATTTTCCTAATGATGTTGGTTATAGTTATATGGGAGTTTTGATCCTTGAAGTTTTGGCTTTTACTTTTTTTAATATTGCAGAACCAGTATCTTAATCATCATGAAAAAATCCTGATTATTATAAATCCATTGTCACCCATCTCTGATAATGGAAGTATCCTTCCAAAAATTTCTAAACTTCAAACTTTATTAAACCAATTAAATTTATTAAAAATACCAGATATTACTTATATTGTGAAGTTATCCATTGAAATATAGAATGATGTCAGTGGTCAGAATGTTACATTTAGAAAATAAATATAGTCCCATAAAAACTTTTAGACTTTATTACATTCACAATGAAATACTTTGCTTTGTGAATCTATTTTTTAAATTTGAATATCTGCCCTCATTTAGAAAGATAGAATATGAATCATCCAGATACTGCCCAGGAAAAATCTAAATCATATTTATTTTGCCAAAACTGATCATTAATATCAACTTTCTACATTCTAAATCTACTAGGTCTTCCCTACCCTATTAAAGGCATATGTATTTCCTAGTGTGCTTCTCACAAATTCTATAGTATAACTTTTTCCTTCACATAGTAAGTATGTAGTTATTATTGTCACAGTATTTGAAAAAATCCAACTTTTGGAATATAGTTCACAGTTTTGAACAAATTTCAGGATAAAGTAAGCATATAATTATAATGTCATACATACAAATGTAATGTGCTCTTATGTACCTTAGTGATATATTTAACTGTACTGAAAAAAATTATAATACCATAACATTTTTAAATATGATAGAACTGAAAATGATCTTAAATGAAAGTAGGAGAATTTTATATAGACAAATCACTTGCTCAAGATTTATATTAGAATGAGTAATCAGAAAGCTATCCCTCCCTTAATCCTTGTTACAAATAATAATAATAATAATAATAATAATAATAATAATAATAATGTTGTCACTACCTATCTATCTTCTACTTTATTTTAATTAAGCAAGCCTTATGATAGTGTATGGCCTTCTATAGTTTCCTTCAAGTACACTTTACATGACGATCATCATACTTTATTATATAGTGATGATAAATATATTCAAATATATTTGCTTACAGAGATTCATCATACTTGAATTCTGGATGCACTTATTGCCTTAAAAAGAGTTCTTTGTTTATCTGTTTGCATTTTCTCCTCACACTTATTTTCATTCTTTATTTTTCAGAAATTTTGTTCTGACAGAAACATTAATTTTTCAGGCACATCCCGAAAAAGTAAGTAACCTCCTACAAAGATTTCAAAATATCATACCATACTTTCTAGGTAATGCAAGAAGACAAGTAAAGTAAAACTTAAAAGAAGAAGTGAAAATGTCTTTGTAAATATATGCTGTGAAAATCCTTGATAAAATTCTAGAGTCAACCAAAAATGCCTAGAACTAATAAGAAAATCTAGCAAGTTTGTGGAATATAACTTTTCTTTCCTGTATATTAGCAACAAATAGAAGTAATTTGAAATTTAAAACTATACTATCTAGAAAGCTTAATGAAAAGAAGCATAACTGAGATCAAATGAATACATGTTGTACATGAGGAAAATTTACAAAATTTTGTTGAAAAAATATCTAAGAAATAAATAAATGTAGGGGTATTCAATGATCATGTATAAGAAGACTCAATTTTTTTCAAGATTACAGTTCTCCCACTTTATAGATATAATTCAATCTTATTAAAAATCCCATAATATTACTGTGATTATTGAAAAAGTGACTCTAATGTTTTTATGGATAGATGAAAGGCAGAATAATCAACAAAATTTTAAAGTGGAAAAACAAACTCAGAGTTCTGACAATACCTAAGTTTAAGGCACTATGAAGCTGCAGTAATCAAGAAAGTGTGATATTGGTGAAATAATCAAAGTTCATAAGTTTAATTCAAAACAAATCACTGAGATAAACTTAAACTCAAGATTATAAAACATGGAGTAACAGGAGAAAATTTAAATTGCACTGTGTTTAACAATGATTTTGGATATGACTCCAAAGGCACAATCCATGAAAATCAGAATTGATAAGCTGAATTTCATTAATATTAGAATTTTCTGCTCCATAAAAGGCACTGTAAATAAAATAAAAAGCCAAGTTAAGATCAAGAAGCAATGGATGCAAAGATCTACAAAATACACATCAGGACTGGAGATGTATCTTAGTGGCAGAGTGACGGCCCAGCATGCAAGAAACACTGGGTTTCATCCCCAGAAACACACACACGCACACACACACACACACACACATACACATACACACACACACACCCACACATACACACCCTTAAAACTAAGCAATAAGAAAATACATTTTAAAATATGCTAAAAATCTCAAGATTAACATTAAAAAAGTTAGCAAATAAACATAAAAATGTTCTACATCATGTCATCAAGGAAATGAAAATTCAAACAATAGTGAGATACCAGTACAAACACTATTAGAATGGCCAAAATCTAGAACAGTGACACCACAAAAGCTGATGAGTGTTTAGATCAAGAGGAACCATCTCTTTTATTGCTGGTGGGAATTCAAAATGGTACAACCACTTTAAAAGATACTTTGGTAATCTTTTATGAATTCAAACATGTTCTTCCCATATAATCAAATAGCCATGTTCCTTGATGTTTTTTCAAAACAGGTAAAAATTATGTTTATACAAAAGCCTGCTCACAGAGAGTTTACAACAGCTTTATTCATAACTGTTACATCTTGAATATAACTACAATATTTTTCAGTAGGTAGGTAAGTAACTAAACTGTAATAGTACCAGACAATTAAACACTAAAGAGAAGTGAACTACCAAGGCATATATTGACATGGAGGAATTTTAAATGCATATTGCTATGTAAAAGAAATTCATTTTTAAAGCTATATATTGTACAAATCCAGTAATAGACATTCTGAAAAAGTCAAAGCTATGGAGGAAAGTGGTTGTCAGGGGCCAGAGTAGGAAAAAGGATGAACAGGAGCACACAGATGGCTCTTGGGAAATGAAAATATTCGGATTAATACAATGATGTTGTATACATGTCATTATACATTTTTTTAAAATCCATAGAATGTTTAACATCAAAATGTAAAACAAATATCAACTGTGGACCCTGGGTGAGCATGATATGTTAACATAGGCTCATTTATTGTAGCCAAGGTACCACTCTGGAGGGGACTGTTGATAATGGGTAAGGCTCTGCATGGATGGGGTCATATGGTCTAGGAAAAATCTCTGTACTTTATCTCTAAATTTTATTGCATAACTAGCTGCTTTTTAAAATTAGTCATTATTAGAAAACTGGGTGATATCATGCTTACAAATCAAATGGAAAGTCAAAACTATAAAAAAAAAACAAAAAAAAAACTCCTATGTAAACCCAATGTGAAAAGACAATCTACAATGGGGTGGAGAGCTAAAGAATACTTGATGCTTTCTCCTATCACCAATAAATAAATAAACAAACAAACAAACAAACAAACAAAGATGACAAAGTAAAAATGTGTCACTAGATTAGCAAAAGGCTCTTTTACTGTAGCTATGGTAGCAATGCTCTGAAGAGGCAGTTGTGAAACAATTCAGTCAAAGGGAATTGCTTCACTGAACTTGCTTTTATGAAGCAATCAATCAGTAGTAGGCTGTACCTTCTTTAAGTCAGCCAATTAGGAATGCACTACTTAATAAACATGCCTTCATGGTGAACTTCTTAGTCTTTGCAGAAAAACCACATTTTCATATATGATGAAAACCACTGGTACCCCTGGAACTCCACCAATCCCTGAACTCCATGCCACCATTGAAAGCATGGGCTGTGACAAAGCCATTATCAGACCATAATGAAACCCAGAGAGACCAGTTTAACCAGAACATCTTCCACTTTGATAACATGAGCTTTTTATTTTTTTTTTATTTTGATTACTGAATGGTGGTCACATTGTCTGATGACATTTAATTCCATTTAGTATTTTAGACTCTTTAAAGATAGTTCATAAATGTCAAAGAAAATTGAGATCTCCTTTTTAAGTATCTGGAATAAAAAGGCACACTACATCTGCTATTTAGAACAAAAGAGAAATTTATTCGCCAAGTAGTCTGTTTTAATAGAATAAATTGTTATGTGTGTTACAGAGGATCTTAATAAGCAAGGATCTCAGTGCAGACATTCAGAATTTTAAGTAGTTTTACAGTATATACAGAAATTTGGATCTCAGAGGAGACTGTTGATTATCATTTAAAAACATGTTTTGGATTTAGTTCATTTTACATTTTTTTTAACCTCAAAAACCTTAATGATAATGGCTTAGTAATTGAATATATAGACCCAGATAATTTTAAACATGAAATTAATATATACTTATGAAACAGTTGACCCCAATGCCACACTGGTAAAATGGTAACTAAATAGGTATGTAAAATAGAGATATAGTTTACTTATACAGTCTATTTAAAAAGTAAGTAATTTTGATACCCCAATAGCAAATATAACTCTGGAAATAATAAAAAATAAATTAGAATAATAAAACATATATTATGTCTTTATCAAAACATTGTTTGTGAGGGCAAATTAGATTTTTTGCTTGTAATAAAATGCTGTTCTGTATTAGGAAATCTAGCCATATAATTTGTACAGAGATTAAAAGAAAAAAAATAAATTATTTCCATAGGAACTAATGTTTGGGTTAAAATTTAAAATATCGTTCTTATTTATTTAGAATTCTGAATAAAATCAGAATGACACTTCCTTATGTTTTTATATGAATACATAAAAAATGAAATATATAATATAGTAGGAAGTGTTGCCTTTCATACCAGATTAGATCTCCCTATTAATACAGCCCGTGAAAAGTGATAATTTATTATTTAATAAAGTGAAATAAAGTGATATTCATTACGATTGGTAGAATAGTGTCTCCATGAAGCTGTCCACGGACACTAGAAACATAGGGATATGCTATATTTCGTGTCAAAGAAGATTGGGATTGGATATGGAGAGAAGGTTGCTATTACACTGATCTTAAAATGAGGATGTTATTATGTCTTATTTGGGTGGGTTCCACAGGGATTGAAAATCTCTTTAAGTGAAGAAGGCAGAATATCAGTGTTAGAGTGTCACAGCAAGAGAAATGCTCCTCCGGTCCTTGTGGGCTTTAAGTTTAGGTGAGAACAAAAAACTCGGGAAACCACACTTTTATGTATGCTGTGTATAATGTAGGAAGGCACATGAAATAGAATACAAAAAGAAAATGAAGGGAGACCTCATGGACCAACGATGCTTTATTCAGCACCAGACGGGCACATCTTTGGGGGCACAGTGGCATTAGGGTACCTTGGCTTTTATATGGCCTCACCAGAGCCAGGTCCTTGAAGGAGCTAGTTACTTTTGGCAAGCCCTCTGGTCCATCAAGGCCTAATTGGAAGAGTTGAGGATGGGGTTGGAGGACAGGTAGGTAACCATATCATTCAATGTATACTTGCCAAGACCTTATTTTAGGACACTAAGATAATTTTAAATATCTGGCCTCCAAAATTGTAAATAATAACTTTGTTTTGGCTATATAAGGGATTAAATTTGTGGGGAATTATTAAAGCAGTAATAGAAAACTGATAAAATATATAAAAATTAAGCCAGTTGAAAATTGTTTTTCTTATCTATAGATAGTTTATACAAAATATAATGTTGCATAATTGGAAAATATAAGAAATATTGGAAATTTTAGCAGAAGTTAAATAGCTTCAAAAATAAAAAGGGGCAAATGATCTGAACAGTTCTCAAAATAAGTATAAATGAGCAATAAATAAATGAAAAAAATCCCTGTTATCTTTAACCATCAGGAAAATTCAAATCAAAGCTACCTTGAGATTCTACCTCCCCCCAGTCAGGATGACTGTTAATTAAAAGCTAAACAAATAAATACTGGTGAGGATATGGAGGAAAATGAACCCTTATACATTTTATGGGCATGTAAATCAGTACAATCACTATGGAAAATGGTATGAAAATTCTTCAAAAATCTAAAAATAAAACTACTTATCATTCATTTCCTTTGGGTACACACCAAGAATGTGTACCCAAAGGAAATGAAATCAGCATACAAAAGAGATCCTTTCATACTTATCTTTACCATGGTACTAGCCAAAATATGAAGCCACCCTAGATGCCTGTCCACAGGTGACTTGAATATTATTCAGCCATAAAAGTGAATGAAATTATAACCAAAAGCTGAGTTCTTATCCCCAATGCCAATTCAATAATGAGGACACAGTTTTGAGAAAAAGGAAAAAGAAGTTTTATTGCTTTACTAACAAAGGAGAAACACAGGGGACTCCTGTCTGTAGGGGTTCTGTGTTTGGAATTGGGGTCATTGATAAACTTTATGATTGTGGCATGCTTGGTAGATAGGAAGTTTCTGTGCAAAGACACAGAATACCTGGCTGCTTGGAAACTTCTGTGTAAAGGCTTGGGATGCCTGCGTGCTATAGCAATGCCCTTCATGAGAAGCTCTGTGTTAGAGTCCTATGAGCTTTGACCTTCATTTTAGGCATACAGCTTCTGGGAATATAGGGACTCTCTTGTTAGAAAACTACAATGTTTCACTGAAGCTAAATCTGTTCACTTAACAGTAACTTTATACATTGGACTTTCTTGAGAGCTGCACAAAGCTCCTAACATCCCTTCTTGTAACTGTGGAATGAAAATGCAAAATAAGCAACCTTAGTGATACTCTAAACAATAATGTAGTTGTGGTACTAATGATCTAATGTAATGTATTGGTTATACATAAACATGGCCACTTGGACAAGGAGCCATTTTCCTGCCTCTGCACCTTGTCTCTATGTCTCCTTTATTATTTTTCCTTACACCTGTACCAGAGACTGTGATTCTGCCTATTGGGGAAAACAGAAGGCTTTTAAAGAAGCCATTCAAAGGTTACATTCTAGGTGTGCCTTCGTGTGAGTGTGTGTGTGTGTGTGTGTGTGTGTGTGTGTGTGTGAGAGAGAGAGAGAGAGAGATTTCAAGGACAATTATCTAGGGAAGAAGAAAAGCTACCACTGTCTTTCTAATCTTGTTAGGGAGGTGGAGTGGGGAGAAGAGAGAAAAGAAAATGTCCTTTTAAAAATAAGCCTCTGAGCAAGGAGGGCTATATTCAAAAAAAAAAAGTTGACCATTGTTACAAAATTATGTCTTTTACAGTAAAATAGATGGAAATGGAGGACACCATGTTAAGTCAAATAAGCCAAACATGGAAAGAAAAGTATCAGATATTTTCTCTCACATGTAAACCTGTTTTTAAAAGACCTGAAAGTAGCAGAGGAACTATTAGGAAAGAAAAATGGCACTGGAGGGATGGGAGAGAGGGAAAGGGTAAGAGAGGATAGTAGGGTTTGTGAATACAAGATATGATTGAAAAACAATATATAAATGAAGGATTATGTCACAGTGAAGCCCATTAACTTGTACAGTTGATATGAGTTCATATTTTAAATAATAATTAAATCTATAAGCATAATTCACATAGAAAAACAAATTATTTCTCCTTTTAGAAATAAGAACATAGATAAAATCAGATTAAAGAAAAGCAAAAATCATAATATGCATAAGAAAGAACTTTAAAACAAACTTGAAGAGACATCAATGTAAAAACTTTAAAGAATGTTTTCTATTCTTAGAATCTTAAAAATGAAAATGTAAATATTCAACTTGCAGATATAATTAGTTAATATTAATTAGTATATGTTCTTTATTCCAAATAAATGTACAAAGCTATTTTTTATAAAATCAGCAAAAAATTAAACACTTAACATTTGTTAAACTTAATAAATGATTTTAGTGTCATTTTCAGATGTTGAAAATCCACTGAAATTCATACAATAGAGAAAAGCAATCTACATTACAGAGGGAAAAATTTAGGAAGACCCTCATGTAGGAACAAAGCACACCTTTTAATAAATGAACAGAATTTGAAATACCTGTCACACACAGGAATTGACTTTTTGTTCTCTTGGGCTCAATCTTATTAAAATACCAATATTTATTAGAAAGAAAGGGATAGTGTGATTTTAGTAATCTATGGCTATTTTATAAAATATAGTAATTCTAACACCAAAATTTTTTTAAAAAATGTATAAATAGCTCGAAAATATTTATCTAAGAATGTATTAAACCAGAAGCTTATCTTGTGGGGAGATGGGATTTTTTGGTAATTTGCTTTTTGCAGATTAGATTTCAATATTATCTGGGTAAAGTTTTCATGTTCTGTCAATACTAACATTTTAATGGCCCAGTGTCACATTTTGAAAGCAGTAAGATCCAATTCAAGAAACAAATATATCCAATTCCTTTTAGCTTTTCTACATTATGATTTATATTTTTTACATAATTTGAAAGCAAGTATAACAATAAGTTCTTTAATAAGTTGTTAAATGTTATTCTTTGGTCTCTTTTCAGTACATTTAGGATGTAAAAAAATATCAGATACTATTTATATTCACCTGAATTACTTTAACTACATTTCATTTTTATTGACTTGCTCATATATATAATATGCCTCTTCCACTGCCATCTGCAGCAATGTCATTCTGTGTACAACTGAGAGGCTTTCAAATTAGAACAACTGAATTGCTGGGGGAATACACTTGATGGGAGCATAATATTTATTAGTAAATTATTCAGTAAAACTTGTTCTTCCCATAAGGACTTCATTTAAGCTCTGCTGTATAATTTCCATCCAAAAACATGATGATCTTAATGTTGAAAATCTAAAAGTCATATTCTCCTCAGGTGGGCAGGTTAATTTTGTATGCAATTAGTTAATTGCAGGGGAAAAAGTGTTATTGTTACCTACAAAATAAAGGAGTGTTGTGTTTCTTTTGTTTCTTAGATCATTTTCTCAACTGAAAATGTCACTATATGTAGCATTTTTGTTTCTACCTCCCTCCAAAGTTTGAATATTTATAAAGTATCTAATTTATAAGGAGAAAATGTAAATGATTTAGAGAAAAGAACATTTGACTTTCTTTTTTTTTTTTGTGCTTCCAGGCTTTAAAGTCGCCCATATATTTCTAGGTAATATCTAAATATTATACTGTATACTTTACAAAGTGATATAAAGAAATTTAATTTCCAAAGCAATTTGTAATTTCCTCTTCCATATATTATAGTATTGAAAGAACTACACAAGAAATTAGGAGCACTCTGTATATACACAGTTTGTAGTTATAAAGCAATTGTTTAGGAAAGGTCAAAATGTTATTTTGTTACTGGGATTACTTAAAAAAATGTTGCTTTGGATATTACTTCTCATTACTTTGTATTACTTCTTACCTTAAGTGCTATCTCTGCTCAGGTTGATTGTTTCAAATGGTCTTCACTGCTTCACATCCAGCTCTAAGACCTTGTCATGAGTTCTGGAGGGAAAAATAAATCAACAAAAGACAAAACATAAGCATATATCTATCTAGCAAAGAACTTATAGGAAGCCAATAGATCAAATATTCATTTGTTGATATTTGATGTTATTGGGATACCAATGAAACACGCATACAAGTTTATGTAAATATTTTATACATATACTATGTATTATACAAAATAGCCATATGTAATGCATGCATACACACAAAATATACTGATGAACTTTAATTGATCCTTGCTTCAATACTTGAATTGTAAGGTTCTAAACATTTAAAGCCCCTGAAATGGCAGACTCACCAATTATTTCAAATGAGAGTAGATGGGGAAAAAAACTCAAAACACTGCAGTCACAACAACTAAATAAGCAAACATATCATAACAAAAATCAGTGCACCTTGAACCTCCTTTCAGAAAGAATGATCAAGGACTAATTAATGAATACTAGCATCCCAACATAGGGAACTTCATATTTTCTGTCTGGTGAAGTGTCAGAACCTATAATTTCCTTTCCAAATGAAAATTTTACTTGTAGTTAGTGTATACATGCTTCAGCACTGTCCTGTGAGAGTGTATAGGTCAATTTAGTTTAACTTGGTTCCTAAGACAAATGTATCTGATGGAGAGATGGTGGCATCTCTTCCATGATCTAAGAATAATTATGAAGGGATAGTATTTAGGTTCTCTACCCTGGGAAGAAAAGTGAGCATGTTCAGTATATAAGAAAGTGAACCACATAGATAGTTGTGACAAAATAATGGTAGATATAAATGGTGCTAATCAATATTCAGCACGCCTCACTTCTGTAATATTCAATATTCCTTACTTCTGTATAGACTTCATATTGTCTCCTGAAATCTCATAACTTACTTGCCTACCAAGCACGCTATATGTTACAGTATACATACAGCCTCAGAGACAAAGGGCATAGCTTCCAAGGTGGAGACAAAGAAACACAGCTATAGTGTCTTGAAATAAATCATGAAATTAGAGTGGGATTTTGGTTCTAGTCAAATTAGTGTGTTTAAATGCTCTAGGTTAGTTGAAATAAATTTCCCCCCACTCTCACTTTACTATGAGAAAATGAGCTACAGATCTGGAAAGGATATTACTTTCTAAAAACAATCAGTGGATGGAAACTTGGATAGATTAGAGAGATCATCTCAACCATCCAATTTTAATTTTTCTAGAAAGAAAACATCTCTTTTTATGCTGTTAGTATAAATAGGCTGAATTTAGTGGCTATGGGAACCAAAATACTCTGTCAACATGTAAAGATGGAATCAAAACAACATCGTTTTTTATCACTAGGATGAGATAGAGGAATTTTATCAATGTTGAAAATAGGGAATTTCTGCAAAAGAAGTCATTAGAAAGAAAATAGATTATAAGAAAGTAAATTACAAATAAACAAAAACACCTAAAGATCCTTTTGGGATGTGGAATCACAGGAAAGCCAAAGGAATATTCATTCACCTTGTCAAAGGCTCACTTCTTATCCTTTAGCTTAGTTTGTGATGGGGTTGCATATTCGGGCCCTAGATCTCTTAATTCTAAATGTTAGATATTTCCAGGGAGAAGGAATTTCATGTCAGTAATTTATGAAACAAAAAGAACTTAAGTTCACAGATTGAGTTGACATTGAAGGAAAAAAGATAAGACATCTTTTCTGGGATATCAGAAACGCAAAAATAATCTAAATGTCCCCTGGCTTAAGAATGGAGACTAAAATATGCACCAAACTTTGGTCCTCATTGTTGTACTAAAATTGTGAAGAAATTTGCATAGGAAAGTCAGTTTTTAAAATTCTTTTTTTCATGTGATGCTTACATCTGATTATTTCAAAATCAAATTAATTAAAGGTGTTGAATTACCTACTGTGATACATATTTTCAGCATAATTGACATGACTTTTAAAAAAAAGACCTGCTTCTTTCTCAAATTGAAATATTTGATATTTATTTCATCAACATGTGTAAATACTCAAGTAATTCACACAAGTTCTCTTGAGGTATGAAGCCAGAATTAGAGAATCAATTTTTTCATCACTCATTTCTTAAAATGATCATGTTGAGATATCAATCAATATGACATTCTAGAGAGTTTTGTTTTAACACTGTCAAATATCACATTCACAAACCTGCTACAGGGTATAACAGTTTTGATAGAAGAATGTGTCTTTTCTCATTATGTAAGACTATCTTTTAAAAAGACTCATTTATTCAAATGAGTCTGTATGTTTTCAGTCATCATAGTCTGGTTCAAAGGATACATCAAAAATATTTAAAGATAGCAGAGATATTTAACTCCAGAAATACATTATGTTTCCGTTTTTCATTTAATTCATTTTTAAATGAAAAAATGATTTATAGCCATATTATTAAATTCCACAATGAAATTTTGAGATGTTAACTCAAGAGAATGTTTTATATTATATAAAATAAGAAAAGAATACTAAGAATATAAAAAGCTCATTTAAAATTTAAGATTTGAGTTAATAAAAATATTCTATGACTCTGAAATGCAAAATTATAATCTTTTACAATTAGAATCTTCAAAATATGGAAGTTCTTATATTTGCTGATACCAATGCATATTATATCCTCATTGCTAATAACATAATGATATTTTATTTTACTTTTTTCTTTATCTGCTAAATCTTTTTATTTTCTTTATTCTCTTTGTATATGAGTGCTTCTCAAAACTTAGCCCATATGTTTTACAGTTCTCAATATTTGTGCATAATGCTCGTATCAGAGAATAAATCATGTCCAAAATGAGATATAGACTAGTGAAGGTAGTTATGAAGACCAAATTAAGCATCAGTATTGGTGGCAATATAAAACTTTTATAATTAATATATTTTAAAATTTTTTATTAGTTTCTCAAAACATTACAATGATCTTGACATATCATACATTTGATTCAAATGGGATACGTAATCTTAATCTTATTTTTCCACGTGTACAGATTGCAGGATCACATTGGTTATACAGCCACGTTTATACATAGGGCCATACTAGTGTCTATTGAATTGTGCTGCCCTTTCTATCCCTCCTCCTCTCCCCTCCCCTCTTTCTACCCAATCTACTGTAACATGTTTCTCTCTCTCTTTTTTTTCTTCCCCCTCACACCACCTTATATGTAATTTTGCATAACAGTGAGGGTCTCCTACCATCTTCCATGCAATTCCCCTTTTTTCTCCTATTCCCATGCACTTCTTGTCCCTATTTAATGGTAATCTTCTTCTCATGCTCTTCCTCCCTGCTCTGGTTTGAGTCACCCCCCCTTAAATCAAAGAAGACATGCTGTATTAGTTTTTTAGGGATTGGCTAGCGTCACTTAGCATAATCTGCTCTAATGCCATCCATTTCCCTGCAAATTCAATGATTTTGTCATTTTTTAGTGCTGCATAATACTCCATTGTGTATATGCCACATTTTTTTTATCCATTCATCTATTGAAGGGCATCTAGGTTGGTTCCACAGTCTGGCTATTGTGAATTGTGCTGTTATTAACATGGATGTGGCAGTATCCCTATAGCATGCTCTTTTAAGGTCCTCAGGGAATAGTCTGAGGAGGGCGATAGCTGGGTCAAATGGTGGTTCCATTCCCAGCTTTCTCAGGAATCTCCATACTGCTTTTCATATTGGCTGCACCATTTTGCAGTCCCACCAGCAATGTACAAGTGTACCCTTTACCCCACATCCTTGCCAGCATTTATTGTTGTTTGACTTCCTAATGGCTGCCAATCTTACTGGAGTGAGATGGTATCTTAGGGTGGTTTTGATTTGAATTTCTCTGACTGCTAGAGAAGGTGAGCATTTTTTCATGTACTTATTAATTGACTGTATGTCTTCTTCTGAGAAGTGTCTGTTCAGGTCCTTGGCCCATTTGTTGATTGGGTTATTTGTTATCTTATTGTTTAATTTTTTGAGTTCTTTGTATATTCTGGAAATTAGGGCTCTATCTGAAGTGTGAGGAGTAAAGATTTGTTCCCAGGATGTACGCTCCCTATTTACTTCTCTTACTGTTTCTCTTGCTGAGAAAAAACTTTTTAGTTTAAGTAAGTCCCATTTGTTTATTCTTGTTATTAACTCTTGGTCTATGGGCGTCCTATTAAGGAATTTGGAGCCTGACCCCACAATATGTAGATTGGAGCCAACTTTTTCTTCTATCAGGTGCAGGGTCTCTGCTTTGATATCAAGCTCCTTGATCCATTTTGAGTTAACTTTTGTGCATGGCGAGAGAAAGGGATTCAGTTTCATTTTGTTGCATATGGATTTCCAATTTTCCCAGCACCATTTGTTGAAGATGCTATCCTTCCTCTATTGCATGTTTTTAGCCCCTTTATCAAATATAAGAAATTTGTAATTTTGTGGATTGGTTTCTGTGTCCTCTATTCTGTACCATTGATCCACCTGCCTGTTTTGGTACCAGTACCATGCTGGTTTTGTTACTATTGCTTTGTAGTACAGTTTGAACTCTGTATCGCTATACCTCCAGATTCACACTTCCTGCTTAGCATTGTTTTTGCTATTCTGGGTCTTTTGTTATTCCATATGAATTTCATGATTGCTTTATCTTTTTCTACAAGAAATGCCATTGGGATTTTGATTGGCATCGCATTAAACCTGTAGAGAAGTTTGGGTAATATCGCCATTTTGATAATGTTAGTTCTGCCTATCAATGAACAGGCTACATTTTTCCATCTTCTAAGATCTTCTTCTATCTCTCTCTTTAAGGTTCTGTAGTTTTCATTGTATAAATCTTTCACCTCTTTTGTTAGGTTGATTCCCAAGTATCTTATTTTCTTTGAGGATATTGTGAATGGGGTGGTTTTCCTCATTTCCATTTCAGAAGTTTTGTTGCTGATATACAGGAATGCCTTTGATTTATGCGTGTTGATTTTATATCCTGCCACTTTGCTGAATTCATTTATTAACTCTAGCAGTTTCTTTGTAGACCCTTTTGGGTCTGTTAAGTATATTATCATGTCATCCGCAAATAGCGATAATTTAAGTTCTTCTTTTCCTATTTTTATGCCTTTAATTTCTTTTGTCTGTCTAATTGCTCTGGCTAGTATTTCAAGAACTAAGTTGAATAGAAGTGGTGAAAGAGAGCATCCCTGTCTAGTTCCAGATTTTAGAGGGAATGCCTTCAGTTTTTCTCCATTTAGAATGATGTTAGCCTGAGGCTTAGCATATATAGCTTTTACAATGTTGAGGTAAGTTCCTGTTTCCCTAGTTTTTCTAGTGTTTTGAACATAAAGGGATGCTGTACTTTGTCAAATGCTTTTTCTGCATCTATCGAGATGATCATGTGGTTCTTATCTTTAAGTCTATTGATGTGGTGAATAACATTTATTGATTTCCGTATATTGAACCAGCCTTGAATCCCAGGGATTAATCCTACTTGATCATGGTGCACAATTTTTTTGATATGCTTTTGCATTCGATTCGCCAGGATTTTATTGAGAATTTTTGCATCTAAGTTCATTAGAGATATTGGTCTATAGTTTTCTTTCTTTGAAGTGTCTTTGTCTGGTTTTGGGATCAGGGTTATGTTGGCCTCATAGAATGAAATTGGAAGAGCTCCTTCTTTTTCTATTTCTTGAAATAGCTTGAAAAGTATTGGTATTAATTCTTCTTTGAAGGTTTTGTAAAATTCTGCTGTATACCCATCCGGTCCTGGGCTTTTCTTAGTTGGTAGTCTTTTGATGGCCTCTTCATTTTCTTCTTTTGTTATTGGTCTGTTTAAATCGTGTGTGTCTTCCTGACTCAATCTGGGCAGATCATATGAGTGAAAAAATAAATATGATCGACAGACCCTTAGCCACGCTAACGAAGAGAAGAAGAGAGAGAACGCAAATTACTAACATACGGGATGAAAAAGGCAATATCACAACAGACACTACAGAAATACAGAAGATAATTAAAAAGTATTTTGAAACTCTATATTCCAATAAAATAGAAGATAGTGAAGATATCAATAAATTTCTTAACTCATAAGAAATGCTTAAGTATCTTGTACACATACATTGTTAATATATCACTAAAATAATTATTGAATGCTGACCATTCACCAAGCTTTGTCAAAAAAGATACGAGCAGGAAAATTGCAAGGCATGCATTTGTTAAAAAGTTGAAACTACATAGAGATGTAGCTAATTTAAGAACACATTTCTATTTAAACACATTACCAGATTAGATGACACTAACATAGCATATTGAAATTTGTTATTTCATTATCTATAAGAATAAACAAAAAACTAGCCAAAACTCATATGTATATAGAGAATATCAGTTTTCAATTTCTGAATTAATTTTCACTTTCTGAATTATTAATAGAAAAATAATACTAAAAAATTGAATAGTACATATTTAGATACCATCCAATATTGGCAAAAATGATGGTTATATGTTAATTCATCACCAGTTATATATAACATATAGTGTATTATATAACTGGGATGGCCATCAAATACATGATTTCACCATGATATAAATAGAAACATGAAAGTAAAGTCAAAGAGAAAGAATTAGTTACACACTATAAAATTGAAAATGTTTTAGAAACTTCCAGATAAAACAAATTATGTTCTGAAGAAATATAAAGGAATTTTGCCAAGTATGTTTAGATCTATAGATATTAAGACTATGCAGCATAGAATCTATGTAGTATTTTTGGGACGCTGAAAAAAGTATGTAGTACACTTTTTATAATGTTATTATCATAAATGTTATGACTATATACATATCAAAGCACACAGGTACTTTGATACCAATTCCATATTGGCATGAAAGTTATATCTTAGTGATTAATTTTAGGGTTTATTTTTCATTGTTTTATTATTTCTTTCTATGCAATAAAATGTAATATTCTGTAATCAAAAGTTAATTTTTATTTTAAAAAGTTTAAACATAAATTTATTGTATTTGTAGCTTATATATTATTGTAATCTTTTTTGTAAGAATTTAATATTAAATACATAAAAAGATTAACAATCTGAGTTAATTCTATATTATAATTGACTGTATAGTTTGTGAGTCCTGTGAAGTATAATTGAGGCACTACAACTAGACCAAATTCACATTCATGCTTTCTACCAAGAAATTTATATAACCAGGACTTATGTACTTAAGTATTAAATTAAAGATATTTCACTTTAATTTTTCATAAGCCCAACTATTTAAACATGTCAAACTTACTACAGAGGATCACTAACTCATGTTTTGTATGGTATGAAGTTAGCCCCCAGTTCAAGTATTTATAATATTTATCCCAAATGAAAGTCTCTCTGTACTAGCTTACATGTGAAATGTGAAATTTATATAGCTCAGATTGACATTTTTCCCTACATGTATGTTTTTGATCACAAATCTCTTTGTGATCAAAAACATACATGTAGGGAAAAATGTATGTTTATAATTTTAGGCAGATTTAAGGAGTCATAATTTCTTAGTATAGAACATAGCAAATTAAAGATAATTTTCAAGGTTTTTGTTTTGCTCCATGCACTATATTAAATCAATTTTAAGGTGATAGAAATCCATTATATCTAGTAATACTTTCACAGAAGATCAATTGAACAAGAATAAGTTGTTTAAATATGTATAAATACATTGATTAAGAGATGCAAAACTCTTTAGCATAATAAAATCCAAATAATATAAAAATTCACTAACATACACAAGAGGAATGGCAAAGTTGTTAAGGAGGAATGTCAGAGTTTCAGATGTCATATATTTAAAAGGTAATTAATGTATAAAAGCAGTTATGAATATTTCAGTAACAAATATTAAACAACAAAATAGAAACAAAACATAAATCAAGTCTGTCCAACTGCTCAGAAGCTATATTATCATATATTTTTCTTTCTTGAAAATTTTATAGCTAATAGGTTGCTTCATCCATGTTGTCACTTTTCTACACTAAAACCATTTCCATTTTCAAAGTATGAATTAAAGTAGTCATTTTCCTCCTCATGCTCTTCTTCATCATACGCCTCCTCTGTAGCATCCTAATCGTCATTGTCATCATAGCCTTCTTTACTTTTCTCTTTGCTTTCTTCTTTTTCTTCATTTTCCTCATATGATTTTTCACCATCACCTCTCTTTTCCAACTCCTCAATTTTTTTCAACACACCTTCAGTATTAGTGAGTAAAGTACCTTTGTCTGTATCTTTGGCCTTTATGGATTTGGGGTTTTTTCCGCATTTTTTTCCCTGGGCATCATCTCTCTTGGGAGCCTTCTCCAATCTGGTATCCGCTTTTCTTTGTAGACTTTCATATATCTTTTACTAGACCTTTCAATATCTTGTTTTTCTTCAGGTGTTTCAATAAAATAAGTCATTCTTTTCATTGTTTCTCTCAGTTCCTGTTTCAAGGCCAGCAAATAATCTTCCCCTTCTGTTCTCAGTGGCACCGTCTTAGTGGATGTGGTTTCAACATTACATCAGGTAACTTTTCACCTCTGCTAAATCCAAAAGCCTCAGTATTAAAGGTATAGGCAGCACGAACTCTTCCTTCATTCTCAACCATCAGAACTAGTTATACTACAAGAAAGACAAAGCTCATCACTTATTTTGGGCAAAACTGTGTACTGAAGTGCTACCTGCAAGGAAGGGGTGCTGGAAGGGGATGCCAGTGCTCGAGTGCCAAAGGTTTCAACTTGGAGAAGCGCTCTTATTGTAATCTTTTTTTTTTTTATTTCATACCAGTGTTCTAACCCAAGAGTAAGTAATATCCCTTGCCCTTTTTTAAAATTTTATTTTATTTAGAGACAGTTCTCCCTAAGTTGTTTAGGGCCTAGCTAAGTTGCTGAGGCTGGCTTTGAACTTGTGATCCTCCTGCCTCAGCCTCCTGAGGCTCCAGGATTACAGGCATGCCCCACATGGTGCCCAGTTTACTGTAAGCTTTAAAAGTTATATTTGAAATAGGAATTTTATCACTACAATTTCTTCTGTATTGCCAATTTTGATAATATTTACAGTTGTTCTTGCAACTATAATCTTGGGCTGGCAGGTATATAAAAATTATGAAGTGTAGAGAACTAGCATGTACAAGGTCTTGGATTCAATATTTAGCATCACAAACAAACAAGAAACTCACAAAGCCCTTTTTATTTGCCTCACATGTATTTAGAATCCCAAAAATTAATCCCAACAAATTCCATCAATTTTCATGAATATGTAAATATTGTTTATAATTATGTTAAGAGTTTGCCATTATTATGTGTCCTTTATTTTTGGTCCCAGTGTCATTAAACTAATACTTGTAAAACTATCATATTCAGTGTTTTACAATTGTTTTTTATAGTACCTGAAGCATGCTAGGTACTCAAACCAATTTGTTGAAATAATAATAGTTCTATCTGTTTAGACATGATATAGAACTGAAATTTTAATTGCAGCATATTTTACATGAGAAGATGATTAGAGAAAAATGGTTTAGAGGATGAATTTGCTTGTGCAAGAAGAAAAATAATGTCTGGTACAACTTCTTAAGTCATTTTCTTAAGTGAAAAGCTTAAATGTAAATGTTAAAAGAGCAACAAGAAAGTGAATAAACTGCCAATATGTAGAGGATGTGCATTTTTATGTCCACCTCTGCAGTGATAAAAGTCTATAAAAAGTAATGTCATTAACATCATGTTAACAGAATCCATTCCAAATAAATTTATTCTATTCCTTTCATTGCTCCCCATTCTTTTCAATCAACACCTAAAATTACAATTACTAAGAATATCAGCTTAGCAATTCATAAGATAGTTGGCTTATGCACCATATATCTTAAAAGAAAAAATAGTAAACATACAAGCAGAATAAAAACAATATTTCTGTATGAAGGGGGAAAAACAGAATATAATCACAGAGATTACAATTTTTGAGGATATAGTATTGCATGGACATCTGAATGGTAATGGTAATTTTGTTCTTAACAAGGTCTTTGATCAGCAAAAAAATTTAACTGTTACCTGCAAAACTATGAAGCTAAAGTGGATTTGGGGAACTTTGGAAGAAGAAAGGATCACAAATAAACAGCTCACAAGGACTGTTTTATTAGCCTCACATGTATTTAGAATCCCTACAATTAATCCCTACAAATTCAGGAGAAAATGTATGTAACATTGGGATTTAGGAATTATTTTTAAGGATATGGCTTACCATCTTAGAACATATATAAGAAAGGAGGAATAATGCAAAGATATGATTTATTCTTTTCAATTTTACAATATCTTAATTCAGTTTACAAAAAGATGCAATAAAATTTTTTATACTTCTTGAACTTAAAGTATGAAAGATAACTATTGACAATCTATTTTTAAGTTTTAATATTTTTTTATTTTTATAAGTTCATTGAAAACTTCAGTTTAGTTAAATATAAAAATAGATGGGCTGCAGATATAGCTCAGTTCGTAGAGTGCTTGCCTCACATGCACAAGGCCCTAGGTTCGATCACCAGCACCACCAAAAAAAGAAAAAAAAAATAGAAACTCTGGGAGAAAACAATTCATATATACAAGTTGTTGCACATCTTCTTAGGAAGTAATAATCATATTTACCTGGAGGAAGTTTGTAGACTTACTGCAGTTACTAAAAGATTATTGGACCACAAATGAACATTTTTCATTTTATTTCCACATTTTACACATACAATGCAATGCACACATCCATTATTTTCTCAAATAGAGAGACTAATGAGCTGTGCAAAGACTCAAATGCAAACAATCCTCAGATTCCAAAGTGTTAGTATATAACATCAAGATGAGTTTTTGATGATTTAACCAAATTTTCATCCATATTTCTTTTTTTTATCACACATTGAATTTGTGGTCTAGAATATCATGTTCTGAAAAGTTCAGATGTTATAATAATGATTTCAAAAGAAATCCTTGAAAGGATGTTGAAGGAGAAAAATAGAAACTGGAGAATAGACTAAGATAGCACTTCACTAAAATTAGTATGTTATGTACTTGTGTGCTTTAAAAAAAAAAACTTCATTCTTTAGATACTAATAAGTGAAAATTATTAATATAGTTTTATGAAAATGAACTTTTCTATAAACGTTTAGATATTTCTATTGAATATGGATAGTGGTCATGAAAAAAAATTGTTTTAAAATGAAAATAGGTATTTGCTGCTGAAAAAGACTTCCAATATTATCTCTTTTCTTGTATTGATTTTTTTCTAGTTGTTGATAGATTTTTTTAAAAAAAATTTAGTTTATTTACATGTGTTTCTGAGAATCAACCCCATTGTCTCACATGTGCCAGACAAGTGTGCTACCACTGAGCCCCAGCCCCATACCCCAACATTTTTTTTATTTAAAATTCTCACACTGCCAAAATAAATTTACCTGCAGTAAGATTAATAAATTATAATAGTTTCAAGAGGGAAATAAAGTTTTCTTTTAATATGTATTCTCACAATTCAAAATGTAAGGCTTTGCATTTGGAAAAAACATTATTCAGTTACCACAGGAAACAGATTCCTTTGCGTGTTGTTCAGTCAATACGAAGAACCAGAGATACAAAACTTAATCACTATCAGCCATAATGTGACATTATAGAACAAAAATATTATTTTCCCACGGTATTACTTTAAAATTATTGTTATTTTAATTAGATTTTCAACATCTACCCATCAGCTCTGTTATTTAGACATAAGTATAGAAAAAGCCTAACAGAAGTTTGGTATTTAAACTGTTTTATTAATTTTGCAAGTAGCAAAAAGGTCAGTAAAACATCTTAAGAATAAAACACTCAAAAATTTACTTTTTCACTTATGAAATGTTGAATTTATGTAGAAATGCACTTATGTTTTTATACATACACTGAAATATTATTTACCAGCCATATGAATCTCTATCAACTGAAAACTAGTTAGTTCTTTTTGTTATATATATATATATATATATATATATATATATATATATATATATATATATATAATTTATAATTACATATAATAGTGAGATTTTTTGTGACATATTCATATTGTATGGAGGTGTACATAGATAATTGCTTCAATTTCATAAGGTAATTCTAGTCCTCCAAAACAACAACAACAAAAAGTTTGAGTTAACAATAAATGAAAAGCAAGCATGTGAATATTTCAAAACTAAATACTCTCGTATCTCAATTATCACACTCAGGATCTTAGGTAGGGCAAAAAAAATGCTTAACTAAAGAATTTGGTCTAAAAACTTGCAAAAATTTATAAAACTGTGAGGAGAAATATGTTGCTGGAGCAATTTTGAAAGACTATAAAAGCAAATGAATTTGCTAAAATTATCATAAAATACGATTCTTAAGCATATCACTCAGCAAATTTTTATTGAGGTTCTATTTTTTTGCCTTAAACATACTAAAAGTACACAAAATATATTAATAATAGAAGTGGACAACCGAGAATCATGTTTGCTATCAGCTATAAAATAAAGTAAAATAAATCAGTTACCAAAAATTAAACAAAATGAATAAGAATTTACTGAATGCTTATAAGGCAAACAAGTTCAAACCATCATCCACATAAAGAAACAGAACCTTTGATGTCCTTTCATGCTCCAAGTTCCAATCTGATCTTTTTTCTTTCCATTGTGATTCACACTCTCTTGCTTTTTATAGTAATCACTCCTTGCATTTCCTTATAGTATTGGTATCAAGTTTATATCATTTATCATTTATCTGTAAGCCAACCCATTGTTTTAATTTTTGGTTGACAATAGTTGTGCATATTTATGAGATATATTGTGAAGTTTTTATCTATGTATGTATGTTAAAAGATTTCATAAAGTTAGTCAACGTGCCTATCTCCTGACTGACATCATTTTTGGGGGGGAGAATGGGAATGTTAGACATCTATTCCTAGCAATTTTGAAATCTGTAATACATTATAATTAACTGAAATCATTGTGTGATGCAATATATTAATAACACATATTCTTCTAAACCAACTATCCTTTGATCAATATCTTTCCTCTCTCTATAAACTCCCACCATTCTCAACCTCTAGTAACCATCTTCCCACATGTGAAATATAAAGAATCAATCTCATAATCATGCCCATCTTTAAATCATGTTTTAATCCACTAATTTTGCCCTTATTTTTACTTACAATTTGTCTTTTTCTTTGCTTATAGTTTTTTTTCTATTAACAAACATTAGCCTTTTTACATATAAGGCTTTTCACAGCTTAGTTTTCAGTTGAGTAACTATTGTTACCAGATAAAAAATTCCTTTTGTTTGAAAGTGATCAATGAGATCCAGAGTCTTAGTAAAATATATTTTCAATCCACTTGGCAAGATTATACTATTTGCATAGTTTCTATTTCTTGTAATAACTTGTAATAATGCTGAAACAAATTACCATGAAATTAAAGGTATAAAACCACAAAAGTTTATTGTCTTGCATTTTAGTTCTAAATATCTGAAGCCCAACATGGGTCTCATGGGTTAAAATCAATTTCTTTGCAGTGTTATTTCATTCTTTAGGGGGAAGTTTTCATCTTTTTTCTAATGTCTGGAGACTGTACTCATTCCTCAGCTAACCTTCCAATTTCTCCATCTTCAAAGCCAGACCTGTTGTTAATCTCTGACTGTTCTCCCTCAGTTAAATCATTATACTCAGGAGACATTTTCTCTACTTTTAATGATTTATATGGTTACATACTACAAAGGAGTAATCCAGGCTACTCATGTCAAGGTTTCTAACATTAAGCACATTTAAAAGTCTTCTTGTCATGCAGGAAAACCTATTCACAAATTCCTAGGATTGATACAGGGAAATCTTAGGGAGGCATAAGTTTGCCTTCAGCATGGGAGCTTCTTTCAGTAAGAAACATTTTGATTGTCTCTTTTTGTTGTGTTAGCACTTTATGACTCTCATTATCTAATCCATTAATTCAAAGATATTTGCAAAATAGAGATTTTCCAGTTAACTTTTTAAAGTTAACTGAAATGCAAAAATACTTCATAAACTTTTGTGCAGAATATAAAAGTGAATAGTCAAGTATTACCTTTCCTTTTCAGATTCACAGGTCAAATAGGGAGGACAGGATTAATACTTGATTCTCTTTCTATACTTACTAGTTTCAAAGATAAATTATTTCATTCTTTATCATGTCCGGAGGATCCCATGGTGTGTGTGTGTGTGTGTGTGTGTGTGTGTGTGTGTGTGTGTGTTTGTGTGTGCACATGTGAGTATACTTAGTAATTATAACTTTAAATACATTTGATGGGTGTCATTTTGTTGTGGTTACAGTGTTACAGCTCCATCTATCTCATCTTTGAGCAAATGGTGAATCTTTCATATTTTCCTTTCTGTCTGAGAGGACAAGGTTAATGAATTTTAAATCATTTTAAAACAAAGTTATGCTGAATTTTGTGGCATGACTTTTGGACATGGTTTCCTTGCCTGCTTTGCCTGAGGTATGAAACAATAAAGCAGTCCCTGGCATCTGGGAGAGGCTGATAACCATCAGCAAACCCCACAGTGTTTTGAAAGTTAGCCTAATACTCCTCTAAGTTTAGTGTGCCCATGTACACCTGAACAGTTTCAAAAAGCTTCCACATCATACAAATCCGCCTTTCACCAAGGCTGACCAAGAACAAAATCAATAATAAATAGAAAACCTTTTCAATTTTTATGTTTGAAACACACACCATAAAAAATGACAAACTACCATCTGTCTTGCCTACTATAACTGCTACTTATTTACTAAAAAGAAAGTCTGGCTGAAATTTTACTTTTTCTAGATAATATTTATTAAGTTACTCATTATAAAAGTACCCATTTCCTGATAGAACCCAATCCATAATAAATCTCCACTTCCCTAAATATCCCTTTAAAATCCCCTTAATGAACCAAACTGCTATTAAAAGTCCTTTATAATAAGATATTACTAAAAAACTGCAATTCTCCATGTCTGAGGTCTCACTTATTGCAATGTGTAATAGCTAAAAAAGGGTATGAATTTTAACCTCAACAGTTTTCTGATGTTTACTTAAATGTAAAATTGATTTTATTGAGCTTTTTGTAAGAGATACATGATTTAAATACTTTTGCAAACATTTAGGCAGCTCTTATTTTTGTTCTTTTCTTGGAGTGTTCAAAAATATGGTGTGTGTATTCTGAGTGTTCTTGTTTGTATTCCCATGACTCACCTTTATGTATGTTTGTCCCTTTTTTGAAATGCAGGATCTTGGTCATTCTCAATTTTGCATCCATGACCAGTAGTTTGTCTTGGTATGGGGTCATATTTGGAAGGACCCAAACTGGTTTGTGTAAATTGATAGTTAATTATTATTCCACAGGAACATTGAATAAAAGCCAGTTACTGGGCCTTCTTTACTCATTCTGTCTCAGATAAAAAAAAGCTTCAATATTTCACCTTTCAATATGAAATTTACTGAAAGTGTATTTTTCATTTTATTTTCAAAGTATTTTGTCATCAATGACTATTCATTTATATTGAAATATTTGTGTATATCTGTTAAGGTATTATATGAGTATTTTGGCTTTTATTTGTCAGTTTCATGAACAATTATGACATGTTAGCAAGTATCAACATGTACCTGCATTTACAAGTTGCCCTAGTTAGTAATCTATTGTTATTGTTATGACCAGATTCATTTACTGATACTATTTTTTTCATATAATTTTTGCCTCCATATCTGGTAGAGATTTTTGGTAGAATTCTTTTACTTTAGTGTTAGGATTTTTTATCTAATATATTCTGGATACATAAAATACATTCAGCGACAAATTTATACCTTTTCTGGCCTCTGGAGACTAATATTCCTTTAATATCCAGAAATATTGAAGTCACTGTTTAAGTTCTTCAAACCTAGACTTTCCTTCAGAAGAAGTTTAAAACAGCTCAATATATTCCAAAGATATAGGACCTTTTAGATATTACATGTCCATATATCTTTTGAAATTGTTTTTCAAGAAACATGATCATTTCACATTAAGTTACTGAATTTTTCATCAAAAGATGTTAATAATACTCCTTTATATCTTAAAATTTTTGGAACTACAGTGAGGAAAATATATATGAAATTCAATGCACCCATTTTAAGTATATGGTCTGATGACTTTTGACAAATGTCTATTCTCCTTTATTAAATTCAAATTATAAAACTTTTTCCATTGTCCTTTTTATCTTCAAAGTCAGTTTTTCCTTATTCTGTTTTCAGAAAGCCTGTTTATATCAGATTTATTTAAATTTATTTATTTAAATTAGATTTACCTTTCCCAGCATTTAACAATTATCAAAACACTCAGGAGTTTCTCTTATGTGTGTGTTGGCTTTTACTCAGGATGATATTGAGATTTATATACTCTGCTACATTAACAACTGTGGTTTATAAAATTGGTGAGAATTCTAGGGGTATTTATCATGCATGAGTTCTCAAGTTCCACCTCCAGCACCACATATGGATATGTATTTACAAAAATGAGCAGTATTCCATTGAGCATATATGTTGTAATATGTCTTTCTGTTTATCTGGTGATAGTCATTTGAATTTTTTACAGTTTTTTCCCCATAAATATAAACTACAAATATTCACGTGGAAGATTTTATGTAAGCATGCTTTGTTCTTTCTGTGTAAGTACATATAAATACACTGTTGGGGCCCATATTGTATGTATATGCTGAAATTTATTAGAAAAGCCAAATGGTTTTCCAAAGTTATTATATAGTCTTATGTTGAAAGTGATCAATGAATTACAGGTTTCTTTGAACCATCCTTAGGCAGAGGTGATGATCTTATGAAAACTCTGGGTGGAAACACGTGGATTGAGACTGCTCAGTTGCTGGTGGCCCTCTGTTTAAAGGGAGTTCTGTGCCTCGCAGAATTTATTGGTTCAATAGCCATGGGTCCAAACACCAGCTGCCTGAAGGTAGAAGAGATAGATGTGAGGACAAGCTGAAAAACTTTTAACTGGTTGTTCCTGATCACAAAGCTGTTGTTGCTTACCTTGTAAAAGCTTTCTTGCAATAAATTCTTTTGATGTTTAAACCTATATAATAAATGTGCAGAGCCTGTTTGTGGCCAGTCTTCTCTGACCAGGAGTTCCATTGGCCCACCAAGTTCTGCTTTTCTCTATATTTGTGTTTGTTTTTTGTCCAATCCTCTTATCAGCTCAAGCTTGGGGAAAACGGAATAAACATTGTGCAGGATCACAACAGTCTTACATTTTCACCAGCATACTATGAAAATTCAGCTGTGTGAAATCCTTGCAAACACCTGACATAGTCTTTTTTAACTTTAGACACTCTAATAGATTGGGTACAATGATATTCCTTTATGGTTTTATCTGATTGTGTACAATAATATTTTGCTATGCTTTTATTTGATGACTTATGAAGTCTGGCACCTATTTATGTAATCATTGGCCAGTTATCTACCACTATCACTGGAAGTGTTCAAATAATTTGGAAATATGTATAGGTGATTTGTGTTGTTAAAAGTGTTTCATGCTTTATGTGTCCTTATTTAGAAATTTTTGCCAATTATTGTGAACAAATTTCCCCATGATTTTAGAAATATTTGTAGTTTTTAGATTTAGATTTATAATTTAAGGAGAAAATAATATTACATACTATGTAATCCAAAAAAATTAAAGAAACATAAATTTTGCCTAACTCACCATAAGAGACCAGCATTAATCTTTTATTAAACCAAAACACACTTCATCCAAAAGAATAGACTTGCCTTATTGAATAACATTGGCAAATTAGATAAAAATTATGAACTACATGTGGGTGGAAGAACTTCTGGACTACTTATTCTATCCCATTTACTTTGATAACATCATAATGAATAAAGACCAGAATAAGGCCTAGCATAAGTTAACATAAGTCTTTCAACTTTGCACTTTTTTTTCAAAATTCTTTGGATAACCATATATATTTTTGCCTTCAGTTTAGGATCATTGGTTTTCTTTCTTTAAAACACCCTAATAAATTTTTAAGCAAATTTGTACTGAGCTTCTCAATCAAATGGGTGATTTTTATCTTGTTTCTTCTATTTGTGCTGGGTTTAATTTGTACTTATTCTACCTTCATAATAAACCAATAATACCCTTATGTTCTGCTTGGGCTCTTCTTCCTGTGTCATGTTTCAAAAATTATTTCCAGGAACACTGCAGATGGCAATCATGTAATACACTGCATCTGCTTTCTTTCAATGTTCACAGCCCTGCATACATTTTAAAACACTGTCCAGAAGGAATATCATTTTTTGGCCAATTTTCTAGTTGTTTATGTTGTTGTGAATCTTAGAGGAGAAATCCTCAGCTCTTTTCCATTTGTCAGGATGTTGATAGTGGATCTATCATATGTAGCCTTCATACTCTCACAATGAATCTCTCAGCAAATTTTCTATAGGGGGATTGTGACATTTCTCTATTTTAAAAATTACTTAAATATGATATTCATTGTACTAAGCCATGCAATTTGATGAATCACTAATTTAATAAAAATGTAGAACCAAGGACTTACATACTTTATTTTCTTTAATCACCTAGGGTATGCGCTAAAATATATTAGTAATAACTTCTTCCTATTTATTTTATTCAAATTTTATTTTGAATAAGAATGTAATTTTTGCTTCTCAATTTTTTTCCAGACATTACTGAATGAAGAATAAATCCTGGTTTAATGTGCACTCTTACTGACAATTTTTTTCAGAATTACAGAAAATAATTATTATTTTCATTTTAAGCATGCTCCTTGGGGTACTAAACTTATGTGTTTAGATATTTTTTTCTAGATATTTTTTTCTCCTTGTGGTGAAATCTTTTAGCACATATGTAATTTATATAGATTTCATCCATTTTCCTATCAATGGATACTCTACATACCCTTCTAGTTTGGTAGTATACAATGGAGAAGCTAATGATTACACTCTAACCCACCACACAGTGAAATAAAAATGGTGAAAGACTGGAGAAAACAAGCTTATAGGTATAAATAATGTAAAATTGTTCTAAGAACATTGAAAGAAAATTACAAGCACTGTTATATAAGTGAGGGTGGTGGTGTTAGAATATTCAGAATTAGAGAAGACCTTGCTGAGGAAATAACACAAAAGCTGATGAATGACAAAAGAGAAGGTGGTGATAACTGAAAATTCTTCAGAAGTTTATCGACAAGGCAAATAGCATAATGAAATTCCTAGATTTAAAAAAAAAAGTTTGCATTTTAAAGAAACTTAAATATAGCCCAAATGGCTACAGCATTGAATGGAAGAACTTTCACTAGATGAAATTATATAGTTCGTAAAATATCTTAGTGAAAACTTTGATAAATTTGGAAATAAAGATATGTACATGTATGAAACAATACAGTGCTCAATAGAATATTAAAATTGTTATTGTAATTGCACTTTAGGATAATTATGAAATATAGAAAAATATATATTTGCATATCTTTATGAATTTAGCAAGTTTTAGGACAAGATAAGGTGCATATTACACGAAAATTGTTTGATTTTGGCTATATTTGGTGAAATGCTACAAAAAGTTTAGCTTTCATAAGAATGTAGTTATAATTATTAAATAATAGATAAATGTTTGTAAAAATCATGATGAATTGTAATGTAGCATAGACACTTATAGAAATAAAATACTTCATTTAACAATTTTATTGTTGCAAGTTTATCTTTCTAAATTGACATGACTTAAGATAAACAACCTGTAAACTTTGAGAAATAAATGTGTCATAGACATTATTTCAAGTTGCAGTTTTGCATAGCATTTTGTAAATAAGAACCATTTCATCATTCAATTTAGAAAAATATTTCACATTTTGTAATTTTGGTAGCTAAAGAAATGTGAAATTTTACAAATAAATGAGTTAATATATTCATAATACATTTTCCAAATGGCATTTCCACTCACATTGGTATATTCACTGTATCAAAGATTGTAAAAAAAGAAAAATATCAGTTCCTTGTCCTATGTTAATTTACTTATTATCTTATGTAAAAGAAAGTGAAGACTTGTTTTAAAATTAATCAAAGTTGGGACAGTAGAGATGGGATATGATGATAATGATGTATATGTATTTCCCATGATTAATCTTTTTAGATCTTCACATTATAGAGAATTAAAATATTCCTTCTCATAGGGAAGATTTCTTGTATCAAATTTTAATAAATATATATCTTAACACTTCCCTCCATTTTTTTTTGTTTGTCCAATACAAGAATCACCGGGAAAGGTAAATATTCACAAGGAAACAAATAATAAAAAAATGAAATAAGAAAAATGGTGAAATGAATATCTCAAAATGTAAATAGTTAGCTATGGAATGTGCGTTGAGGGTTCTACCATTGATTCAGGGATTTGGAATATCATCTGCACTCAATTGAACACAGAGGCCCACATACCACACATAGGATTCCCCATGGTATGTCTCCTGAACACTTTACTTTTATAGCTTTAGTATGCTCATTGTGTTCTCATTCTGACATATTATATCATAAATATTTTAAATAGAATTAAGTCTTTATTAAAGTCAAATATATAAGATATTAAATTCAATCTCTATCAACTTAATAGTTTTTACTTTCAGATACTTCATTTGTATAAAAATATGAAGACTATTTGTCTCAGGTTTTTTAATAAAAAGTAGTGAAACATCAATCATAAAATAATTTGGACTTTTTGAGTAATGGCTACATAACAGCAACTATTTTGAATATTCAGTTAATTATACTAAATTCACAGTGAAAATAATTGCATTATTATTATTTTAGTGATGAGGGGACAAAGAAATGTCCAAGATTTCTTTTCTAAAGTCACAATAGAGACAGGATTTTGAAGCCCACGTTCAAGTGTGTCATACAGCACATATTTGCTTTTATTAAACACAGAGGTGATTAATGTATGCTAGATCTTGCTAAGGGATGACACAAACTGCTGAATGGAGAATATCAGGTAAATACTTCAGAATTCCTTAAAGGAAGTTTGTTGGCTGTTTCTGAATTCTCTAGTATTCAAAGGCAGAAAGTGATGAATACAGGTATATGATATTTTTGTGCATGTATGTTTTTGTTTTCACCACAGAATTAGGTTGATAATCATGATCTTTCCCTGGCTTGATTGCTTTTATCAGATATCCATTATGTCAAAGTTGATTATCACTCTTTTTTGCATAATTAAATAATTACAATTTATGTAGTCTCTATAAACTTGTAAACTTCCCTTTTGTGTTTTTCCTTACCTCTTAACAGAATTTTGTTTTCATATAAATCTGGGAAATTTCTGTCAATCCGTAACATACACTGAATTAAATAATGCACTAACAAAAAGGAGGTTATCCTCTAAACCTTTTTTCAGTTTCAATAATCTCTCTCTTTCTCATGTTCCCAGTGGAAGAAGTTTTACATATTCTGATGTCAGCTGTCTATCTTTAGCTCCTCTGTACTGCATATGCTGACTTGATTATTTTGAAAAGGAATCCATGTAAATAATGAACAAATTACTATAGAAATAGGTCACTTTTTATTGTAAGGAGCATCTGCCATAGACATGCCAGGACTCACTAAGTTGCTGGCCATAAGGAACAACAACCATTGAACTGCTTAGTCATATGTGCTTGCAATTGATAGAGCTGTAAGAGGCACTAGCCATAGGCATAATTAGCAGTGACTAGTTAAAATTGATAGGGAGCACAGCTCCATAAACATGCACAAAGAAAATGCCCAGCTGCAAATACATCACCTCACTGGACATAACCAATGAACATTGACTTTCACTGGGTGTAACCAATCATCAACATACACTACCAACTTGGAACTGTATTTAAATTGCTGGTCCTGTCACATTGAAGAGTTTTGCTCCAAGGACATCAGTGAGACTAACAGTCTTGCTGTCTGTCCCTGGACTGACTCCACCATTCCCTAATGTCCAGCCATCAGCTGGAGAGAACCACCAGACTAGAACAATATCTGCTCTTTGGCCAAGAGAAGTCCATATCATTGGAGGTATTTTGGGACTTGTGGTTGCTCTGGGTTTTTTGATTTGCTTATAGTGTTTAGTTAGTGTGCATCAAATGCTAGTTGCTCCCACACACCCAACACTTTTCCATTAATTATTTATATTTGATAATTGGTGTGAACGAATATATGCTTGCATTTAAAGACAATCCCCCTCCAAGTAATTAGTAATAGCACTGCTCAAGACACTCCCCCTTCATAACCTGAGGGGAAACAGGATTACCTTTCTTCTCTATTTTAGGCAGATGCATCTGTCCTTGAGTATACACCCACAAAGGAATGAAGAAATCCAGATTTTGGAGATGGTATCAGAAGATCTCAGAAATGTCCATCTCCCAAATGAACAAGTGAATTACAACTCTGAGAACAGCCTTTGAGTCACCTCTTTAAAAGCCCCTTGTTCCTGCTGATGGGCAGAATCACAGACTCTGGACAGGAGTCCCCTCTGTTTCTCCTTTGCTAGCAAAGCAATAAAACTTCTTTTTTCTTTTTCTCAAAACCATGTCCTTTTATTGGATTGGCATAGGGGACAAGAACTATAAAATATATAGGTTTTATACATTGATTTTTGTAAAAGCATTACTTAATTAAGTTGCACTTTTTTCTCTGAACTTAAGTATCTATTATAGTATATTTCTTATATACTATTAGGAGGAGGGGTAAAGCAATTGATACATTCATTTTAAAGGGGCTTTTAACAATAGATGTGAATATCCTGATGCTTTCTAAATGAAATGCCAGTTTTAAAGAACATATTTAAAGTTGTATTGGATCCACAATCCCATATTTGTTCCAGCACTATTCACAGAAATCAAAAAAGAGTCCATCAATTGATGAACAACAACAACAACAACAAAAAATGTGGCTCATGTACATAATGGAATATCATCAGCCATAGAGAAGAAATCTTGCCTGAAACAACATGGATGGAACTGGTGGAATATAAAAAAAAATATAACTCATGGAATTTCAAAGTAAAAGGGTGATTACTAGAGTCTGGGGAAAACAAGGTAAGAGAAAAGGATAGAGAAAAATTAATCAACCTATACGAAATTGCACTCAGGTATGAGTAAAAATTCTGGTGAGCTATTATACAGTAGGGTGGCAGACAAAAATGTGCAATACATTTCAAAGAGCTAGAACCGGATATTTTAAATGTTTCCAACACAAAGAAATGATAAGTGTATGAGTATATAGATATATTTAGCCTGATTTAAACATTATAATTTGCAAAACACGTATCAAAACATCGTATCAAAACATCACAGCCCAGCATGGTGGTGCATGCCTGTAATCCCAGCAGTTCAGGAGGCTAAATAATCAGGATGGAGAATTCAAAGCCAGCCTCAGCAATGGCAAGAAAATAAGCAACTCCGGGAGATTCTGCCTTTAAATAAAATACAACATAGGGCTGGGGATGTGGCTCAGTGGTTGAGTGCCCCTGAGTTCAATCCCCAGTAGCCCCCCAAAATAAAATCAAAGGTTACACTATTAATATGCTACTTTTGTGTTTTTAATGTATAAATTGAGAAAAAGTAAAAATAAACATAAATAAAAACTTTTTGCTTATAATATTTTTTGCTTTTTTCTTTTTTGTATTTATTATCAGAAAATATTTGCCTTGGATTCTTTGCTGTGCCAATTTTTAGCCTATTTCATGAAGACAATATCTCTAAGATGAGAAGCTTTCTGAGGCAATTTTCATCATCATACCCTGGTGACCTTTTCAATATTCTGTGTCTTTATTGTGTAGACATTCAGTTCACTCCTTGAATTCCATTGCAAACATGGGGAAACAGTTAATCAGAATACATAGTTTAAAAGGTCAGATAGCATATTTCAATATGACATTTTTAAATAATTTTTAAAAATGCATAAATATAACTGATATTTGTTTTTTTATATATGAATAGGAAGGAAACCTTTGAATATCTATACATGAAATAGTATTACAACTGTGTGTTCCTGTATATTCTGTGAATGAAGTCTTACTACCTCAAACTGATTAGAAATATGCATTCAGACTTCTATTAAGGATAAATCTAATAATATATGAACTAGAAACTGTCTACATTTAAAGCAATATTTCAATCCATGATGCATATTTTTAAATAGTGTATTGATAATCTGTACTGTTACTCTTTTTTCATTTACTGAAGATATTTTACTATGCTTGAACAGAAGAGAGCCCAGAATACTGAGGGTTTCAGTTTCATAGTGAATATCAGCATAAGTAAGCCATATAAATGTTGCTAGTGAGATACATGAATCAGGGCTAATGACATAGAATTAAATATAAAATCCCATATTGTACCTTGTATAGATTTGCAGCATTCATAATGCAGTTTTTAATTTTACTATCTTGTGGTGAAATGCCTATAAAATTTAGTAACTTTAAAGCTCTGAAATTTCTTGGAAAGTATATATAAGATAGTGGGAGGCATTGAAGGGGAAATGAGTGAGAAGTTATATCTATGTCTAATCAGCATGGCAGAACTGGTCACCTTTAAGTAGGCTAGCCAACTATTGATAGAATCTAGTCCTAGAAAAAAAAAAATGCTTGCCCCAAAGTGAACTGTTTTCATAGGATTTTATTTCATAATAATGTATATTCTATTGATGTTTCTTCAAGTATATGTTAATTTAATGATAATTTGCTATTTTAGATTCTCCACACCTATTCTCTTACTAAATCCAGGATACAATTGAGAAGATTAAAATATAACAAAGGAAAAATTTATAGTAGAGCAGTTTTTTTTATTTTAAATAAAAGTCATTTAACAATATCTTTGCTATTGTTGTGCTAGGTGTAGAATGCAAGAGTTGGATATTTAAATTGCACCCATATTTCATGTGTTTACAATGAGTTATTTGAATATTTATGCATTCATTATACATCTACTGTTTTTCTTCAGGAGTTTTAGAGTCTAATAAAACTGTCACAGAATTTTAAGCTGAAATGAATAAATAAGTGGATGCTTAGGTTCCTTTTCATTCTGTAAATAGGTTGAAAACACTATAACTTCTTAAGGTTTCTTGTCACCTGCAAAAGAAGCTGAAATTAATTGAATTCCTAATATGACAAATTTTCCAAGTTTATCAACTCATATTTATCAAGATTTGTTGATCTAGAATCACTTAATTGTATGTCTGTGATTTGTTTTATGTGAAAGAAAACATAGAAGGAACAAATTAACCCAAAAAGCTTTTATTTCTGCTGAAATGACAATTGTTAAACTAAGATTTGAGCCATTAGAGTGAATACTATACTTTTACTTCTCAACAACTTCACTATGTCTAAGTAGAGCCAATCGAGAAAGGTTGATGAGTAGGGGAGTTAAATCTCTAAAAATCCTCTCTTTCATAGAGAAAAAAAAAAGTGGGAGAAACTGTTAAAAACCAACAATTTTAGAACTAACTATAGAAATTTTACAGTCTTATAGCAATCCAAAAAATTTGAGTTCAGTGGTATTATTATAAGCCTGTGCCCTGTCTCTAAGCTATACAATGCCCTTATGAATCAGTTTGGCAAACAGGAGAAGTTAAATGATAGGTTTGTAGCTTCACAAAATTTCATCTCAACAAAATTATCATACTGATCTGTCTAGAACTTGTCTGTAAGGACCATATTCAATGAGCTAATAGTTATTTGATCTGGCTCATAGGTCCTTCTGATGGAAAATCCCTATCCTCAGATTGATGGTCAAAAGCAATAAGTAGCAAAAGTTTAACATTGCAGTTGCCTGAGGCAGCAATACCAATTTTGACAAACTTGGGGGTGGCAAATAAATCCAATAGATTAGAATCTGGAGGATGAGATATTCATAGGGTCCTTTATAAAGATCTGCCATATTTTTAGGACTTTATTTTTTTAGAGAGAGAGAGAGAGAGAGAGAGAGAGAGAGAGAGAGAGAGAGAGAGAGACAGAGAATTTTTTAATATTTATTTTTTTAGTTTTTGGCAGACACAACATCTTTTTTTTTTTTAAGAGAGAGTGAGAAAGAGGGAGAGAGAGAGAGAATTTTAATATTTATTTTTTAGTATTTGGCAGACACAACATCTTTGTCTGTATGTGATGCTGAGCATGGAACCAGGCCGCAAGCATGCCAGGCGGGCCCGCTACCGCTTGAGCCACATCCCCAGCCCCAACATCTTTGTTTTGCATGTGGTGCTGAGGATCTGATCAAACCGGGCTGCACACATGCCAGGGGAGCACACAAACTCTTGAGCCACATCTCCAGCCCATTTTTAGGACTTTAGAAGTCAATGAATATATGTAAGGAATGCCTGGGAAAGCCCTAATCTCAACTGTGGTTGATTTTGAAGGTCCTGGGAACAAGAACGTAAAGGCCAGGTAGCTAAAAATGACCATGATATGAAGCTGTACCTCTGAACAAACACAGAGCTCTTGACAAAAGTTGAATGATGTAATTAACTGATCACTAAACTAATTAAGCAGAGATTTCAGTATCCATAGTAGACTAAAAATTCAGATTTTATAGAAATCTTCCAAGATATCCAGTAGAAATGACACAAATACTAAACAATAAAAATAATAGGGAAGTAAATACTTTGTGTTTCCAGACTTATAACAATAAGTTATCTAAAAATGTTCATATTGCAACAACAACAAAAATAAGATGTAAAAAATAAAACAGAAACATAGCCTCATAAACAGGGTAAACATTCAGTAACCTGAATGAACTCAGGATTTGAATTTACATATTAAGATTTGAATCCAGAAATTGTGAACATAATCAAAGAATTTAAAAATTAATATAAGAAATATTAGAACAATGTTTCAAAAAATATAGAATATCAATAAAGAAATTTAAATACAAAAGAATCAAAAATAAATTTAAAAATAAAATAATGAAAAAGAAAATATTATTAAATTGAATCAAGAATAGGTTTTATCTTTTGAAATAATTAACAAAGTTGAGGATAGATGAGTTGAAATTACCAAACTATGGGAAAAAAAAGAAATCAAGTAGAAATTTGAAGATAACTTTCAGAAATTTGAAGATAACTTTTAGAAAATTGTGGACCAGCATCAATTGTATAAATATACCCAAAAGAAACAAAATGAGATTAGAAACAGAAATATTCCACAAAGTAATTACCAGAACCTTGCTAACTATAATGAAAGCAATGACTATAATCTCATAGAACTCTAAGTGTTGTAAATTCAAATATATCCATTTTTAAGCATATTATAGTCAAACTTTCTGTTCTAGTCAGATTTCTCCTCTCTCTCTCTCTCTCTCTCTCTCTCTCTCTCTCTCTCTCCATCTCTATCTCTATCTCTTTGTAACTGTGACCAAAATACCCCAAAAGAACAACTTAGAAGAGGAAAGTTTTACTTGAGGCTTACAGTTTTAGAGGTTTCAATCCACAACCTACCCCATCACTCTGACCCCATCATAGAAGAAGGGCCAAGCAGAGGAAAACTGCTCAGCCCACGATGGTACCAGGAAACAGAAAGGGAAAGAAGCCCAGGGAGGAACAACCTTTCCAGTGCACATCCCTGGTGGTCCACCTTCTCCAGCTACACCCTACCTGCCTACAGTTACCACACATTCAGTCCAGTCAAACCAGGATGGACTGGTTAGGTTACAATATCATACTCCAATCACAGCAGCTCTGAATATTCCTGTATAACACAGAAGTTTTTTGGGGACACATTATTTCTAAACCATAATAGTATTCAAATCCAAAGGAAATAAAATCTAGGAAAAAGAGAAACACAAATCATCACACAAAAGAGATAACTAACAGCATTAGCATTTAGAATCACTTAAAAAAACTGTGGAAATCAGAAATGACTGTAATATCATATAAAAATGCTGAAAGCAACAGACCATTTATCAAGATATTTTTAGTCAGCACAACTATGCTTTAAAAATAAATGTGAGTGAGTCATGTATTTTATGTGCCTGTAATCCAAGCAACTGAAGAGGCTAAAGTAGAAGGATCAAGAGCACAATGCCAACCTCAACAACTTAGTAGGGTCCTAAGCAACTTAGTGAGATGCTGTCTCAAAAAAAAAAAAAGAAGAAGAAGAAGGAGGAGGAGGAGAAGAAGAAGGATGAGGAGGAGGGAGGAGAAGAAGAAGGGGAAGAGGAAGAAGAAGATGAAGAAGAAAAAGAAGATGAAGATTAAGAAGTTGAAGATGAAGAAGAAGAAGAAGAAGAAGAAGAAGAAGAAGAAGAAGAAGAAGAAGAAGAAGAAGAAGAAGGAGAAGGAGAAGGAGAAGGAGAAGGAGAAGGAGAAGGAGAAGGAGAAGGAGAAGGAGAAGGAGAAGGAGAAGGAGAAGGAGAAGAAGAGGAAGAGGAAGAAGAGGAGGAGGAGGAGGAGAAAAAGACAAGGACTGGAAACTGCCCCTCAGTTCAATCTTCAATACTTAAATAAATAAATAAACAGAAATAAGACATTTTCAGATAAGAAAAAGTCATGAAAATTCGTTGTTAGCAAAACCAGTCTTTACAAAGTACTAAAGACACTACTTCAGACTCAAATGGAAGAACACTAGAGAGTAATTCAAATACACACAAAGAAATAAAGGAACATGTACATAAGTTCATGTAAATAAGTAGGTAAATAAAAAATTAAGTATAAATGTTATTTTTTTTACTTTTCTCTCATTCTCTTATTTAGATAACAACTGCAAAAAGCAAGACTTATGCATCTGTGTTTAAAAGCTCACAATGTAGACACATGCAATTCATAGGAATCAAATGGCATAGAGGGAGAGATTTAAATTCTATGTAGAAATATTTTGTATATTATTAAAATTAAGTTTGGGCTGAGGATGTTGCTCAAGTGGTAATGTGCTCCCTGGCATGCACAGGGTGCTGGGTTCGATCCTCAGCACCATATACAAATTAAATAAAGATGTTGTGTCCACCGAAAACTTAAAAAAATATTTAAAAATTCTCTTTTATTAAAAAAAATTAAGTTCTTATTAATGTGAACTAAACTGTAAAAGGAGATGTTAATTAAAACCCTCAGGGCAATAGCTATGAAAATGATTTAAAATATACTTTTATTTGGCTTAAATGTAAAAAAAAAAAAGCTAATTATACATGGATGATTTGAAGAAAAAAATAATAAAACCAAAAATACTTATGTACTCTCGACTACCTAGTAAGAAGTTACCAATTCTTCTGATGATCCTGTAAACATCTATTTCTAAAAAAACATGATTTTACTTACTCTCTGTCCATGGTGCTTCAGAGGTAATCAAAGTTCTTCTGCAAGTTCCATTAATCATGTGATTTCTTGTCTTTGTGCATTTTTGAATATGAATTTATTCCCAAATAGTGTATTGTTTACTGAATTTTTTTCAAATTTTCAGCTATGTTAAGTTTCAATCAATATTGTTCTGAAACTTACATTATTTTTATGCTCAAACATATTGATATGAAATCCATGTAGGTTGATCTATGTGGTTAAATTATTTTTACATTTGAATACTATAAAATAATTTAAATATAATGGAATTATTCATTCAGCCAAATTCCCTGTGATTCTTCTTAATTTTTTTAGATAAATTACATTTTTGGTTTTTTGATTTGAATTGTATTTCTATTTTTCATGATGTTTTTCAGAAATGTATTGGACTTTTGAATACAAAACTCTATATACACAACATTAGTGACTGCTGTTATTAAATAATCTGTGATTTTTTTGAAAGTTAGATTTAGAAAATAATATATGTAAATGATGAGATTTTCTATTTCCAATCTTTTAAACATGTTTAGCATCTAATTTTCCTCGAAATGAAGATAAAATAAAAATTCAAAATGGAAATGGTACTTGAAAAATTCCTTATTATCAATTTAAAACAAAATTTTTATTGATACATAGTAATTATACATTATAGTGGGAGTCATTGTAACATATTTATACATGTGTTTATAACATGATTTATATTTTTAAATAAATATATTATTGTTTAAATATGAATGAATAGTGTAGTAGTACAATGGTTGTTTACAGATACTTTTCGAGGGGCAAAAAATCTAATTAATCCCTAGTTTGATAATATTTATCAATGAGTTATTGCTCAATTTTATAAAACAAGTTATAAATTTGATCTAATAATCCTGTGGATGGATATACAGACCATTCATTGAAAAGAGTAGAGATCAAGAACTTGGTAGATCATTTTAATAATATGCTAGGCAAAGTTTAAAAGGGCCATAATGAGCTGAAAGATAGATGAGATAAAGCAAACTAAAACATTGAGATGAAAATAAAAGATTTTAAATAACATAAAAAAGATGCATAAAATATGACATAGATAAAAGATTTAATACTGAAATACTAAAAGAAAAGTAAATGTGCAGAAGAAGCAAGGTTTTAGGTGATAATGGCTGAAGGAACTTAATAAAAAAAAAAAGAAAGAAAAGAAAATAATAGATAGGATACCTAGCAACATATGCCCAAAACATTGCAAACTCAAAGCAGGATAAACTCACATATGGAACTCATCAAGTAAAATTACCGTATATTTATTCTATCTTTCCAGAATTCTATTTATTTGTATTGAAAAAATAAAACATGTGAATTCAAATATCTGGTCTCATCTGTATCTATTTTACTTCTATTTGTAGTATTTCTATTTTTTGTAATTGGTTACTTTGTGTTGCTTGATAAACTTTTTGTTTAAAAATGTGTAGTACTAATTGGAAGATCTGAATATTATGCTCTTCTCAATTTGAGTGATTTTTTTTTTTTGGCCAGTAGTTATAAGAGAGTAAGATCACCCTTTTGATTGGTGATTGAATTCATTTAAAACAGGCTTAATATTTGTTATGGGTGCGCTAGTATTGTATCGGTTACCAATCAAATTTATGATGTGGCCACTTTTGCAAATCCCAAACTCTTATTTCAATTCTTTAAGCCCAGATGACACTTGAAAACTCCATTCAAATTTTTATGCTCCTGTTTTCCAGTTGACAAATACCTCAAGAGAAAGAGACACATCATAGTTTACACTCAGTCAATAAATTCTCCTCTATTACAAGGTCTCTGTCTACCATTCCTTCCTTATGTTGATTGTTTTCTGATGGCATTAGCCATATTTTACTTTGAAACCTTCTCTAGATTTTCTAGACAGCCCTTATAGGTGGGAGGACCAACATAAAACTCAGCACCGCTAGGGATGAATATAAAAATAATTATTTGATTTTTCTCTGATATTAATGTAATGAATAACCAAGAACTTCACATTTGTAGTAAAATACCAGATTTAAAATAATTATATGTGAAAATAAAATTTAAGATGTACTTTAAGTGAGACAATAGATTACTTTGTACACTTCTGAGAATGAAGAGTTCCAAATTCTCCAAAATCTATGCTTAATAATTCAAGTATAATAGATTTTTTTAAAAATGTGGTGTGGTGGGTGCGCACTTGTGTGTGTGTGTGTGTGTGTGTGTGTGTGTGTGTGTGTGTGTATGTTACTGGAGATTGAACCCAGGTGCCTGTACATGCTAAACAATAACTCTCCCATTGAAGTAGATCCTCATTCCTTTTTAATTTTACTTCCAGAGTGGCCTCAAACTTGCAATTGTCCTTACTTGGTTCCTAAGAAATCGTGATGGCAAACATGGACAATCACTTCTGGTAAGTATTTGTCCTTAAATGAACAAGTATTTATGTAAGAAGGTAATAATGCTGTATTTTATATTGTAATACTCCTAAAAATACTAAAATAGTGTGCCAGTATTTTCTTAATTACACTACACAGTGTAATGTAATTAATACAGGAAATATATGCATTTTTGAAATCAAAATTATATTTACGTGGAACTTTCAGTGCAATAAGAGCTTTCAAATTACCTAGTATTCATAGGGAAATTTACCATAAGATTTTGAAATTAAGTTAAAAAAAGTCATATTTATAGACATGACTATATGATAACATTTATTTCATGTTCTATATATAATAGAGAATATACAAAACACATTCTATGTTATAATTTATTATTATATTCCCAATATAATTTTTATGTTGTTACATTTTTCAAAAATGTAACAACAAACCCCCCCCATTACGTATAATTAAAATGCACTAATAAAAGTGTGGAATAAAAATAAAATAAAATTTAATTTCAATTTAAATTTGCATTCTTTAAAAAGTGTTAAAACTTACATTAAGTTAAATATTCCATTTTCGTGGGAACATTTAATTCTCTAATGATACCAAAATACTCTTCAGACTCACAAAAGTAATATTAAATACTTAAATTTATTTCTAAGCAAACAAAATCATTGCATTTTTAATTAATAATGACCAAGATAAAATATGTAATGTAGAAAAGTGGAAAAATGAAAAATGCAGCTTCAATCATTCATTCTATTTGAAATTTCAGTTGGTTTATTTTATATGTTCATTATAATATTATACTTCATTTAAACTGTATCCTTTCATTTTACAACTTCAGTACTGAGTATGTGTGTGTGTGTGTGTGTGTGTGTGTGTGTGTGTGTGTGTATTTTTCTGAATTGAATACATTTGTACACAATTTTGGGATTAAATCCTAAGCTATTTCTTCATATATTATATGATAAATTCTTCTTAGAAACAAATAAGCACATTTGCATCTCTTTCTGTTCTTAACAGGTGAAAATGACAGCAAAATCAATAAAGAGAATTGTAAGGTCAGGATGAAGAACATTCCCAGTTCAGATCTTAATTTCAGGAACAATTTGCCATGACATCTGTGTAGTCTCTTCTTGGAAGTTTAGTAGATCTGACAGCTAATTAATTATAAAGCAAGATGAGGGACTGGACCGAAGTGCTGGCAGAAGAGAATTCATCTTTTGTGTCAACATGTTTCAGTGTATTCATTTTCTTGGACTTGAAAGACATACCCCTAGCAAATCATTGTTTATCTTTAAGCTCAAAAAGGAAATCGAACATGACATGAACAATTACCAAGATATTCTCAGAAAAATGCATTTCTTAAAGAGAAACATAGAAACAAATTAGAACTATGTAACATCTAAAATTTCCCTGTGCTTTTTGTCTAAATTATATGCAATATATAAAATCACTTTCTTACAAAATGATGAGATAAAAGTAAAAGTCTACAAGTCAAAGAACAGATATATAATAGTCATGAATTAAATTGTGATACAAACACATTCTGACTTAAAACTTCAACTATCATCCGGGTTCTGGGGTGCATGACTGTAACCTCAGCGGCTTGTGAGGCTGAGGGAGGATCACAAGTTTAAATCCAGCGTCAGCAAAGGCAAGGTGCTAGCAATACTGCTGTAAATAAAATTCAAAATAGGACTGGGGATGTGGCTCAGTGGTTGTGTACCCCTGAGTTCAATCCCTGGTACCTCCCCTCCTCCAAAAAATTCAATTATCAAATATAATGATCAAATTATATTTAAGTTATCACATATAATTATCAGCTAAAAGGAAAACAAATTTATGAAGAAATTAATATTTTTTCTATTCTAATTCAGAAAAATTATCTATGCCAATTAAAGTCTATTTTATATAGCTATATATAAACAGAAGTAAAACCAAAATTTTCACCATTAGTATTTTTCAATGCTATATTCTTTTTAAAAAAAATATTTTTTAGTTGTAACTAGGTCTTTATTTTATTTATCTATATGTGGTACTGAGAATCAAACCCTGTTCCTGACACTTTAGGTAGGTAAGCACTGTATCACTGAGCCATACCCTCATCCCTTCAATATAAAAATACAGAAACTTCCAGTTTCAAGTATAGTGTAAGAAGTTTAGAAGTTGACCTCAGACCTAATAACAAGTAAAAAACAGAATTATTACATGCATAAATTTCTCAGATATCTTAGAGAATAAGGTTATAGGAAAAAATTTTGGTCCTCCTCCCACCCCCAGCAAACAGGAGATAGACAGTTGAGTATAGAGAATGACAATGTACTGGGCGGGAACCATTCAGCACAGACCTACTTTAGATATGAAATGGTTCCAGGGTAGGAATACCTAAGCTGTAATAAATTGTTAAAGTGTGAATAATTCTGAGACATAAAAAGTGTAAATATACCCAGTCATTGCAATGTTTGACTTCGTGGTTTCTACTAGGAGCTATACAAGGTTCTTACAAGGCCATCTGTTCATGCTTCTAGAAGGGGGAGAGGGAAAGTGAACAATTTTGAATATCCCACAGCATTCTGACCTTAACAAGGTCTGCCTTCAGTAGAAACTATTTAGCCAGATCCTAACATGATGGGATAACACTATAGCCTAACCTTAAGGGAGGGAAAGACATAATTCTGTCAAACTCTAGCCTTCCATTTTAAAAAAAAGGAAATACCATTGTCAGTCTACTTTACTATCTAAGTGGGTGGTGGGAGGAAATTAGAAGTACTAGTGAAGTCTAGAGGTAGAGACTCACAAAAATACTAATGACAAGACAATAGAATAGCTTCCTTCCCCTATACATCACCACCTCATTAATAAAAGCCTATTTGCAGCAGTTCCTTTACCTAGTTTACCATATTCAGCTATTTTTTTTAAAAAAATCAAGGTATACTAAAAGAAAAAAATATCACAAACATACAGAAATAGGACAGGAATGAATGAATCATCAGACAAAGTTTTAAAGTAATTATGATTAGTTTACTAAGAACGCAAATGAATAACATAGACATGAAAAACTGGATGGGAAATGTAAGCAGACATATGCAAATTTTTAAAAAATATTATTTGTTAGAGTCTGTAAACAAGTCTGGATGGTGCCTGGCAAAATGACAGAGGAGTGGTTTGTGAAGTAACGCCAGTGAGCCATTAAGTAGATTCCTTATTGGTTGACTACTGTATCTATTTTATGCTAATTAAGATAAGCTATGTGGAATGTATAAATACCACTCCTGTCCTACAATAAACGGCTTCCACTCCTGCTGTATCAATCTACACAAGTTGTTCATCACCCCCTGGTTATTTTGCTGCAGCCAGACTGTGGCAATTATTGGAAAGTACTAAAAATCAGAAATACTATAGCAAAAATGAAGAATGCTTAAATGGGCTTATCAATAGACAGGACATGACTGAAGAAAGAGTCCCTGAAATTGAAATCATGTTAACATTAACTGCCAGAACAGAGGAAGAAGAAGAGAGGAGGAGGAGGAGGAGGAGGAGGAGGAGGAGGAGGAGGAGGAGGAGAAAAAGAAGAAAAAGTAGTGTGAAAAAACCAAAATAGAATCTCCATGAACCATGGGACAACTGCAAAAAATACATCATAATTGGATACCAAAAAGAAAGGAAAGAGAGAAAGAAAGAAGCACAGAAAGCAATATTGACTCAGAATTTATTCTAATTTATGTCAGATACCAAGTTAGAGATCTAGGAAGTTGCGAAGAATACCAAGCAGTATAAATGCTAACAAAATACATAATCACACTATATTCAAAAGGCTCATAAAAGAGAGGAATTACATCAATTTTCTATATTCTTTCATTATGTGGAACAAGGAGAATACTTTCTAACTCACTTATGAAGCCAGCATAACCCTAATACCAAAATTAGTCAAAGACATTATAAGAAAATATAACTGTAGACCAATATCTTTCTTGAACATAGTTGCAAAATATAAACAAATATTAGCAAATTCAATCTAACAAAGTATAAAGATAATATCATGTCACAATGAAGAAGAATTTATCATGGGCACATAAAGCTGGTTCAACTTTCAAAAATTCCTTAATGTAACCCATTGCAACAAGAAGACAAAGGAAAAAATAAATAATCATGGCAATAAATAGAGAAAGGCATTTGAAAAAAAAGCCAAATCTTTAATGGTATAATATCAACTGATCTTTGACAAAGAAGCAAAAGCAAAACAAAGGAGAAAACATATTTTTCAAAAAAATAGTAACACATGACTTACACATCTAGGTTGAAAAGAAATTTCAGAACTGCTTTTATACACTTCACAACATTTTTCTCAAAATCCATAAATAACTTAAATATAAAATGAAGATGATAAAATACCTAGAATATGGCATGGTAAAAAACAACATAACCTTACGGATGGTGACAGGATTTTAAATACAATGTCTAAATGACTCATGAAAGAATGGGTGATAGACTGAACTTCAATAAAATGAAAAAAAAATTTATCTGTGCAAGACACTGTCAAGACCATGAGCAGACAAGTCATAGTGGGACAAAATATTTGCAAAAGATGCATTTGATGGAGGACTATTACCCAAGATATGAAAAGAACACATAGAACAGCCACAGAAACAACACACAAATTAAAAATGGACCAGAGACCTCAGCCAACACCTCACCAAAAAACATTTGCTTATAGCAAATGTCATTGTTTCGATATGGCATGTCTCCTTAAAACCCATGTTTTCAAGGATTAGTCCTCAGGTTGGTGCTACTAGAACGTGAAGGAAGTCTTTAAAATTTAAGACCCTTTAAGAGGTCTTTCGGTTTTTGCCACCATTGTCTGTCTGTCTGTCTCTCTCTCATTGCCCAGTAAGCTATGAAGTGATGGCACTTTGTTCCACATGCTATCCTTCACAAAGTGTTGCTAGACCCAAAGCAATGGGTCCTCCTGGCTATAGACTGAAACCTCCAAAACTATGAGCAAAACCAAAAGTTTCTTCTTTATAAATTGATTATCTAAGATATTTTGTAACAGAAAGTTGACTAACAGAGAAAACCTATTAAAAGATGCTGCAATTACGTATCATTAGGGAAGTGAAATAAAACAAGGAGATAATACTATCACACATATTAGAATGGCCAAAATCCAGAACATTGATACCACCAAAATCTGATGAAGATGTACAGCAACAGGCTGACAGGAAACCAAAATGGTGTGGCATTTTGAAGACTGCTTGGTGGTTCCATTTGAGACAAAGCTTCCTCTTATGATTGATTCAGTAATAAGGCCCTTTTGTATTTATTCAAGGAAGTGATGTTCTCTCAAAACCCTGCATGTGAATGTTTATAGAAAATAAGTTGTTCTTCAGTAGAAAGGTGGATATAGTGCTGTTTGTGCACAGAATGGAATTATTTTTTCAGTGCTTTAATGAAATGAACAATCAAGCTGTATTTCCTAACTAAAAGTTTCAAGTTACCACACTGGTGGGGAACATGGATAGTAGGGAAAAGTATTCATTGTCCCAGAACAACACAGTTTTATGGTTAGAATAATTTTGCTAGGAATCAGAAATACTTGAGTATAATTTAGACCTTATGATGTGAACTCCTCTGAAAAGCAACTTCCTCATCTCTGAAGTAGAAATAAAGAAAATGTATCTAAATCTAACTAGAGGTTATAAGAATTTGAAGGACTTTGTACAGTGACTGCCACATAGCCTCCTCTAAGGCATTATTGTACAATTTTTTTCTGAATCAATAGATAAATTCTTGTCTACCAGTATTCTTAGGCAACAGACTGCAAATATGTGAGTATTTTCTGATTTTCTCTAGTGATTATAATTAGTGTCATTTTATTGCAGCAGCTATTAGTACCATAGCATTGAGAAGTGAAGAATTTTTTGTTTTCCAAACCCCAAAATTTTAATAGTGGATTATTAAAGCAAATAGAGGATATTTTGCTCAAGATATTGTGTCTTCTTAGTTTAAAAAAAAAAAAAACACAACTGAATTAACACCGTCAAATATGTCCAAAAACCTTGATTACATAGTAGGTGTAATGCCTTTCTATGTAATTATGTCTGTGTATGTATTATCCTTAGTTAATGCCTATTCCTTTTTCTACAGTGCAATGTCAATATTAATTGCTTTCTTATAATGGAAAAGACTTCTTATAGCTAACTAGTTATGTAATCTTGAATCAGTCTCTAACTCTCTGGGCCTCAGCATGCTCATTATTAAAATGACAATGAAATGCTACATTCTGAGAGCTACATTATAGACTAGAATTTAGTCATTCTATGATTGTTAATTTGTTTTACTAGCTCTATTTCCTAACTAAAACTTTCAAAAGATATCATTTCAGTGTAATCAATTTTGAACATATTCTCACTGAAAACACTAGTGTAATAAAAAATAAACTTACATAGACCAAATATGTGGGAGCAGCTAGTTGACTTGGAAGAAAACCCCATGAAGCAGTAAGTGTAAAGTGTGGAACTGACAAAATCCAGTAAAGAGTGTCTTAAAAGACAGATAAAACATAAGATCTCTCACTGCAGATCATTGGGATTACCGTGTAGAATATTACTGAGAATTGTTATCAGAGAGAACAGGAAGCAAGAGAAATTATACGTAACCTTATACTCCATTGGTTAAGATTGCTTCCTGAGTAGTCAAATCTCCCCCATTGTTAAACCAAACTTGTATGCAGTGGAGGCACCATCAGAGTTTTGGAGAAAGCAGCAGGAGGCTAAGATGTATTGTTAATAAGGAATTCTACAGCAAATATAGAGAACTATTGCAGGAGCAATATCTCTTAGACACACAATGTTTGTTGTATAAGACTTTAGAAGTAAAAAATGTTTTACTATATTCATTCAGTGAGACACATATAATTATCTTTGTTATATTATGGAAGAAACTGAGGTGCCGATAGACTGATCATTATTTAATATTACACTTAATTAGTGGTTGAATTAGAACAGAAACCATAGAGTTTGGCTTTTGGCTATTTCCTCACTAACTAATAATAATGGCCTTAAACTCATTTTTATTAATTTTTCTCTCCTTATAAGAAGTTTTCCCCAAAATAAACACCACTGAAAATTTGTTTTCTCTCAGATAATCTGATATGTACAGCATGTAACATTACCCAACACTATCACTTCCTATTATGTATGATCTTTCAAAAATTTGTAGGTAGAACCCACAGGTATAAATTATTATAGTTGCTTACCAATGAGAGATCTTTATCCATTAAAGCTAAGTAGCAAGGGTCAGGGATGTAGCTCAGTGGTAGTATGCTTGTATATCATGTATGAGGCCCTGGGTTCAATTTTCAGCACAGCTAGAAATCAAGAAAGGTAGGTCTTAAAAAGCAACACAAACAAATAAATATACTCAGTAGTAAAATGAAAACAAAGCAAAAGCCAAAACCAGTACCATGAATTATTTATTTTTTTAGTTTTCTATCTTTTCTTTCTTATTTCTCTTTTTTGTTTTCTTTTCTCTCTCCCTCTCTTCCTTCCTTCCTTCTCCTCCTTCTCTCTCTCTCACTCTCTTCTATGTCTGATTAGTTGAATGACTGAAACCTAATTACACTACAACACTTGGCTCTCTTGTTTTGATATTTTTCATGTTATAATTCCACTGTTATCATCTTATCCATATTAAGCATAAAAAGTTCTGTTAATATATTAAATTTGACTCACAAAAATTAAACATATCATAACACAAAATTTGATATGCATATTAATTACACAAAAATTCACCCAGTACTCAGAGACTTGTCATAATCCATATCAACTTGAGTAAAAAATCCTAGAATATCAATTAGTTATTGTGTCTGTTTTTTTAAGTCTTTTATGTGCATTTTCTTCAAACCTCTGTTGTAATCCAATTGTCATTTACTCAGGTACCTTGCTACAAGGCTTTTCTTATTATTGTTTTTGTCCCTATATTGTTTATGGACATTGTCAGGTGCCTTTTATAAAGAAGGGGAAAAAATGAATAGTAAAAAGAAAGAGTATTCATTTTGCCCTAAGAAAAGACAGCACCATCCTTAAATGGTCACACCTTTGGGCAGAGCCTGGTAAAGGTGGTTCTTTTCTCCTTTGTGTGCTGACTTCCTGTGCAAGTGAAAGACCCAACCATGATGTGACTGTCTTCATGATAATGAATGTAAATAATCTGCTCTCTCTCTGGAAGCTTGGAGTATATTTTTGTATGCCATTTCAAAAACTCTTACCCGATTTCAATTATAATATTCACTCTGAAGAAATAGAATTGTTTTCCAAAATTGTGGAATTTAATTTTATTTTTGTTTTCATTTACTCAATTTAATTTTTCTTTCCATGTTTCCATGTTTTCTTTTCACTCTATTCCCATCTTTTTCTTGTCCCTTACCCCCCTCCACCTTTCTTTCTTTCTCATTATTTTTTTCTTTCTTTCTCTTAGCACAAAGAGACAAATAGGAGGCAAACTTAACAAATCATTTCAGCCTTTATTCAGGAACAGGACTACACCCAGGGGAATGGACCCACTTTCCCGGTAGAAAATGAGTCCCCTAACAAAGGAGGAGACTGGGTTTAAATAGATTGTGGGTGATTTGGTGAGCATGTCAATCGGTCACTCAGGAATTTTAGTTTTGGGGTTGGGGATTGGTGGCCAGCACCTAGAGAGAAGTTATCTTGGAAGAGACTAGCGTTTCGTAGAGATTATCATTTTAGGTTTAAGGACACGCTTTCTCTCTGGGGTGGCCAGCATCGGAAAGGAATTTGCCTTGAGAAAAATGAAAGGTATCAATATATGGCTTTCTTTTTCATTCCCCTTTTCCAGGCCTCACTCTTTTGGGGATTTTCATTTTCCATATCCAATACTTTTCCTTCCTTCCTTTCCTTTCTTTCTTCCTATGCACTGTAAGTAAAAAAGACTTCTGCACTCAACTTGGGGCAGGCTCCTCTGCAGCCTCCTCTCTACTGGGCCTTCCTCATAGCATCCTTCCCTTACCAGCAAACACAGGCCAGCGTGGCAAGAATCCTACCAGTTTAGGAGAATTTCCACACTCTTGGTAACTGATCATTCTTGATGTGAGATCTCTCTCTCTCTCTCTCTCTCTCTCTCTCTCTTTCTCTCTCTTTCTCTCTCTCTCTCTCTCTCTCTCTCTCTCTCTCTGTCAATGGACCTTTATTTTATTGATTTATTTATATGTGGTGCTGAGAATCAAACCCAATGCCTCTCACATGCTTGGCAAGTGCTCTATACCACTGAGCCACAACCCCAGTCCAAACAGCCATCCTTGATAACTCATGATGCTAGCCTGCTGTCACCAAGAATCTGGATCCCCTTACCTTGAACGTCTCCTCACATTGTGATTTTTTGAAAAACTGTGAGTTTTTCACCCCTTTACCTTCTTAATGTGCTTATTGGCAATAAATACATGCTTCTCCACAATACATTCGGGGCTGAGTCTGATTTCTTTTCCCTAGTGCAAATGTTTTGATGGCTATGCTACTGTGATGGTTCTGAGTAAAATTCCCCTTACCATCCTAACAAATATCAGAGTGTTTTCATTAATGAAGGTTCCCTTTATCTTCCAAATGTCTCCTATTGTCAGTCATGTTTCCCACGCATTGTCTTATAAATTCTGTGCACATAAATGCTCCAATTGGTCTTCCAGGATTTAACCATAAGTAACCATTCTCTTTTCTCTTGTTCTGTACTAATTTCAATTATGAAGATTTTGTTGTTTTGACAATAGTTCACAAAAATTTTCTGTTCCAGTCATTATAACTCCTGAAAGTTATTTGTCAAATTCTCTTTGGCCTATTTTGCTTTTCTGATTTAAACATTGATTTTTAGGTTGTTGAGTCTATCTTAAAGAAATTACAAGTTTTATTTGATATTCAATATGGTAAAATCCCTCAATGTGGGCAGATCACAGAATATTGTTTTTTATTTTTCCTTTAAAAGTGAGATGAGAACAAATCAAGAATACTGCATTTCTTTACTTGAGAATCAAGAGCCTAAAAGTTGCAGTTTAGATTCTGTTGACTTGCTGAGATATCAGGGGCAGGAGGTAGAGTATTGTTCCATTTCTAATTTTGATTTGTCATTACACAGGAATCCAAAACTTTAAAGAATTCACTGATTAATACACTTATGATGTCACATGTTTCTCTAAGTGTATGGTAATTCAATTAAAATTTTACTTTTTAAATTTTTAAAAGTACTCTCTCTTCCAAGGTTCTTCCACCTGCAAATAGGTAGATCCTTCTATTTGTAATGACTGGGATAAGTTGATACTGCAAAAACCTTGATTTTTAAAAAATTTTGAAAAAGTGGAAGCTCTGCCAAGACTCACTGGCAACAAACAATGGGCACCTCACTCTTTTAATCATTTCAAATGAGGAACAATGACAAAATTTATTAGAACTATGTATGGCATTCAACAACAATTTTTTTAAAAATTCATAGCTTTTTATCAGCTATGCTTGCTCTGATAATTGAATATCCTGTCTCCAAAGCAGCTTGTTAGAAGTTCATTTCATCCAGATTACTTCAGAATTTGCATTTTAAGGGGACCATACAGACAAAAGTAACATGTTCTTTATTGGTTCATTATCCTAAAGAGGAAAGAGTATGCAAAAATCCATGCCACCTCCCTAGAATATTCCTTTTTTTTTGAAAGAAATTTTAATTGTGTTACCATACACATCGAGAAAAATGTGACATCATAAACATAGGGAAATAATAAAAGAAATAGGTGGTTTCTTTAGTTTGAGACTCTTGTGAAACTACAAATCAAAATGAGAAATAGAACAGTATGATCACTAAAAATATCTCCCTCACCTTCTGTTGTTATTATACCTCCCTAAAGATTTCCATAATTCTCAACTCCATCCCCAAATACTGCAAGCTTTTCATTTGGTTTTTAACTTTGTATAAATAGAATGAAGACATACTTTTTGGTTCTGTATTTGTTGTTAACATTATGTTGGTGATATTCTCCTTACAATTTGTTTTCTGTATCAACAGATCTTTCATTTTTATTTTTGTACATTATTATTTTTAGTGAGTACATTATAGTATATTTATTTGTACATTTTTTTCAAATTACTTCCAATGTGATCTACTATGAATTTTTTTTTTCTCAATGTTATCATCCTTCTCTCTGGTGCAAGTATATACTTATTTCTGGTGGTTATAACTCCAGAAGGCAAGATCTGGGTGGCATGACCCATTTGTTAGACTTTAGTGTTGCCATCAGTTTTTTTCAGTTTTATCTCTTTCTCTCCAGCAAGAACTGCCATTGTTCTACATCCTGCTTAACTCAGCTAGTTCATTCTTTTTCATTAGATCCATTCCAGAGGATATGTAATTACCTGACATTGTGATTTTAATATTACAGAAGTTGAATGATATTTTCACTTTTATTGGCTAATTGTATATAATCTTTTGCTCATTTTGTCTCCTTATATTTATTTCAGGAGTTATTTATAATATTCAATGTTAGGTTATGAAGATGTCTTAATATGATACTAAAGTGAAATTTATCATCATCTGAGAATGGAGAACAGTGTCATTTATGTGTGAGTTCAGGAAGCTTCTCTGAGCAAAAGTACATGTGCTATAGCAAAGAAAAAGCATGTAAAAAATGAGGTGAGATTCTAAATGCAATATGCTCTGTAACATGAACTATAAATTATTTGTTTAGTTAGACAGTTTCAGTTTTCACATTACAGATGCTAGGAAGTCTGACTTCAAACAACTCTGATATGAGTTGCTTATGAGCCAGTGGCTCTAAGATTCTTTAGGGAGGGAAACGTGACTAAAATTTCTAAGATTTTGTAATCACTTAACTTTGAATAAAAATTAAGTGATTTGTCACCATACTGACTTGCCTTTTTACACTGTTGGAAAATTTTTTTTTTACTTTAATTAAAAAAATTTATAACAGTAATATAGCCCAAATTGTTAATCATTTTCTTAATGATTAGAACTTCCTGCCTTGTGTCCAAATTAAAAAACAAAAACAACAACAAAAACCTTGCATTACTCAGTCAAGAAAATTTTCTTCTGTTTTATTTTCTCATTTGAATTGAAAGTGTATTTACACTTGAACTTTATGCAAGGGATGATGCATGATAATGTTACACTTTGTCCATTTGCACATCTATTGGTCCCAGTAGGTTTTATTGCAATGTGTGACCTTCCTCAGTCCCTTGAAGTGCCACAACACTTGTCAAAAATCAATGGTAATTGCATTTGTGGGTATTTTTCTAAATTTTTTTTTACTTTATAATTTTTGTCTATTATTGTTTCAACACTAAACTCATTACCAAGCTGTAGCTTTATAATTCCTTAAAATCTAAGAATGTGAATCTCAATGTATTTACCCTGATTACAGAATAAATACATTAAAGAGTGGTAAAATCATTCCTTGGCATAATGCTGCCCAAATTCCAAAGAACTACAACAATTATTTCATACAAGTTTTTTTTTTGGTCAGAGCAGAACTCTGATGTAGACTGGCCTCCACCCTTTATCCATTTAATCTTCACAATTGTGATGTGATTACAAATGGACAATTAGCAGATTTTCTCTTAATCATTTTCTGGAATTACTGATTGTAAATTAGACAAAGGATCTACTATAAAAAGAATGAAAAAATTTTAAATTAAATCTTTATTTTATTTATTTATTTTTCTGCGGTGCTGAGGATCAAACTCAGTGCCTCAAAGATGTTAGACAAGCACCCTACCAGTAAACTACCACCCCAGCCCAGAAAAAAAAAGAAAGAAACTTTCATACAAATATATAACTCAATTTTTGAAACACATGAAAAAACTTTCAGGAAATATCTATGCAGTATTGTGTTTTCTATTTTTGGTTCTCTTTATTTGTTTGTTCTGCATATATTTCTTCTCCCTTGTACCACTGCTCCCATACATAACATGACCTTAAGCTTCTCCAGTTAGGTATCAAGATAGAAGTTACAATACACACTACATGGGTTGCTGGAATCAGAAATATTTATATTTAGATTTCAGTTCAATTGAAATGTACAACATTAGATAAATTAAAACTATATGAATTGTATGGAAATGAAATACCAAGTTTATCTCTGAATTTCCAAAAATAAAAATATATTTTATTATAACACAGATTCAACCAATGTTTCTCAAAGATTATTATAAAATTTCATTAAAGATCTGGGAGGTTTTTTTTTTTCTATTCTTTAGTGGATCATGTAAGTCACTCTTTTGCAAGAGGAGATTTCAACAAAGCTCAGAGAATATTTAACAAGTACCATTAAATCTCAGAAATGCACTCTTAAGCAAAATCTGATATGAACTTTAATCTCATGAATTTATTCTCATTTAACAAATAAAATTGGGGCATGGGAATCCCAGGTGTTCAAAATGAATTATTTAGGCTAATTTCAATAATTTATAAGCAGACTTTTCAACCTTCCTGTGGATAAACAGTTAAGCAGGATCTAACACATAGCACTTAAGAAGTGAGGATCCTGACCCACTTCCAGGGCAACACCCTTCTAATTCTATCCTGCAAGTAGAAGATTCTCTGCATGTATATTTCTCAGAATGGAAAATCTACAGTACTACGTTTAAGTCTTCGTCTGGTACACAGGTGGAAATTACTCCATATCTCTCATCCTGAGAAAGTTGTAGGAGTGAGGTTAGAGCTCAGAATTACCAATTTAATAGAAGAAATTTGATATCACTGCAGCAATTGAATTCTGAAATGAGACTCAAACATTGTAGTAACTGCCCATCAGCTCAAATTCTATTATCTTTGTCCTTCTAAACTAACGCATTCCATAGTTTTTCCTGGATAAGCTGGGTCAGAAGAAAAATTTCTCCTCTTACCACATTTGATTTTAAAAAGCAGAGGAAGAAAGATGATCTAAGTGTTTTATATCAGCTATTTTATATCTTTTGAATATATCAGTTTAACAACTTTTTTTTTAAATATCACTTTTCTGTCTGGGTCATCTTTGACCAGTATAACAGTATTTTTGATTCACGACAAACACTGAACCAAAATATACTTGCTAAAGGAATGATAAACAAAAAAAAAATTTGACCTTGGTTCCTCTATATTAAGGAAACCAGCTGTACAGAAAAATTGCCATATGTATACTCAAATAAGTTTTAACACCTTTCCATTCCCAAATTTAAATTTAGATAATCACAAACAAGCCTTAAAGTAAAATATTTTATACCCTCAAAATTCCTTAAAAACATTATTCATCTGAGGCATATTTGGGCTCCTTCCATGTGCCAACCTAAACATTCCCCCACAGTATTCAGACATTTTGCTTTATTTAAAAATTTTTACATCATATTTTATTGAGTATAAACAACCAAAAATATGTCCAAATAACTAAATAGATACAATCTATTCATATGCTAGTTCCATAAGCTTTGACTGGTAATATCTTTTCAGTTTTGAAAACTAATCCTTAAATACACATACTACTCTGTGTTATACATGACTAAGGAAATGTTGATTTCTTATTCTAGAGCCCTGACTTATTTTCTCATAATGTCTTTGGATTCTTATCATGAGATTCTTTTTATATAAAATTTGGTAAATGACTCAGAGGGAGTCAAGCAGATATGAAGCTGAGGGTTTCCTACTGACTACTGTCTTATCTTTTATTAACTAACAAAACACATGAGATGAACAGAAAAGTCATATTTCAGTTCAAGGTTTTAGAGTTTCCAATCCATGCATAGGCATACTAGGGCTTTGTGGGGATGCCAAGTGACAATGAAGGAGTTTCGTGGCCAGGAAGCAAAAGCAGAGGATGAAGTCAGGGTCCCAAATTCCTCTTTAGGATGTGACCCTTCTGAACTAAATCTGACCCGGTAGTCCACACGTCCTAGTCCTAAAGTTTCCATGACTTCCCAATAACATCACCCTGGGGACCAAGGCTTTAAAGAAGAAACTATTGAGGGATGCTTATTGAAATCATAGTGCTTCTGTTGAGAGAATTGGTATGTTTTGGAATTGTAATGACATACATATTGTTTTAGGAAATTGGATGCAACTCTTCTTTTGATGCAAAACAGTGAAACATATTTTCTAAATCTCAAACTTTAAATCACATAATCTACCATATAGCTCATTAAATAGTTAAAAATTTAATGGAATTTCAAAAAATAATAATAAATATTCCTATTTAAAATATCAATGAGCCATGTGCAGTGGTACTTGCCTTTAATCCCAGCTGCTCAGGAGAGGAGTTTGAGGCAGGAGGTTTGTAGGTTTAAAGCCAGCAGGGCACTTTAGTGAGGCCCTAAGCAATTTAGTGAAACCCTGTCACAAAATAAAAAATAAAAAGGTATGGGGATGTGGCTCAGGGATTAAATGCACCTGGGTTTAATCCCTGGTACTAATACTATTAATATATGAATTAAAATGACATAAAGAATCATCAAATATCATTTAGCTTTAGACCATGAGTTACAGTGGTTTATATTGAAATTTTAAGGAATATAATTATCATTGAGAGTAAATTTTCACTTCTATTTTTAATAGGAGCTGTACCAGTCATGATTCAGTGAGAGGGAAAATATACATATACTAGCTATTTTAATGGAAAAAAAATGTAATAAAAATAGTCAGCTTTAAATGTTTTCAAAATAGGCAAAAACTGAAATACTAACTTTAGAGAGTTTTTGTCTATTAGGCAGAGGGTTTCTGTTCAAGTGCCAAATTCTTTTAACCACTTGGAGTTGAGTTTGATGCAGGGTGAGAGATAGAGGTTTAATATTCATTTTGTTACATATGGATTTCCAATTTTTCAGCACCATTTGTTAAATACTATCTTTTTTTTCTCTAGTGAATATTTTTGTGTCTTTGTCTAGTATGAGATAAGTGTATTTAGGTGGGTTTGGGTTTGTCTCTGTGTCTTCTATTCTACTTTGGTCTATGTGTCTGTTTCAGTGCTGATACCATGCTGTTTTTGTTACTCTAGTTCTGTCATATAGTTTAACTTCTAGTATTGTGAGACTCCTACTTCATTCTTCTTGTTAAGGATTGCTTTAGATATTCTGGTTCTCTTATATTTCCAAATGAATTTCATGATTGCTTTTCCTAGTTTGATGAAGAATGAATTGAAATTTTAGTAGAAATTGCATTAAGTCTGTATAATGGTTTTAATTCTGCCTATCCAAGAGCATGGGAAGTCTTTCCATCTTCTAAGGTCTTCTATTTCTTTTCTTAGTATTCTGTACTTTCATTGTAGAGGTCTTTCAACTCCTTTGTTAGATTGATTCCCAAGGTTTTTTTTTTTGTTTGTTTTTTAGGCTATTGTGAATGGGTTAGTTTTCCTACTTTTTTTCAATAGATTCATCACTGATGTATATGAATGTGTCTGATTAATGGTTGTCGATTTTTGTATTCTGCTGTTTTACTGAATTTATTTATTAGTTCTGGAAATTTTCTGGTGGAATTGTTTGAATCTTCTAAATATAGAGTCATGCCATTGACAAATAGTGATATTATGAGTTATTCTTTTCCAATTTGTATTCCTTTAATTCCTTTCTTCTAATTGCTCTGGCTAGAATTTCAAGAATGATATTGAATAGAAGTGGTATAAGAGGACATCCTTATCTTATTTCAGTTTTTAGAGGGAATTATTTCAATGTTTCTCCATTTAGAATGATATTTAGCTTGGGTTTACCATAGATACATTTTACAATGTTGAGGTATGTTGCTACTGTCCCTAGTTTTTCTAGTGTTTTGAACATAAAGGGGTTCTGTGTTTTGTCAAGTACTTCTGCTGCATCAATTGAGATGACCATATGATTCTTCTTTTTATGTATATTGATGTGATGAATTGCATTTATTGATTTCCATATGTTGAACCAAATTTTTATCCCTGGAATATACCTCACTTGATCATGATGACTATCATTTTAATGTTTTTTTTATGAGATTTGCCAGAATTTTATTGAGAATTTTTTCATCTATGTTCATCAGGGAGATTGCTCTGAATTTTTCTTTCTTTGATATGTCTTTGTCTGGTTTTGGTATCAGGATGATAGTAGCTTCATAGAATGAGTTTGGTAGGGTATCCTCCTTTTCTATTTAATGGGAAATTTTGAGGAGTATTGGTATTAACTCTTCTTTGAAGGTCTTATAGAAAAAGTAGACCCAAATCTTCACCATGTCAGCCTAGGATCTGACTTCCTTAACAGCACTCCTAAAGTGAAAAAAGTAAAATCAAAAATCAATAAATTGGATGGTATCAAATTAAGACAATTCTTCTCAATAGAGGAAACATTAGATAACATGATGAGAGAGCCTACAGAATGGGAGAAAATCTTTACCACATGTATCTCTGATAGAACAGTAATCTCCAAGAAATATATAGAACTCAAAAAGCTTAACACCAAATAAACAAATAAACTAATCAATAAATAAGCTAAGGATCTGAACAGACACTTCACAGAAGAGAAAATATAATCAATCAACAAATATATGAAAAAAATGTACAACATCTCTAGAAATTAGAGAAATGGAAATCAAAACTATTCTAAGATTTCATCTCACTTCAGTCATAATGGCAATTATCAAGAATTATGATGGCAATTATCAAGAATACAAGCAATGATGAATTTTGGAAAGGATGTAGGGGAAAATGTACACTCATACACTGCTGGTGGGACTGCAAACTGGAACAACCACTATGGAAAGTGGTCTGGACATTCCTCAGAAAACTTGGAATAGAACCACCATTTGGCCCAGTTGTCCCACTCCTCAGTTTATACCCAAAGGATGAAAATTGGCATACTACATTGACACAGCCACATCAATGTTTACAGCAGCTCAGCTCACAATAACTAAACTATGGAAACAACCTATGTGCACCCTTGAACAATGAATGAATAAATAAATGTGGTATATATTCACAATGGAATATTAGCCTTAAAAAACGAAAATATGACATTTATATAGGTAAATGGGTAGAGTTGGAGAATTTCATGCTAACCAAAATAAGCCAATTCCAAAATTCCAAAAAAAAAGGCTGTATATTTTCTCTGATATGCAGATGCTAATTCACAATAAGTATGGGAAGGGTTATGGAGGAAGAATAGAGATACTTTAGGTAGAAGGGAGTGAAAGGAAGTAAGGGGATATGGGATAGGAAGGATAGTAGGATGAATCAGACATTATTATCCTATGTACGTATATAATTACATGACCATGTGAATCTACATCATGTACAACCAGAAAAATGAGAAATTATACCCCATTTATGTATGATGTAAGGTAGTATATTTTACTGTCATGTATAATTAATTAAAACTAATTTTAAAAAATTAAAAATAAAAGAGAGGAGTTTTCATCTAAGTTAAGGGAACTATGGGAAATTTGAGGATTACTGGGATTTGGGAGGTGGGAGGAGCACTTTTGTGGATCTGGACACAGACCTCTAGGTAACAAGGGCTGCATTTCTAGTTCTCATGTCCTGAAGAAGTGTGGGGTTACTTCTTCAAGTACTAGTAAACTAGTAAATTGGAAATGGAAACCAATCAAAACTAAAACTAACTGCCACTATCACCTTCTAGGACTCCATTTTAGAACAATCTATCAAGGTGACAACTGGCAAAGCAGAAATACAAACCAAAGTTCTAGCTGCCAACATCACAAATCCGTGTGGAGGAGAGTATATTTAAGTTTACCTTGGAGCAATGGCTTAATGATCACAGAACTATAGGTGAAAAATTATAGGGATTTTCTATTAATTGATTCTTTTTCCCAAAATTAAAATTTCATCAGTTCGATCATCATTAGTTTCCTAGAAAATGACATAGCCTAATTGGTCTTCTTTTAACTCATCTCACTATTTCTGACCCAATCGCAATACCAATGTCAGAACAATCATCACAAAGTACAGAGCTGGTATTTACCTATACCTATAATCCAATGGCACTGGTTTGCTACCAAAGTCTCCAAACTCTATACTCTTCATGAATGTCTACACTCTATTTCACTCATTTTAGTTCATAACTCAGAATTTGACTCTTTCATCTTAGAATCCAGCCACATTAAATAACTTAAAAGTCCTTGTCAGATGTTATTCTCAAAAGCATTTTTCCTCCTTTTTTTTTAGTTTTAGTTTTCATTTTGAATTATAGGCTTTGGGCCTATCAGCTACTTATGAAAATTTACCTGGATATGTTAAACTATCTAGGGCTTTCACTGTCTCAGCTCAGGTTGCTATAACAAAATGCCACTCTGTGTGGCTTTAGAAAACAACTTTATTTCTCACAGTTCTGGAGACTTGGATGTCAAAGATCAGATGATAATTGATTCAATTCCTGATATGATGGACCTCTTCTTGGATTGCACATATCCTCCCTGTGCCCTGACATGGTAGAGACTGAGAAAACTCTAGTCACACTTCCTCTTCTTCTAATCATATCCTGATGGCCTCACCCTCATGATTTTGCACAAACATTGTTATCTCTGAATGTCTTACATTCAAACACATTCATAATGGGGATTGGGATTCAAAAAGTGAATTTTAGGGAAGCATGAAATTCATTTTGTGCACATTATTTTTTGTTATATTCTACTCTATTTTCTTTCATATACCAGAAAGTTATTTTATAGTACACAAAGTTTGATATGAAAAGTATGTCTTTACTTTTATATGACTCAAATGATAGGACAAACTTTAACTTAATGAGCTCCAAATTATTTAATCTTCTCCAATTATTTATGAAACTTACTTGATTATAGTATGTTCTGTACTAAGATACTAAATTGATTATGCCTATGGATTTTTCTTTATTAAAATTCTTCTCCACTGGCCTGTTCAAGAGATTCATATTTGTAAATAAACTTTGCTAATGTACTGGAATTCACAATTTATTGTGACTGTGAAACATTATCACCTCTCCATCTGTGTTAGTTAGCATGCTATTGCTGTGAAAAAAAAATACCTGAGAAAAATAAACTTAAAGGAGAAAGGTTTATTTTGGCTCAAGGTGTTTGAGGTTAAGTCCAGGGTCATGAGGTTACTTTTTTTTTTCTGGGCTGTGGTGAGACAGAATATCATGTCAGGGAGTAGGTGATAGAACAAAGTACTCACATTCTGGAGAACAGAAAGCAAAGAGAAGAAAGTGGGGTAGGGAAGGGCCAGAGACATAATAGACACCCAATGACTTACTTCCTCCAACCAGATTATCTATTGTTGATGCCTGAACCTCATGATCCCATCATCTTCCAAAGGCCCACCTCTAAACATAATTGCATTGGAGATCAAGGCTTAAACATACATGCTTTTTGTGTGACATTTAAAATACAAACCACACTATCACCTTAAACCATACAAAAAATAAATAAAATAATAAAATATCTTCCTCCTCTTTCATGTGGTGGGAGACTCTTCCTTCTAGATATATGCATACTCACATTTGATAACAACATATATTCTTCTGTGCTATGGTGGCACCAGAAGTTATAATTTAGCCCAACTTGTCAAGACACATTTAAAAATTATAGTATATATCATAGATTCCCTGTATACACTCTCCTTTGGATTTTACACCAATGCAGAATTTACTATCTTCTCAGCTCAAAGGACCAGGACTTTGCCTTTTATAAGTTTTCTTAACTACATTTGCCTTAATCCTTCCAAGTAAAAAAGTTTCAGTAGATGAGAAGAGTAAAAGGCTCAGCCAGTATGATTAGCACGTGGATTAATGTGTGTGTATATGTACACACATTATATGTATATATATATATATACATTATATGCATTGTATTTATAATATATATGTCTTATTTTCATACTTTGTCTTTTCAGCTTGGTTCAAGAAGACAATAGTTTTATTCTCTTTCTGTTTCACTCACAGGCTTCCCGAAGCCAATATATTCTTTGTTCCTTGTAGCATAGGGAAACTTCACATGAAATGCACTTATTGAATTAAATGAATAAGAAGAAATTCATTGATTAAAAAATAATAAAATCTGCTCCCACAGCTCATGTTTGCTGTCAAAATTTATGACCAAGCTCTCCCATTCCCTCCCAGATTTCTTCATAAGAGGGAGTATTTTAATCTAATTAGTGTTTTTAAATAAAAAGTGGCATGAATGTTGGGTCATGTGCTCAATTTTTCTTTCCTGGAAAAGAACTTGTTGTAAACTTTTCATATAATAACTTTTCCTGTTTTTCTCAACCTTAATTTCAAAGTAGCAGCTTTGTTCTGGTATGGTGCTGCTTGTGGCTCAGAGGATAATTCTGTTCATTCTGTGTTTCAACATCAGTGCCCAGACATTTTAGGTGCTAGAAAAAAAATGCTCATAAATTAATAGTAAAGTTCAAGTTTTTTTTTTAATTTTTTACTATAAAAAGGTGTATATATATATTTTCTGTAAAGTGTTAAGATTTGGGGGACATAAATGGAGTGCAATTTCCAAATGGCAATTTTCATTGGTAAGCAGAAATATAAGTCAGATTAAAAGAATTCTTAAGCAGCTTAGAGACATAGAACAACAAACAAAAGGAATGTGTTTAACTTCATGATAATTTCTCTAGTTGGACATTAGTTGCTTCTGATCTGATATCTAACAGGAAAGTAGAGTTATATTGGAAAGTAGGGATAAATAAATTCAGTTCAACACCTTGTCAGTATATTTCATAAAACCACATAATCAAGTAATTCAATTTCCTAGTAAGATGCACAACTCCAGAATAGTTTGTAAGGTCAAAAAATATTATATTTAGCCAATAGAAACTGATTATCCTAGATTGACACTAGCCTTTGCTATAGAAATGGCATTGATTTCCATTTTATCTCTTATATCATAAAAAGGATTTGAAAACATCATATTTAAATGGTAGCATGGAAATGAAACACTACCCTTTGCATGATTATAGATTCTTATTTTCTGATTTTACATTTTAATCATCAAATTTGTCCATGTATATTTTAAGAATTTCTATCAGTATAGAACTATTGAGAAGAAAGAGAATGTAAAATAAAAAGAAAAATTACCCTTTCATCTAACTTTTGTTTAATGACATTTATCCTCCAGATGCAAGCACTGTTCATGTTATCTTCCATTTTATGAGAAACGACATAAACACAAACACTAAACCAGACACATTGCGTATAATAAGAGATAGTGTAGATATTTGTGAGAAATCAATGGGCCATAAATGTGAGGGTATATTTCTGAACTCTCTGCTCTATTCCATTGATCTTTATATCTATTCTTGGGATAGAACCACACTGTCTTGATTATTGTACCTTTGTATTAAATTTTGAAATGAGTAACAATGATTCTTCTAATTTGCTTTCTTGTTTAAGATTGTTTTGTCTATTCTGGGTCCCTTTAGTTCCCATATGTAGTATAGACTCATCTTCTCAATTTCTGCAAAGTAAACCAAAGGGATTCTATTAAAGATTGTTTTTTACTTTTAAATCAATTTAGATGTTATTATCATCTTTATGTAATGACATGAAATCTTTTGAACAATGAACATGATTGCCTTTCCTATTTTTAGATATTCTTTACCTCTTTCAAAAATATTTTATAGATTTCAAAGTACAAGTTTATGTTTTAAATACATTTCTCAGTATTACATTCTTCATAAATTCGTTCTCAATGAAATTGATTTCTTAATTTATTTTTGAATTGTTTATTGAAAATATATAAAATATATTATATATACTTTATGTGTATTATTCTTGAACATATAACTTTAATAATTTTTTTTTGTTTTTATTTTACTTCTTCAGGATTTTCTGTATGCCAGATTATATTATCTGAGAATACTACTTCCTTTCTAATTTCAATTAAAAAAATTATCTAATTGTTCTTACTATAACTTCAATTAAAAAGTTAAATCAAAGTGCAAAAGGATGATGTTCTTCTTTTATTCCCAGTTCTAGGGGAAAATATTTATTCTCTCACCATTGAACATGATGTTAATTTTTATATTTTTTTTATTTGTTTGTTTGAATTTATTTTGGTTTTTCATTTTTTGTTGTACTGAGGATCTAGTCTAGGACCTCAAGAATGCTAGGAAAGGATTCAACAACTGAGTAATACCCCAGTCATTACAGATCATTTTAAATAGGTTGAAGTACATTTTTAAAATTTCTAGTGTGTTTGCCCATTTTTCAAAATTGGCAATTTTTCATCATGAAAGTAAACAAGAATTCTACTTTTTTCATGTCTATTCAGTTAATATGTGCTTTTCTGTCATATGTCTTATTGATGTCATATATAAAATTACTTAACAAATTTTAAACATCTTTGCATTACTGGGATAAATCGACCTGGTCATGATGCAATAATTTTTAATTGTTTGCAGATATGGTTTGTAAACACAGATTCACAAAATCCATAGTAATTCCTATGGATTTTGTGAATCTGTTTTTACAAAAGTATTGGTGTATAACTTTTTTTCTTGTAATGTCTTTTTTTTGGTTCTAGAATCAGAAAATAATGTTCATGTAGTATGAGTTGGACAGTATTCCATGCTCCTTTTTAAAAAACTTTTGAATAACTAGTGCTAATTCTTTACTTAGAATCATCCACTGCAGACATTTAACTTTGACTTTTCTATATTTATAGTTTTTGATTTCTAACCCTGAATCTCATTGTTCTTCATAATTCTAGTCAGATTATTCATTTCTTCTATCATGGTTTTATTCAGTTTTTCTATTTCTTCTAGGGAAAGGCACTAATTTGTCTCTAATATTTTTCCATTTAATTTAATTTCTTTTTTTAAATTTTCATTCTTTTTAGTTATACATAACATTAGGATTTATTTTGGCATAATTATGAAAGAATGGAATGTAATGTGCTCTAATTCAGTCCCCAGTAATTTTCCTTCCCCTTCCCTCTACTCTATTGATTTATTTTTTTAAATTTTCTGATATTTACTTACACTATTTAAAAAAATAGTTTCTTATGAATACACAGGATGGTGAGATTCACTGTGGTATATTCACATATGCACATAGGAAAGCTAGGTCAGATTCATTCCAATGTTCTTCCCTTATCCTCTTTTTCCTTCTCCATCCTCCTCAATTTCCTCTGTCTATTCCACCAATATTCCTTCTATTTTGATGGAATCCCCCCTTTACCATTTCTCATTCTCACCAGCTCCCTCCGTGCATTTACTGGCAAATGGCATAATTTCTTTTTTCTTTTTGACTGAGTAGTACTCAATTATGTATATATGCCACATTTTCTTTATTCATTAATTTGTTGAAGGGTATCTAGGTTGGTTTCATAATGTTGCTATTGTAAATTGTACTGTTATAAACATTAATGTGGCTGCTTCACTGCTAATTTTAGATATTTGGATACATACTGACGAGTGGGATCCTGGGTCATATCGTGGCTCCATTCCTGGTTTTTTGAAGAATCTCCATATTGCTTTCCAGCATCGTTGCATTAATTTGCAGTCCCACCAACGGTGTATGAATGGACCTTTCCCCCCCACACACATCCTTGCCAATATTTATTTTTATTTGTATTTTTGATTATTGCCATTCTGTCTGAGCGAAATGAGATCTCAACATAGTTTTGATTTGCATAACCCTGATTGCTAAAGATGTTGAACATTTTTTTCATATATTTGTTGACAATTGTATCTCTTCCACTGAGAAATATCTGCTTAGTTATTAGGCCATTTATTAATTTTTTAATTAATTAAAAATTAATTGGTCAATTTATAAATACTATTGTGGCTTCAATAAGGGAAAACTAGGGAAGTCTAACTGAGGTGAGTATAACTTTAGTTTTCACAGTAGATAAGAAAGGTCCAAAAATTTGGGATAAAGAAGTTGAAAGATGAATCACTCATTTCCTAATTCCCCTCAATAGCAAATATTCAGTACTTCAGAGTCAGTAGTATCTAATGTCAGGGGACTTTCCTATTGAAAGAAACTAGAAATAATTATAATATAAATAAAAGACCATTCTTGAAAAGTACCAACTAAGATCAAGTGTGGGTAGGGAAATCAATTGAATTATTTATAACAAGCATTTCTTTTTTTGGGGGTGGGGGTGGGGGTACCAGGTATTGAATTCAGGGGCACTCAACAACTGATTTATATTTCCAACCCTTTTATATTTTATTTAGAGACAGGTTTTCACTGAGTTGCTTAGGTCTTGCTGTTGCTGAGGCTGGCTTTGAACTTATGATCCTCCTGTCTCTGCCTCCAGAGTTACTGGGATTAGAGGTATGTACCACCATGCCCAGCTACCAGCATTTCTTGAATGAGATAAAATAAAGTAATAAAATTAGAGCACAGCCAAATAACTTATGAATCTTTTGTAACATATACTATTTTCTAAATAAAATCCAAGATACTATATATTCATTGTGAGAGATCATAAAAGCAGGGCTAATGGTGATTTCAAGAAGCTGTTTTCTGAAAATAAAAAGATATGTCCTATTTCAGAGATGTTCAACATGACAAAAATGTCTTAGAATCAATAAAGTATGATGTACACATTATAAATGTGGGTCTCTGATATTGAATATATTTCTTATTATAGATCGTGACTGAAAATAATTGAAAGCTATTGCCCAATAGAATGTACTTGTTTTGCCTGGAACTGGATGGAACATTGCAAAATCATATATATATATATATATGACAGTTCAATCTCAGGTCTTAAAATGTACTCTTTGATAAATTAAAACTAATGCATTTCCAATACTGACATAAGAATTCCATAAGAATTATGCAGTTGTCAAATTATAAATTAAACAGAAAACATTTCAATAACCATGAAATGTGATAGCTAATTAAGACTGTGTTCTTAATGGTTGATACACATAGTCTTTGATTCCCCAAATTTCAAGAAACTGGACAACCATGTGGATTTCACAAGGACACAGATATTTTGAAAAATGACAATTTTTTAATATAAAGCATGTGATTTATTGCCATCCACATGAAATCAATTTTGATCTATTCCTTCCATGGGGGTTGAAGGGAAAGGGAGGGGGCAGGGGATTAGCTAATCTGGTGGAATGTGATAGACATCCTTATCCAAAGTATATGTATGAAGACACGAATTGGGTGTCATAATACTTTATATAAAAACAGAGATATGAAAAATTGTAGTATATGTGTGTAATAAGAATTGTAATGCATTCTTCTGTCATTTATTTTTTTAAAGAATCAATAAAAGAAATCAATTTTGAAATATTTTTAATAATTAAAATTTATTTTTAAAAATTAAAAATTGAATAGTAGTAAAATAAGGCATCTTTCAGTAAATTTGTGTAAGTTAATAATAAGAACATTGCTACTTTTTTGTTCCTACAGAATCAAGTACAGAAGAAAGCAAATTGATAAATTAATAAATATCATGAAAAGAATTGTAGAGAGGAACTGGAGCCACTCGAATCCCATTTGGTTCTCACTTGTCACACTGGAGGAAAAATAAAATAATATAAAGTCACAAAAATTTTAGTACATACTGAAAATGTCCATTCAAGATAAACTTCCATAAAGCATTCATGCTGGCTTCCTTGAAACTTAATGCATAAGCAATTTTTCACTTTCAGTAAAACATGGTGTTTCTGTAATTTGAAACTTTCTTCTTTTTTTTTATTGGTTATTCAAAACATTACAAAGATTGCAGAATCACTTTCTTCTTTATAATGAAAATAATAATGGGTTGGGCCTGAGGTCCAATCAATAATTATCTTCTCTCACCATCCAATAGATCATATATTCATTTTTTCTGTGGGGAAATCCTGGACAGAGTAGAATCCTTGGACAAATTTAAATGAATGATATTCTTACTGGGAGTGTTAGCAAATTTTCCTTAAATTTAATTATCTAATCCCTGATGTTACAGATAAGAAGTTGGCTATATGCAGGAACGCTGTAGGACTAGAAAATTTGGCCTGACCCTGAAGATCACTATAGCCTACTTCAAGAAACAACATTGTAATTCAAGGAGATAATATATAGTCTATGCACACTGTCCTATTCAATTCCCATCATTTGTTGTATTTCTCTTCAGGAGACTAAAGTCCACATAGGCCCAGGGGTTAAAAAACTATATATTCCTTGCAATGTTACTACTCTTGAGAATTGTCTCCAAATCTTTTTGGCAAGGGTAAAAATAACTGAGTTTATTAGGCTTCTAAGTAAGACCAATTTATTTCTTATCCTTCACTAACTACTTTTGTTTCATAGATTAAATAAAGGTATACTGGAGTTTTCTTGAGTTAAATCTAGTGAATTAATAAAAAACATATACTAATGCATCATAATGAAATAATTTCTTTTTGCACTATAATTTAAAAATGAGTAAATTATATAACAACATTTCTCACAACAAAAATTTGTGATATCTTCTCTTTTATCAGAAATGACAGATACATCTCTGTGCCCTACAATTAGCAGTGTGCTGAAAGCTTATTTGGCACCAAATTTATCCTAATGGATTGATGTGAAATTACATGCAAGTCTGAATAAACCAACAAATCCAAAATTTACCCCCAATTGCAACACAAATATCCTGGTAGCAATGGGGAAAATATACTTACAACAACTCCTCTTTTTTCTAGTTCTTCAAAAACATTTTTCTTGGCAATAGAAAATGTTAGTGTCAATTGGCAGCCCCGATCCTCTATATTGGATGGAGTAATTATATTCACAATAGGTTTCTTGGTTCCTCCTATATCTTTGTTAAAGTAAAGCTTGATCATGTATTCCAGATAACCAGTTTGCAAAATGGATTTTTTCTTCAGTGCTTTTATGATCGCTTGCCTAAAGATCTGCCAAATGACAAACAATCAGGTTAGCAGTATTTTAGTGATCTTCAAAGAAGCCAAAATTAAGTGTAAATCATGCATAAAAAAGGAGATGCTGACTTTTGCCTTATCGAACAAACACTCAGTTTTAGCTAATCTTTTTTTTTTCTTGTAAAAACATGTCCTTTTCTAAGTATTTTACCATTAAATATAAAGGCAAATTTCCATGAGAGGAAAACTGCAAATATAATTTAAACAATACTTGTGAAAGAAGAAAAATTGAGTTAATAGCATATGACTTCAGAGTTATTTTATATTTATTTAATCACCAAGTAAAGCATAACTTAATGCATTCAAATATTTTGAAATTTAAACTTTTCTCTCAAAACCAGTTAATAAAATCATAATCAAAAAGACTTTTTCTAGGACTGGGACTGTGGCTAATTGGTGGAGTGCTTACCTAGCATGCATGAGGCACTGGGTTCGATCCTCAGCACCACATAAAAACAAAATAGTAAAATAAACATATTGTGCCCACCTATTAAAAAAAGACATTTTTAATTCTTATATATGGTTTGGTTAGAAAAAAGTGCAATATGAGATAAATATATGTGCTTATGTGAAGGCAGTGTTACCAATATTATCTGTCATTTTTAACTGATTTATTAGAAAACAAATAGGTAAATAAGGAAGCTACATTTTCTTGGACTGAGAAGCAAACAATGTCACATAATACACTTATTATTACTGAAGCATTAGGATAGTTTGTTTGTTTCTTTATTTCTTTTATTTTATAATTTTTTTCTTTGATAAACTCAAGAAGCACTGTTGTAAAAAAAAGTACCATTTGCTGCCGGAGATGTCATACATTAAGATGAGTGACAAGGACCCACAATACAAAATTTTGGAACATTAGGGTAAGAATAGACATGCTTTTTTGGCTTATCTCTGAAGGTTAAATAAAGTTTAAAAATATATCCTTCAAACACCATGATGTGCTGGCATGACACTTAATGTCCCTTTTCTGCACTATGAGCAAAACTATTAAGGATATAGATTGGTAATATGGTGATATTTAGAGTTCCTCAAGTCTACAAATACAGGTTTTTTTTTTTTGTATTTATATGTGACATGTGTGGATTGGCATTCTAATAGGGCTCAGTTGAAGGTATATATTTTCAGGAACTACACTGTTGGAGCTTTTGAATTTGGCTGAAGGAGAAGATGAGAATTGTATTAAAAGGTAACGGTTTCTTAAAAAAGTGGGGGTGGGGCAGAAAAGACAAAATGATACCATGACTCTCCAACCACACCTCAGGGACCATGTTTATAGGCCTGCAAAGGTAATCAGCTGCCATTGGAGACTGATACTTTTATTTTCAGAAGGACAATTAAGACCTGGAAGCAAGCAAACTGCTTCAAGACTTAGGTGACCCAGATTGCATGGAATTTGATATGTGGTATTTCATCATTTCCTTATGTAAAGCAAAATGTAGGTAGACTTCAAACAATGAAAACTCAAGGGAACTCAATAACTTTTGGATTAACATAGTTCCAGAGGACAGGATCAGAGCCTCACAAGGCAGGGCCCACAATAAGTCTTGCTGGATAAGTTTGGAATAAAAAAAATATGAGATAGATAAAAAAGACTCTTAGGAGATCAACATTATGCTAAGATGTTTTAATTAATAAATAATTCTAGAAACATTTTTGGTTCTACTACAGGTGCCATAAAACACAGATGGGTGTAATGAGTGAAGTGCAGTTGTCCCTTGGAATCTACAGGGGATTGCTTCCAGGATCACCCTGCATAACACAATTCACAATACTCAAGTCTGTTGAATAAAAATGGTGTAATATGTGCATATCACCTATGTACTTCCTCCCATATAATTTAAATGATTTCCAGATTACCTTCAGTACTCAGTATAATGTAACTGCTGTGTAACTAGTTGCAATACTGCATTATTTGGGGACTAATGACAAGAAAACAGGAGTCTGTACTTATGCAAAAATTTTTTCATGACTATTTTCAGCTCAAGTGTGAACTCCATAGATGTAGAGTCTGTGGATATGGAGGGTTGCCTGTATACTTACAATGATAATTAATTTGTATTCAAAGGTTTGTAAAATTTAGGTACTATTTTGCTGGGAGCCATCAGCCAAGTAGGTATGACAATTTCCTTGCCAGCGTACTCCCATGCTGTCTAGTGGAAGGACTCCTGAAAGGTGACCTTGCTCAAGGACCAGGGTGGATCCCTGTTTAGGGTGTTCCCAGTTTAGCATAATATGAGATTAGGGTGTTCCCCATTTAGAATAGGGCGTATTCTGCTGCCTGAGTTCCTCTTGAGTTCTTAGGGTCAGACAGTATATTTTGGGAGACAGAAGCCCAGTGGAGGTGGATTTGGGCAGAGAACGTGGATTTCTCCAGAGCGTGTTTGTAGAAGGCTGGTGTGAGATCGGGAATAAAGAATTGCTGTTTGAATCTACAAGCTGTGTGGTGGCTCATGATTTGTGCCCAGCCAGACTGCTGCACTATTTACTTACATTTATAAAATTTTAAAGTGAGTTAGGAGATTTTGCTCTTCTAGATTACTCTTGGTAATTAGAAATCAGTTTTTAAATGGCAAATAGTCTTGATTTTAACATACTGTAGAATGTATGAATGTAGAATGTTAAAATGTTAAAGAGTTGCTACTCTTTAATAAGAATATAACCTTTAATTTAATATTTTCACACATTACAACCACAACAAGGGCAAATTGTGTTTTGAAGCACTTTTAAATTTTTCTCACAGAATATAAAAGTCTATTCTGAGTCCTCAACATAAAAATACTATAGAGGCTAATAGAAGTTAATAGGAAAATAAAACAAATACTCTCTTTTCTTTTTGTTTCTTGTTAATTTATGTTTTCAGTATTCAAAAAATTCTTTTAGAAAAAATTAATGTAGCTTAAAAATGTTCAGCTTATGAGAATTCTTGGCAGAGTTTTAACTACTTGGGCTATGTTGTTCTTACTGAGTAAAATAAACAGAAATCTGGAAAAGATAGATAAGATTGACTAAAAATTGTACACATAGTATGATGTTTTTAGTTGTGATACTTTTCTTTTACATTCTTAAAATTAGGTCCCTAATGCAGTGTGAAGAAACACGGTGAGTTTCTTTCTTTCTTTCTTTCTTTATTTTTTTTGTGTGTGGGGGATTCTGATCTTCTGTGCATATTAATTGTTTTAATTTTGTATTTTAAAACAATTTTCTTTATTATAAGTTTATATATTAACAGATCTAAAATTGTCTGTTGCTATATATAAATATGAAACTTCAAAATATAATATATATAAATTTCAAGTAAGTAATTGGAAGAGTGAGAGAACTTCTGAAGTAATCAACTCTAAACATCCTCAGAAAAATGAGGCAAATGAATTCAAGAGCACTAGTTTTGTGTTTAAGGTCATATTTAGTGACCACTTATTCAATAGAGTACTCACTTGCATTTTAGCTTCAAGTTACTTCCTTTCATCCACAATATTTTAAATACTGTATAAGTCATTTAAAAGCCTGGATATAAAGGGAAAGACAGTTTGAAACTGACAATAAGGTATGTTTAATGGAATTAGTCATCAGGTGCACACGTGATTGCACTCATTATTAGTCTCTTACAAATTCATTGCTTTGAAAATCAGAGGTCATGTCTATGTAATATTGATTCTTGAGTACAGAATATTTCTGTACAGTTGAAATTTGAGTATGTATAGTATTTTCTGAAAAAAAGGTAGAAACAAAGGAGAAAGTTGAATTCATGCATATATTTAACTTACTTCAACTTCAACCACTTATCTCCTACAATGCTTTAACTTTTTAAAAGATAGGTAAATACCACTATGGTTAATTCATTAATACTGACTCACAGGGCAAGCTCAGTAAATGTTCCACATTGTGTAGAAAGCACACAATGTGGAACATTTATTACTTTGTAATTTAAACATTTTACAATTTATAATGGGGAGGATTTTGAACATTCCTTTCACAAACGTAAAGCTTGACTAACTAAAGATAATTATGGTCAGAACATAGTCTTACAGTGAATGACCTTGATAGAAGCCTCTAGAGAATTAATAATTAAGTGATGACAAGTTCCATGGATGTCTATATTCCCTTTTTAATGGCTTTTAGGGTCCTTTGGTTAGGTTTAAGTTTATATATTAAAGGGAAAAAATCAGTCTTCAGAGTCTTAGAATAAAATTTTGTCTAGGTTCCATTAATGCAGTTTGGTAGAAACTAGAGGTAGAGAAAAACAGGAATCCTCTCTTTTTCCATAGAAGAAAAAGTGACTATTGGAGGAAACACCAGATTACTGCACAGGCCATTCCAAAAAGACAGTGTATAAAAGAAAATTTCTAGTTGTCTGAAAAATTATTTGTAAAGATAAAGAAAATCAGATAAAATCATGTTATTTTCTAGTCTTTCTATGATATGTCTTGGTGTCTTTCAGATTGTAACTCATCTTCCTGATACAAACTTGCAGAGTAAACTGACATTTCACTTTGTTTTAAAATGTTGTTTCTTAGAGAAACACTTTTTTTCCTAAGTAGATATTATAAAGCAACTAAAATATTATGAATTACTAAGATATTTACTTAAAAATATCTGTCTGAAAAATCTTGTCACTGGGTGTGTAATCCAATTTAAACAAAAAAAATCTGCCCCAAAGTGAAAACAGCTCATGCCCCATCAAGTGGTCAACCTGAGTAGGTGCTTTCTAAGTTGTGATGAAATGAATATAAGGCAATTGTCATTGTCATAGTGGTGAACTTGAATAAAAACAAAGGAACTTGACATTGCCATCCAGTGGTCATAATGAGAAACTGCCATGAGTATTTGACAATTAGGGCATAGAAGGGATTTGGAAGTCTTTATTCAGTCACTCATTTGATTCTGGTATTCTCCACAATTTGATTTCCCAAAATATCATGAGCTTGATGATTTTAAGAGGCACTGAAGAAAAAATAAAAGCCTTATTTGAATAGCTATGTATACAAAACCTCTATTAGAATAGGTATGTACATTTACATCAAATATATTTTACCCAAATATTTGTATATACAATATATAATTTAATAAATATGTGTATTAAGATTGTTAATCATATAGCATAAAATTATTAACAATCTATATTTACTCAAATAAATTGAATCTGTTCCCGAATAATATCAAAAATATCAGTTTGTTTTATATATATATATATATATATATATTTCTATTTTTATGTGTGTGTATATATGCATATATATATAAAACTTAACTCATTATGTAAATATTAATTTATGGTGAAACTAAATTTAAATAAAATATTAATTTAAAGGACCATATTAAGTCACAATAGTATAGATTGTATAATGGCATAGAAGGCTCAGGAAAGCAAGAACTCTGTCTAATGAGGAAATCATACAGAATTTTTTATTTACTCTAATATTATTATTTTATAAAAGAGAACAAAAATTTATTTATTTTTTAATTTGATGTTTTACAATAATTTATATATAATAGAATTCATTTTTCTAATTATTAATAACTCCCCTCACCTAAAGGTAAGTCATTTATAACTTTGTCACCAGGCACTTTGTCAGTTCACTGGCTCACAGAAGTAGAAGAAACAGAATCCCCAGAAATCCAATCGTGCCAGGCACATAAGTATTTTCTCAATGAATACATGTTGTTTGAGTGAATTACTGAAGAATTAAACACTGCACACTAAATTATTTATATATAGAGAGAAGGTCAAATAACTTATTCAAATTCACACAGATTTTAAGTGGAACCAAAATATATGTCTCCCCAGCTAAATTCCATTTAGTGTTTACTACATTCCAACAATGTGCCAAGCACTGAGTCTGGGGCAGAAAATGTAAATGACAGGTGCAATCACCATATAGTCACCTTTCCAATAGGAAGATGCTGCCTTTTGTCCTTCATTTATGTACAGTGTACATTTATAATCTTGCTTATTAGCAGAAAAAAATACTACAACCTGTGGCAACCAGGTAAGGAGAAAAAGTAAAGACAGGAAAGACTGACATACAAATCTCTTACCTCCAAACAAGCATGCAATGAACAGACCAACAAAATGGGAGGATTGGAAATATGGAATCCACTGACCCCAGGGATTAACTGCAGTTCTGAAAAGTTAATATCATGTCTTTATTAAAGAATATGCTTTCAAGAGGGTCAACAAGACAAGAAAGAACAGTAAAATATTAGGACTTAAATATTTTTATTACGCAGAGGGAATGCCTAAGATATTTAAGAGAAACTTAATGGAGTGAAAATATTGGCATATTTTCTTTTCATTGGCAATTCCCATCTCTCCTGTTCCTACCTTCTCAGCAAACTACCAATCAATACAGCCCTTATATACAAAATGAATGTCGTGTATTAATCTGTGCGCAGTGGCACATGCCTGTAATTCCAGTTAGTCAGAGGAGGCTGAGGCAGAAGCACACCAAGTTCAAGGGCAGCCTGGGCAACAGGGCAAGATCCCATCTCAAAAACAAACAAAGCAAATAAACAACAAAAATAACCTCTTCTGGTAATTTTCTACTGATTCTCTCCTCTGCCTGTCTTCCAACTTCCAAGCCAATATTCCTGTTCACCCCATGCTTTGATTTTCTATCATGGAGCAATGTCTTTTTTCCCCTTCCCCCTCCTCTCCTCCTCCTTTTGTTCAGTACTTGGGATTGAAACTAGGGGCATTCTACCTCTGAGCCATATCTTGGTCCTTTTTATTTTTATATTTCTGGAGCAGGCTCTTGCTAAGTTTGCTCTGACTGGCATTGAAGTTGAGGTCCTCCTGCTTCAGCCTCCTAAGTAGCTAGGATTATAGGCGTGACTGAAAAAAAATATCAAGATTTGAATTCTATGTAATTATAATGTCACCCAAAGGTAGAAAAATGAATAAAATAAACTGCAAAGGTTACTTTGAACTCCAGGATTATTATGTCAAGTAGCTTACTTAGGAAAAAGAGGAGAACTAAGGGGAAAAAATTTGCCTAAGTATGAAATATTGGAAATTTTAATTGATAAAAGATATTATTCCAGTTAGAATAAGTACAATAAATTGTAGCAAGCTAAATCCAACAGGGTAAGATGGCTAGGAAGAAATTAAACAAAACTAAGCAAGACCAAGAAAACATTAAAAAAATAAAAGGTCTTTAAAAATTCTCCTAATCTGGGGCAAGTTTAACTGTGACCCCTAGGTCAAATCCAATCTACCACCTATTTTTTAAAATAAAATTTTATTAGAACATTGGCATTACTATGGTTTGATTCTGTAATGTACCCCAAAGGTTCATGTATTTAAGACTCAGGATTCAGTTGATGATGATTTGGGAAGAGTGGGACTGAGTTGGAAGAGGTGGGTCACCAGGGATATTTCTTTGAAGTTTATTTTGTCCTTAACCTCTGACACACTTTCTTTCTCTGCTTCTAGATCACCACGGGTGAGCAGCTTTGCTCTACCTGCTATTTGACCATCATATCCTGTCTCACCACGGGCCCAAAATTCATGCAACCAGCTAACCATGGACCAAAAGCTCTGAAACACTGAGTCAAAATAAATCTTTTCTCCTTTAATTTGCTCTTCTCAGTTATTTTGTCACAAGGATGGAGAGTTGATGAATATAATCAAAATCATTTATCTGTGCATATCTATGGTTGCTTTAGCTCCACAATGCAGAGCTGAATATTTTCTCAGAGACAAATATAACACAAAAAAACTTAAAATTTTTCCTATCATGTCTTTTGTGATTGAAAATGTTTTTCCTTACTTAATCAAATTTCTTTATTTACTGATAAGAAAACCCATCTTAAAGAATTAAAGAATTTAAGTAACAGTCATAACAGAGCTAATCATTCAACAACCACATTAAAAAAAATAAAAAGCTTTCATGATTTAATTAAAGTTGCCCTCTGGGATCCTTTTTATCCTAATTGTTGCAAATTCAAATATATACATAGGTTTGGAAGCACTCTGAAATATTTGGTTTACAATGAATTCTCAAAGCACTTACAATGCTTTCTGTATTCTATATGACTAAAAATAGGGTCACTTAGGAAACAAAATAGGGCACTCTTTGAGACAAATATACAGCACAGTTTTATTTTTATTCACTGGGGTTAACATCACTCTTTGGTACATGGCAAAAGCCATAAAAAATATATGGAAAAACAGGGTAAAAAATTATCATATTTAAAAGTACTGCTATATGCTATTTGGTTTACAGTTTTGAATTTGACTTACCCTTAAACAAGACCCTGAAATAGATATTATTCATATTAGGTATGTGGAACAAAACAGCAAGGACACCAGATGAATACTGTGATTTGCAGCATCACAAAACTATTACACAGTAAAGACCCAAGACTCCCTGGGTCTGACCTTGAGTACCCAATTCCCTCTTGTTCCCACTGCTTGATGGTTTGGGCACTCCATATTGAGAGGATCTGATCAAGCCACATGGGCCATAAGTTAAATTTCATTTCCTTTTATCTCTCTACAAATGAATAGGCTCAAAATTATGCTAAAATCTATAAACACTCTTACACACTGAAAATGTCATTTCTTATTTTAAAAAATCTCAGTGACATTTTCAAAGTGCAATTTCCATGGGGCATGTATATTATATATGTTATACACATAGATGAAAATTAAAATGAAGTTAAAATAAAGTGACTTAAGAAATAAAATTGAATATACTTACTGTTATCCATTTTAAATCTGGTGCTGAGTTCATGGCCAAACCATCCCACTAACCTAAAATATAAGGTACCCATTAGATGTTTTGGCCTACACAAATGGTTATTACTTTAGGAATCAGCCAGCATATTAAAATCACTTATGTTTTAAGTTATGAAATATTTAAACAGATAAAAGGTAAATGATAGAAGAAGGCAAGGTTGTCAAAAGTAAGGATAAATCAATTTAATTTTTATACGGCAAATCATCTATTTAATGTAGTTTTTTCTTATTTAAAATAAATTAAAATGACTTGAAATGTTAAGGAGTATGTTAATTTCAAAATAAAGTTAAAATCACAATAAGGTAAAACATTAATATAATATTTTCACAATCTGTAAAGAGAAATGGTAGCTCCAAAGCACTATTTACTCATTGGTATTCTAAAACAAAAGTTCTAAAGAAATTGGTTACTTTCATATTGTTAATAAAAATGTTAAGGCCAGGCCTGGTAGTGCATGCCTATAAGCCCAGAGGCTCCTGCGGCTGAGATAGGAGAATTGTGAATTCAAAGCCAGCCTCAATAATGGCAAGGTAGTAAGCAATTCAGTGGGTCCGTGTCTCTAAGTAAAATACACAATAGGGCTGGGGATGTGGCTCAGTGGTTGAGTGCCCCTAGTTCAATTCCTGGTTCCAAAAAAGAGGTTAATTACCTAAACACAAAATACACAATATGTAGGAACATCAATACTTTGGTATTGCTAGATGGTAGATAAAGAACAATTCATAACACTACATCTCAGAACAATTCAGGAAATTTAAATAAATCAGTGAAAAAAATTGAAAAATTTATTAAACAAGAAAAACTGAAACCAAATAATGAGTAAATTAAGAAAAGTCAAAACTGATTGTTCCACGTAACAAATAACAAGTATGTTGATACATAGATCAAATTTCAGTTGTGGTGGGGGAGAGATGTCAATTAATCAAGATAATACAATTGTAAGCATGAAGTATAAACATTTTATGGAGGGAAAAATCACAAAATAGGGAAAAGATGAATATCATAAAAATTATATTAATTTTAAAAAACTAAATAAAAATAGTACTGTTAAAATATGATACTAAATATTCAACTTAATTCTAAAATGAGAGAAAATTAAAATCAACAGATAGTAATAGAAGCAGAAGAGAAAAATCACAAACATCTAAAACTCCTAAACTTAGGTGGTCTCATAGAGAAATTCTACCTAAACTTTTCAGTTAATCCCAATGCTTTTTAAAAAATATTTTTATTAGTTTTTGATGGACCTTTATTTATTTGCTCATATGTGGTGCTGACAATCAAACCCAGTGCCTCACACATGCTAGGCAAGTGCTCCACCACTGAGCTACAACCCCAGCCCAATTCCAATGTTTTTAAAATTATTTCAGTGCACAGACAACAAAATACAAATCAAAACAGTGTTATAGAAAAAATTAGCATACTTGTGATACTCATATTAATGTTAATATTAAACCATTTTAGAATTGCACATATTTAAAAATATAAGCTAATTTTGAGAATATTAATATAAAATCTTACATAAAATATTAGCAATCAGATTTTAACAACACATTAAAATTATTATACATTATGAACAGTGGAGTTCATATCAGGCATACAAGAGTAGCTCTATACTAGCAAATTTATTATTATGCAATTTATTATATGTGTTAGAGAAAAATCACAGGGCTATTTCCACAGACCCTATAAAGACATTTACACACTTTCAGAACAATTTTTAATTAAAAAATTAAAGAATATAATAATGGAAACTACCTATCTCAAACCTTAAAGTCAAACTTAGCCACGAAATACCAAAGGTACTTTTGTTAATAAGAAGAATTTACTTACAGATGCAAAAAATAAAAAGAGGAAGCAAATTATTACCATTTTCAAACTATGTAATTTTGTGCCTGCCATAAACAAAAGGATAATTTAATGTTGCATTTTGGTATAAAATAAAAATGAAAAATTGAATTTAAAGTCACTACCAAGAAATGTTTAAGACTTACATCTTAAACAAACAAAATCTTGAGTAACATTCAACATTAAGAAAAAAAGTTAATTATCTTTAAATTAATGTATACCTTTAATATTATCCAACTAAAAATGAAATTAGATTTTTGTTTATTGTTTTTTACTTATAACTATAGAGAAATGGATTCTAATATTATATGGAAAAAACAAAACAAAAGATATAATAAGAATTCCATAAAACCATAAGAACAATGGAGGGATATATTTCTACAAGGTGCTAGTATTTAGTAAAAATGCTAATTCTAAACATTGTGGTATTGTGTTAACAAATCCAATAATATGCAGTCCTTTGTACTAACAGGTCTTAGGGGAAACTTGGTATTGTTTCCATAGATCAATGAATAAGGAGAAAATAATGTCAAGCAACAGTCTATTTAAAAATCATTTTCAATTTATATAGCCATGCATTAGCTAATCTTCTAGGTATAAAAACACCTAGATATAGTATTCAGCCATAAGAAAGAATTAAATCTTGACATTTTCTGCAACGTGTATAGACCTGGAGAACATCAGGCAAGTAAAATAAGCTGAATACAGTACCATATGATATCACTCATTTGTGAAATATAAGAAACTGATTTCAAAGTGATTGAGAGAACAATGATGGTTATTAGAGGCTGAGAGTACAGGGAAGGTAGAGATGAAAAAAAAGTTAGTCGATAGATACTCAGTTATCATGAGGCAGGAGTAAAAAGTTCAGATGGCTGTGTACTGCATACCTTAAAATACTAATTAAAAGATGCTGAACATTCTATCCATAAAGAAGTAGTATCTATTAGAGAAGATAGATATGTTTAACCTGATTCATGATGTATACATGAATCAAAGCGTAGTACCCCACTGATATGTACAATTTTTGCACTTTTACATATCAGTTAAAAAACAGAAATGAAACAAAAATCTTAAGATTTGCCTTATGACAGCACCCAAATATAGGCCAAAGATCTAAATATATCACTTATTGAAAAGAAAAATGACTCTTAAAATTTAAAAAGAAAAATCATCAACCTACTCATGATAAGAATACAAGCTAAAACTACATTGAGACAACATTGTTCATCTCTAAGGTTGACAAAAATTCAGAAGTTTGATTAATATGCTCCATTGGTATGATTGTGAGGAAAAGGAAAATTCCAGCATATTATTATGAGAGTTTGACTGGATGCCTTCCTGTGGAAAAAAAATGAATAAAGCCATAAAAGTGATAAATACATAACAGTTAACCTGGAAAATTCATGTTTGGGAATTTACTCTGGAGAAGTACTTACAGAAGTATGAGGTGAATTATGTGTTAGTAGTCACTGCATCTTTTTAGTGATAATCCAGGATTGAAAGGAAACTACATTGTCTTCACTAGGAGGCTGATTTTATAAACCGTGGTAATTTTGTATAATAAATACTATGCAATTTTAGGTTAAAAGTGAATGAGTAGGAAAGGTGTAGAATAGAACATATTATGTCATTTGTTCATACTGAATAATTGTTGCTTTATTTGCTTTCCTCTTTCTTCCTCAGCTACAATATAAACTCAGGAGCTCAGAGACTTACCTCTTGGTACTTATTTGTAGGAAAAGTAAGAGTGATGATGGGATGTCATATGACAAACAGTTGACAGGTGAAACACAAATTAGGACAACTGAGCCAACCTGGAGATGGACAGGGAGCAACCGTCAGGACCGTATCCACTATCTGTGTATGTTTTAGGAAAAGGGGAAGGACACTCTCTCCTTTTTTTGCTACACAGTCAGAGCAGCATGTACAAGGTTCCAGAGCTGAGAAAGGGCAAGCAACTTTGGTAGTTAAGTGACCTTCCCAAAACCGATGACTGCTGCCTAGCACGTGCAATGTCCTTGCTTTGAATATCAGCACCACAAAACAAACAAGCAAAAATGTACACTCCTTCCAAAGAAGACTTTTCCATGTTGTATAAATGGCAATGATGCCACCCATGAGAAATGTAGTCAGTATGTATTGAAGAAAAATTAATTGAAATACATCCAACAATTTCTAAAAATTGCTTTTAAATTTTTAAATTAGTCAAACTATAAAAGCAGAATTAACCATTTTTTTAATTGTTGTTGTTGTATATTTAGCAGCTAAGTCAGAACTTTCTCAAGTGTAATATAATATGTACAGAAGCTCATATAATTCCTTGAACTTCTTCATTAGGATAAAGGAGGAGAAAAATATTATGATGATTAAATTCTTCATATGAGATTTTGAAGATAATTACAATGGATATTAATTTTGAAAATAAGAATTAAAAGTCAGAAATAAAATGTATCTGAGGTTTTTCTGATAATGATTTATTTATTTATTCTTTCTGGTAATAATTTATAATATCCATGTTCACATTGAACATTATAAATTTATACTGTATACATAGAAGAAGGAGCTTTATAATCCTATTGAAATAACCAAATTGTTTTCTAGTTTACATATTTTTTAAAGAGAGAGAAAGAGAGAGAGAGAGAGAGAGAGAGAGAGAGAGAGAGAGAGAGAGAGAATTTTTTAATATATATATATTTTTTTAGTTTTTGGCAGACACAACATCTTTGTTTGTATGTGGTGCTGAGGATCGAACTTGGGCCGCAGGCATGCCAGTTGAGCGCGCTACTGCTTGAGCCACATCCCCAGCCCTAGTTTACATATTAACACTGAAAGAAGCTTCAATGAGAAAAAGAAAATTGAATTTTGGCTGTAGAGGAGATCTTGCCTCAGATGTGAAGAACTTTTCTTTCCTTCTAACTGAAATGATCTTGTAACTTTGTAAAGTTTAATATTAGAGCCACTAACTTAAAACTTTATATATATATATATATATATATATATATATATATACCCATTTGCATTTTCAGTTTCAGGGCAAGCTTTATTTTCAATGTTAACTTGACAAATATTTCAACAGATGGAGCTTTGAGAAAAAGGTATATTCTAGAATTAATTGTTGTTTAGATTGATAGGCAAATAACAGGTTTTGAGTGATCTGGAGAAAAAAATAAAGGATGTTAAAAGTATTTCAGATATGAAGAAATAGGCAATTTGGAAATTGAAAAATATAAATTTAGCATTATTATAATTTTTCATATTTAAAAAAAAATTAAATTTTTAAAATTTGTTAAAGAGAAATATTTCTTCTAGTCACGTATCAAAAAAAAAATACAGGACTGCATACATAATGCTTTCTGTGGAAACAGATTTACCTCTTGGCAATTTCTTTTTTTTTTCTATTAATCTGAGGCAAAAATGGTAACTGAGACAAAGCATGGAAAAAAACATAGCGACACGATTTTTTTTTCCTTTTATGTTCAGTGGGATCAAAACAAAAATTGGAAGAAAGATTTCAATCTTCCCTATTTAGTAAACTTTTCTTTCATATTTGTGTGTTCACTGAATAACTGGGTATTTGTCATTTCAGTTTGTGGAGTGATATTAAAAATTCAAGAGCATGGGTTATGATGGCTGCTGGTGTATCTAACAGAAACATCAAAGACCTGGTGTTTCAACACTGTATCACAGGAGGAAATAATAGCTTGTTTTTGAAAATAGAAGATGACATGTTCATAACCCAAATATGAAAAAAACAAGGGACTGCACAAAGGGGGAGATGTGTTATTCTTAGAGAAAAACCTCAGAAATGATTTCTCAACTAAGGCCACGTCATCGTTTTTTAGGCTTTATTTACTAAAGCTGTGAAAGTACTTGAACTACATTTTAAATGTGCAAATACAATATGATTATGTAGAAGTGAAGAATTTCAAAGTTGTTTACCTCATAATTTGATGTTGGTATTTCTCTTTTACACTGATTCACTAAAGACATTATATTTTTCTTTCCAATGGAAAAGGACATGAGGAGACCCCGGGACCCTAGCCCAGCTCCACTGAAGATGCTAATTGTTTGTCGTCCATCTCCTTTCCAGACACTCACAGCATTTGGATCTATTACCCTAGGAAGGAAATTATATAATCCCACAGAGCATTAAGGAATGGTCTGGCCAATTAGATTATTGGTTCTCATGCCCATAAGAAATTTTATTCCAAAGGCATGATTAAGCAATGTTCTTGAGCAGCTAACTGCTAAGGGAAAAAGAACAAAAACTAACAAAGGTTTTCTGGGAAATGGGCACAAGAGATTTCTTGTATTCTAGCTTAATCTTGGCATAATAACAACTTAAAATAGATGTCATTTCCATAATTTCAGATTTCAGAGAAATAAGGATTAAAGAAGTTGTGTGACTCCTCCAAAGGGACACAGCTAACAAAACTCATGATGAACAGGAACACTAACCCCAAGCTAGGAGCTGTGGTTGATATAATATTTTCAGAAGGAAGTTGAATGAAATCTCAAAATAAGTATATGAACAAGCCAGTTAGCAGGTTGAAGAGGAGATGCTCAATCTCTGGGAGCCGAGTAGAGGAGAAGACATAAATGGCAGACTTCGATAAAGCAAAATAGTTAATAATGGTAAATTAGGGAGGGTTTGTTTTTTTAACAAGGGTGATTTTTTTATGGTTTATGCTCTTAACTAAATCACCCTTCTTTCCTGAGGACTATTATATTTTTCTATATTTCTTTAATTACTTCTCTAGAACAGTTAATAGGACCCCTGACTAGAAGCCAGCTACCCCTACCACAAGAATCTAAGGTCTTTTGGGTGGGTGTGTGGCTGGGGGTAGTGGGCAATTTAAACAGGCATTAACTCAGCATAAGTGTGGTGGGCAGACTCCTAAGGAGCTCCCATCCCTGCGTCCTGGCGTTTGGGCCTTTGTGGAAGAACTGTCCTCTTGACCAAAAGCAGAACCTCGGACTCCACACCCATGAAGCAGAGTAAAGGAGGACACTTTGAGCTAGAAAGAATGAAGAAAAAGGAAACGGAGTCAAAGCTAGATGTATGATATTGAACTATACCTAAAGAAGACAGAGATGCTGACATATTCAACCAGGAAGGAAATATTAACTCGGCAGTTTAAAGTCCTGAAAGAAATGAACACAGAAACTCAGGAAGATAAGATGTTTCAACTTCATCAATGTGAATACTAATTTATTTTAGTTTAGTTTATTTTGGGGGTATATGGGATTGAACTCAGGGGCACTCAACCACTGAGCCATATCCCCAGCCCTATTTTGTGTTTTATTAAGTAACAGCGTCTCACTGAGTTGCTTAGTGCCTTGCTGTTGCTAAGACTGGCTTTGAACTCCAGATCTTTCTGCCTCAAGGGGGAAGTGAAGTAAGAAAAATAGAAGAAAATAGCAGCTCTCTATAGAGACTTTGTTTCAAACATAATTCTCTATTTATAAGTAGTAAATAGGATCTCAAAGATAATTCTCTATTTATAAGTAGTAAATAGGATCGTAACACTGCAAACCAGGATAATAATACAGTTTTCTTTATAATAGGACTGAAATATTCATATCTTGATATGACAATGATGTCATTAAATTCAGCAGTCAGAGCAATTAAATATATTTTTTAAAAAAACCCTCAATCATAGATGCAAATTCTTGCATAGTTTTCTGTCATATGGTGCTCAAAAAGAAGGGATAGAGGGTTTTTCATATTCTAACTGCTATAAAGTAATAGTATCATTGGTGGCCCACTAGCTTTTATTGAATGATTTTTCCTTCATTTGATTCTTTATTCTGATATATAATGTTAATAACTGCCTTGTTATTTTAATCACTGGTGGTATCCATTTTTTAATCTTAATGAAATTCTAAATGTTATTTCTTCTGGAAAAATTTCAACTTCCTAAAATTAATTGCTATACATTTTCACTTGATAAAAAGAAATTCAACCATCTAAACCATGTACTCTAACAAGAAGGTGCCATTTTTATCTTATTAAAATTTGCTTTTTTTTTCCAGAAACTCCTGTTGGATATACAATTCTTGGCCTGTCTTCTTTGATGTGCAGTATTTTCCAGGTTATTCAGCATATTTTCATGAACAACATCAATGATATAATACTTTTAATTTAAGTGGTCATGATAATATATGGTGAACTAGCTGGAAGTTTTATAAAATATTATTAATTTAAATAAAATTAGGAAAAAGAATTTTATTTAGTAAAACCACATATGAAAGAGATCAAGTCTGGCCCCCAAATTATCTTTCTATGGAAGAGAGCAAACAGCCCGAACTTGGGTGATTGATGACTCCCCAAACACTTAACCAAACTCTTACAAAACAGGCAAACAGGTTGCGGTTTTATTTCCCTGATTTAGCTTATTTTAGTTGTTTAGTGATTTTGAAAGCAGCAAAACCAAAAATCAACGGAGCTTTCATTCTAAGTCAGACACTACTCTAAGCAGTCGCTCCATCTTTAAAATACTCCTGTGAAGTAGATACTACTATTCTCCTCATTGTAAAGATGAGGAAGTGAGACTCCAGTAGCTTGATGTGTAGCCTAAGATTCCTCAGTTATTAGTTGTTGAAACCCAACTGTAGAGATTGACCCTAATTATCAGAATATTCACATAAAATGCAAAGTCATGTAGGGCAGACATTTTCAATGCCCTGGTAATTCCATGGAAACAACATCCAGGACAGGCTAAGTGCTGCACTTAGAATATTGAGGGGGGAGAATGCCAGACTGTTGACACAATTTAGATGGCAGAACTCCCACAATCTTTTTAGTATGAACAATGTACCCTCCTAAAATAAAACCTGCTCTTTGGACCTTCTTTGTTCTTCCAGAATCTCTGTAGTCAATTCTCTTTCTTCAAAATGGGTAAATCTAAATGTGTGATCTAGTGAACTTGAATAAGCATGGTCTCCCCTAGGTTATACCTTCAAGCCTACTAAAGGAAATGAGGACTGTTTAAAATCTTTCAAAAATAAAACAAAACAAATACATATAACTATTTCAAGATACATTCACTCGAAAGGTACCACATTTAGAACCTAGGAAAACATTCAATTCATTATGAGCCCACTACTTGGAATGTAGAGAAAGCAAGATCAAAACAAAATAGAAATGTAATCTAAACTGAAACCTTAGCATGGTTTACACAACAACAGCAACAAAAACTCAATGTTATAACCTAACAATGCAGAATGAGAAAACTAAATTAGTTCTAAGTAGCTATTATCGTAACAAGCTTAAATCATTCCTAAAAATTGAAAATAAACAATAATAATCAAGATATAATCTCCTTGAACTTGGAAAAGAAATTCAATTTTTTTTAATCAAAGATTGAAAACCAAGCAGGAATTTAATTTACTTCGAATGGGGATAATTAACAGAATTTTGGGAGAAGTGAGGTGCTAGAAGACAGCCAGTAAATAAAAAGTAAAGATCGTGGTATTCTTTGTGTTTTTTGAACATCATAAATTACATAAAAGGAGTTGCAAATAAATGTTAAATCAACAGTATGACTTCTTATAAAGGCATCTTTGAGGCATCACCAGATTCAGTTACAAAATGAAACAGCCAATCTTGATCTCCTCAACAAACCTTTAATGGCCCAACTTTCGGCATTAGTTTTAAATCTTTTATGCACTGAATTAAATTATCTTTTAAACCGCTCACCTTTGCTCACCCCAAACCTCAACAAAACTAAACAACATTCTAGTTTTTGTTACTTATATTAGAATAAACATCTAGTTCATCATTGGGGCAAAACTCAAAATGTGATAAAACCAGATATTATTTAAGAACATATTCAAGCAATGCTAATTTCATGAAGTCTCTTAACTTGACATTTTATGACCACACACTTAATAATTTCTGTGTTTAAGAATGAGAGCATGACTAGAAGTCTTTCTTTTTCCGCTCTCTTCTCTCTCTGTCTCAAGGTCACAACTTAAAAGTAAATAGAATAGTTTTACCACTTTCACAGCTTTTTAAATGTGTTGAATCAGACAAATTGTTATAGCACTACAAAATCATGGAACATGTGAGTACAACATAATTGTTTAACCTGAATATAAACAAAATCTGCATAAGTATTTAAGGATAAGTAAGAATGTCTGTCATTCTAGCATCTTCTGTAGCTAACTTCAAATAAACTACTCATCAAATCATCATGTTTCATGGAGTCCAAAGTTCTACAAAGTTTGTTTTCTTCAAAGAATAATCATAAGTTTACTAATTAAAATATTTTTAAAAATATTCTTCTTCTTATTATTTTTTTAACCCGGGGAGACTTTATCACTGAGCCACATCCCCAATCCATTTGTTTTGTTTTGTTTTATTTTTGAGACAGGGTCTCAGTAAGTTGCTGTGGGTGGCCTTGAACTTCCAATCCTCCTGTCTCAGCCTCCTAATCCTTAGGATCACAGATCTTCATCAGCGAGTCCAGCTATATTCTTAATTTTCATGGTAAAAACATTGGCAGGTTGATTTTAAAAATATCTACATGCAAAGAGATACCTGCAATCCTATGTTTATTATAATGCTATTCATAGTAGCTCAGGTATGGAATTGGCTGAAATGGCCCATGATAAAGAAGTGTCCATGAATAAAGAAAATATACACAATGAGATAGTATTTGACCAAAAAAAAAATAAAATTTTGTCATTCATGGTAACATAGATGAAACAGGAGGATATTATGTAAAATGGAATAAGACAGGCACAGAAACACAAATACAGCATGATCTCATACATGTGTAAATGTTAGAAAAGTTGAGCTCATAGAAGGGAGAACAGTATAGGCTTATAAAAGTAAGGAATAAGAAGAATAATTGGAGTGTGAATGATGAGTATCCAACTAGTTAGATTGGAAGAAAAATTCTGGTGTTTTACAATACACAGTGTTACTACAGTCAATTAGAAATGCATTGTAGTCAGAAGAATGGGATCCTAATTTGAATAAGTTATACTTCATGGATGTATAATATTTCAAAATACATTCTACTGTCATGCATATCTTAAAAAGAACAAAAGAAAGAAAAATGAAAAAGAAACAGAAAGGAATGCATTATAGCCAGGCAGAGTGGTATACCTGGAGTCCCAACACACAGGAGCTGAAGCAGGAAGATCACTTGAGTGCAGGAGTTCCAGACCAGTCTGGAAAGCATGGTAAGACATTGATTAAAAAAACACAAATATTGTATTTTTCAAAATAGTCAGAAAAGAAGATTTTGGAATGCTTCACCGCAAACAATAGGAGATTAAAGTGAGAAATATGCTAATAACACTAACTTCATCTTAACACATTGTATACATGAATCAATCACACTGCATCTCTTCAATATGTATAATTATTATGCAGCAAAATGAAAAAGCACAACCACTATAATAAAACAGAGATATATAAAAAGTACCTTTCTGTACATGAGTAAAGCAAAAAACTGAGTATGTCAGAGTTTGGGATAAAGTTTTCTGAACACATTTTAGGAAAGGAAAGGGAGAATGGAGAGAGTCATCACAGCCACAGATATGGCCAGTGGCAGGCGGATTCCAACCATGTTGGTTTTAGTCTCGGTTATCACAACCACTAGTTTACCTTAACCTGATGCTTTACTTTTATCACTTGAGAATCACAAAGTTTAAAAGTTAAAAAAGATCATTTCAGAATGATCTATTTTTTTTCCATAAGCAAAAAAATACTGGAAAGATGAAGAGTGCTGAATTTGTAATCTTTTTTTTTTCCATAAAAAGAGTGGCTCCCCTTTGTCCTTAAGATAAAACTAAAATTCCCTTCTTGGAACATAAGAACCTTAAAGTTCTGCCCTTGCTTAAGATGCATGTGAAACCACCTTGTCTTAGTCCCCCACTCTTCCCTGTTCCCCTTGAGTCTGAGTTAGCAGTATGTCTCCAGTCAGCATAAATGTCCCCACGTTGGCAAAATTAACCAGCTTTTCTCTTGCCTTGGAATGCTCACCCTGAATGGTAAGTTCCAGAATGAGAGGGTTCATTTGTCTTCAATGATTTCTTGCCTACTGTTCTGCCCATAGTAAATGCTTAAGAAAAACATTTCATAGTTATTAAATAAGTATATGATATAGGACTTATGACTTAGTATTCTTTTGCACAAACATCAAATTCATCTTTATTCTCTCATTCTTGTCCCTCTATCCAAATTTTTCTCTATGCCCTTTTCATTCGATTTCCTAATAACTGTCAACTGTAATGCTTTCTCCATCCCATATGCCATTACTGCATTTTAGATAGTGAGCATTTCCCTTTTCTATTATTGCAAAGATCCATCAGTTAACTGACATTCCAATTCTATTCTTTTTTTACATTTTAATATTTTATTTACTTTTTAAAAATCATGGTAAGAACATGTAACCCCATCCTCCTGACAAATTTAAGTGTACAACACTGTGTAAAACTACAGGCACAATATTGTACAGCTCTCCAGAATGTAATCAACTTACATAAATAAAACTTCATCATGTTTCTATTTTTGAACTCTGCAAAGATTGCTATATATCTCAGAATATATTCAGAGTCCTACCACTTCTCCTCACCTCCTCTGCTACCCCTCTGCTTTGAACTCATCTCTAGCCTGTTATCCACAATAGTGCTTTGGCTGGTCTTCCAAAGTCCACTCCTAACCCTCTTACAGTTTATTCCCAACAGAGCCCCTGGTGTGATCATTTTAAAAGTTTTTATGTCAGGGTCACTCTTCTGTCAACATAGGCAATGGATCCCAGTCTCCGTATTGCCAGCCAAGGGCTTGCATCATTTGCATGCTTTTATCTCTTGTCCATCTGTCTCCAGCTCATTCAATCTATTGCAGCTTGTGGATATGCTTTTCTTCAAGCACCCAAGATGTACACTTGTCTTAGAATCTTTGATAAAATGCCTCTTCTAACCAAAATTCTTTCCACAGGTAAATGCTTCACCCTCTTTTTCTTTTCTTCACCGTTTCATCTGATTATTACTTTCTCAATGTGATCGTTCATGAATGCTTTTTTAATATTGCACATTGATAAGCATGCCACATTGATAAGCATGCCACTAGTATGTTCTGATACTTCGTTTCCCCCTTATACTTTAAAAATCATCTATAAGATGTACTGATTTTTCAGACATCATGCTAGAGACTCTATTTTGTGTGAGTGTTTTTTTTTTTTTTTTTTGGTATATTCCAAATGACTTAAAAAAATTCCTGGAGTGTTATAGTAGATGCTCAATAAATATATCTTTAATGAGTGTAAATGTTGCACAGGGGCATTATGAAACTCTGATTTCAAGAAATAAAACTCAAAATTCTTTGGCAGCATATAGTGAAAATATCAACTTCTTTCATGAACAACATTTTAGACTTATTTGCTCTTTCTTTTGGTTTGATCCAAATTCTGTTTTCTATTATTAGCCAAAGTGATCGATAATCAATCCAATTTATATAATCAAATGTAAACTAATGTGGGTTTGAGTATAATGGAAGTCTGCTTCTGGCAAGCATTCAGTATGGTAGGGTTTGGGCTTGGTTGCATAGCTACATAAATTCCATGGTAAAATTCTTCAGCCATGACTTCATGGCAGGGCATTAATGTTGTTAATCTATCTTTGCAGTGAGTAGAAAGGTTGGGAAAACAGAGAAACACTTGCTACAGTTCAGTAGATATTAGAGTTCAGAAATAACAGCAGTTCAAACACATATAAAGAAGGTAATGCTAGTCCATACAAATATAGACCAGAGGGCATTAGGTATGAACTAAAAACAAGGTCGAAAATCACAATAGAAAAAAGTGAGAAAAAGAGCAAGAAGAATTTAAAGCTAGGAAGTTGTAAATTAGCACCTTGGTGAGGAAAGTAAAAGCATGGCTAGGTGATAAATACAGATTCAAAGGTCCTAAGGAAAACAGACAAACAAAAAAAAAATTTTCAAACTGACAAAATAAGTTGGTTCAACTGATAAGTTGTATACTCATCCCTAGACACCAGCAGCCAGCCATAGGCTTGACATTGCATGACAGGAAGTAGGTGGAATATCACCTCACTCCTTGCAGAGAGAAGATCTCTATCAATTTCTATTTTCTAAGAAAAATGCTTATTCAGAATTGCTGGGCTATGTTCTAAGCTGTGTGATCTAACACTACTCTAGAAATCAGTGTGAAGAAAGTTTACTAAGTTCAATTTGTTTACTTTCTCTCATTTGCTCACCCACCTGTAAATACACAGGGGGGCTCATACTCAATTGCCTTCTCAAATCCCATTCTGTAGAAGAGCCGTTCAAATATATCCAGTGAGCTAACAGTATGACAAGCATACTCATTAAAATGCACTTCCTAAAATAAAAAAAATGCAGATAATGAAAATTGTTTTCTGAAGTCTCAGGATAATATGCTGTTCTTGTAAGAACCAAATTAATATTTTTGATATAACAACATTACTAATCAGAAAGCTTTTGGCTGGGCATGGTGGCATAAGCCTATAATCCTAGTAGCTTGGGAGGCCAAGGCAGGAAGATTGCAAGTTCAAAGCCAGTCTTAGTAACTTAATGATGTCCTAAGCAACTTAGTAAAACCCTGTCTCAAAATAAAAAAGGACTGGAGATATAACTCAGTGGTTAAGTACCCCTGGGTGGTTCGATCTCTGGCACACACACACACACACAAAAAAAAAAAAAAAAATAAGCCTTTGAAATTTTTCTGAATATACTTTTTGAATTGTCTTATTTTAAAATATAGGTTTATAATGCTTTGAAATTCTTTGAAATAAATACAGATGTTCCAAGTACAAAAAGAGAAAGATGTCTCAATCTCAGACTTTAGAAAGAACTATACAAAGCTAGATACACTGGTGCACAGCTGTGATCCCCGCTATTCAGGAGGCTGAGGCAGGAGGATTGCAGGTTTGAAGAGGCCTGGAAAACTCAATGAGACACTGACTCAAAATAAAAAAATAAATACATAAAAGAGTTGGGGGAACCCTCTGTGGTATAGTACAGGATTCAATCCCAGTATCACCCCCCCCACAAAAAAAAGAGACAATGTGATTTGAATTTTGTTCATCAATGCTGATTAAAATCTCATGAAGAATTTTAACTATGTAGCTAATTTTCATGTATATATTTGGTCTTCACAGAAGCATATGGAAATGCATATTTAATTTGTCAGAGTTTTGCAAGTCACACCCGCCTTCAGAATAATGTGCAAAGTAAAAATCTTCCATATGCTGGAAAATGGTTAGTCTATTATGCTGAGAGTAAAGAGGCATATATTTAAAAAAATTCAAGAGAAAATTCTTGATCACTATGGATTGTTAAAGAAATATTAATGAAAATATCCCTGCATGCAAAAATTTAGAATTGAAGGTTTAAATTTATAATCAATTTTTTTCAATCATATCACCTAAAATAAAGTCTTACTAGGATCATATTCCCCTTACATTAAAAAAGTTCCACATACTTTTTAGGCATATATTGCCATGGTCAATGTCAAATCTTCTGAGCCCTGACCAAAGCTGATGGGAATAAGAAATGATGTGGGAACCAACAGCATGCTACCTGTACAGGAGCTGATCATAAAAGTGATGGATTAAAGGGTAATTCCTACCCAAATTATCTTCTTTGGAGAGTAAAAGCAGGTAAACAAAGATAAAATGGATCCCATAGTTTAGATGTTTGTCCTGAGCATATATTCCAAGTGTCCTGGGGTCTGTAAAGCTAACCCCAGTATTCGATGTCTCAGGACCCCCACTGGTCTGTGTGTGAAGAGTCCACATACAAGAGCCACCTACATACACAGTACATGTGACATGACAACAAACCTCTAGCCTGGCTCCTTTGGCACTCATAAAGAACATGATGACACATGCACTTTGTAAATAAGAATACATTAAAAATTAGCAAGTTAGTTAAAAAAAACCTGTAGATTTCAAATGTCTCTTTCAGGAAAAAACTTGAAGCAATTAAAGCAAAAGCTGAAGCTCTTTGATAAGTTTTACTTTTAATGTCTGAAAAGATCATTGACCCCCATATATCTTCAGAGACAACAGACTGCATTTTAGAACAAAAAAAAATTTGGAGGTTTCAAAGGATTTCAGTGTTCCTGAATTAATGATTATGTAATTATTATCTGAGAGTAGTGATTTGTGAACAGAAGTGGACTTAATGTATTTTTTAATACAGATAATTACTATTTTGGCTTAATTTAAGAACTAGGATTATTTTATCTCCTGAGTAGCAAAAAACAAACAAACAAAAAATAGATTATTTACTGAATTTATTTTAAACTGTGATCACACTTCCAAACAAATAAGTTATTTTTATGATCGCAGCTTAAACTCACCATACAGGAAAATTATTTGGAAATTTTTACATAGTTGAAACTGTCAAGCCAAGAAAACAAGAAATCTTTTTCTAACAATTTTTATAAAACAGTTTCTGAATGAAAATAAGTTTAGGTTATGTGTTATGATGCTACAGATGAGTGTTCTTTAAGTAAGTTGCCCATTTCTGGACCCGTTGGAGGGACAATTTGAAGACCATGACAGAGGACAGATGTAATGCATGAGTGTGGCTCTAGAAATAAGTGAGAGCTTGAAATCCTGATTTTACCACCATGTATAATTTCTAAAATATTTTATGATAATGAGGCAAAATTTAAAATGTTAAGTCAATAACTCAGATTCCATAAAAATTCTAGTAAAGAGATAAAGAGGAAAAGATCACTTGACATATCCCTTTAAAAAATGCCATTTAAATAATTCTTTCTTCTTTTTATACCTTCTTAAATTTATGAAATTTATGAAGTGAATCTCTCTTATAGGCAACATTTTCAGCTTTCAAAGTAACAGAGAGTGAATTTATTCACTTAGTTAACACTGTGTTCTATTTTACAGAGGATTTGTGTCTTTAGTTTCCTACCTCCTTGCTCAAGCTTTTCCCAAGAACCTCTGAGTTAGTCATTTTTGTCTCCACAGCTACTATGGAAAAGTTAGTCTGAGAATTCTCCAGGCCCATTAATTAGAGTTGCCTTAAGACACATATTCTAATTTTGGGTTTTCTGTCATTTATCTCACTCTTTGAATATTTAAGTGATCTCTCTCCAAAAGGCCAGTAAGATTTAAAAATCATAAACAATAACCTCTTTTTAATTCCATCAAGAAAGTTTTATTTATTTAAAAATTTTTTTTAGTTATACATGGACACAATATCTTCATTTTTTTTTATTTTTATGTGGTGCTGAGGATCGAACCCAGTGCTTCACATGTGCGAGGCAAGCACTCTGCTACTGAGCCACAAGCCCAGTCCAAATGTTTTATTTTTTAAGAGAGATTTTTGCACAGAAGTATTTGTTGGTTATATTTGCTTATGCTTTCTTAATCAATTAAGGATTGTTTCCTTAATTTTACATGAACAATGACCAGCTTAGAAAAATACCTGTGTCAGAGTAAAATGTGAGCTTTATCTTATTAAATTTTTGAAATAGAAAATAGACACACACACACACACACGTGCATACATATATGCACACATATTCATATGCATACAGACATACTGGAAGTTCTCATCATCTAAAGACAAAAGGGAAAATGTCTCTTAATAAAATCAATTTTAAACCTAGCAAGGAAAAAAATTGTCACTAAGATGCATATTAAAATATAAAGTTAAAAATTATAAAAGATTTAACTTATAATTTGACAAAATTAAGATTAAATTTATAATATGCTAATCTTAAAAACACAATATAGTAAATATAGGTTTATTTTTTTTGGCATGTACTTTGACAAAATGATACTGTAGCAAAATATAATCCACTTCATATTATGTTTAACTTTTCAGCCTGACCTTTAAGGTAATAGTTTTTAAAGATTTTTTTTAGTTACTCACCATTTTCTTTATACTGTTAATATTCAAGTCATATGCTTTTGAAGTACCTTATCAAATCTCTTTTACCTAATCTACTAAGGATTCCTTGATAAATTCTCTCAGATGCTAATGGAAACATTATTTTAATGACAATTTCAGAATCACATACCAATATTAAACTCTCCAATTCACTGTTACGTTGCTGGAATCCACTCTGCACCAAGGGACTGCCCATTCCCTTAATACTTTTCTTATCTCAGCCTTGATTAGGGTCTAAGCCTGCTGTTTAAGCACACACAAGGAATTCCCCCTTCCGTGGACTCTCACCTTCATCCTGATCTTCCTCTTTCTTCAAGGCTTTAACTATGAAATTCTTGTACTATTAAACACATAGTCAATCATTTAAACACACACACACACACTCTCTCTCTCTCTCTCTCTCTCTCTCACACACACACACACACACACAAACACTTTAAAGTACTTGTTAAAGGGTGAATAATTAAAACAAGAAACGTTATTTGGATACCATTTCGTTGAAATAATATATTTAGACACTAGATGTCACCTTTCTTTAAGCAACAAAGATGACTTCACAAAGTGTAATAGATATATGAGCAGTTACATTCATTCTGGTATACTCGATGTTCTCCATATGGTTCTCAGCTATCATACTGAATACTTTAACAACACAAACTCTCCATAGTCTCTCTAATGTTCTAAGAAAATTGAAAAAAAAAATTACAAGTGATGGAAGATTTGTTAAACATATTTAATTAGCTGATCCTCAAAGCCTAAGAGCTAAAATATAATTATTAACTGGCAAGAGTTAGTCCTCATACAGGAACTTTTGAAGTTTAAGTTGTATTTAATCTCTGCGCTATACATATTTTCCACAAGCAATGTTTCTTCCCCTCATCTTTAAAATAATTTTACTTATTGAATATTATCCTAACATCTAAACAATGAGTCTTGCTCAACATGATATTTTTGCCTTTCAAGTCTTCCTGTTGCTTACTCTAACACTCTTGTGGAAGGTGGTGTTTATTTGTAGCTTCATAAAAAAGTAAAATACATTTATGGAACACAAAGTAAAGTTTGGCAAAGCATTTCATTTTCTCTCAGGGATACTGAACAGATTATATGAAAATAACAGATCCTTGTATAAATAAATCTGCTACTTTCCATCAGTAATTAAAAAGTTCTAATTCTCTAACACAAATCAAATACATTGCATGATACCTTGTAGAGGAGAGGAAATTAACGATAGAAATTGGCAGCACTTGAATTAGTCAATATGCATCACATTAAGAAAAGTTAAGAATGTGAGAAAACAACATGAATAAGCTCGGAACAGGGTTTCCAGCCAGGTGCAGTAAGTAACCCACGCCTGTAATCCTAGTGGCTCAAGTGGCTGAGACAGAAGGATCACGAGTTCAAAGCCAACTTCAGCAACTTAGTGAGGCTCTAAGCAACTCAGTGAGACCCTAAAATACCAAAAAACAAAAACAAAAACAAACAAACAAACAACAACAACAACAACAACAAAAACGGCTGGGGATGTGGCTCAGAGCTCAGTGGTTAAGAACAGGATTTCCTTTAAGGCAGAATTTACTAGTCAAGCCTGATTTGAGTCCCAACTGTCTCCAGAGTGAATTGGATAAAATGCAATGCATATATTTTCAAAAAAGCTAAAAGCATTGCTCTCACACAAATACAAAGTGAACACGCAAGAAATATGTCATTCAACTCAGTAATTAATGGGAGAACCAGTGAGATGAAAAGGGCAGTAAAAAAGAAAGTTCAGGAATGGGGATTTATACAGTCATTTGGGGAAAGATCTGTTGAAATAAACTTGGTGATAGGTAAAAATTATTTAAAATCCTATAATGTCACGAACTGTAACTCTAGGGGTTATCTTTACTGCATGAAAAAAATGATCTCCACTGGGCAGAAGTCTGTATGTTAGTATACAAATTTACAATGAGTAAACACAATATCTAGGAGTAAATATTATATAATTACCGAATAACATTAAAGAATGCCCCAATGACATTGTTAAAAATGTCACCCATCATTTTTTAAAATTTCTCTTATTTTGGATTCTTAAAATATAGCTCCACATGTATCAATCACATATAGTAAAATGCTGAAGTGTTTACAATTAGTGCTTTAGATGCATCATCTCATTTTTTTCTCACAAAATTTGACTATGAGGTAAATGCTGATAATATTTCCATTAAGAGGCCTAAACAGATCAGCAAAAAGTCAAGCTAGAATATGAACCTGGTCTACTATAATTTAATTAAAGAAGAATAAGAAATGGCTAGGGTGGTGAGTCATCACACAAAAGCAGGAAATATCTTGGGTACCACCTATGTGGAAAATAATTGTGCTATGTGAGATGCTATCAATGGGATTTGCTAAAAATATAGAAGAGGACTTTTAAAATATGTATACTAACCTTATAATATATACTTGATATTGTTCTCTGAGTATTTGAGACAGAGAGAAAAATCTAATGTAGTAACAACAATGAAGATGTATGACTTATTAAATGTCTGTCTAAAGGAAATGTGCTCTTTAATTTAAAAATTTTAAAATTGTGAAGAAATTTTAGACACTATTAAATAAATTATAGAAAACCATTTTAAATTCCTAGGATTTATATATGCACATAACTTCAGAAATGTGAGGTGCTGCAAGACTTATTACTAATTCCACTTCAATTCCTGTGAAAATTATACCACTCAGCCAGTGTCTGAAAGGATTCAGAAAACTAATCAAACATTATTATGTTATCTATTGGGAGTCTAGACAGTCTCCCCATCACACACATTCCAATACAACAACAATAAAAAGGCTACCCCCCTGACTTCTCAGAATATTATTCCTTTATCTCCATACCAGATAAAAATAAAAGGAACAGTTATAAGTTCCTCGGTCAAATAAAAATGTGTAAATGTGTTGGTGTATTACATTTGCATTTATACTTTCTCTAAAACAGAAAGAGAGTTATATAAAATAGAAAAGTACTACTTTTTTATGTCATCAGTGTTGTTCAGTGTTCAGCTTCTTCAGGTTTCATGGAAGATAAAATCTTTTAGGATGAAAGATATTCCCTACAAGCCATCCTGTAACATTTTATAGCTTTAAAGGTAGATTTAATTTTAATAAAACATGCCACGTTCAAGCCTCTATTAGGCACAGCTCTGGTTTTCTTTGATTTATTCATCATTGTGAGGAATCCAAAATTTTCTAAAGTCTAATTTTTGAAAAACCAAATTCAAGCAGTCTTTTTTTCATATGAGCATTTGCTCTAGCTGATTGCAGTGGCTCATTTTAGCATTGAAGCTTCCCTTTTATGACTAAATTTCTTGTTCAACCAATTGAAGTCTTTCAAAAGCGTTTATTTTTGATAAAACATTTTAATGTTAATAGAGTAGTAAAAAAATTGCAATCCAATCCTTATTCCCATTGTATAGCATCTTAGAAATTTCTGTAAATTTTTCATACTATGAAAATGCATTTATTTGTTCATCGCCAAAGAAGAATTTGAAGATGGTACTCACGTAGGTTTTATTGTGTGGGCATGCTTTTCATGGACAAAGGCACCAGCAAGACCTCCTGCTCCTGCATTTAAATACTGGATGGAAAATAAGTTAAATTTTATGAATCTACATAAATATATTAAAATAAACAATATCATAGTTTTTAAATAAAAATATAACATTTTACTTTAAAATTTTTGAACTTTTGAAATAAAACAGAATCCTGGGGAATCTTATTAAATGAAAACCTAATGAAAATTTGTATTGTTAGGTTGATAACAAAACTGGTCTTTTTAAAAGTTTGATCAAATTTTTCCTCAGTTAGTAGATAGTTCCATTGAGGTCTAATTTCAAAGCTCCCATATTTAAATTATTTTGCCACAAGAATATTGAAATAATAATAAAAGCATCACATTTTTAAATGCCTATATTAAATTTGTTTTATTTTCACCTATTAATTAAATTTTCTTCAAATACCAAGCTGATTGCCTAAGAATTATATTTACATATGTAGAAATTTCACAGCTTACTAACACTAAGAATCCTAATCAATTTGAATTAAGTTCTAATTGTGGGACTCTTTCTCTAGAACCTTTTGATTTTTTCATAACAGCTTAGGAATTAAAGAAATAAGTTCTCTGTAATGATGGGAGTGCTAAAATTAAATATCATATCATTCTTCATACAATTCTACTTATAACCCAAATCAGACCATACAGTAATGAAAGAAATGGAGCAAAGTAACTTCAATCTTTGAAATTGGCCCATGGAGCCAGTTTTTCCTTTAGATTAATATCAATGTGAAATAAAAGGCTATAAATATGTTAAATTGTTTTTACCTTGTAGGAACACCAGCAGGCAAAATCGACTCCCCAATAATGTAAGTGGAGTTCAACGTTTCCAACTGCATTTGCCAGATCAAAGCCAACAAAACAACCCTAAGAAAGAACATAAAAAAATCTTAATTTATTGCAATGATTAAAAACAGTAATACAAATATCTTTAAGTAAATTTTTAGCAAACTTTTATGCCATAAGTCATGGTTCATCCTTTGATTAACAAAGACTATTCTCCCCCCTCTTCTTCACTAGGTTGACATTTGCACCAACAATCTAAAATCTGGCACCTTAGCAGAACACAAAGCATTAGCACCAGACTGTATCAGAAGTCACTGCATTTGTCCCACCACTCACTAGGGAGAAAGAGAGCGTTCACCTAAAATTATCCTTACTAAAGCTACAAAAAGGATCAATTTTTATTAAACAAGAGTGACTTGTTTCTCATGTTTTTAATGTTTGATGTGTGACCACATTTAGAAATAGGATGGTGACCACAAAGGAATGCACTGGTGTAATTGGTTGAGTTGTTAGCTTAACTAGTCACTTTAAAATTTCATGGATGGAGAACCAGTTTTGCATGAAAAAGCAAGTGATAGACAAACACTTGTGATTCATACTGGATATCTGACAGACATTCTTTTGAAAATGTATAGTTTCACTTGAAGGAAAATAGCCTGTAGTATTTTTACTCAAGTGATAAAATTACTTTCCTAGACCAACTAGAATTGTGGAAAACTGGTATCCACTTCTCTGAGCATGATTATTTCCCAGTATTGAGATATTTCTGATAAATTTAGTCACAAAGTATAATTTTAAAAATGTTTATAATTAAATGTCAATATTTAGAAAACATATATAATTCAATGAACCAATATTTTCCAAATGATCAATGCTTGATGTTACAAATCATGTATAGATTCAATATATAACATATTCAGTATAATCATATTTAATATACATCATTGGATTTTAATATAATAAGGTACATAAAGTTTAGTGATTTCAGTGATTTTTCTTCACATTCCATAAAGCAACACCTAAGAAGTTCTCACTTGTCAAGGTTTAGTGCAATATCAAAGAAAATTCACAATTTACTAAAAGGGCTGTTAAGCCACTTTTTGCCTTTTACAACAATATATCTGCATGAGTACCAATTATTTTATATAATTCACCATGAAGAGAAAAACAAAGATTCAATGGAGAAGAAGCAGGTATAAAATGTCAGCTGTCATTTGTCAGATGTTAATGAATTCACCAAGGACTCTTTTTTTAGCTTGTTTGTTCTAGAAAACTTAATATTTATAACAATATAATCTTTTATATTGAATTGTATATTTTTTAATTGTAGTTGAACACAATACCTTTATTTTATTCATTTTTTATGTGGTGCTGAGGATCAAACCCAGGGTCTTGCATGTGCTAGGCAAGCGCTCTATGGCTGAGCCACAACCCCAGTGCAATAATGTATTCGTTATGTTAGTAAGTAATAAGCTTGCTGTTATTCTAAAATAAAGACACTTGAAAATTCTGTTTTAATTGCAAACACTGTAAATATAAATAGGTCTAAACACATCAAGTTCTCTTTGAGATTCTTGATGATTGTTAAAAGTGTGTGATGGATTGGATATGAGGTGTCCTCCTAAAGCTCATGTGTGAGGAAATGTAAGAGTGTTCAGAAGTGAAATTATTAGACTATGAGAGTTGTAATATACTCTGTGGATTAACCCACTGATGTGGATTAACTGGGTGGTAACACAGGGTGTGGCTGGAGGAAGAAGGTAAACAAGAGCATGCCTTTTAGGTTTATATTTTGTCCCTGGTAAGCAGAGCAATCTCTCTCTCTCTCTCTCTCTCTCTCTCTCTCTCTCTCTCTCTCTCTCTCTCTCTCTCTCTGCTTTTTGACCCCATGTCCTGATTTGATTTTCTCCACTATGACCTTCTGCCATGATGTTCTGCCTATTGGCCACAGAGCTATGGAGTCAGCTGATTATGGACTCAACCTCAGAAACTATGAGAAAAAATAAACCTTTTCTCCTCTTAAGTTGTTTCTGCAGGGTCTTTTGGCCAGAATGATGCAACAGCTAATTAAAACAAAGTATAAAGGTTTTTCATTTCTAAAAAGCTTCAGAAGTCTCACTTTAGTACAAGCCAGTTATCCAAGTACACACACTGTGGTCAGTTTCACTAATAGTTCTGATGCTTTGCTCTTTTTTGTATCCAAATACTTTGCTCTATAACTTTTCAGTTACTTCCATTGTGGGCAATGTGTAATTTTCTGCTGGTGGTCTCAGTCATCTGATTTGTTTGACCAAAAGAATAATGTTATCACATGTAAAAAAGCAAAATAATACAAACAAACAACAACAAAAGGAGTCTCCAAAACTACCTGTGTGGACTGGAGTTGTAGTTCAGTGGCAGAGCATTTGCCTAATGTAATGAGGCACTGAGTTCGATCCTCAGCACCACTAATAAATAAATTAAAAAATAAACAAACAAACAAATAAATAAAGGTATTGTGTCCATCTACAACTAAACATATTTAAGAAGGAGGAGGAGCAGGAGCAGCCGGAGGAGGAGGAGGAGGAGGAGGAGGAGGAGGAGGAGGAGGGAAAAACCACCTGTGTGACTTGGCTTGCTGCTCTCTTAGGAAAGGACTTGCTTTGGTCAATCTGCCAGCCCATAAGGAAAAGAAATTTCTTCACCTGAGCTCAGCCTGTGTCTCCTGCATTACTACACCACTTGGTTGGCAACAGATGCATAAGTGAAGTTATCTGACATTATCAGGACCTCTCCAGCCAAGTCCTGAGTAGATCAGCTGACACCAAGGTGACCCATAGATGACTGATTATTATTTCAAGGTAGCTGGTTCTCAAATAGTTTGTTACACAGCATTTTTATGGCAAGAACTAATAATACATACACTCAGTTCAAAAAGGGCAAGACATAATTTACCTGGTCTTAGGAATTGTAGCTGACCTTCCAAGATGATCATAAAATGGGAGGTTAGAATCAGTTACTCTTGAGTTCCTTTTAGTTCGCCTGTTGGAACGAGCATTTATCTACCCTCAGCACTAAAGATATATATAATACAGACCCTAAAAGCTGTTTTATCTAATCTTCAAATTTTTCAAAATCAGGAGCTTTCTATTCAACGATACAAGGAAAAGTTCATATTGTTTGGGAGAGAATTACAAAGATAATTTTGACTCCATGTGCTTTCCTTACATATTGGCTCTAGACCCTAACACTTCTTTTTTTAAAAAAAAAATTCTTTATTTTCTATTTTTCCCACATTTTTAAATTGGTGCATTAGAGTTGTACATATTGATGGGACTTATTGTTACATATTCATATGTAACAATATATGCACACAATATAACAATATAACTTAGCCAATGTCACTCCTCAGCATTTCCCCCTTCCTTCCCTACCTCCCACTCCTTGGTCCCTTTCTTCTATTGATCTTCTTTTTATTTTTAGGAGATCCATCCATACCTTTATTTTCTTTTTTTTTCCATTCTAGCTTCCTCATATGAGACAAAACATACAACCCATAACCTTCTGATTTAGACCTTTTTCACTAAACATGATGGTCTCTAGTTCCATCCATTTTCATGGAAATGTCATAATTTTATTTTTCTTTAGGGCTGAATACATCATTGTGTATATAGACTACATGTTATTTATCCACTCATACACTGTTAGATACCTAGGTGGGTTCCATTGTTTTGACTATTGTGAATTGTGCTGTTATAAATATAAGTATGTATGTATCATTGTAGTAAGATGACTTTAATTCTTCAAGGTAAATACCCCAAAGTGGTGTATCTGTAGCCCCTAACCACCTCTCAGGCTCCAACTGTTTTTGGTTATTTACTTACCATGTGGTTTCAAGCATTTTGAGTGTATTAGTGGAAATTCACGCTGTTATAGAAAAGAAAGCAGATTTCTTTCTACTAAATTCCCAGACAATGGAACAACGAATAACTACTATCCAAATTGTATTCAAGTAGTAACTTTCTAATTTAATTGCTTATGATCAAAATCATTTGACTTTCTCCATATTGAAACATTAAGATTTTTTCCTAGAAGACTAAATGATTCATTCCATATAAAAATCACTTTGTACATGAACTTGAGTTTAAAAAGAAAAACTGATAATTCCTTTCTGTTTTATCTCTGATTTCATCCACTGTTGGTTTACCATTAGCACATATACACATTGAAACTTCAGATTTCCTGCACCATCTAAGGAAAACTTTTATTGACTAAGGTCATCTTTATCATCTCCTCCTCCTCCTCCTCCTTCTCTTCCTCCTTCTCCTCCTCCTCCCCCTCCTCCCCCCCTCCTCCTCCTTCTCTTCCTCCTTCTCCTCCTCCCCCTCCTCCTCCTCCTCCTCCTCCTCCTCCTCCTCCTTCTCCTTCTCCTCTTCCTTCTTCTTCAAACCAGGGATTTAACTCAGGAGTGTTTTACCACTGAGCTACACCCCCCTCTTTTTTATTTTACTTTTTAAAATTTTTGAGATAGGGTCTTCCTAAATTGTGTAGGGCCTCACTAAGTTGTTGAGGCTGGCCTTAAACTTACCATACTCCTGCCTCAGTCTCCCAAGTTGCTGGGATTACAGGTGTGCATTACCATGCCTGACTGAGATAACGTTCTTAACGCAAATAATTTTGCAGGATCAATTTTTGAGTTTTTCAAACACCATTTAAATATGAATAACCCCCAATTTTCTTTTTATTGCAGGTGCTTTCCCTATAGCAGAGATATGTAAACAATAAACTATTTGTATATAAAAAATTATATTGGAATACCATGAACGCCAGTCTTGTCTGTTTAATACAGATATGGTTCCTTTATGGCAGTAGAACTGAATAACTACATCAGACATCATATGATCCACATGGCCTAAAACATTTACTATGTTGTCTATAGCAGAGAAAAGGTACTTACTGCTACCCTGTGGCATTAGTTTCCCAAACAAAACCTCAATATATTGTAAAGTTGGCTAATTAAAAACTGTACTCATTATAGTATGATGGCATCTAGTATTTCACAGGGACAAAAAATTTCTTAACTGGTTTTATTATTGTTGCTTTTCTGGGGTTCCAGATATTTTGTACTTTTTTCTTACCAAAAAGTTGAATTATAAATGTTATATTAATAAGAGAGGTTCTCTGTGCTTATGTAACTTTTGAGAATGATAGAGAAGAAATATAATTAATTTTCATCCAGAATTAGAGGTAATCAAAGTTGTAGAACAATATTGAGGTTTGATAGTCATTATATACTTAGTTTGTTTGTGTTTTAAGATGGACATGAAGTACTGGAATTCCATTTGGAAAAAGTTAAAGCTTTCTCTGAATTTGATATCCTTTTCCTACTGAATAACATTTCTAATAAGAACAATGATATTTTATTAAGCACTTTTTAACTAAACGTTTCATACATATGTTTTTTTACAACTCAACTTTTCTTAGAAAACTCAAGGATAGGAAAGGCAGTGCTTTTATTTCATTATTAATTATTTATAAAAAAAAGATACCAAGAAACCACAAAACTTCACCTAGTAGATCCCATTATTAAAAGTCCTGTGGCCACAGCTGTGGTATCACATCAAAAAATCACTTGCAGCTTCTACAATATGTTTTAATGCATGAATAGTTCTTTTCGTATGGATGGCAGAAAGCATGAATTATTAAAATGGTACTGTTTGGAAGAAAAGATTGGAAGATGCAAACTTGAGATTACCACAAAGTGATTTTACAAAAGTGTCACTAGATGGCAGCATCTTAAAAATAAGGAATAAAACTGAATGACTCCCAAACTACAGTCATCCTGGTAGATATTTTCATTATTCTACCTGTAAGAGTAGTTACACTGTGTACATAGCCACAAACAGATACTCTGCACTTGATTTCCTCCTTTATGCAATTTTTAAAATAAAAATATTTATCAACTCATTTTTATTTATAATTACCCATAGGTGTTTATACTCACATCGATGCAACCCATAATAACATAGAAGTGTTCAGTCAACACATTATCACACTTTATAGTCAATCCCTAAACAATTGCAGTAATTTTTCAACTAATCTGTAAATTCACAACCTGTCTTATTCTAAGCAACTCTCTAAATCACACATTTGAATAGAAAGGATTCCCAGATTCCAAGAAAGTGCCTGCATTATGTTCTAAATAAAACTCAAAATCCTTGGTATGGCTCTTTATACTCTTAAATCCTGGTCTCTTCTAGCTCTTCTGCCTCAGAGTCCCCACACCACTCTCCCTTAATTTGCAAATGTGGCTTCTTTTTTCTCATTTGCTAGGTACTATGTTTTGAATGTCTACAACGACTATATGTGCTGGGAACTCAATCCCCAAATTCAAATTAATGATATTTGGAGGTGAAGCCTTTGGTGGTGACTATAATTTGAGAAGGTCAGGAGAATGAGGCCCTCGTGATTGCATTACCGGCACTCTAAAGAGAAGAAGAGACACCAAAACTGGCACACTTGCTCTGCCTTGTCATGTGATGCCCTCCAGTATGCTATGGTGCAGAAAGAAGGTTGTCAGCAGGTGCCAGTGACTTGCTCTTGGACTTCCCAGCCTGCAAGAATCATGAGTTGAATAAAGCTCTATTCCTTATAAACTACCCAGTCTATAGTTTTCACAGATAATGACCTAAGACACACACCTGCCTAACTCAGATATTGTTCACAAGATAATTTCTACGGGGCAGTTCTTTTGCCATCTCTCTCCTATCTGTCATCCTAGAGCTCTGTTTGTTTACCTCTCTTGCAGCATTTTATAATCTCATTACCTCCTACTTTTGCACAATATGTACCCAAAGTATTGAAAAATAGGTAAATGAATGAACAAATAAATGTGAGCCATTGTGAGCCATCCATGGGCTGTGTGTGTGTGTGAACTATGTGCATTTGAGCATATGAGGGGATGGTCTGGCATTGCATGCTCATTGGGCTGTGTAATGCAAATGCCTTTCCTCTAGTTCTACCGTGATCCCACACAGCACCTGAGATGGGTGTGACTTGCCAAGATGTCAGTCAATCTGCTGACAACATAACATCACCAAGCAAGACTCCACCCTTCGAAACTCTACCCCTTGCCTTTTTTGGGTGGGATATTCTATCAAATGTCTTCTACCCAATGAATAGGGGGTTTAGGGGCTGGGGGTTTGCTTTATTGTTCTTTCCAGCACTGCCCAGCGTGGAGCTGACCCTTGGGGTAACTGAGCAGTCCTACCCTGTCCTTAGAAACTCATGTTCGTGTTTTGCGTGGATTCTTTTCTGCATCCATCTCCTTTGAACCCAGCTCATCTTGCCAGCCCAGCCAGCTGGCAATTAATAAAGACATGCAGTTGTCAACAGATAGTCTTTCAACTGATGTTAAACTTTAAAAGAAGATAATCTGAGGCTGCATGGTGGCACTAACCTGTAATCCCAGGGGCTTGGAAGGCTGAGACAAGAGGATAGCAAGTTTGAAGCCAGCCTCAGCAATGGTGAAGCACTAAGCAACTCAGTGAGGCCCTATCTCTAAGTAAAATACAAAAAAAGGGGGCTGGGGATGTGGCTCAGTGGTTGAGTACCCCCATCCCCAATAAAATATTCATTGAGATTCTGTCTTTCTGATGCTATTTTATTATATACATTACTTGTTCAGATGTGGCTTCTTTTAAAATAAAGTATCTTGGGCAAAAGAGTAGTTAAAAATATGTTCAAAATCCCCCTAAATAAGGAATCACACACGTGCTTTGCTCTTGCCATCTTCCTTATTGCAGCACCAAGGTTTCTTCTAACCAGTTGAGTACTATGATACATATGGATTGGGCTAAACTTTCTAGGGGAAGACCTTATACATTCCCTCTCAATTTTGACTCATTATTTTTCTATTTATTAAAATAAAATACAAAATGGTGTAGCTGACAGTTTTTTAAAGGTATTAAAGTTTGGATAATTTTACAAATTCTGTAACAAATTGACTGTTGACTGTTATTATTCAGTTAATTTTATTTTTCACCTTAAAAACTTCTCTGAATTCTAAAGACCATTAATAAGTGGCAGATTTAATTATAAGGGTAAATATGCTCTGGTATGCTTGTGGATTCTTGAAAAAACAAAATATTAAAGTAGGTAAATAGCCTTTGTCCAAACCACTTAATTAACCACTCATTATTGTAGCCCTGTAGTCCCTGGGAGGTGCCTGTAAGGCATGCCTATGGCTATTCATAAATTCAGTCACTGAACGTACACTGCTAGACACTGCTCAGACAACAGTGGATGTGATAGTCCCCTCATCAGTTTCACTAACTTTATGGTGGGTGAATTCCAGTTTCCCAATAGTCCCTTGGATGCTATTAATTTCCACTAGATGGCACTCCTATGTGACCTTCTTATGACTGAGACTGCAGCTTCTACATCATACCAATGAACAAAGTCTTTAGGTATTTTTTTTTGCTTATACAAAAGCAATAGGAAATAATGATAGGACTACACTGATATAAATTTTAAAAATATTATTTTAAGAAGAAAGGGTGTGATGGAAAATTTAAGGTAATGTTTTTTTCCAATATTATTTATAACTTTTTTCCAAATTATAGGGAAACCAGATATGTGGTGTACAACTATAACCCAGCTACTCAGGAGGCTGAGATAGAAGAATTGCAGGTTTGAAGCCATCCTGGGCAACTTAATGAGGCTCTGTCTCAAAATAAAAATACACAAAAGAGAACTCTTAGCTTGTGCAAAACCCTTGGATCAACCTCCAACACTGGGCGGGGGGTGGGGGTGGGGATGTTATAGGGAAGTGTGTGAGTGAGCACTTGACATGCTGATTGACTCTATATAAATGAGTAGACAAACGGTGTATTAACAATAATACACCTTTGGCTAGTCAACTCTGATATTAGGACTTCCCTAAGAAGTCCACAATTAGGGATTTGCTGGATGATGTTAGCAAGAAATGAAGAGTAGGACATAAGGTTTCTTATCAGAAAGAGCATTTAACTTTTCACTAATACACTCAGGTGTTATGGTTAAAAAGTGTACATAGATGCTATATTAAAAACAAAAACAGTCAATTTGGGTAAGAGGGCTTCTAGCAGCTCTTTAAATATCTCATTTCTGAGTGAATAAAAGTACTTCCTTTCATGCAGACTTCATATATCAGTGCTTTCAAAAATCCCTGTTCTTTTTCCTTTTCTTTTGACTCTGTTTATAAGAAGCAACTAAGTATTATTTTGTATTAGGTTCATTCTGTACTAAAAATCAATGTGTTATATGGGTCACAATTTCTTTCCAAAAATTAGTTTGGAAATAGAAGATACTGTTTTCTGCTACTTTTTAGTGCTTTATGTTCAACCTTTACTTATTTATGCCAATAACTCAGTAAGAATAGGAAGTCTTCCCTATTAAAATAGAAAACAATACAGAATGAAATAAACATACCAAGGGAAAGAGACAAGATACAATCTTTCACGTGGAGCTCCAAGAAGACTTTAGAAACCAAACAGCATGGCAGTCAGAATCAAAGGGTAATTTTCTGCAAGGCAGAGCTCTCATGCTACTTGGTTATATTAGTCCTAAGGCTCTTATAGATAATACATGAGACCAAAAAAAAAAGTATATCATAACATACATTGCAGAAAAAATAATTCACACAGCATTTTATCCAGGAATCCCACAATGTGATAATTTTAAATGTTTGTAATGAAGTTCAGGAGCAAACAGGAATAGCAACAAGGTAAACTAGGACAGCTGACAAAATTTCATCTTCATACTTTTGATGAATTACTCTAAGAGTAAGATGTGATAGCCAGGTAAAGTTAGGCATATCTGTAATCCCAGCTACGCAGAAGGCTGAGGCAGGAAGATCACAAGTTCCAGGTCAACATGGGCAATTTAGCAAAACTCTCTCTCAAAAATCAAAAATAAAAAGGCTGAGGATGCCTCCCAGTGATACCCCTTGTCATTAAAAAAAATAGATTAAGGTCTAGTAACTTTAAATGTATATCTTGTGTATTGAGAAATATTACAAACATTATACACAATAAGTTGACTAGAAAATCCTTTGTCCTTGAGCTGCTGATTGATATCACTTAGCATGTGCTAACAGAGGAGACAACAGGACTTTATAAAGTGAACAATGGTCATTTACACACACTCATGGGTTCATGTTAAGGAGTTAGCTGCTGTGAATATACTTGGGAGTTTCCAGAAAGTTTGATTTTAAACATAAGAAATTAAAAAAAGAGCAATTGGAATTAAAAAGTCTGTCATAAAAAAGTGTAAATAGAAATCTGCACAGAAATCAAGGGACTTGTTGTATTAAAAAAATATTACCTATACTTGGAATCAGAACAAAGTGAGAATAAACATTTTAACCTGGTGATTTAAAAACTCTGGCTGTATTCAAGGATAAGCTAAAAAATAAAAATGAAATTCTTCCTGAAGTAGGCACTTATTTGTCAACCTGTGCAAATTACAGTAACAAAATATTAGAGTAACATAGTATTAAGATTTTATTTCTTATCAAACTACATTCATCTATATCAAGCCATCCTTGATATTTTTATAAGGTGCAGTAACTTATTGCTATAGTTACCATAAAGGAAAATATGATGGAAGTTTCTTGTTGAAAAATAAATCAACAGGGCATAAGATGTTGGAAAGAAAAGAGAGGACAAAAGCAAGTCAGGGACCTTGACTTTGGATGAAAGCCCTGGATTCATGAATGAGGATGGTAGACTTTGACTCAGATGTTGAAGGTGGCCAAGCTATCACAATTTCTGGAGAACTTTCTGGGCTCAATTTATTTGTCAAAAGGGTACTTTTGCATGTTTTTGAAATTAATACATGTAATCTAAGAGATTATTTGATTTTTAGGAGTTTACCAGTAATGAGATGTACATAAATAGTCAGTTACACTGTGAGAAAAATTGATATGGAACAATCTGGCACCAACGTTACGTTATGTTCCCTAATTATGAGAAAAGATGCCGCCAAAAGGAAATAACAGCTTTTGAACCTCAGTGGGAATGTATCTCCTTGAGCCAATTCAGAGGATGTGGTTTTGGACCAGTCATAAGGATAAATGAATCTGAACATGCATAACTATAATTTCTGTTGTGTTAAACTAAGACACATTAGTGGATCTTTCTTTAAAGCAGTGTTTGAAGAAATTTCCTATGTATCTCATCAGTCAGAATCTGTGCTTTTTAAAGGCAGAATTTTTTTTCTCATTCCCTATATTTTCCATCTTTGTAAAAGCAACAATTACATCAACTATAGAGACAGAGGTCTCCAATTTAAAAAAAAAAAAAGTAAGAAAAAATGGAGGGTGTTACATATTTTTTTCTTTGACTTTTATAAATACTCTTTGCCATTACATGATTAGTTTGCATATATAAAAGGAGACAATGCAGGGGAAAGTTCTCTCCCAGTCAATGCAAAGAACTTGGGCATCAGCATCAGTAGATGCCAGTTCCAGGTTTCACTGGCTGGTTAAGTTGCCAAGCAAAAGTGCTTCACCTCACTCAGGCTCAGTTGTCTCTGCTGAGACATAGTGCAGGCTGTTGACTATTAAAGTTGCTGGAAAATATAAGTGCAGTGTGGCGCATGTCAAGTGTCTGCAGCTTTGTAGGCTATTAGCAATAGCTAATATTATTGCCATTTGTACAATGTATGATTTCAGAAATAGATCTTCATTTTAGTTCTATTTTTAAAGTGTAGACATTGAGGGTGGGAATGAATATGGCTCAGTGGCAGAGCACTTGCCTAGCTGGCATAAGGGCCTGGGTTCCATGTAAGAGGGAGTGACTGAGGGAGGGAGGGAGAGAAGAAAGGAGGAATGAATTAAGGAAAGAGAAAGAAAGGGAAGGGAGATATTGATGAGACTGGCAAATTCAGAAATAGGAAGTGAGAGAAGGAGAGAAGGGGAACACTTTCTTACTGAAATTTAATGTGTAAATTGAGAAGAAATGAGACAGAGATAATAGCTGTGTGGAGAGTAAGAATAGATGTTTTGGGAGACCTGGAAAGAAAACCCAGCTGTATGAAGTGGCTCATACTTATAATCCCAGAAACTCTGGAGGTGAGGCAGGAGGATTGTAAGTTTGGGGCTAGCCTAGGCAATTTAGTGAGCTCCTGTCTCCAAACAATAAAGTAATTTTCAAAAAAGGCCTGGGGAATGTAGTTTAGTGGGTACAATCCATAGTCAGACACACACACACACACACACACACACACACACACACACGAGAAAGTAAAGCAAACCAGTCTTCAGACCTTAAAATTATACTTAGAAGTAGAAAAAAGAGGAAAAGAAAACAATTTCTATAGGACTATTTGATTATTCTCTTCTACAGGCTTTTTCTAGCCTGTGAAGGACCTCACACAAAATAGTTTGTTTGATTTCAGAGGTCCAAAATGGGGAAATAGCTTAAGGTAATTTTCCGAGCATAATTTAGTTCACTTAATTTTTAATGACTTAAAAAAATCATTATGTCCTAACTGAGTCAAAGAATACAAATGGAATTTGAAGAAATTTACAAAAAGTATCTCAATTTTCAGAATAAGTAGCCATATAAACCATTCTGCAGAAATTTCAAAATATATTTAATGAACACAGTTCTGCTATTTTTGTTTTGTTTGTTTCATTTTATTTTGTTTTTGGAACACTGTGATCCATCAAATTAGCCTGACCAACACTTTTGCTGATATACATACTCTTAACCATTTGCTGGCCTAAAAGGTACAGGAACGTGTTTAAAGAAAAATCATTGTGGACAAAGCACTGTCAGGAGTCTGTGAGGTTCTCAGGGTTCATCCTTAATCAGTCACTGAACCGTCTACAGACAATTTAGCTTTCTAAATTGGAGAGTTAACATAGGCACAGCCATAATTATAAGGCAATGCAAAAGGTAGTCAGCGAGACATTTTCCATCATGCTATGGAAGTCCAACAGAAAGATAAATTCATCTTGGCACATAGGAGTAAGAAAATTTTAATAATGAAGGTCAAGTGTTTCACATTCAGATTTTTACAAGAGTCATTCAAGTAAAATACGAGTTGGGCCTGTAAAATATACTTCACTTTGCCCTTTACTGCAAGACTGCCACAATATAAGCATGAAAAACAAACATATATTTCATGCTTTTGTTTTGTCATCTCTCTATTTTTTTTTCATGCTTTTGTTTTGTTGCTAATAAACAAAGACACACAAATACACAAATACAAAACATGGAGGCAGAAGGTCTATTATCTGGACATTCCCTGTGTGTATTGGTGACATTCCCAGGGTCTGGCTTTGATGATACACAAATTATGTGACAAATTATGTAAAGAAAAGCAGTGGGAAATATGATATTGACAATTTAGATATATGCCAAATCACAAAGATTTGAATATTTATGCCACAAGAGTGGCACAAGTGGAAGAGTGATGGTAATCAGCTGGGATAGGTGAGTTCTAGGAAATTCAACCAGGACATGTATTTAACCTATTGCAGCCCTCCTAAGAAAGCATAGCTGACTTTTCAGATGCATGATGACTTTTAACATTTAATTATTAATGTGGGCCAGTTTCATTATAAAGTAGATTTAAAGCACCTACTTAATCTACCCATGATAATTATATAGATGGTATCCATAGTTATGAATGGAGACAGTCCCATTAAGTGTGAGATCAAAGTATACTCTCCCCATAAAATATTTTTTCTACTTATTAGTTTATCATTCTCAAAAATCAATTCCTCAACCTAATCTGTTTTTTTAATCTTTAATTTACGTCAAACTTGACAATATTGCATGAAAGTCTATGGGATAATTCTTGAAGATCTCTCTTAAATTTGTCCACTTAAAAACAGTTTTTAAAGACAATAAGATAGTTTCTTCTTTTTATGCTACTTTCCTTAGGACAAATTATTTGCTGGGAAGATATGTTCTCCTCAACTCAACTAACTTTTGCCTATTCTTGTTGCCTAAATAATTTAGTGAAAGAACTAGAGTGTGAGGAATTCTATTGGAGAAATCTCTCATATTTTATTGTGGATTTTTTTCCCATTTAAGATCATTTGGCATTTCCTTTTGATTGCTATGACACAGAGCCTCCTTTTCCATTCTTAAAGAAGTAAGTGAAAAAAAATCAGATGAGTTGTAGGAAATTCAACCATCATACATCAAATGATGTCTACATTTCATATTGAAACACTTTCAATTTTTCAGCTTAACATAAGACTTAGCCTTCCTTGGTTTGTTAAGTGGTATGAAAACTGGAATACTAGAGAAAATATCCTGGCCCTTAAGAAACTAATTTTTTTAATAAAATACTCATCATTTACAGAAACTCTATATGTAATATCTTCTTTGGGAGATACTGAAATTAGATGTTATGAAGCTTGATAAAGAGAAGCAGTTATCCTTGATAGCACTGAAGAGAGTGGTTGCAAAATCACAAATTCTGATTGACAACTAAGAGGCTTGATTTTCCCCATATCTGTAATCCTAAAACAACATCTGGATTCCATGTTTCTCTTCCATGGAGAATTAATCATTCTTTCTCCCATGGTTCATTTAGTCAAATCTTAAATACAACACCTGCTGAAAACTTTTTAGCAATAGCTTCAAAAACTTAGGTTCTTGGGGACTGAGCCTCCCTAACATATTTCAGGTTATTGATGTTTGGTTCCTGCATGGATGAGTTCAAGGCCATGGATAATTTATTATACATCTTCTCTTTTCATTTCTTGGAATACTAGGGATTGAAGCAAGAGATGTTCTGTCATTAAGTTACATTCTCATCCCTTTTTTCTTATTATTTTGAGACAGGGTCTTTCTTCTATTTTCCTTGCCGATAAGACTCCTGCAAATATGGTGAACATTCCTAAGATCCACTGGATGTTCTATAAGAAATGTACTGAATGCCAAGGTCATAAAGTGACACAGTACAAGAAGGGCAAGAATTATCTGTATGCACAAGGGAAAATGGCATATGACAGGAAACAGAGTGGCAAAAAGCTAAACTACAAAGAAGGTTGTATTGAGACTTGACTGTGTTGAGCCTAAGTGCAGATCTAAGAGAATGCTGGCTATTAAGAGATACAAGCATTTGGAACTGGGAGATGATAAGATGAGAAAAGGCCAAGTGATCCAGTTCTAAACTTCATTGTTTTATTACGCTAATAAAATGTTGAGGTCATCTTCACTTAGAGAGAGAGAGAGAGAGAGAGAGAGAGAGAGAGAGAGAGAGAGAGGGTCTCACTAAATTCCTGAGGCTTGTCTCCAATTTACAATCTCCTGCCTCAGCCTCCTGAGTAGTTGAAGTTGGGATTATAGCTATGTGCCACGGAGCAGTTTGTTGCTAAATTGCTTGGGTTGAACTCAATATTTTGATTTTCCTACCTCAGCCTCTGGAGTCTCAGGGATTACATGCATGTGACATCTTGCCCAGCAAGGTTAATTTATTATGAATAGAAATCCATAAACCATGCCAATTCTGATTATATTTATATACAGTTGTGTTTGATAATAATTTTTCCTAGTCAATTCTTTGCTCACATGATATCATATTCAAATATTTTTGATACTCTTCTATAAAAATAGTTCATGAGAGCTCACTCCTTATTTTTAGACTTGGAAAGATAATAGCCAAGCTTTCTGTAAAAGTTTGATGAGTCATTTATTTATCTCCTAGAAGAATTTCAAAATTGTTCAAGAAAAAAAAATTATATTTTCTCTTAATTAGATGGTTCATTGAGGCTAATGTTTATATGTGAAGGTTATATGAATGTTACCTGGGTGTCTTTGATTTTACTAAAATACCTTATTAATAATGTCTTCATTTATATTCTGCTGCTGCCTTTTTTATTTTTCTTTAAGAGAGATTTGCTGACCACAAATTTTTGGGATCAAGCGATCCTCCTTCTTTAGCTATCCAAGTGGCTAGAACAAGAGGTACATGTCACTGTACCCAGTACTTTATTTATTAATTTTTTTCCAGACTGATTGGGCCATGACTGTGATTATTATTCATTAATAATTTAAATAGCTGAGCCAGGAGCAGTGGCACATGCCTATAGTTCCAGTAACTCAGCCGCTGAGGCAGAAAGATTGCAAGTTTAAGGCTAGTGTCAGCAACTTAGCAAGACCCTGTCTCAAAGGGGGGAAAAATACTTGGGATATAGCTCAGATGTAAAACACCTGTGGATTCAATCCCCAGTGCCATAATATAAATAAATAAATAAATAAATAAATAAATAAATAAATAAAGCTTGTGGTTGAGTCTAACAGATGTTTGCACTCAAATAGAAAGTGCCACATGACCCAGTTAGAAACCATGAGATCCTGCGGCTGCACAAATGGGGAACATTGTGCCTTATCAAGACCAAATCTTTTTCCAACCACTTTTTTCTAGTCCTTCTCTCCTATGGGGCTATAAATGTGAACTCTTTCTTCACCCATGTTCTTTTTTAGCTGCCACTTCAGAAGGCAGTGAGTCACAAGAAGGAATTTGCTAGGTATTTCTGGGAAAGCTTTAGCACTTCAGATGAAAGGGACAGATGAAGCGGCTACACTGATACTTCTCCCTTCTTCCTTCTCTTTTTCTTAAATAGAAATGGGATGTTTGGATTTGGGACAACTCCACCTTAGGACTGTAATGTGAAAAGTGTGAGAAAACTGAAGAGAACTCTGGAGATGCCAGTCAGACTACAGCCTCAAGTCTTCTGTGGTTAGAAAAGGAATTCCTGCTTTTTTGGTTGATTTTGTTGGGATGTTGTTTACTGCAGCTGAAATGCTTCCTACCTGATTCAGCAAGATGAACGGAAAGACAGACTCTAAGAGTGGAATTAAAAAGTGAGTGATTAATGACAGGAGGGAGAGATGAATCTGAAGGTGTAGCCGAATGGTAGTATAAAACTGAAGGAACATTTTGTGGGAGACAAATCTATTTGAACCAAGCTGATCTCAAGGTGCATATAGGATAGGACATCCAGGTGTAGCAGGTACATGAGCGTGGGTGACAGTTTTCTGCTCTAAGAGTAGACTAGAGCTTTCTTGCAGTAGTAGTAGTAGTTGAGTTGATGAGTAGTAGTTAAATCATTAGGGATAGGAAGGCAAAGAACAATGAGGTGTATATACATTTAGTTGGTATAGAAAAGAGGTGTTTTGTACTCTATATTTGCATACTGAATTTGAAGTAGATGCTATCTCAGATTAGTATTTTTAAAAATAGAGACTCAGAAAAGTCAAGAAACTTGACTTTATCATATAATAATTAAAGGACCTAGCCAGGATTTGAACATTAGACAGTGTGATGATGCAAAAATCCATTGCCTTTCTTCTCTTTCTGTCTCATATTTAGGAAGTTTAATAACACGTGGATGTATATATACTAAGAATCAAGGACTAGTGATTATTTTCATAACATTTTAAAATATGATGTTTTTTATTGGCCTCCCTTTATTTTGGTGCTTAACATTTAATGTCTAAACTAAGAATACATTATCTTTATATCTTTTGTACTGCACCACTTTCACAGTTATCCATCAAACCAGTTGGAAGTCCTGGTTGGGGATTCCTAGAGACTGCTGATAACAGTGCTAAATTTCTTTTCATTAGTTCCACTCATTAGCTTCAATAACTGAATATATTAACTAGACTTAACATATGTATGAATTCCATAACTTATTAATGTCCAGAATAAAATTCCATTGTCATCTTTTTAAATACATGTTGAATCAAATAGAATTCTTACTTTAGAATTTTAAATGTAAATTATGAGCATTGAATTTTACTCCCTTTATTTATTTATGTATTTATTTATTTATTTATTTATTTATTTTGTTAGGGAGATAAACACCAGAAGCACTCTGGGTAAACACTTATTTACAAAAAAGGCACAATTTAGAAGTGGTCAAAAATTTAAGTTTAATGTAGTAAAGTATAAGGAAAAAAAATTCTTGAGATTCGTAGAAATTAAATGGCCTTCCTAAGTACCTTGAGTGAACACTCAATTTCTTGATAAAGTTTGATCCTACATTTCTCCATCTTTATGTATCTAGGGTTAAATGAGAACCAATTTATATTTAGGATGAATTACAGAATGGCAAAGTATCAAGGCAAAGATCTATCAGTCCTCACATGGAGTTACAAGGCTGGGTGTTTGCTCTGCTTCCTGCTATCTGAGCAGATGAATACCAGTGACATCACCTGTGGGGAGCTTGCCTGTGCTGCTCACTAGAAGCAGACTTCAGACAGCAGCTGTTCCTAAGTGAAGCAGACCACAGACATGCAAAACTTGGCTTTTTAAATAGAGACATCAAAAGCAAAAAAGAACAGAGTGCATTTTTTAAAATTTATACCAGCCTTCCTCTTTTTAAAGAAAAAAACTCCTTATAATAAATTCACAGTGTCAGAAACCAAGGTACTTCACTAGAAGTGCAGGTGAAGCAATGGCTGGGTGAGCTGGAAGGAGAAAATAATGTGCATACCTTTGCTTGTCCAGCTTTTGTAATGGCAGGCATATCGAAGAGCTGTCCAGTGTAAAAATGCAGCCTGTTGAACAAGATCACTGCAATAGAGTCTCCTTCCTTCTCAATTTCTTCAAGAATATCCTCCATCCTTAATATTTCTTCTTCCTAAGTCAAGTTAGGTATAAGTTACATAATATTGACAATAATACTCTTATCACATATTTATAATTTCAGCATGAACTGTCTCACCATAAGGAAAACTAAAGGTGAAAATTTTCCACTGCATTTATGCTCTTCAAAACCTTAATAATGAGCAAAATTTGAACTTTTTTCTATAAGAAATGACAATTTAAAAAGAAATTATAATAAAATAGAAGTATTTTTTTTAAGTACAAGTCATTACAAAAGTATACTTGCTTATTTGTTCTTCAAGTTTTAGGTTAATCTTTACTATTTGTATACCTATTGGTTGTTTTCTCATCACACCCATCCAATAAAACACCCAAAAGTGCAATCCCATCGAATATCATATAGCAAGAGAAATCTGTTGGAAATTAATATTGCATTTGTCAATATACTATTTTCCCAAAAAGCATCACTTGCATATCTTTCATCTGAATAGTACCTAATATTTCTAACTTAAGAGTAAAATATTCTCCATATTGAAAGATACTGATCCAAACATAAAGAAAAATAATTTACAAATAATTAGTATATCACCTTATAACTAATGATGATTACTTAGTAAAAAATATGAATGAATCTATATTTCGACTTGTAAACAACTTGAGCTGAATGAAATCAGTTCAATACTTGTAGCCTAACAATTGAGATATACACCAAGTTTTTATCAGTTTTGTGCAGTGCTAAATCTGACTTCTTTTAAAGTCAATGTAGACTAATTACATTAATATTGGAGGAAAACTCATTAATAAAATTTATTTTATTTTATTTTATTTTTATTGATTGATCATACCAAGGATTAAACCCAGAGGCACTTAACCATCAAGCCACATCACCAGCCATATTTGTACTTTATTTTGAGACAGAGTCCTGCTAAGTTGCTGAGGCTGGCTTTGAACTCATGATCTTTCTGCAACAGTTTACTGAGCTGCTGGGATTTTATAGGCATGTGCCACTGTGCTGGCTCCTTCCATTTACTTTTAAGTTTTTATAATTATTGCTACTTGTCAAATGTCTTACCTGTTAACTGTGTGTGTGTGTGTGTGTGTGTGTAATATACTCTCTACTACAAGAAGACTGGAATCTCTATAAAATGGGAGTATGATAGATATTGAAATCTCGTAATTAAATGAAATGTATTTATATGCTATAAAGCATTTCAGTAGTTATTAGAAAAAAATCTAAGTTATAAAAATAAAAATTTGGTAATTCAAATTCTTTATTCTTTTTTAATATTTATTTTTTAGTTATAGGTGAACACAATATCTTTATTTTATATTTATGTGGTGCTGAGAATCAAACCCAGTGCTTCACTAATGCAAGGCTAGTGCTGTTCCTCTGAGTTACAACCCCAGTCCCGAAACTCTTTATTCTTTAAAAAATCAAATAAGGTTTAACCACCACAATTTTAAGAAGAAAGAGTAATGGAAAGTACTATATAAATTAGTTCATGAGTTATTTCTTTAAGAAGCAGCAATAAGCAAATAAGAAAAACTGTTTTCCATGATAAGACATGTCCCTCATTCATGCTAACTTGTTATCATCTAGTAATGCTAAAAGATGAGTCTCAAGATTACAATTAACTCATAAGACTTCAAACTGCTGGGCACTTCCAACTAAAGCCTCTGATAGTAACTCTATCATTTATGCAAGAAATATGCAATTCATGTAGGATGTGTGAAACAGATATCCTCTCAGTGGTGCAAGAACTTTTCATTCCATTAATTTACTGCATGTTGGCAAGTAGAAGAGAAGAGAGCAGGTTTTTAATTTCTTCACAGTAATTCTGGGCTGAAAGAAGTAATTGTTCAAACATTGGCTTAATAGCCTAGGAGCATCATATGTGAAACCTATTAATCATTCTGTGTGACTTTCTTGGCGCCAAATTATAGAAGCTGCAGGGGTTTATATGTCAAATGTGTACAACTTGGCCTTACACTTCTCTTAAGGTGAAATACACGAGAGAGTTTTGACCTTGAAGATATGGTTAAGTTGTATCAAATGTATCTTTTGTTACCTGTTTGAATATAAATGAGTCTCAGATAAATAACTTTAGTAAAGTCACACACCTACTATGTTGGAGAGGTGGGATTCTACTGGGTATCTCAGTCAGGCTGTAAAATCCAAGATTTTCCAAGTATACCTCATCCTTTCTCCTTTGTCTAAAGACAACAGACAATATTTGATACTTAGATTATTAAGGGCCAGGAAAGATAATCACTATTTAAATTCAACAAATACCACTGGTCTTTTACCTGATATTAATGGCCCTCAAGGGCAATAAAATTTAAAATTAAAAAAGGTACACCCAATTTACCATCTTCATCCCATTTCCTTGTACACTCTGTAGACTCCAGTAACATAAATAGAAGATTGTTTGCTTACCAAATGGGTAGCCCATGAAATATAAAAATAAATACAATTCTGAGTTATTCACTATTTAAAACAAAATGAGCTGACAGTAAGAGAAGTATGAGTCTTTTGTACTTTCTTGAAAGTTCCATTACAGTAATGAAGATAATTAACTTTTGAGGAAAATGAATAAAAAAAATCAATAGTGAATTGAAGCATGATGAATATTTATTTCTTTCTCATATACCTCTCATGGCTTTATTATCCGCATACTTCTTTTAACATGAAGTCCGTGAAGTTGAAGCTGTGACTCTCTTGCATACTGGAAAAAGAAGTTTTTAAATCAAGCCCGAAGCATAGAAGGACATTTACATAACAACTTGGAAAACAAATAATAAAATATCAATGAAAACAGCATTATATGAAATCCAAAGTCAAGGTTAAAAGTGAATAACTAATACTTCAGAAAAAAACTGCTAATCTGATTTAAGTAGGAATCCGAACATTCTGAGATACTACAAATTATAGCCCAATGGAAATGTAGGGGTGATTTAGACTTCTGGAGTTAGGAGAGATTTTGCTATCAAAAGTCTCCTAATCTAAATCACAATCAGAATCTGTAGAAATCCAATGTGAGCAGTATGCACTTGCTACAGTTGAATCGATGATATAAAAATGGCTTACCCTAGCATGAGTAAGTTAGTGAAAGGAAAGAACAATAGGAATTGACTTTACTGAGAATATAAGATATTACTGGGAACAAACAATGGCAGGGAGCATGATTTTTCTCAAGATATTAGAATTTGATTCTTTCAGTAAAGAAATGGCTATAATTCTGACATAATTACATGCCTTAAAATTATGATATGTGCACTATAGTTAACAGTCATAATATAATGCAGAAATCAAGTTTCTCTAATACTAAAAGTTAAATATGCTATGTACCTTTTTCTGTGGACATGTCTGGAACAATCAAATTTTATCAACCAAATTGCTGATAAGATATACTACATGACATTTTAGTGAACCATGAGAAATATTTTAAATCTTTAGTAGTTTTTTAAAATAATAAGGCATGAAAAATTATGCTATTATGCTATGAAAAGGAAGGGGCAAATGCAGGTTTAAATTGCAATTTTATATGGCCAAAGGGTTAAGCAGTGCGGTTTGTATTGATTTGATCTCATAACATAAAAAGGCAACAAGAATTAATAAAAAATTTATAACCACACTTCATTTAGACCAGCAGTTTCTTCAGTGTCTTTAAAAAAAAACTAATAAATCAATGTTCCTATTCAATCCTTCCCTCCCTTAACTCATGTTTTACTTGAACAAAACAAATAAATCTACAATCTATAAACAATTCTTAAATCAAAAGCATTTGACAGATCTTTTTAGGGTAAGGTTATTCAGAAAAGACTAGTGAATAAACATTCAAGTCAGGCAAATCCTGTCCCTCTAGGAAGAGTAGAAAGAGCACAAATGTAATTTGAAGAAATCCTTACATGATCAGAAGGGAAGACTTTGGCTTCTAGAAGAATTTTATGCCATTTTGGTGTAGGCTTAAAAAATGATAACTGCAATGAAATGGATTTATTGAGAAAGCATTAATATACAATTTCTGCATTTGTTCAGTTGATTCCACACTTTCATTTTAGAATCTTCAAAATTTAAAGGCATTAATTAATTAAACATCTAAGATATATGTCAGGGGTAGCTTTTCAATTAGCCCTGTTTCCAATGAATGATGAAAGGAAGAAGATATCAGCTCATTATGTTTATCAATGGAATAGCAAACTCAGGGGGAAATGTAAATCAGATACAAACAAATTCCCAAAGTATACTTAAATGTTAGTTGAAAAATTATCTTCCCAAAGTATTTATTAGTAAATTCTCTAGTATCAGACTGAAACATCATGTTCTCTGTGTGTTTTATTTACAATGACTTATCTTGCACTACCAATTTTGTTTCTAATACATCACCTTTCCAATGTTATTTTATGGCATTTATTTTAGGTCCAACTAAAACTACTTCAGCTTTAACATGAAGCAGCTGTCTTTTTTAGAGGCACTAGCACAAAATACTCATTTGGCCAGGGGGCCCCTTCATTTCTCCACATATTTCTTAGATAATGAGTTTGACAATAATAACAAGATTGACAGCTGCCATATTTTGGCTGTTAATTATTGGCTCAACTGCTTAATAAGTTCTTACATATCACATTCAAACCTTGTGCAGATCTATGAGGTATGTATTATTGTCATTTTTAGAAAGAAGAACTTTAAAACTTACAGATGATGAAAACTTTGTCCAATCTCAAATGGACATTAAATAACATACCTGGGAGTCAAAATCAGTTATGCCTGGATTTACAGATATGTTTTCAAATAATACTAAAGAAAGTGAAGTCAATTTTTTTCAAAGCATCAATTACAATAGACACAACATACCAAATTCTGAATACAACTGACATTTTGAGATAAAATCATTTATTAAATATTTAACATGTAAGAAGTACTTTAAATACAGTAGCTCATTTAAGGTACTATATTTCTTTTCAACAGTTTACTTTCTGTGTTTCAGGTATTTTTAAGCTTCTCCTCAACCATGACTATAAAAATGTATACTGATCCATAATCTCTCTCTGCTAAAGATCTGTGTACTAGATAATGTCTTTCTGAAAAACTCAGTGCTTTGCTGGTAACTATACCTCTTTGCTTTGTGTTCTTGCAAGCAGTGTTTCTTTTTATCCACTATGACTCTTTTTTTTAGTTCTGAGCTAAGAACTCTTCATTATTCTGAATTTCTTGTAAGAGTCAACTTTTCCATGATTATGTAGAAACCATTATGTCATGGGCCATCATTTCCTGGTAAAAATGAACATAACCTCACAACTTATTTTTAAATAAGCAAACCATCAGAATCTCATGAATTAAAGATAGAAATACATCAGATCCCATAAATGAGTGTATTCTAAACATTGGTGGAAAAAGAAACTTACAAGTAGGAGATGTAAATTAAGGGTCAAAACATTCATTAGGGCTATTTATTTCTCCTTGGCTCCTGCAAAATAAATGTATCAAAATCTAGTTCCTTTATTATAAGTTCTAAAGATGCATGAAAGTTAAACAAGGTAGGAGGATTTCTGTACTTCCTCCCTCTTACTGATTTTAGAGATAAGGACACATTTGATGTATCATCATAAAGAAATGGAAGTATCCCACTTGACTCATTTTATCAAATGATATCTAGAGTCACAAACAGATAACTAGCTAAAAATTCTATTCCTTTTTGAAGTTGTAAGTAGCAAAAAGAAATAATGAACCATTTTATTTTGCTTGAAAAAAAAAGAGCTACATAGCAAAATACAATAGCATAAATGGTTTTTGGATCTATTCATATACACTAGAACTTTAAAACTGACATAATTACATGCCTTAAAATTATGATATGTGCACTATAGTTAACAGTCATAATAGACATATATTTTCCAATGAGAAAGCATGCAAAAATATCATATCCACTACACAATCATAGTCTGATCTAATTCCTTTGAGTGAGGGCTTTGGCACTAGAAAGAGACCCAAAGACAGAGAATACAATGGTCACTTAAGAATTCAGAGTGCAATAACAGTAATGATGCCATCATTATTCTGAGTTCTTATGGTGTCTCTTAAAGGTAGTTAGACTTGTGAATAGGAATGATGTTTTTCTCACCAACACCAAGAAAAATAGGCAATGTACCTTAATGTCTATAAGACTGCACTAGATGTTAAGGAAACATAATTCACATTTTATATCCAAAGACATATTTTTGATAGAGTTCCATTTTAAAACAATAGACAGTAAATAGAATAATAAATCAATTAGATTGATTCCAGGATAAGGTTCATCAAGGAGAGGCCATTGGAAATATGTAGTCAATTTAGGAATTTATGATTTAGCATAACCATTTAAGGAAGGGACCATCTTCACCTCATCAAGGAAACCTTCCTCTCCTATTTCCACACTGATTTTTCCCTTTGATACTACAAGGTGGTGAACAAGTGGTAGGAATTAAAAGGTGCTTCCCTAGTCATCGCAAGGTGAATAATGTCTGAAATCAAGGCAATGAGAATAGTCTCCTTTTACATCCCCGGCACTAAATAAAATCCTGCCCCACAAGGCATACTAGATGGACACAATAAGCTCACATTGCTTGGAGTGGCATATGTCTTTCCTACAGTAAGAAAATTTCTTTGAAGTGTGGTCAAAAACCAAAATCCTGACAGTTTTATTATAGCTGATACTTTATATTATGGTATGAATTCTTACTGCTACTTCTGAAACAAAATTATCTTGTGCTGTCATAGCCACTTAAATAGCCATGTGCCTTAAGTTTGGTATCTGACCTGACATTTTCATAACTATCAGATGAGCTTCTCAGAATATATTGCTAAGCTTAGCAGACCTGTAGCTTCCACTAACCTTAAAGTTAAGTATGCTATAAAACCTATACCTATGATTTCCCCACCTTGCTGTAGTCTTCCTCCTAGACAGTCGGTTCCACCAATAAAATTGGTAAATATATTTATTTAAGACTTTTTTTTCTCTGTGACTATAAAAGCTTATCTGTCCTCTTCCATGTATATGAAAACATGCCAATCAGTGTCACTTGAATGAATGTTCCTGTGATATGGTCACTCATATTTGGCTCAAGCTAAAATATTTTCTTGTATCCATTAAAGCACAGTCATTATTTTTTGTCAATAGTATTATCTCACACTATCCTCAAGGCAAACTGATGAGATATATACTTTGATATTTCTATTTTCATTGATGAGAAAACTGACATCCAAGGAGAAAAACTAACTTTCCCAAAGTCCTGTAGAATTTTTTTTTTTGACTCAGAATTACATTTGGAAACATTGCTTACAAGATACACCCTATAAGTCAAATATAGGAGATCCTAACTCATAATAAACTTCCTGTGTGTATTTCTAATAGTATTATAATTTCAAATCTTTTGCAAAGTGAGATAACAAAGCTCCAAGCTGCTTATTGTTTGATAAGAGGGTTCATTTGTGGTCTCATAACCACCATACCATATTCTGCATATTTTATTAAGCAGATGCAAGTGTTATTTTGAATTTGTCACATTTATAATTAGGCTAAATCAAATAATTTTAAACTTTGTTTTTCAAGTAGCAAATTTCTGTGGCCTGTAGAGATGACTAATGTATGGCAGAGGATATATAGCTGCTAAGGTAGAGCTTCCAGGGATTACTGAATATCTGAGGGTCAACCATAAGTTACATAAAAAAATTTATGGTCACATTACAACATTTTTATAAGTTCAAATGCATGTATCTAGCTCTTTGTGATTTTTTAATGTACCCAGAGAGAAGTAGGCTTAATAATAATACTAATAATATTCTTCAGCCAATCTATTTCTAGCATCTTGATAATATGACATTAATTATAATGAAAAGTTATTCAATATTTTTTGTGGAATTGTTGGCTCTATGTAAAATGTTTTATTAATAGTTTTTTTTCACATCCAAAAATCAAAATTCTTTTCTATGTCTATGAATAAATATGGTTGTTCACTTTCTTTTTCTTCTCAATACTCTATTAATTTGTACACATAATATTTTTTATTATTCTCTTGCTCCTTCTTTTTGAGAAATTGTTGGTAAAAAAAAGACTGTGGTTTTAAGAACCTGAAATATTCAATCATTACCAAAATTATACAATGCATCTGTCCATGACAGAGTTAGATTACCTAGCAAGTAGGAAAAAATACATTTGACTTTTGCTATTGTTTATTATTGCAATATTATTTTATTTTATGACTTAAATTTTTACATTTATTTCCAAAGAAATTTCCAAAGAAGTTTCTTGCATTACACAATGCAAGGCAGAGTGAGAACAAATAGTAATTTGGTACTGGAGTGGTACTTAGTCATAGAGTTCTTACCATGCATGCCATGGCCCTGATTTCTATCCTTAGCACCACATTAATAAAGAGAGAGAGAGAGAGAGAGAGAGAGAGAGAGAGAGAGAGAGAGCGCCAGTGTAATGGCGCACACTTATAATCCCTGTGACTCAAGAAGCTGAAGCAGGAAGATTGCAAGTTTGAGATCAGCCTGGGTAATTTAACATGGCCCTATCTCAAAAATAAAAATGGCTGTGTTTTAGCTTGGTGATAGACCATCCCTGGGTTTAAACCAAAAAAAAAAAAAAAAAAAAAAAAAAACTAAACAAATGAAGTATGATATGTGTAGATAAGAAATTGAAAGCTACTAAATGTTTTTCTTACTTCAAACTTGATCAAATTTTTCTGAGAACTTCCTATTCCTAGAAACTAAGGCAAGAGAGGAGACTGCATGAATTCTCAACAACAAAAAAGGAATACACTGTTAAATAAACTTACAGGAAGCTATTGTTTTGGACAAAGCTTCTGTTCTGAGCCCCAAAATATCAAGCTAAAAATAAAAATGGAGTCACTTTTGCTAATGTTCCAAGACACCAAGTGAAACTAAGCAGCTTATCTGATCTGAGAAATCAGGATTAAATAGAGAGCCCAAAATACCAAACTGGCCACTTTCGATTGGCATGACAATGAAGTGCCCTTTGTCTTTATCCTTTCACAAGAAAAAAGTTAGCTACTCTAAAGTAAGCTGGCATTAACCAATCAGTCTGTCTATAGTCCCTGCCTTTCAAGGAAAGTAACTTTGACAGGAACAATTAATTTTCTGTTTCTTACCCCTGCTTTCTTCAAACTTCTATCTGTAAAAGCCAATTCTTCTGCTTAACTCACTGTAACACTTATATTATTTTATGAAAGTATTACTCAAATCTAGAATTAAAAAACTGAAATTTAAAGAGTTTAAAGGAATTTCTAAAAATGTAGATTAAGATCTTTAAATTGTAATTTTGTTCACATACATACACGCACATATACACAAACAAACACTTTCGGAGAGAATATGTTCTTACTAAAGCAAGCAGCAAATTACTTTTTTAATCGACTTAAAGAATATTTCTTTAATATATAAAATTTTAGAAGTAAAGAAATTTGGGAGATAAATAATTACTGATATTTTAAAAAGTCAAGTTTTAAAATATTGCTTAAATTCACTTTTATACAATAACAACAAAACAACAGTGATATTTTCCCTGATAAATTGTAAGCTATAGAGAAGAAAATAGGTATTTAACAACAAAATCATTAACCAAAAAGAACCTGTATTCACTGAAGATATTTTATATAATATGTAAGAATGTTTTTGTCATATAACATTTGAGGTTTTGGAAGTGACATATGTAGATATTTAAAATATATTTCATTAAGTTTTATGTATACAAGGCAGATATTGTACATTTCAAGAAACAATTATTTCTTTTATGTCCTTTACTATATTTTGGAGCCAAATAATCTTTAATTTCATTGATACAATATCCAAAACCAAAACACAAAATCACTGAAACTAAAAGATTCAGAGAGCTTCTGAGTTGAAGAACATACCTGAATGCTGATATGAGGATTCTATAATGTAGTCACATGTGGTATAATAAATAATTGGCCTTTGTTACCAATCCTGAAATGCATGGATATTCCCCAAATGAATAGAGCCCCTTTAGAAAACGTTTAGATTTATGCTGTTGTGATAACTCCAATGAAGTTTCTAGATTAATTCAGGTGCGGGACTGGTTGCCAGAAAGACTAAATAATTAGATGGTTGGAACATTCAGCCTCATCTACCAACCTCCTCCTGGGATGGGAGGGTGTCTGGAGATTGAGCTCTATAAAAACTCATCAATGAGATTCAGAGAGGTTCTGAGTTGTAGAACATCTCTAAGTGCTGAGAGGTGACAGGCTTAGAGAAGGCATGTGTGCTCCATACCTCCCACCTCTCCCAAATGACCTTGTGTTCTACATTTCTTCCACTGGTTGTTGCCAAGTTGTAGTCATTATAATAAGTTTATCAAAGTGAATAAAGTGTTTCCCTGAGTTTGTGAGCTGCTCTAGCAAATTATCAAGCCCAAAGAGGCGGCATTGCAATCCCTCAGTATGTAAATGGTCAATCAGAAGAATGGATGATTCCTCAATTGTGACTGTCCTCACAATTGAGGGCAGCCTAGAGGAGATGAGCCCTTGATCTATGTGATGTGTACCAAAATCTGGGAAGTCAGTGTCATAATTAAACTGAATTTTTGGACATAGAGTTTAAGTGTCAAAATTGGTTGCTAATGTTGAAAAAAACCCAGAATGTGTATTGTCTGATTTTATGAGGAAGATAGATGAAAATCTCAGTTTAATTTAATTTTCTTTACATACTTTTGGAAAAAATAAATTTAATCTTTTTACTTTTTAAAATAAACAATATTTATAGTCCCTTTTTCTTTTTTACTTAGTAACAATAAGTGGTGGCTGGTTTAAAATTTTAGGGATCTTTATGTGACATATATGTACTTTTTGGGCAACAAAACACTTGCACATTTAATTAGTTGCAACAGAGCTATAAACTTTTAAATGGTCAATGAAAAACTTTTTATAGGGTTTACTTGCTTCATAAATAAATCTCTAAGTGCCTTAGCACTTCCCTGTCCTGTCTATAAACATGTTAACTCCTCTTTAGGGGATAAGTATTAAGCACAAAATAACAGGATTATAAAGCAGTTTATGTTCTCAAAGAAAATCTAGTAAACAGAAGAAAAATCCATCTGTAAGGAAAGCATACATTCATGGTCAAATTTTCCAAGAACTTTTTCCAGTTTTTTGTTTGTTTGTTTATATATTAGACATTTTTATGAATATAACTGGCTTTCAAAAAAATGAATGCACATGAAGTCTTTCACAATTTGACCCACCCTTAAGAAAATCCTGGTTTATTCAGATTGTCCATAAAAATATATACTCTAAGTAATTCTGACAGCTGGATCAAGTGTTCTATGACCTACTAGTATGGAAGAATATACTTGGTTTTGGCTTTTTGCTTTAAATTCCCAACAATTCTTGCCATGGGCTCTAGATCAAGAAATCATGCCAGCACAGATTCACCCTAGGGTTTCCTATGAAAATCTTTGACTCAGGTCCTATATACTGAGCATACCATCATGCATAATCCCCTAAATACTTCATGTCCAAACTTCTGAATGTTCTGTTCAATATTGGCTATGTTTTTAGCCTATGGAAATGTATATATAATTACTTTTTTGCTGCTATCATAATCTGTTACATTAATATTTTGATTCTATAATGTAACCACATTAAAAAATTGAAATTTGTATAGTGTTTACTCAATAATTACTGACTGGCAAAAGAGTGAGATTTTGCTTGAAACTCTTCAGTTAAGGTTTTTTCCTTCTAATTTTTGAAAAGCTTTCATGTTCATAAGGTCAACAATCCCAAACCAGATTGTTCTTAAAGGTTTTTTAATTTGAGCATATTAAACATGAATGCCTTAGCAAACATGGTAGCTATTGTTATTTGCATATAAGTTATCCCTCCAAAGCTTCTGTGTTAATGAAAGAATATTCAGAGGTGAAATGATTAGATTATGAGAGCTGTAACCTAGTGAATCCATCCTAGTTTGAATGCACATACTGGGTGGTAATTGAAGGTAGGTATGGCATGACTGGAGGAAGTGGATTATTGGGGGTATGTCCTGAAAGGGTTAATCTGGCCTGCAGCCTCTTATTCTTTTTCTGTTTCTTGGCTACCATCAATGGGGCAGTGCTTTTCCACTATGCCCTTCTACCTTGATGTTCTGACTCACCTTGGGTCCAGAGCAATAGAGTTGGCTCACTATGGACTAAATCTGAAACCATGAGCTAACAAACTTTTCCTCCTCTAAGTTGTTCTTGTTGAATACAATAGAGACAAAAAGTTGACTAGTACAATGGGGTTTGCTGTAAGCAGTCCTGTTGAGTCATTGTGCTGGGAAACCTCCTCATGTCAGATAATCCAGTAGCTTTGCCTAATCTCCAATTGAATACTGGAAGCTAAATTAGAACCTATTTATTTATCCTTTTTCTTTTACTGTATACATGTTATGGACTGAATTGTTTCTCTCCAAATTCATATGTTGAAATCCTAGTCCCTAAAGTGCACTGCTTTGGATTGCATGTGAGGTATCCCCCAAAAGGTCACTCATGTGTGAGACAATTAAAGGTTAGGAGAAATGATTGGGTTATATCCTTAATCATATCAGGGATTAATACACTGATTAGGTTAACTGAGTGATGACAGGAGGCAGGTGGTGTGTGACTGGAGGAAGTGGTTCTTAGGGGGTGTGGCAATGGGGTATATATTTTGTATCTGTAGAGTGGAGTCTCTTTCTCTCTCTACTTCCCTCTACCACACTCTTCTTCCATGATGTTCAGCGTCACCTTGAGCCCCACAGAATGAGCTCTGGTTGATGAGAGCCACAGCCAAAGGGGCCCCAGCAAACTTTCAGACTGCCAGCTGATGATTGGCTCACAGCAGCCCCAGCAACATCGAGCTGATTGGTTCCTCAGCGGTGATGCTCATTGGACTGTTTCCCTGCTCTTTCAGGTCACGGAGCTGCTCATTGGGGGACTTTTTTTGGCTCCACCCACGTGACCCAACCAATCGGCCTCAAGAGCAGGAGGATTGTGGGAGGTGGGGAGGCTAGGGGTTGGGGGAGTGGCACGTGGGAAGCCAGTGGTGGCAGTTGGGCTCTGAGGGTTTTTCCTGAGGAACTGTTTTGTTTTGTGTGTGTGGTTCTAAAAATAAAGTTAGTTTCTTTTGACAAGTGGCTCCTGAATTGTGCCCACCCAGACTGCAGCATTTGGTGGCTCGCACAAGGAGCGACTGAGGGTAAGTAAACTGCTCCCCACTGAGGGCAGGGTGAGAGGATGGGTAGCCATTTTAAGATTCCTCTTTTGTTTTGCTTCATTTTTGTTTTAAGTTGCCTGTCCCTGGAGATGAGTGAGACGGAAGAAAAGCGGCTCACATCTGAGGAAAAAACTATTTGCGTCTGAGGAACAGATAGGGAGAAAGGACGGATGCACATGTCAGGAGGATGGAAAGGCTATAATGAATTTTTGTTGTTCCCTTTTTGTTTCATTCTGTCTCGGTTTTGTTTGGCATCATCTTCTTGGGTTGTATTATAGTAGAAACACAGGATCTGAAATTAGTAAAAAAGAAACCAAAAGAGTGTTAAGTAAATTGTTAGAGGAAGGAGGCATCCCAATAAAATCAAGAGCAGTCAGGGCATACGTTGATACAATACAAAAATGTAGCCCATGACTTTTTAAGGAGGACTTGTTAAGTATATCACAATGGAACCATCCTGGTGAAGATTTAAAAAGAATAAAAAAGAACAGCCCAGGAACTCTGCCAGTTGGCACATTGCCATTGTGGACATTCGTATCTGGTTTGCTAGTCCAAAGCCTTCAATTCAGACAAAGGTAAAGGAAGGAGAAGACATATTGATTCAAGTAAAAGAGAACGTCTCTCCAGCTAGTCAGACAGAGGAAGAAAGTTTAGAGCAAAAAAAGCCATCAGGGGAAAAGTTACAACAGGAGACTGCTATTAACACCTTTCTATCACCAGAGGGTGTAAGTGTCCAACCAACAGCACCACCTCCATATGCTGGGAGGCTCCCAACCCCCGCAGTTGATAGATGGGATCCTGAGAAAGGACCTCAAAGATTACCATGCCCTGTATTTGAACAGGCAGGAGGGCAACGGATTCACCATGCTCTAGATTTCAAAATAGTGAAGCAGCTAAAAGAGGCTGTAACAACCTATGGTCCTCAAGCACCCTTCACTGTAAACATGGTCGAATCCATTACCAACTTGAACATGACGCCAGCAGATTGGGCTAATATGTGTAAAGCTGTGCTAAATGGAGGACAATACCTGTTATGGAAGGTTGCCAATGAGGAATTTTGCACGGAGACGGCTAGGCGAAATGCAGCAGCCGGTTATCCTCAGAGAAATCTAGATATGTTGTTAGGAAAGGGACCTTATGAGGATGAGCAGCAACAAATTGCATATGATCCTGGTGTATATTTACAAATTGCTGTAGATGCAGTTAAGGCATGGAAGACTTTACAAGGACATGGAGGTTTACAAGGTCAATTATCTAAGATAATACAAGGAGCTAATGAAACTTACGCTGAATTTGTAGATAGGCTTATTCAAACAGCTACCAGAGTTTTTGGGAATACAGAACAAGCAATGCCATTAATAAAACAACTGGCTTATGACCAAGTGAATTGTTGGTGCAGAGATATCATTAGACCATGGAAACATGAAGATTTAAACACATATATTAAATTATGTAGAGATATTAATGAACAAGAGCAAGTCGTGGAGACTGCAGTAAAACAGGCTTTAGATGCCAGAGACATTAATGAACAAGGGCAAATTGTGGCAGCTGCAGTAAAACAGGCTTTAGATGCCAGGCCAAGAACATGCTACAATTGTGAACAAACAGGACATTTTAAAAGGAATTGCCCCATAGGAGGAGGGTTTAACAAAACTAGGTATCAAAGGTGTAGAATACCATGTGACCTTTTTACCACAAGTTAATCTTGGAGTCAATCCTAGAGAATTGATACCTAACCATATTTGGCAGATGGACGTCACACACTTGCCAGAATTTGGAAAATTAAAATATTTGCATGTTACAGTTGATATTTCTTCTGGATTTTTGATGGGCTCCCTTCATGCCAGAGAAAAAACTAAAGTTGTTATAGCTCATTGTTATAGCTCATTTTTGTAAGCTCATTGCTTACAAAATTTTGCCACTGTGGGCGTTCCAAAACAGTTAAAAACAGATAATGCCCCTGGTTATACTTCTACCTCTTTTAAACAATTTTGCTCATCACAGAAATCTCATATAATCCACAGGGACAAGGCATAGTTGAAAGAGCTCATCAAACTATTAAAATGTACTTATTAAAGAAAAAAGAAGGAATTGGGAGGGATATATATTCCCCAAAGATAAACTTAAAATAACCCTTTTTACTCTAAACTTTTAAAATTTGGATTCATCAGGGCTTAGTGCTGTGAAAAGGCATATGTTTCCAAAAAATGTACATAAGCCTAAAGTACTTTGGAAAGATATTCTAACAGGACAATGGAAAGGTCCTGACCCAGTGATTGTCTGCAGTCGGGGCTCTGTTTGTGTTTTTTCACAGGGAAAAGAGCAGCCGATTTGGATTACAGAGAGATTAACTAAAGCGATTTCTAAAGACCAAAAAAGAAGATGATTTGGCTCAAATCCATAACAGCTAATATCCAGAACTCCAGTTTGGTTATTCTTACATCTGCGACAGAACCAGAATGCTTTTTTTCAATATCTATTTTATTATTGCCCTTTCCCATATCATGAAGTTCTATTTTGTTTTTTGAGCTCATACAGACCTAGGTTAATGTTTTGCTGATCAGTTCTATTTTTTTGACTATAGAGTTTTTAAACATTGCAATGGAGATTTCACCTGTAAAAAGTTATAAGGCCTTTACTATTATGTTATGTGTTGTATATTATATTATGTGTGCACACTTGTGTTTTGTGTTATATGTTTGAATGTACGTATGTCCATATATCATATATGATGAGCACTCATGAAAAAATGGATCCAAATTTTTTTTATTTCACGTGATTTAAATGGTTTAATTTAAATTGGGTAAACAGCTGTTGAGGGTTGTTTCAAAATGTGAACAAAAAAAGAGGTTAACAGATCTGTTTGTTTACTTTCACCTTTCCTTTTCATTATATTTAATAATTCTCTTCAAGATAATGTAAATTGTTAAGAAAATTGTTTTCTTTTAGTGCCTTCTGGAATGTTACATAATGTTTTCTTTAGCCATTATTGCCAGAATTCCTATCTTCATCCCAGTGCTGGTGAAGACAAAGATAAAACCAATCTGCAGTTTCTACAATAGCCTTCACTGAACTGCTTGCAGAACTTGCCTGCACTATGTATCACTTGTATGCATTGTGAACTCACCTGTATGCATTGTGAACTATCTGTTGCTGCAGTGACTTGTGGTAGTGTTGGGGTATTTTTGCTGATGCTGTCATCAGTGGTACGATTTTTCCAAAAAGAACCATCAATTGGCTTGGTGTATCTTCCTCCCTTCTGCTTGTCATGAGCGTTCAGCTAAAATTTGGGGGCCAACAGAGGTGAGGCAAAGAACCTCACCCCCCCACTGGCACAAAGACCTCTTCACAGGTGTGGCTGTATACTGGATCGGTAGTCAGTGACGGGTAAGATCCAAATGCAATGGTACCAACCTAAGACAGGAGGCTGACTCCTTGAGGTCAGCTCATCCGATAACGAGTAAGGACCATATGTACTATTGGACAACCTAAGGCAGGCACAGTCCCTAAGCCACATACTTGTTGTTTAAACAGATAGGGGGAGATGTTCAGAGCACAGCCGAAGGGGCCCCAGCAAACCTTCAGACTGCCAGCTGATGATTTGCTCACAGCGGCCCCAGAAACATCTAGCTGATTGGCTCCTCTGCGGTGATGCTCATTGGGGATGCTCATTGAGCTGTTTCCCTGCCCTTTCAGACTACCAGCTGATGATTGGCTCACAGCAGCCTCAGCAACATCTAACTGATTGGCTCCTCTGCGGTGATGCTCATTGGACTGTTTCACTGCCCTTTCAGGCCACGGAGCTGCTCATTGGGGGACTTTTTTGGCTCCACCCACATGACCCAACAAATCAGCCTCAAGAGCAGGAGGATTGTGGGAGGTGGGGAGGCTGGGGGTTGGGGGAGTGGCATGTGGGAAGCTGATGGTGGCAGTTGGGCTCTGAGGGTTTTTCCTGAGGATCTCTTTTGTGTGGCTTGTGTGGTTCTGAAAATAAAGTTAGTTTCTTTTGACTAGTGGCTCCTGAATTGTGCCCAGCCAGACTGCGGCATCTGGTATCTATGGATTGAGACCTCTGAAACCATGAGACCCCAAATAAACTTTCCTCTACAGTTGTTCTGATTCTGATTGGGTCCCTTTAGTCACAGCCTTAAAAAAAACTGACTAAAATATTCATGTACTTGGAGATAGTGCCTATTCATTGGTAATTAATGTTTGTGAGGTTGTAAGGGAAAGTCTTAATCCAATAACAGAAGCTACCCCTAGGAGGCTGAGGTCTACTCTCACATTCCAGAGAAGATGCTAATCTTATCTGATAAGACACCTGAATACCCTGAAGCATCCAGACCTTCTTTTCTTCCCATGAGTCATTTGTGCCCTTAAGCTGGCCAGACAGAGGTTTGAGGAGCTAGCCCCTCTAAATTCTTCAGGGCCAACTTTGGAGAAACCCGATTCCTCACTACCAACACCCATATCCCAAGAATTGGTATTCAGCAGTGGGCAACCTTAAAATTTGTTTTCAATATTGCTTTTTCTCCCTTCCCCAGAGACTAACCAGGCTTCTCCTGGAGAAAGTTCTGGAAGATTCCCCTGGAATCATGAAATACCATTATTATGGTTTGGATGTGAGGTTCCCCCTAAAAGCTCATGTATGAGACAATGAAAGAAGGTTTAAAGGAGAAATATTGGGTTGTGAGAGCCTTAACCCAGTTAGAGTATTAATCACCTGATGGGATTAACTGAGTGGTAATTGAAGCAAGTGAGATGTGGCTGGAGGAGATGGCATGGATTCGGATTATATATTTGTATTTGGCAAGTGAAGAACTCTTTCTGCTTACTGATCATCATGTGAGCTGCTTCCCTCCACCACACTCTTTTGCCATGATGTTCAGCCTCACCTTAAGGCTCGAGGAATAGAGCTGGCTGCCTATGGACTGAGTACATTGAAACTATGAGCCCTCAATAAACGTTTCCTCCTCTAATATTGTTCTGTTTGGGTCTTTCTGTCACAGTAGCAAAAAAGGTGACTCAAACAGGTATGTTGTATTCTAGTTATATTTTAGACAGACTTTCCACAAATCTGTTTTTATCCTGTTTTCACCTCCATTTCTAGAGGTGCTTAATTTCAGTAATTTTCAAGCCTTTGACAGATCTAAAAGGTAAAATTGTAAATTTCCATTTTTCACCATTGGGAGACTTAAATTTTATTTACTTTTTATTTATTTATTTTTGGACCACTTGATCTCTTGCTAGCTAACTCATAAAATGTCACTGGTACCATCCTCTTTGCTTTCTATTTAGTTCTTTAGGGGTTTACTTTAAAAAGAAAAAAAGGAAAATTTTTGTAGTTGTAGATGGACAGAATGTCTTTATTTTATTTGTTTAATTTTATGTGGTGCTGAGGATCAAACTCAGTGCCTCACATATCAAAGACAAATGCTCTGCCACTGATCCACAACCCCAGCCCAGGGGTTTACAAAAAGTAAACCCCTATAAGAGTTTTGCAAGATTTCAGGGGAAAAAAGTAATTAAATACATGTTCTGTCTCCATCAGCTGGAGAATTATATGTCTTTTTGCAGCATGGGTTCTCATGATTCATTTTGTTTCTCTATATTTTACTTGCTTATGTATGTATGTATTTTGTGTTTCTTTCTATCTTCCTTTACTGGGAGTCTCATGAGAATAAAGATGGTATTCTTTTCACCATTTCCTTTCAGGGACTACCACAAGTCCTGACATATAGCAAAGGTGCAATATTTCTTTTCTGAAGAAATAAGATATTCCACAGATTTTAATGATTTGTCCTAATTATTTCTGTATATAAGTCCTACCTTCACTGGAATTTTTCTTTGTTTTTGAAGTAGGGTCTAGTTATGTTGCCCAGGCTGTTCTTTCACTCGCAGATTCAAGTGATCTTCATGCCTTAGCCTCTCAAGTAGGTAGTTTTATAGGTGCATACCACCAAACCTGGCTCCTGATGACAATATTGTATGTGTGTGTGTGTGTGTGTGTGTGTGTGTGTGTGTGTGTGTGCTTGCACACGTTAGAATGAACAAGGGCCTTGTACATAGAAGGCAAATGCTTTGCCACTGGGCTACATTCCCACTCTACTTTGCCCACTCTAATTCCATTCAAACTTCATGTTTGTTTAATCATCTGATTACCGGCCTGAATTCAAGTCAGATGAAGCAATGTGAGTAACACCAATAAGTATATTTTTATACTTGTAATGCAGAGAGGCTTTGCAAAACATTTTAAGTTTCTCAAATTCATTCAAATATTTACAAATAACACCAATTTTGTTGCTGAAATGTCATTAATTTTTGATCAGTACTCTAAATTTCAAGTAAGATTTCAATCAATGCTGGATATTCAACCCAATTAAATGAGTAACTTTTTCCAAAATGTTAACAATTTGCCATCTAAAACTATGATTCATACCATCAATAGTATATGTAATTCTCTTAAATTCATGTGAACATCAAAACAGATTAGCTGTATTATTTTCAAGTACACTTGGCTTAAATTTAAATAGATCCTCAGGAATTAAGTTGAAATGAGCCAAAATATGAATTCTAGTTTATAGTTGTAACATGTGTAACTTAGTGTTTATTTTATTATGTAGTGATATTATATACAATTTAGTGAAGTTTATTTTTATAATTGTACTAGGATTAAAACCCAGGGCCTCAGGCATTTAGCTATATACATCCCCAGCCCAAAATGTGTTCAACTTTAAGTTAATAAAATGAACAAATTTTAAGTGGGTGTATATTAGTTTAAAGATATCCAAGAAAATATAATAGGTGCATTTTGTTTTGGGTGCCAAATAACCTGTTTATTTTCATCATATCAATCTTTGAATGAACAAACTTAACCTTAAGGTATAGTTATCCTTTTTGGCTATGGTTTAGGGTAGAAGTTCAGCATATTATTCAATAATATTTTGACTTTATAACTTAACGTTTATAACTAAATGACACTAATGACAATTGGAGTGGGGGGAGTTCTTTGAATTACATACTTAACTACAATGTCCTTCATAAGGCCTACAATGCTCTCATCTTCTACAATACAAGGGCGTTTTCCTACATCATGACCATAGGCTCCCCTAAAACTGAAAAAAGACAAACATTTCTTAGCTTTGTGTGTGCATGTGTACATATGAATATGTTTATGTCTAATTTTTAAAATATCAGGGTTTTTTTGTACTGTTAATTTAACCCAAGTGTTCTACCACTGAGCAACTTCCTCAAACTTTTCATAAAAAAAAAATTGACTCATGGGCTGGAGATGTGGCCCAAGTGGTAGCGGCTCACCTGGCATGCACAGGGCACTGGGTTCGATCCTCAGTACCACATAAAAAATAAAAATGTTGTGTCCACCGAAAACTAAAAAATAAATATTAAAAAATTATCTCTCTCTCTCTCTCTCTTTAAAAAAATTGACTCATAGTGGAGTAGGGATGGGAGGATTAGATGAATTCTAGATAGGGAAGAGGGATGGGATTGAAAAGGAGGGGCAGGGGATTAGCAAGGATGGAGGAATGTGATGGACATCATTATCCAAAGTACATGTATAAAGACTCGAATTGGGTGTCAACATACCTTATATAGAAACAGAGATATAAAAAATTGTGTTATAAATGTGTAATAAGAATTGAAGTAATGCAAAAAAAACTGACAAAGTACATGTAAAAGGCATGAATTGCATAAACATACTTTATATATAAAGCTATGAAAAATTGTGCTCTCTATGTGAAATAAGAATTGTAATGCATTCTGCTGTATTGTATTGTAAAAAAATAAAATCAATTAAAAAAATTGAGATAGGGTTTTGCTAAATTTCCCAATCTGGACTGGAACTTACAGTACTCATGCCTCAGAGTCCAGATTGGCTGGGAAAATGGGTGTATGCCACCATACTTGGATTAAAATATCAGCATTAGCAAGTAGGCATTTCTGTGAGGGCCTTCATTATGTTTAACAATTAAATAAAAGTGTACTATTTTAAAATCAAAAAGTAATCCTTTAGGGACTAAAAAAAACTTGTCATTTTAAAAATGGATTTCCTTTTTGTTGAGGAATAGGGAAATTGCCCACATATTATTTCACTATTTTGCTATATTCTACTGTCTTGGATGTTCTTTTTTTTCTCTTTTATTTTTAAAATTTCAAGACTGTTTGAACATTCTACTTGTGTACTTGAAGCATATTATAGTGTCTATACCAAGACACACATACTGTTTTTTTAGGTTAGAGACTGAAATGATTATGAATTTAGTTTCAAAACATAACTATTAATTGAATAGAAGCATATAAAATTTGACTAAAACACTACATCCTGACCTATTTTCCAGCAATTCAACTGTCAAATTCTGGTTTAACTTTTATTGTAGTAAATATCCCAGCAGGCATAATGAAAAAAACACAAAATACATAATAGTCCTTTGAGTCTCAAGAAGTTTTCATCAAATGAGGAGGAAAATACACTTGAAAAATATACAAGAAATTATAAAAAGGATAAAGGAAAGTATCTCAAGTGCTGTTATGTAGTTGTATTTTAGGAAGCTCTGTTAGATTGGGCTTTTTTCCCCTATTTACACTATGATTTAATTAATGCCCTTTCAATATTTTTCTGAATAATTAATTTGGGGTCATTAATTTGTTTTTTATGATAATATATCACATTTCTGTAGCACATATTGCCTAGAAAATTCAAAGTATTTTGCTCAAACTTCTCACTGGTTTTGATTGAAGTTCCAGGATATAGGCAAAAGGGTGATTCCATTGTCTCATTTTTCATCAGCAGTGGCCTGTCCTCTCTCAGATCTGGTCTCCTTGGCCATCTCTGTGTAGTTGTCAGCAGCCAGCAATGAGCCAACACTTCTTTCTCATTAAAGGCCCTTGTTGAGACCATTCAAGGCATTGGCTATCCACACATAACTAGGTACCAACAAAGAATGACTCTGGCCTTGGTACAGACAATCAAGTGAGCCCATTGGGAGTGTAACTGCCTCTGGATTCCACGCCTCCTGGATCCCAAGTTCAGAGAGATCCATCACAAAGGAAGTGAGGTGAGGTCACTTCCTTCAGGGAAGTTAATGAGGTCACTGCCTTGGCAACCACGTTGTCCTAACAGTTGTTTCCAAGGGTCCCATGAGATGGAGGCTGCCCCACCTTCCTTTGACATTTTCACAAGACATAAAAGTCTATATACCCTAGGAGCCCGGGATCAGCAATCCACAGAGACCTGATTGTGTCCATCTTCCCTGCATTGAGAAGAGAGAGGCTGATTCAGCCTAATCCCTTCATCCTGACTGGGTTGTTGGCCATGGAAGATGACTTTAGACCTCACAGGTCCTACCTAGCTGCCTACATTTGCTCCAGGGATTATTTCTGCATCTATCTTTGAGCTTCTCAGCAGCTGTAGAATTCTCCACATACCTGTATGGCAAGATCAACTCAGGACCTGCTGTTATGTGAAAATAGATTGAGGGAACAGAGTATGATTAAGGGTCATATCATGTTCAATTTGGGTTAAAAGTCATTCTGCTGGATGAATATGGGTATTGGGCAACTGGGATATTTATAGGAATGTAAGGGGAAATGGAAGGATGAAAATAGAAAACTAGGTAAGATCTGAAGCACACAAGTTTGTTGGGCCCTTGATTTGGATACATTGTTTTGAATTCTGTTCTGCAGAGATGAATCCTCTAAATCCATAGACAAAGGCCTAAGATCTTGTACCTGGGACTACTGAATGTAAAAGAGAACTTGCAGTGAAATAGAGTAGGCAGGATTCCAGACTAGGGTAAGGAAGAAGAGTGAGTTTAGGATTTGGACCAAAGGCCCTTTTTGCAATCCAATGAATTTCTATTAAAGTGTAAATGGGAATGTCAGCACACATGAAGAGTCAGTCACAACAAGGCACTTGGGGAAATAGATATCAATAAGGATGTTAAGAGATCAGGCAAAGTATAAAATGAGTGATAAGATCAGGGATAATTTCAACAGGGGGGTAGTTGAACACACTATCCTTGAAAGAATCAAGTATATACTCACCATAGGAATGAATTTTGAAAATAATAGGCAATGCAGACGTAGATGATTTTAGTAATTAATGCTCTCTTTAAAATGAGGCCTTGGCAGAAGAATAAGAAAGGTGTGAGTTTTGCATCTTGTGTCCAGAACATGATGTAATGAAATGCACCTGGTGACATGCGTATTTCTTCCACCATTTCTGGGAGCATGTTTTGAAACACTATCATTTAGAATTTTGAGAAAAAAAAAGGTGTACCCTGGGTTGATTTATATAGAGATAATGCATGAATAGATCATATGGTGCATAAAAAATATTAGAGGTTACTATTTTAAATAATGGATTGAATTGATATTTTAAACAATACATGAAATCTGGTATTCACATACAAACATTCAATCCAAGTAGTTATACATGTAGTGGTAATATAAGGGTTAATAATTATAACAAACAGTGTTTGAGTTTTGCTTCGAAAATGATGAAGGAATTCAAAAGTTATGTGATATAAAAGAAATCTCATGAAAAAGCAAGTAAAGCAACATGGAGAAATACATGGGATCTGATACAGAAAGTGAATGAAAGTGAATCATATGCATATCAATTTGTGAATTGTGGATGAAATGATATATCCTATGATGCATATATACTGAAGAAATAGTAATATAACAATTTTGAATAAAAATTCAATTCAAAATACACATCATGTCCCATATGAATATACTTTCATTGATGTCAAACTGGGTCACTTACTGTAGAAATATTAGGGTTAATACTCAATATTAAATGAAGTTCATTTTGAGTATTCCGAAATGAATATGTATGTCAAGAAAATGAATATTTCTGAAAAATATCTCCTGAAAAGTTGATTATAAATCCACACAGATGGACATCAAAGAATCAAGGTAGTATATGACACATATAGTTCATGTATGCAAATTCATAATATATATATATATATATATATATATATATATATATATATATATATATACATTTAATACATTAAAATGTAATAGTATGTATGCCAATCGAAATTCATAAGGGGATATATATCCTTCACATATGTACCCAAAATATTCATTTTCCTCTACATTGTTTCATGTCTAAACTTGAAGTATAAAGCTCACCACAGCTTGAATTTTCAGTTACCTCAGTGTATTGGGGGGCAATGATCTCTTCATGAAATTCGTATTTACCAAAGTGAGAGTACTCTCAAAAATATATCTGTGATGGCAGTAGGATTATATATATGTATATAAAAAGTATACATTGTGACCCAGGCAACAGAAGCAGGGAGTTAGGAAGTTACACATTTTTTGATTTTGAAAATTCTTGGAGAAGTAAAATGAGAAAAATGTGTCACAGGTTTTATTATATATATCTCTGATGAAGCAAAGGGCAAGTCCAAGTATTCACCATGCCTCCTATCAAATGCCTCTACTTCTATTCCTTTAGGATTATTTTTATCGATGTTAGGATAAGTAGTCAGAGCATAGAAGGTTATGGGTTAGTGTCAGAGATTCAATATTTCAAATGCCAAAACGGAAAATGACTCTAATACATATGGGAACACGGGGCACATAAAATTCTTCTACTGTCATCCACCATAATGTCTGGACATTATTATCACCCCAAAGAAGACACAATGAGAGGAGAAGAGGAAAAAACTCTGTGAATACATTTCTGGAATTGGAAATTCTGAGGAGCTCACAAACTTGGGTGTGGCAGAAGAGATCCCAAATATAGAGGACAGGGTAAACATTCCACAAACAAAACTTTGCTGGCCTAATGACTTCTTGACTATCTGCCTCTTACATTCGTCCACTAGAAATATAGCTTTATGTTTTAGCTTCCTTTGTAGTGAGATCATGAATGCTTGGTCTGAGTCTATGTGAACAAAAGGACATGGGTTCATATTTTCCAATAGGAACAGGAGGCAGCAGACCTGAATCCTCTCTATGCAGGTAACTGTGGCCATTGGGGTATGAATGTCTCCCTGGGTGCATTGTGAAGCCTTTGGCTCAAAGCCCAGTTTAAATGGCATTTCTTACAGCTTCCATGGAAAATTGGTGTTTGTTTTTGAAATACAAAAAGGAAAACCAGGACACAGTGCTGGAGGGAGCTCTGACACATAGGGTGAGTCAGGGTCTGAAGGCAAAAACACAAACTGAGCTGCTACCCCATAAATCTTTCCCACTTGAGCGAAGCAACTTGTTTCTGAGCATCGCACCAAATCCTCTTTCCACAACAACATGCCTTTATATTTTCGGGTCTCCTGGCTGCACCTTGTCAGTCACATGTCATTTGGAAGCCAATGACAGAACCAGAGAAGCCCACCACAGATGTTGAATCACACACCTGCACACCATTGCTCCAGGCCCAGTTCCCTGCTGGCTTCTACTCACTGACCTCTCTGTTCTTCACCACAGTCATGAATTCCACTCAGTCAAAAATGGCACTCGCTGGTTCAGTCATGATGAGCAACAGGAGATCTAAAGGTTCTCCAGGGATTTCTGGTCATGGGATTCTCAAAAACTTCATGGTATTTGCCTAGGCATATTTCAAGAATAAAGAAGTTGACACTGTGGGTTTTGATTCATTCAGGAGCCATTAAGTGTTGAGGAATCTCTTTTCAGTAAAAGCTCTCGAGATTGCATGCAGGCAAGGTTCCCAAGGAGTGGCGAAAGGTCACAGGAATCCAGGCCCATTGGGGTCTAAAATATGAGGTTCCTGTGAGTTTTGGCTCCCAACTATAGCTGAGAAGGCTTTAACAGCAAAATCATGTGAAATCCTGGCTGAGATTCCCAGTGCTGTGGAGAAAGCCACCCTTGGCCTAGATCTCAGTTTCCAAAGGCTCCTCTAATGCCTGGCCTTCTAAAATCCCAACACAATTCATGGCAATAGTTCTCTGAGATCAGTTCCAGTACTCATTCTCTAATGGCATCACACCAGAGTTCAAGCTGAGGTGGGCGCAGTCAACTTTTCCAACCACCACACAAAAGACCAGTATTCTAACAAAAACACTCCCACATGGCCTTCATCTTCTTCCATACAGACACTCATCATAACATTGTGCCTGGGGGTTTCTATAGGGTGAGCAGCCTTCGATGGTGTGCAAAGTAAGCTCCCATGCCCATCATATGCCAAATGTCATGGTGGCCTGGACACCCTTTCTGAGAAACAGGATAGATAAAATGGGCCAGTAGTTAATACTGCTCTGCTTCTCAAATTAGAGGCCTCCTGCCTGCCAGGGGTAGATTCTTTATGTGTACTGGACTCATGAAAAAACCCAAACACCTATGTGCTAGTTACTGGGGGACTTGCAACAACTCATTTGATCCAGGGGATCCCTGTTCTGACTTCATAGGGGTCAGGAGCCTAACCAGAGGAAGGCAAGAGACTTCATCCAATAGTACACTTCTTTTTCATCCTTTTAGATTGGGATGGACACATGGGATTTTTCTTGAGTTTCCTGTGGGGTGCTGAGAATGTAATTCACAGCCACACACAGGGCCAAGAGTCTGATTCAGACACAGCTTTTACAAAGCACTTTACTTCAAAGGCACACATTTGGCCTCTTCATTTCCATTTGAAACTGTTTTCTTGAGGCGTCCCAAAGGAGTGCCCTAAGGCAAACACCTCCCTGACATTCAGGGGAACAGAACAATAGGGAAGAAAGAAGCCTGGAGAAAAACTTTTCTTTAATTGAACACTGTGGCACTGACAGCTCCTGATCATGCAACTTGGGTTACTATCTATGCAAGGAGGGATTCTCCAGAGAGATCCTGACCAGTCATGCTAATTTTTGAGTTTCCTGAGATGCTTGGCATGCCCTTCCACAATCCAGTCCATGGCCATGTCACAGTGCTTGAATGTGGTACACATCTTGGACACAAAACCTCGAACCCCTTCAGAAAGTGGCCAAAATTTAGGAAGAATACAGGAACTTAGGATCTTGGTAGGTGTTGCCCATCTGCAAGGCAAGCAGCAGTCCATTCATAAATTGGCCATGAGGAGTCCTGCAAAGATTTCCACTAGACAGGACACATTCACGGCTGCATTCTTCTCTCTACTCTCTTTAACCACAAACCCAGTGGGATCCACTGACATAAAAAGGCTCACTAGTTAACAGTCCATTTCAAACCAACAACAACAACAACAAAAAAAAAGGTTTTCCTTCATGTTCTAAGAACAGGAGACAAAATGACAAATTGAAACACACACCTACTGAGACACACAAACCACCCCTGTATTTGGTCTGCATCTATCCACTCTGTCCTCTGACTGGTGGGTGAAAATATGTTCCTCAGCAGTGGACTGTCCTGTCTCAGCTCTGGTCTCCTTGGCCATCTCTGTGTAGTTGTCAGGAGCCAGCAATGAGCCAATACTTCTTTTTCAGAAAAGGCCCCTGTTGAGACCATTCAAGGCATTTGGCTATCCACACATCACTAGGTACCAACAAAGAATGACTCTGGCCTTGGTACAGACAATCAAGTGAGCCCACTGGGAGTGGAACTGCCTCTGGATACCTCGCCTCTTGGATCCAAAGTTAAGAGAGTTCCATCACAAAGGAAGTGAGGTGAGGTCACTTCCTTCAGGAATGAGGTCACTGCCTTGGCAACCACTTTGTCTTAACAGTTGTTTCCAAAAGTCCCATGAGATGGAGGCTGCCCAAATTCCTGTGACATTTTCACAAGACTTAAAGGTCTATATACCTAAGAGCCCGGGATCAGCAATCCACAGAGACCTGATTGTGTCCATCTTCCCTGCATTGAGAAGTGAGAGGCTGATTCAGCCTCATCCCTTCATCCTGACCTGGTTTATGGCCATGGAAGATTACTTTAGACCTCACAGGTCCTACCTAGCTGCCTACATTTGCTCCAGGGATTATTTCTGCATCTACCTTTGAGCTTCTCAGCAGCTGTAGGATTCCCTACATACCTGTATGGCAAGATCAACTCAGGACCTGCTGTTATGTGAAAATAGATTGAGGGAACAGAGTATGGTTAAGGGACATATCATGTTCGATTTGGGTTAGGAGTCATTCTGCTGGATGAATACGGGTATCGGGCAACTGGGATATTTATAGGAATGTAAGGTGAAATGTAAGTATGAAAATAGAAAGCTAGGTAAGATCTGAAGCACACAAGTTTGTTGGGCCCTTGATTTGGATACATAGTTTTGAATTCTGTTCTGCAGAGATGAATCCTCTAAATCCATAGACAATGGCCTCAGATCTTGTACCTGGGACTACTGAATGTAAAAGAGAACTTGCAGTGAAATAGAGAGAGTAGGCAGGATTCCAGTGTAGGGTAAGGAAGAAGAGTGAGTTTAGGATTTGGACCAAAGGCCCCTTTTGCAATCCAATGAATTTCTATTAAAGTGTAAATGGGAATGTCAGTACATGAACTTTGTGTCATAATGTATAAGAAAAGCTGCTTCCTTACCCCAAACCAGACATCATTGGAATAACCTTGTGTAGTATCAGCATATACAAGTTTAGAGGAGGACTTTTGCATCTTTTCTTTTTTCTTCCCATGTACATCATGGCTTATTTTTCATAAGCAAATTTCTATGCTTGTTAAACCTCTCACACATCTCCGAATTTACTAGGAGGGATCCATGACAATCTAGAAACAAATGCATCAAATCTGGTTGTTAAAGACTTTTTGGGAACACCCAAATTTATTGTAGTAATTTCTACATTGAAAAACTATTGCTATTTTTAAACAGAACTATTCATTCCAATAAATTTGAAATAGTTTTTTAATATTGCAGAACAGAGAATTGGTGGCATTATTCACTGAATGCCAATATTTTCAAATAACACCCTAGGGATACTTAACAAAATGGATAGATAATTAAACTGTGAAATGAGTCCCAGAAACAACTAATTATAGTAAAATTTATTATTAGCTTATTTCAAATTCTAGTGCACCCTTTTGCTTTTTTTCCCCAAAAGTTAAGTTTTTTAACCTTTTGGTATGATATTTTACTTTATTAATATAACATGATAAATAGTATGTTTTTTTCATATGCACTCTCTGATGAATCCTTAATATATTTGCATACCCCAACACCTTAGCAGATTTCTATATACATTATTCACTAGAGAAACAGTAGTTACTTCTGAAATCGATATTGTCCTTTTCAAATTAGGTCTTGCAGGTTTTTTTTTTCTAAATATCTGAAATAATTAGAATGAACTTAGTTCTAATTAGCATATAGTAAATTCCTGATAGATATTTATGAAAAGGATGAAGAAATAATAAGAGAATATATATAATCTGTACAATATGATATGAGGTATTTCATGTTTTTAGCTACAACTTATTGAATATTATAACAATCTTACTATGTGGGTAAGATGTGGGTATGATGAACCAATAATAAATAAAAATTGCATGCTGCATTGTTAGTAATTCACCAAACAATTTTTTTTCGAAAACATACACTCTGATGTGTGGTTTTTATCCACTATTATATTATGAATGAATGAAGTTAAGTAAATGAATAATTGGAACTACATACTTGCTTAGGGTGCCTATAATTCATTGTTAAAAACCTTTAGCTATATAAAATTTTAATACTGTATGTCACATTGTGATTTAATGGAATTTTGATAAAATGTGCATTAATTATGCTGAAGTCTTTAATTGAATCTTATATCAGTTTATGAAATAAACATGCTATATGTGACTTCCTCAATTCTAAGTGTCTTATGTTTTAAGAAACTGTATGGACATTTCAAATTAAAGTTAACATACTAATATCAATAGCAGAAGCACCACAGGAAAAATAAAACAAAGAATTGGGAGATCCCACCATTATAGAAGTAATTTTCTCAGCATATTTTCAATGTACTTAACCCAGTATTGTTACCAAAATTAATGAGCAATCTCTTCTCGTGCTGAGTGTGCATGATGCTATTATATAAAATGAAAACAATTGCAAATGTTTCAGATATGCATTTTACAACAGTATCTCACTGTATTTGACCACAGCAAATACCTTCTCAGTGTTCAAATGGGTAAAAATTTAAAAAAATTCAAGTAAAATTTATGTTAAACAATAACAACTATTTTTTTCATAAGGAAACTGTCAAGTTTTAGAGAGAGAAAGAGAGAGAAAGAGAGAGAGAGAGAGAGAGAGAGAGAGAGAGAGAGAGAGAGAGACAGAGAATTTTTTAATATTTATTTTTTAGTTTTCGGTGGACACAACATCTTTGTTTGTATGTGGTGCTGAGGATCGAACCTGGGCCACACTCATGCCAGGTGAGTGCACAACCACTTGAGCCACATACCCAGAACCCTGTCAATGCTTTTTTGAAAAAACATGACAATAAACTGTTTCCTATGACATAAAGGAAAGCAATATTTCTTCATTTTATTCTTTGAATATGCCAAGTATTCTTTGGCGAAATGCCACATATATATATATATATATATATATATATATATATATATATATATATATATATATTAATTTCACAGGTGTGAAGTACATCTGATTTTCTCTAAATTGCTACTTATTTAATATAAATTTGTTGAGAAATTATTTCTGCATGTGCTGATTAGTGAAATATAGTGAGGAATGGAAGTCATTTAAAACTCTATGAATTGCAATCTCAGAATGGTAGGAGGAAGCTGTATATAATCAAATCAGAAACATATTGAGTAATATTAATTTATTCCAGATATTTATTTCCCTTAGTATCCACTTTTCACATAAACTAGTGCTTTTAAATTGAGCTATTAAATATCATAGGAAAAGCCATCAGAACAATCAGAATAAGAAATTTTAAAGAGAATCAATCAAATCTAAACATCTGGTTGAAACAACTAGCCAATTGTTGAATCTTAGCTTTTGACTTTACTAAATTTTCTCCTATTTTTTTGATGATGACTAAGAGAAAGGTACTACTATTAAGAGCATGACCAGAACAATTTATGGCAATTTGTTTTTCTGAAACATATAAAATTGACTTGCTAACTCAGAATACAATCTATTGAGTATATTTTTATGGTAAAAAATGTATAACTACACAACATGAAGATTGGCCTTTTGAAAAAAAAATGTGATGGTGAAAACCAATTTGGGAAGATAGTATTGAATATTTTATAACAAAGAAAAAGCAGAGATATTTAAAATAGTTTTGATTATTAGATTCGTGTAAAAAAATAAAAGGTAGTGTCCAGGCTTGATGTGGTGGTACACACCTGTAATCTCAATAATCATAGTGTCTGAGGCAGAAGGATCAAAACTTCAAGGCCAGCCTTGGTAACTGAGACCAGGTCTCAAAATAAAATACTGAAAAATTGTGAATATATATGAGTAATAAATCACCCCTGGGTTCAATCCCCAGGACTATATAAAACAGTAGTTTCCAAAATTTACACCCAAATCAGTAGCCTCCACTCTATCTGCAACTATGTAAAGTTCTAAAAGGCAACTAAATTTAGCAATACCTACTACTAGTTGTCTGATATTGATCATAATTTTGAAATATATACATAGAAGACCCTTCACGAAGTATTAAGGATTCCCATTATTTTCTCCAATTCCAATGAGAGAGGGAGGAAAAACAATTTAGCTTATGGGGACATTTCTTTCTCTAAAGGTCAATGAGCCAAATATTAAAAGGCTTTAGTGTTTAATTGGTTATCATTTATGTAATCATAATGATATGTGTTCTGTGATTTCCTGCTTAATCTACATTGGACACTTTATTTTTTCAGCATCTGTACATACCACTACACCCCACTCTATTATTTAATAGTTACAAGTCCCTGTGTTCATGCTTCATCAGTTAGTTATTCTCTTTTAAAAATAATTATGTGTTGCATTCTTTGTCTACATAAAATTTATAAAGTTTAAAAACCAGTAGGAATTTTCACAGATTTGACTTTAAAATAGTTTTCATCACAAAACACACACCAGAAGTAAGAATGATTTCTTTGTCTAATTTATTACCCCTCTGACATCCAATATCAGGACATGAATGTTTCTCATGGAGGGATGTTCTTCCCATCAAGAACAATCAATACTACTTTCTTCTATCCCAGCAAATGTTAAAAAATTGCACATTTTACTGTATTTCATATGCAGAATTTGACTTTCCATTATTTGTGTTTATTAGGATTTTACTTTCTTTTTCCTCAATTTGTTTTTTCTGTATTTTCTAATATTCATTTTTTGTTTGTGTGGTGAGGAAAATATATCACTAGAATCTTCGAACTTTTGCTACATCCAGTCACTTGACTACTCACTAGCTAATATTTCTATTAAACCATCATTTTGAAGGTAGGACTGAGGTATGCTAACAAAACCATTTTCAAAGTCTACTGAAGAATCAGCATAACTTTCTTCAGCTCTGTAGTTACAGCCACTGTTTCGTCCACAAATTCAGCTCTTTTTGTTTTATATTTCTTCTATATTGAGTAACTCTCTTTGAAATGAGGCACGTAAAATAGCTTTTTAGAATTTTATCATTTATGAAAATCTATTTTTATTTATAATTAAAGGACAGTCTGCTTCAGTTTAGAATACCAGATTGAATGCTAGTTTTCCTTTAAATCATGAGGTTATTCTGTATTTATCATCTATAATCCATCATTAGTAATAAATACTTGGGTTCTATTCTTGCTTTCTTGAAGCTGTCCATGGTTTTTCTTTTCAGGATATTCTCTCTTTTTTTTTTTTTTTAAGCGTAGCTACTTGAGAAATTCTGGAGAAATATTTAGCATATTTAATTTTTATTTTCTTGAAAACAGCATTCAATCAAAGTGGAATATTTCCAGACCTGATTTTCTTTCCAGTATATACTTATAGGAAACTGGGTAAAATATGGAAAATACTATGTTTATTTTTCAGACACCAAAAAGTGGCATAGCAGGGCAGTGAAACCATAAAAATAAGTGCAGACTGGTGAAGTGAACTATAACTATATTTTTTAAAAATTGTTCTTAATAAGTGCAGTTTGATAAAATGCTGTTAAAACTTTTGGGTAAAGGGGAAGTAAAAATAATCAAAGTATACCAGTGTAAGAAAAACTTGAAGTCTGGCACCTGAAAGCAGATTGTGTGGGAAACTTCATGTTATGATACAAAAGAATCCCCCACTTTCCCTTCACCCTCTCACCCCCTTAACGTCATCAGAAACCACAAAGTTACTTAGAATAAAAGGTTTCAAGTTCAAGAGTCACACTCTCATCAAATACAAAAAGAAGTTAAAATTCAACTAAACACAGAATCTTATGGAGATCTGAAACATCCTTAAAAACTTAGGTTAAAGATAATTTTGTGTTTTTTTTTCTTTGTTTTCTTTTTGTGTTTGTTTTGTTTTGTTCTGAGGGTGTGGCTATTCCTTGGTCACCTGAACTCGGCAAAGAAACTGTTATTTTGATAAAGTATCAGTGGCTGAACCAAATTAAATACAGACAAATGTTAAAAAAAATTTAAAAAGCCTAATTATGAAAAAATATGTTACTGCTTTCTCCCTGCACATTTTTTCAAAGTATTTCTTAAAGTTTTTGATTTTTTTTTGTCTTGAAAAATAGTGAAAAATTTTGTAGAATTTACTACCAACTGCATAAGGGTCTGGGAAGCTGAGAGGCTGGAGGAGGGCTGGGAGGAGCAGACAGAAAGGGGTCTTTCCCTTAGTTACTGGAAGCCAAATATAACTAAAAAAGATACAAAAATCCATAAGTGTTTGTAAACCAGGAAATGATACAGATTATCAAGTTAGTATCAGTTATTAAAAAAGCATATAATCAAGAAAATAGACAAATCATGAACAGAATTAGAAAAAATAGGTGTAAATTGTATTTTTAGAAAGTTATTGGTGATACATAAAAAATAAAGATGAATTTTATATTTTGATTTTAAATGGAAGGCAGAGAGATATTAAAGTCATAAAGTACTTCAGAAACCTTACTTAAGTTACAAAGGTATAATCAATTGATAGTTCCTACTTATTTTACTGTATATCTTCCTTGGCATTTCCCCTGAGGTCACACTTGTAGAGTGTGACAAATAACTAAGTAAATAACTAACCAAGAAGATAGTCACTGAAGTTACAATCTTTTTCAGAAAACCCCAATCAATTTCAGAGCAAAGAAATGGTACAACACCTATTCATTTCCTTCTTTGGAAAAAGATCCCTTTTGAGAATCAGATAGAAGAAGAAATTGGTGAAACTTTATAAAAATATTATTACAAATAAATATGAGTTTTCTTCATTTAGAAGTAAACTGAAATAAAATAAGACCATTGTACAATATCTTTCAGGGTTAGCCTTAAAAAATGAAAAAAAAAAAAAAACTCGTTCTGAAGAGCAGAATACTTGGCAGCACACTTCATCCTTAATTTTATGTGGATAAAGAAGTTACCTCAGGTAATAAGGTACATAAACTAATAGGAAGAAATCAAGACTTGATCAAGAGTCTAGAAGAAACTTTTGATGACTATAAAATTTGGGGAGTACAGTAATAAGGAGAGAGACAATGCAGTATAAATCATGGGATTTCATGATATCACATACGAAAGCACATACATCATGGACATTGAACATGACAGCCAAGTTGACAACTTGACTTGGCTAGTTATTTTTATCGAGCCTCGGATGCTGCACAGGATGAATGAGGACTGAGTACCATAATGGTTTCATAACTGCATTTTATCTATCAAATACCTCTTCCAAATATCCAGCCAGCTAGGAGGAGAGGTCTATCTCTAGGTTCTTGTTACAGCATTATTCTTTTCATCATTCTCTCATAATAAAATAACAAGTGGACCTCTTAACTGAGAAATAATTTTAAGCAGAAAAACTCAAACTTTTTTTTTACATTTTGCTTTTAGAGACAATAAATGCTAAGCAAACACCACTAATAAAGTGTCAAGAGATTATGCCTAAAATTCAATCAGACCACACTTAACAAAAATAAAGATATTACTATTGGTCTATGACCCTGGTATCGACTCTATTATCATCTACAAAAGAAACAAAAAGCTACTGGCATGGTAGAATACTGGAATATTGAGTTCTAATTAGGGCTCTCCGGGAGGTAGATTAAGACCATGACTTAAATTTCATTATATCAGTTTGTGCTACCAAGAGATAAACTACATACATCCAGGAGTCAGAAAGTCAAAGTTGAAGAGTCCTCACTCACGATCATTTCCATTAACCAACTTGGCAATTATATATTCTTATACCATTCTTCTGCATCCTCCAGTTTTAGAAATTCTAATTATTTAAGAGGACACTTTTCCAACAGGATGTCTAACAAGATTCCAAATAAAATTTAAACTGCACGTGAGAACTCTAAATTCTATGTACTAAAAAACAGAAAGGAAGAGAAAAAATTACAATCCTAGCTAGGTCACTTCATTCTCCTTAACAGAAGGACATTTATTCAATGTTGCAATGATGACAAAAATTAGATGATTCAATCTGAAAACAGATAATCCTATTTTCTACTTTTTAGTACTCACTTGCCCTACAGGAATGGTTAAAAAAAGAGTAGTAGTTGTTTCTTGAGAAAATTATGGTGAGGAGGCTCAAATAATTTGGGGTAGAGTATAAGTTTCACTCAATCAGCTAAGTTATAGAGATCAAAAGAAACATTTTTAGGGGATTTAAAATGAACAACAGAAGAGAAATAAGATGACCATTAGTATGACATTCGATTAACACAGCTGTCAAAAAAGTAAATTTTTGTGGTGTCACTATAGGGAACTGTGCTTTATGGCACCATTAGGACTGAAGGACTCATTTGCCAGACAATTGCTGAAAGTGGTCTTTTAAAAATACTTTCATCAGGAGAAGAGAGTTTTGTGGCTATGACCATTCAAGGCTTCCTACACTCAAGACTGTTTGGAACTCATGTAAATCACACTCCATGTCTCAATGTAGGAACAAATATGAGAGTGCAAGACAGCTCCAAAATTTCACTTTGAGGAAGCAGAAGCCTCCTTTGAGATCAGACTGCAACCCCAGATTCTGTGCACCCAAAGGTGCTTCCTTCCCTTTATTTTCATTGTGCTGATCTGAAGCATACTCACTCATGGACTTCCAAGATGCCTAGTCATGGTCTTAGTCTACCTCCCTGGGAGCCCTAATTAGAACTCAAATGCATCCTTAATCTGCTTCCAGACTTTTTTGTTTTCCAGAAGTTATTTGAAGTCTTTTGTCACTTGAGATCACCTCCTCTTTTCATTGTGGATGTTTATCTCATTTTATGTTTCTCTTTGACTGTTACTTTAATTCATTGTGGGTAAAATAGACTTGTATATTTGAAGATCTGGATCATTAAGTGAAATACTTAGCTTAGTTTATGGGCTTATGATACACAATCAAAAATGTTCAATACATTTTAATATAAATTTAGATCCATGATTAAAATTGAGGAAATAAAATAGGCTTTATAAGGAAGTAATTCAGCACTACAAAATTATCATTGTTTTTCAAAAAGGATAAGAATTTTGGAAGATAACATGGCACCAAGAAAAAGAATCACTATTTTTTATATATGGTTGTGCTTGAAAGAGAATAATAGTGTCACCATAAATTGATGATATAATCTAAAACAAAAAGCTTTATGAACAATTTCTGTTTATTTTGACAAAATATATTTGAAGCAAAAATTCCAAAACCATGAATCTACCCAAAATACTATAAAGATACAGTGAATAGCATTTCTACACAAATCATGTAATTTTTGTTATATTATGTAAATTTTCTAGACATAGATGTAGAAGCAAAATACACTAGTATTCTTTCTCAAGGCACATTTATAAATCTGCAAATATAATTAAACTTTATTTATTATACACGGATCAGTAAATCAAAAATGACAAAATACCTGGAAGTAATTCCTTTGGCATATTCCTATTTCCTAGACAATAAGGTCAGCTTTAATATAATATATCTTCTACCTTTTCAGTGACACATAATTTTTAAATTTTAAGTAAACTTCTCTTTAGACTCAAAATTCACCATATAACTATGGTACTAATACTATGAGTGATGGATGTTAGAAGAAAAATTCTTAGTACTTTTTAGAGATTTGTTTGAAATTAAACACTAGATCAACACATGATCCTTCAAAAAAATATAATAATGCAAGCACAGCAATAAATTTGAAATAAAGAAAGTATAGACATTATTAGCTACAGGACTTGAAACCTCATGCTTTGGACCTAAAAGGCAATTATTTTGCTTTGTAATTACAGCACTTTCATAGCTGTGTGAGGAGTCTTAGATCCATGTTTTTGTTTTGTGATCTCATATGCTTCATTTATTCATATGTATTAATGTAATATATGCTTATATGAGTAATTTGAAATTATATGCCTCTTTCTATTTAAGAATTCTTTAAGAAATTCTTGGTAATCACACAGTTTCTACATTAGAGAGCAATTACCCTGCAAGCTAGAAAATGAACATTGGTTTAAAGAACTCTTCATCCCAGAGTTTAGCCTTAAAATTTCACATAGTTGATGGTCAATAAATTTATATGGTTCATAAAGTTAAGACCTGTTGAATCTTAAAATAAAGAAACAGGAAACCAGAGAGTGCTTCTTCACAGCTGCCAAGCTGTCATTACTGGGAAACCCAAGGAGTCTTACAGGGCAGTTTGTCTCTCTGATTGATGTAGTTATGTAAAATTTAACTCCTGCTTTTCTTTCACACAACTTTGGCTTTCCTGTGTCATCTTGTTCTTTGCTTTTCAGTGATCAGAGAAGGAGAGAGGTTCACAATTATTTGTTCATGATAAAGAAGCAAACAACAAGCAAACAAACAAACAAAAAAAACAAAACAAACAACAACAACAAAAAAACAAACACAACTAAAAAACAACTGAGTTTGTGAAAACTTCAGAAATTTAAGTGCAGTGATCAGGGTAGGATGGGATTCCACTGACCAAAATGTTCCTTTAAGAAAAATTAGATTCGGACATTTTCATTGTAACAGAAATTCGAAAGGACATATATGTATGTATATAAGCACACATGAAACTAATACATAAAGAACTAATAAACACAAATATTTCTCCTCTAAACTTGGAAATTATATTCCTCTGTATTTTTAATCCAGGAATGGGAAATTACTAGCATGGTTTTTGATTTTTCAAAAATTTTCAGTGTGCTTCCAAACCCTTTTATCATGATCCTCTTACTTGTCTTTTCTTAACTAAGAGAGTACAGGGTCAGGAAATTTTTAATTTTTTGAGTTAAATTGGATCCAAAGGCTTTATGAGAAATATAAGTAGTTTGTGGCATTGTGATATTGCTCTCTATAAAATGAAGTTTTGAACATAGAATCTCATTTCCTTCTAAAATTTTAAAACTTATAATTAGTCAAATTATAAAATTCACATCATTAGTAGTTCTATTTTTTATTAATATTACAGTAACAAGTTTATAAATAAAAAATGCTAAATTACAAATGGAGATATGGTACAGTGGTGGAGCACTTGCCTACTATGTGTGAAGTCCTGGGTTTGATCCTCAGCACCACATGAAAATAAATAAAATAAAGGTTTATAAAATATCAAGTTAAAACTCATGTCGTCTTTTATAATATGTATACAAATAAGTAATGTTTAAAATCTCTAGATGACATTCCATATGTAAGTTGTATCAGTAGAACTCATTAAGCTTAGAACAAATGGGAAACTAAAATTAATTATCATTCCCTATTTTAAAAATGACTTATTTTAGGAGGATATGAATTAAAGAAGCAAACATTGTTAGAAGAAAATATTCTCAATGTACCATATGGAACACAGTTTTCTAGGCTGAGCAGAAATGTTGGAGCTGAAATCTCTCTTCTGCAGCTACAAGAAACCCCACCAGTATGCTAAAATTCCCTCCTTCCACAGCCTTTCCATGAACCAACTGCACACTACTTCTGAATCTAAGAATGCAGAGGCACTTATCCAGATCGATGAGGCCAGCGAGGATGTGGTGCAGGTAACAGCCTAAAGAGTTACACGTTTCAAGGAAAGACATCTTTAAGTTCTGTCTCTGCAGGCCTATAATTTGAATATCTATAAAAAAATGACAAAAATTCCCCTGGAAAACACAGAACTGTGGCTTTCCCAGTGTAACATGTCAGCTTTCTCTTAATTTTACTTTCTTCTTTTTTGGATAACAGCAATCCTTGGAGAGCTGGTCTCCAAACTTTTTTCTGGACTTATTTGGAATGACATTTCAATTGGAATCATGTCCCAGTCAAAGTTGCTATTATTCTGATTATAATATCAAATTAGTCCAGTCCCATTAAACAATTTACAATGCCTCAACTTTGGCGTGAGGAATTCTTGGCACCTCCAATGGTTCCACTATGGCTCTGAGGGTCCTACCTCTATCATGTGTGATAGGCTCCTCTTCACTAGCTTGTTTCCAAATGAAGCACCTGGTTTTCTGGGTACTTTTGTTTCTGTATGCCACCATTTTCAAAGTGGCAGTTTTGTGATTCAGGCTCTGTGTAAAATATTAAAATTAATCTCAAATTTTAGAAGAAGAAGAAGAAGAAGAAGAAGAAGAAGAAGAAGAAGAAGAAGAAGAAGAAGAAAAAGAAAAAGAAGAAGAAGAAGAAGAAGAAGAAGAAGAAGAAGAAGAAGAAGAAGAAGAAGAAGAACTGAAGGCCACAGGCTGAGGAGATCACAGGAAGATTGAACATGGAGCTGAGTCAGAGCACATGCTGGAAGGCCACCCTAAGGAACCTGTGATGAGCCCTCATACTCACTAATGGTGGTAGAGAGGAGGTCTGCCCTTCCTCTTAGAGAAACCATGTAATATTAGCTTGGGCTTGTGTGTACTATATATAAAGTTATATAAAGTGTAAAAAATAAAATGGAGACTTGTGCTGGAGAATCAAAAGAAAGTGCAATCATTTTAAGCAGGCCACTGATATTCCAGGTGTTGAAATCAGAAAATACTGCTTCATCACAACCATTGTCAATATGTGAAGGGTTAATAAAAGTGTCATAAAAAATAAAACAGGTATTTCAGAGAGATTTGGAAACTTGAACTAAATGGTAATACAATAAAACTATAACCTGTACAGGTAATATTCTACATGGTTGATTTTGGGATAGTTTGAAAGATGCATAAAAAATATAAGAAATACCAAAGCATGAGACCTCCAAAGCCATGTGCAAGAGAAATATAAAATAGGAGAAGAGCATAACTAGTTGAACAAGCATTTGTGTGATAAGGCAAGGCTCATTGGTGGAGGAGGAAGCCCTAGGCTTTATGTGCCCTGGAAAAGTTTATCCTCTATACCAGCCCCCATCCTGGCCCAGCCACACCTCTGCCTTTGCTGAAGTTGGTTGTGCCCTATTTCCTTGCATTGCGCCAATTGATCATCAAGGTACCACTTGGAAATGTCTCCTATATGTTCACTTATTCTCTGTGAGTATTGTTGGGTGAGTTGTGGCAGAGGGGTTGGCTTTTGTCTCCCCCAGCTTTGTGGAGTCTCCTTTTGTTTTGAGCCACAGAGAGCTCTTTGGAGAGCTACAGAAGTACAGACATACACCCTGATTTTCCTGTGGACTTGACACACAACATTGAGCAGGTGAGTCCAATCTCTTTGTTTAAGCTTCCCTGATTTTTAATAGAAAAGTGATTCCATTCCTAATTGTGAGCATTAGATTCATTTACCCTGATACTCAGACTTTAGCTTTAATCAGTGAAACAATAATCTCTGGAGAGTACTCTTAAGCATTGGATTTATTAATCTTTCAGGGAGGTTCCTAGATGTTATGACTAGTATTAAATAAATGTTAATGGACCAAGTTCTTGAGTACATATTATACATTTGTATTGTGGCTTTTATATATTTTTAGAGGCTTGAATAGAGTTTTTTCCTTTGGTACTTGTGATTGAACTCAGGGGCTCATAACCACTGAGTCACATCCCCAGTCTTCTTTTGTATTTTATTTACAGACAGTGTCTCACTGAGTTGCTTAGCACCTCAGTTTTGCTGAGATTGGCTTTTAACTCAAAATCCTTCTGCCACAGCCTCCTAATCTGCTGGACATGTGCCACCTCACTCAGCTTGAATAGATCTTTAACATCTCCCAACTTCTATTTATTTATCTTTAAGATGGGGCTGATGCCACTTGCTTCCCAAGACTGTGTTGAGAATTAAATGAAGTCATAGATAGTTGGCACTTGGTGCCTAGTGAATGCTACATAAGCCAGGGGGATGACAGGCCCTTGTATTTTTGCTTTGTGGGCACACAGCTTTTTGTCTGTTGCCAAAGCCTTGAATAACTTAGCAAAAACCTGTTTAAAAAAATACATAAAAGGACTGGTGATTTTATTAGTATATTCATTTGTGACATATACATATATGGGCATAACATCATTGATCAGTCTCATTTCTCAGTGCCTGAATCATCTCTCTTCTCTTCTCTTCCATCTGTCTAAACTCAACTATTCTCTCTACAGTTTTTTTGAGATCCACTTCTTTTTTCACTCCATTTTTCCTTTTACCTTACACATATGAGAGAAAACACTTGACAATTGACTTTTTGAGTCTAATTTGTTTCATTTAATTTGATGATCTCTAGGTTCATTCATTTCCCACAAATGGTATAATTCCATTCTTGTTTATGGCTGAGTAGAATGAGTAAATTTGTGAAAAGATGTGTAGATGCTATTCTCTGGGTATGTCACCTGCCAGCACACAGAACATTCATGTCCAAGCTCAGCCTGACATTGTTTGAGTCAGGGAATGAAGATGCAGGACAAAAACGGTCTCATGTGAACCATTTGAGGTCTTTCAATCTGTGGCTCTGACTGCTTGTACATGCACCAAACAGCCTGGTAACTTCCAGAGTGTCCTTTAATGTCTGCATTGATGACTAACCTGTCTTGTGGGTCTGTTTTCAGTACAGTTTTATTCTCAAGAGGAGGGAGTCAATGTGAAGGTAAAACCTCCTGATTTTCCAGGTGTCAGATATAGGATTTGGCTCCTTCCCACAATTCTTTCCCTTTTGTTCATTCATAAAACTGCCTTTATCAGCTTTACATTAGTCCTTTATTCATGTGGCACTGTTGTATTCATCCTGGCCCTGAGCTCTGATTGGGGGCAGGGAATCTAGAGTCAGAGCAGACCTGGGCCCACTGAACTTAATTATTTTATTTTTTTTACTTTTCAGGGATTCATGTTCCCATGTTGTGAAGTGAGATTGACAGCTAGTAATCGTAACACTTAATGACATCAGGAGCCATTGATAACCATGTACTGGACTATTGTTTTTGAGATTTTTGTCCCCTGCCCCCTTCACTGGCAATAAGAACTCCATGAGAAGAAGCCATGTTTACATCCAAGTTGCAGGACAGGGATGCTCAGCTGTGTCGAGTTAACTTGTTTAAGGTAATACAGCTAGCAAATGGCAGCTTCATTGTAGCTGTGGGAACAGAGGGGAAAAATGCACAAATGATCATGGTAAAGTGTTGGCACATAATGATCAGGTCATAGATCAGTAAAAGGAGGTACAGGTACAATGGAAGGCCTGGTTCTAACCAGGGTACAGGCAGGGCTGAGGAGGTGAGAGCAGAGTACAGATTAGAAGCAGGCTTCACTCCTACCTTAAAGAGGTAGCTCAGAGAGTAACACCACAGGAGGTCTGGGACTGCCTTTCAGGGATGGGGCAAAGTGGGTGGTTCCCAAATTTGACATGTAGAAATACAGAATATGAGGATTGTGCTTGGTGGAAAGCCCCAAGCTCCTTGGTGTTGTATATGCATGTACATAGGCACATACATGAGGGATGCCCAGAGAAATGTCCTCACCAAACATTGAATTGCCTTGTTCCTTGATCTTACATACTGTGAAAATGAGTGTCTGTGGCTTATAAACCATCCAGTCTACCATAAATTATTGTAGCATCTTGATGAGAGTAAGGAAGTGCACCATCTGTATCCTCACAGGAAAAATTGAGAAGTTTCTTTACAGCTCCCTTTTAATAAATGACAATAATCCCATTCCATGGCTCTACCCACATGACTTAATTGCCTTGCAAGACCACACCTTTGTCTGCCTAGGCTCATGATAAACTACCACAACATTCAAATACATACTCACACAGGGTCTAGGACTGGTTATTTTTCCCCAAGTGTGTATAGCCAAGCTTCTGAAATCTGGACCTGGAAGTAATTGTCAAGTCCTTTCTGTGTTCTTGGCATTAAATATTCAAAGAATTCTTCAGTGTATGTTAATAATCGTATCTGTGTATTCACCAGACTGCTCACCCTAGATAAGAAGTGGCTCCTGCACTTGGAGACTCCAGTCTAATCGAGAAAGTATAAAACCCATGTTGTCCCTTGCTGTGCAGACACTAAACATTGCATATGAATCCTGGGATCCTTTAATGTCAATTACTGAGCAGTAATTGTTACATCACAACAAGCATTGCTACTTTAGGTAAAAATTTTGATCACAGTAGAGAAAAATATCCTGGAAATCATGCAAGCTTAAGAAATTAATTAGTCACAGAATAGTATGGTTCATATTTGAGTTGTCAGACTCTTACCTGTCTTTTGGCCCTTGATTTTTGTCCTTTTATTTTATTCTATGTTTTGAACGTGGTTGTTGTTTATGTGGCTCAAATATAAACCCAGTTAAAATACATTGATGACTCACCTATATTCCATCTCCACTAATCTTTTCCCATTGCCCTTCATAAACATATGTTTTAATTGTTATATATTCTTACTGTTTCTTGTTCTGGTAAGAGGCAATAACAATAATAAGTTATTATGTAAATTTCTTTCTTACCCAAAAGAGAGTGCTCCTGTATATCCTGTCTGCCCCTTATTTTTTACTCAATGAAACAACCTGGAAAACACTCCACATATGCAAAAATCTTAAATTCCCCTGGTGTAGGTTGACCAAAGTTGGAACTAAACAAATGATGGACATTTGGGCTATTTCTGAACTTTATTTATTATCAATATTTCTGTATTGAAAAGCTCTGGGAATCTATTTTATATTCTTGCAAATGTACATTCAATGTTCAGTCCTGCAAGAAATATTGCTTTATCAATGGCTACTTTTTATAATTTCAAATAATAAAGCCCAATTTGCTGGAAGATTGGAACATTTTTTCTTTCTCCCATCAGGTATACATGTTCATGCTTTCTGTAGATGCCCCAGTAGACAGAGGCCACATTTTGGATATTCTGTGCACAATCACAGTGTGCTGGTAATGTCTTCTTTTTCTGAGGGAACCATTTCTTATTTCTGTTATTTTTTTTCCTTTTTACATATGACTGATACCATGTCATGGTTACAGAAGAAAATACCAGTGTCCTACCCTTAATAAATCCATGGCTTGGTGAGAGTCCAATGCTAAAACCAATAATTTTTTCCCAGTACAATGATCACCAAGGACACAATGCATTTTGGTTATTGTGTCTTCCACCAAATTGATCTATGTAATATAAGTCCTTATACTATGGGCTGAGAGTTTTAAATATTGTTTATTTATTTTAATGTGTAGGTATTAACAGTGATAAGATTATTTATTTTTTAGTTAGAGGTTTATCTATTTATTGAATTTTAGAAAGAACTGAGGATATGAGCCCTATAAAAAAGAATTCCTGGAACACCTCAAATATTTTAAATAAATGCCTTAGAAAGTAATACATTGGTATAATTATTCAGCATACAGTAATAAATATAAGATCACATTAGGTTACATTGACAATGGCAGTAGAAGAAAATGATAAGCAAGCATTCAAGAACATGCAGAATTCCCACAAGGTACAAGGAACCACAGGCTCTGATGTGAGAATTTATGGTTTAACTTTGCCAAGCAGGAGCTTCTGGGGCTGAGGGTGATGTCATAGAGAACACACAGCAGGCAGATGGTAAAAATGGAGAAGTTCCCCCAAACATGTGAAAGTAGATTATTAATTTATATTTGATGTAATCTCCAAAATACTGAGACAAAAACATCTGTAACTATAAACCCCATAATTTTCAGAATCCCTAGATATATTAGGGCCAAGAAACCAATGGTAAAGTTCTAGGGTTAGATCTTGTGCGAGAAAAGGAATGTGAAGTTGCAGAAGAAAATTATGGGGTTAGCTGAGATCTCAGGACGAACTTCAGAGGAAAATGTTTCCTATACAAAAAAATATAGTTTGTTGATCATTTTTTCATATACCATATTAATAGTATATATATTAGGAGAAAATGAAGCAGAAGCCTTTATTTCAAATATTGTCATCTTTATCAATCTCAGCCTATCCTATTACCAGAGATGTGATATTTGTGGAAATAGCAATCAAAAAGAATTTATTTTTAGAAATAGTTACATAATATTTTCTTAACATCTTATAAGTGTTTTAGATCATTTTCTTTTTTGAGTCATGCTCAGTCTCTGGGCCTGTGATATGCTTTTTAAACCCTGTAATCTCCAAGCATTTGCCCTCTATAAAAATCCGGTTTGATAGATCTTGCTTCAGAAGAGTTCCTTTAACATGTAAAATGCTAAATCAGTTGTGTTTCTCCTAGGAAGTATTTTTTTGGTACTCTCTTCAAACTGAGGAAGAAAATATTTCTCCAGACTGACATTCTGTATATTAAGAGCAAACCAAACTTTGTTAAGCTTTGAAGAAATTTCATACTGTTCTGTATTCAGGTAGTTCTGTGTGTGTTGCTGAGTTGCCTTTTGATGTCCAGAAACCTGTGTTTTATCATCTCTACAATGGGAATAATTTTCGAGGACAAAGATTAGCAATGTTCCTCATGCAGCCTACTAATACATGACTGGGCTGTGATTCAGACCTAACAAAGCACCTGTAAGACACCATGAAGATTCCAATTTATTAAACATTATCTGCCATTCACATATATCACATATACTCTCTTTCAAAAGATTGTAAGAATCTTTTTAATGTAGGCCCCTGTGTCATACACATGAACAAATATAAAATGTTGAGTCCTCCATTTCTAAATTCCATTTTTTTCCCTATGGTGATTCAAAATGATACAACTAATTTCATGTTTCTCCTTGCCTTCGTTTTACTCTATGTTCCCAATTAGTGTTCTCTACTTAGAGGCATAAAGAGATATCTATAATATATAATATATATACATATATACCGTGTGTGTTTACATGCATAATAAATATATACTATGGATAGTATATGTATATATATATATATATATACTATGTTTAATATATGTTTTCTATATACTATAGTATACACATTCTATTATATAAACAAAATATATTTATATTATATAATATACATATATGATACATATACATATTTTATACATATACACACAGTATATATATGTATGTATATATATAATATATATATATATATATATATATATATATATATATATATATATCTCACTGTTTTGAATATTTATCATTAATCAAGGCCTGGAATAATAGGAAAATTTGTATGTGTGGTAGAGGTATTTGGGCTTTCAAATTAGATACAATTTTTTAAATGTATTATTTATTTATTTTTTGGTACCAGGGAATAAACCTAGGGGTGCTTTACTACTCAGTTACATTCCCAGCATTTTTTAATATTTAGAGACAAGGTCTCAACAAATTTGTTTAGGGCCTCATTATGTTTCTGAGAGTCATTTTGAAATTGTGTTTCTCTTTGCTCAGTCTCTGGAGCCACTGAGGTTTTACACATGTGTCACCATATGTGGTGATACCTGCTTAATAATTAAAGTGTCTTTAATCATGGAAGAAAAACAAATGTCATAGAGTAGTAGACATTAGGTCTAAAGTCAATTATGAAATAAAGAGTTTTCCTTTAATGCTTTTAAATAATAGACTCAGAGTTGTGATTATATGTGAAGACATGGGCTCCACTTTCTGGAACATCTTCTTTTGCTTCTGTCTGATATCTTAAATGAAAGGGTCAATTGCCAGCATTTGGTGGGAAATAGTCTACTTTTGAAAACTCTCCAGTTAGACCTTCCTGCTCTTATCCATGGCATTATCTCTCATATTTTTTGGACTTGAGAAGAAGTATTGGAAAAAAAATTACATCCCCCACCTAGAATTAAAGAGAAGCAGTCAGGACCTTTATTTTTTTGAGGTCAGATAAATTATAGTTCTGAAGTCCAGAATGTGGTTTTATGAGCTGTGATATTCTGGAGGCTTGACATATTGGTTTTCAGGGCACAGTTTCAACAATGCATATACTTTTAAAATAATATTTTATTTGTCACATAATTGTAATATTCCCATATTAAAATATTTATGCCATTAAAATCAATTTTTTACTATTTATTTATTTTGTGAATAGTAAAAAAACATGACTACATTTGTGTCTGATGTATTCTTACCATTGTGCTTACTGCTGTAAAGGATTGCATCCCAGTTAAATTTTCAATGTTTCTTCAGAAGAAGAGAAAGCAAGAAAGTTAAATAAAATTTTTCATTATTGTTATTTTATTATTTCCATCCAAAATAATATACAGATTTATAAAAATCACAGATTAAAAAGACCTTATGTGAGAGGTTAAATGCAAATGTTCTTTTGGGTAGGTTGGGTCTCACTACTACCAGGAAACCTTAACTTAAGCCAGTTGCAGCCTGAGGCTCTGTATTTCATTTGCCAGCAACTGAAAAAAAAAAAAAAAACTGCAACCAAGAATCTGTCTTTCTAACCTCATTCTTTTCAGCATTTGATGACATGTCACTAAAACAGAAAACTCAGTAGGATTAGCCTGAGAGAGTGAAAATATAAGTGCTGTCCTCTTAGGTGTGCTATATCAAATATAGCACATGGCCAATGATGAGAGGCAGGCTTTGGCCATCTGGTGTGGCTTTTTTTCTCTAGAGATTGCCATTATTTTTTTCCCTTTCTAAGATTCCTCTTTATGTTCAGTGGATCTAATTTTTTCCCTTGTTCATGTGCTGGAATATTTGCTGACAGAACACTGGGCCCCTCAAAAACTAGTAATTGGTGGTGTGCTCTGGTACCCTGACACTGGTGGGCAAGGCTTCATGAAATTGGCTGTACTCTCGTATGAACTGGCAACTGTGGACTGGTAACCCTGGGGTTTGTCTCTAGAATCTGCAGGCCATGGTCTTCATCTAGGTTAGGTTATCTCTGAGTCTTTAGTGGCCAGTAATTTGGGGCATGTGTCAGTGATGGGGACTTTGGGAGTCCTGTCCTATTTCTGCAGAGTATCTTCCATCCTTACCTGAACTTCTTTCTGAAAGTGCAGCATTTTAGCCCCTTTCAAGATTGTGTCGTGGAGTGAGCAGAGTCACTAGAATCAAAACTCCATGTGTTCTCTCCTTGCATGAGTGTGGTAGTGATCTGTAGGAGTCTCAGTTATTCCTTCCTCTCAATCTTGCTAGTCTTTCTTTTTTTGTGAGTATAGTTGTACTGTAGATTAAAAAATGACTACATTTGTGTCTGATGTATTCTTTATCCTACCTGAGATTTTCCCTAGCCCGTAACTTCTGCTGCTCCCTTATAATCTATCAGTACTCCTCTGTCTTCAATTTCTACAATTTTTACTTTAGATACCATAGTTCTATGTTGACACTCCTTTGCAAATATTCAGAGCTGCATTTTTCTGCCACAAACAGAACCAGTTTTTGCTTCTCTCCCTCTGTACACTTTTCTGTATTGATTCCCCATGTGTGTCACTCCAATTTCTTTCTTTGTAAACACACTTTTGAAAAGATCTAAATGTCATTTCTTTTATAAAGTATTTTATTGGTACATGTTATATGGAATAGTGGGTTTCACTGGGGCATATTCCTACAGGCACATAAAATAATTTAATTAAATTTACTACCCAGGATTTGCTATTTCTCTTTCATCCTCCTTCCCTCAGACCTCCTCACATCCTAACAGTTTTCACGAGATTTCCTCATTTTCTTTCTTCTCTCTAGCTTCTGTAATGGAAGAAAACACATGGCACTTTTCTGAGTCTGGTTTATTTCACTTAATGTGTTCTCCCTCTCCATCCATTTTCCTGCAAATGACACAATTTTGGTCTTCATGGCTGAATAATACTCCATTGCATGTATATACACACACCATATTTTCTTTATCCATTCATTTGTTGAAAGACAACTAGCCTGGCTTTATGACTTTACTATTGTGAGTTGTTCTGCAATAAACATGAGAATATATTTTTTTATCCTTAAAATATGCTAAAAAGACACTTCTCAAAAAAAAGTAAAGATAACTAACAATGATAAGAAAAAATGCCCAACATCTTTAGCCACCAGGAACATGAAAATTAGAACTACTCTGAGATTCTTTCTCATTTCAGTCAGAATGGCAATCAGGGAGACCACAAATAACAAGAGTACTGATGAATATGTAGGGAAAATGGAAACCTTATGGACTATAAACCAGTACAGCCACCATGTAAATCAATATGAAAGTTCCTCAAAAATCTGAAACCGTAACTACTACATGATCCAGCTATTCTATTCCTTCATGCTTACCCAATAGAACTAAATATTAATTTTATAATACAGTGCTAATTATTTTCATTTTGAGAAATTGAGCAAAAGGAACATCAACCTGGAGTCTCATTGGCACAGCCCCGCTCTCATTGGAGAAGCACTTTGATAAAGAGGCCTGTTGCCAAGAGAGGCACTTAGAAGGAAACTGCTTTAGGGAAGAACTTCTTGAAAGAAGCTACTGAACAAGCTGATGCTGGAAGCTGACCAGAGCTACCTTCTCCAGATGATAATGAAGTAGCATTACTGCTCTGGTATAGAAATAGACTCTAAGAACCAATTTTCTCCCTACATAGTATACCCAAGCTCATTGGCTATGTTTGCTCACTGGGAATGAAAATATTTAGATGGTCTACATGAGAAGTAGAACATTTGGGAGTGGACAGAAGAGATTTTGAAACTGGCTAAAGATATCACCTGCTTTGTAATTGAAGCTGCTCTACTAACTGGAAACTTTCACTGGCTTTTGTATTAGGTGTTTTACAGACACTAAATTCAGGACTGCCCTTTCTATTTGGCACCTCCAAATACAAACCATCCCTCAGACTACGTGGTTGCACTGTGGGCTCATAGACCAATGTTCTGGAGATAGATGCTTTATAAAATGGAATCACCCATTAAAATATCCCATTGTGATGTTTACTCTAGAATTTTTGCATAATCAACCTAATTTTGCTATTATAAAAGACAGGAAGTACTACAACTACATTCTTAAGGTTTTCCCCTTGGTGACTTAAACACTTGATTCAATGATGTTCATCTTGCTTTTTCAAGATGTGTTTACAAAGTTATCAATCTGAAGGACTAACTGCTGACTGAATAGCAAATCTATCTAAAGAAAAGCATAATGAGCCTAACTATTTATGGTTTATGATTTATTCCAATTTTTAAAGTGTAATATGTGCAAGTAAAATTATATGCAATAGATACTTCCAATCGAGTTTAATTCTATATACAAAGTGTTCAAAAAATTGGAGAAATCAATGGCATATATTGATGGTACATAGAAAACGTTACCTTATTTTTCTGCTTCATTGAACATGAATATTTTTAGATTTTTGTTTTCTCATTGAAATAAAAAATGCATTGACTTTTACATTGCATGAGCCCAGTTCTTAATTTCAAAGTTACTTAGAAAGTTGATTTTCATGTTTATAGTATGATATGGACAGCATATAGATAATGAATCATAGTAAATTGGCATTTATGAAATATTAGTTTTCTGCAAGCATCAACTCAGAGAGGAAGGTTACATTTTCTATTCATTAAAAATACATTTTGAAAGTCATCTGTTCTTTAAAATTGTTACTAAAATAGATAATGCAACTGTTTTTTAATATGCCAGTCCTTGCTGAAGAGTGTTTTAATGTTGCTTTGTATGCATTATAAAATGACTAGTAGAAATTTTGCAGACATTAAGGAAATATTACATAAAAATAAATTACAAAAATAATTCATTAAAGGGTAATTTAAACTTTAAGAGTGAATTTTAACATTTTGGTACCAGATAAAACTCATTATATAGTGATTTGAATGGGATAAGAATTTAACAAATAGTAGTTGAAAAAGCATATACTAATATCCACAGATAGGTATACATATACCACTAGGGCTGGTCCTTAACAAGAGCTTCTTGTCTTAGTCCTTGATTCCTTAATAAATAGTCATTATATTTGCTCTTTTATAATATTATTCATCCTTTCTTCCATAAAATTGATACTAATGTGTTTGTTGGGGAGATTTTTCCCTGGACACAATTTGTTCCAGAAAGGATTGATGATTTTAGAAATTGATAGTTTGATTTCATTAGGTTCTAATGATTTTCAGTTTGAACATTTGATTTTTGTTTCAGATAGCTGTGGCTCTATATGCAAGACAGTTCCTTGCTCTTCTCAGAATTATTTTTGTAAGGGTTACTGCACTTCAGCAGGACAGTTTACAACTAACTTCCTGTGTAGTGATTAATTATTCAGAGCATAGGCTTTGATGTCACCCTGCTTATTATATAATGTGATTGGGACTTGTGTGGCTTTTCTCTAAGTCATCATTTTCTCAATTGAATTGGTGCTTTGAAAGTGCTTAGAATTTCTGAGAGCTAAGTGAGGCAAAAAATTAAGGCATTTAACACAGTAAACTAACCTCAAATATAGTATATTTTAAGGAAAACTTTAGGACTAAGGTTATCCTTGTCTTTATCATTTAATAATACCCAGGAACTTGGATATATCATTTTAACCTTCTCAGACTGTTTGCTTGTTTAGAATGAGGAGACTGAGTTAGATGGTTCTTAAATTTACATTTAGCTCTGATTCTATGAATCTGAAATGAAGTAATGCCAAGTGAGTAATTAAATCCTGTTCTTTCTTGATGTGGGAGAAAGGGAGGAAAGACAACTTTTAGCTGTCTGGATTCCCCTCCAAATTTTCTACAACTATGTAGCATTTTGAATACAGGTATTTATTCCAGAAATTATTAAATTTACTTTCCTTTTATATTTTTTTTAATTTTTATTTATTTTATTGTATTTTTTTCATCTTTCATACATTTGATTCAAGTGAGTTATGAACTTCCATTTTTACCCAAAATACAAATTGCAGAATCTCATCAGTTACACATTCAAAATGTTTACATAATGCCATATTAGTGACTGTTGTATTCTACTGCCTTTCCTATCCCCTACTATCCCCCCTCCCCTCCCCTCCCATCTTCCTTCTCTACCTCATCTGTTGTTGTTCAGTTCTCTCCATCCCCCCCCTTCCCCTCACAACCTCTTATATGTGATTTTGTATAACGATGAGGGTTTCCTTCCATTTCCATGCAGTTTCCCTTCTCTCTCCTTTTCCCTCCCACCATTCATCTCAGTTTAATGTTAATCTTTTCCTCATGCTCTTCCCCCCCTGCTCAGTTCTTAGTTGCTCTCCTTAAATCAAAGAAGACATTTGGCATTTGTTTTTTAAGGATTGGCTAGTTTCACTTAGCATAATCTGCTCTAATGCCATCCATTTCCCTGCAAATTCCATGATTTTGTCATTTTTTAGTGCTGTATAATACTCCATTGTGTATAGATGCCACATTTTTTTTTATCCATTCATCTATTGAAGGGCATCTAGGTTGGTTCCACAGTCTAGCTATTGTGAATTGTGCTGCTATGATCATTGTTGTGGCAGTATTTCTATAGTATGCTCTTTTAAAGTCCTCAGGGAATAGTCCGAGGAGTGCGATAGCTGGGTCAAAAGGTGGTTCCATTCCCAGCTATCCCAGGAATCTCCATATTGCTTTCCATATTAGCCACACCAATTTGCAGTCCCACCTGCAATGTACAAGTGTACCCTTTTCCCCACATCCTCGCCAGCACTTATTGTTGTTTGACTTCATAATGGCTGCACAACTCAATAATTATGGGGGACTTCAATACACCACTCTCGCCATTGGACAGATCCTCTAGACAAAAGCTCAACAAAGAAACTATAAAACTCAATAACACAATCAATAATCTGGACTTAACTGACATATATAGAATATATCAACCATCATCAAGTGGATACACATTCTTCTCAGCAGCACATGGATCTTACTCAAAGATAGACCATATATTATGCCATAGGGCGACTCTCAGTAAATATAAAGGTGTGGAGATAATGCCATGCACCATATCTGACCATAATGGAATGAAACTGGAAATCAATGATAAAAGAAGGAAGGAAAAATCCTACATCCCCTGGAAAATGAACAATATGTTACTGAATGATCAATGGGTTACAGAAGATATAAAGGAGGAAATCAAAAAATTCTTAGAGATAAACGACAATACAGACACAACATACCGGAATCTATGGGACACAATGAAAGCAGTTTTAAGAGGGAAATTCATTTCCTGGAGTTCATTCCTCAAAAAAAAGAAAAAACCAACAAATAAATGAACTCACACTTCATCTCAAAACCCTAGAAAAGGAAGAGCAAAACAACAGCAAATGTAGTAGAAGACAAGAAATAATTAAAATCAGAGCAGAAATCAACTAAATTGAAACAAAAAAAAATTGAAAAAATTGATAAAACTAAAAGTTGGTTCTTTGAAAAAATAAATAAGATCGACAGATCCTTAGCCATGCTAACGAAGAGAAGAAGAGAGAGAACTCAAATTACTAACATGCGGGATGAAAAAGGCAATATCACAACAGACACTACAGAAATACAGAAGATAATTAGAAAGTATTTTGAAACCCTATATTCCAATAAAATAGAAGATAGTGAAGATATCGATTAATTTCTTAAGTCATATGATCTGCCCAGACTGAGTCAGGAAGACACACACAATTTAAACAGACCAGTATCAAAGGAAGAAATAGAAGAGGCCATCAAAAGACTATCAACCAAGAAAAGCCCTGGACCGGATGGTATACAGAAGTGTTTTACAAAACCTTCAAAGAAGAATGAATACCAATACTTTTCAAGCTATTTCAAGAAATAGAAAAAGAAGGAGCTCTTCCAAATTCATTCTATGAGGCCAACATCACCCTGATCCCGAAACCAGACAAAGACACTTCAAAGAAAGAAAACTACAGACCAATATCTCTAATGAACTTAGATGCAAAAATTCTCAATAAAATCCTGACAAATCGAATACAAAAGCATATCAAAAAAATTGTGCACTATGATCAAGTAGGATTCATCCCTGGGATGCAAGGCTGGTTCAATACACGGAAATCAATAAATGTTATTCACCACATCAATAGACTTAAAGATAAGAACCATATGATCATCTCGATAGATGAAGAAAAAGCACTTGACAAAGTACAGCATCCCTTTATGTTCAAAACACTAGAAAAACTAGGGATAACAGGAACTTACCTCAACATTTTAAAAGCTATATATGCTAAGCCTCAGGCTAGCATCATTCTAAATGGAGAAAAACTGAAGGCATTCCCTCAAAAATCTGGAACTTGACAGGGATGCCCTCTCTCACCACTTCTATTCAATTTAGTTCTTGAAATACTAGCCAGAGCAATTAGACAGACAAAAGAAATTAAAGGCATAAAAATAGGAAAAGAAGAACTTAAATTATCGCTATTTGCGGATGACATGATAATATATTTAACAGACCCAAAAGGGTCTACAAAGAAACTGCTAGAGTTAATAAATGAATTCAGCAAAGTGGCAGGATATAAAATTCTTTTATATTTTGTTATCTGAAAAAATTGGGATTTAGGAGTAGTCTTCTCTGATTTCAAATTTTGATTTTTGTGATTTCTCTATGTTCACCTGTAATTTTAAGTATGCAGTATTAGTTTTGTGTACATGAGGGTATTTAGCTAAATTGACCAATTTAACAAAAATCCCATTTAAATTAAAACTTAAGAATATTTTGTGAGATATCATGCTAAATATCTTGTTCATAAATATATTGAACAGTCAGGTTTTGCTTATGTTTATGAAGATGACATGGTGTTTTTAATGCATCACCCTGCCTAAATGACAAGTTAGAAATATTGTCTGTGAACAATTTATTGCATGATTGAAGTTCAATGGGACTTTAGTGATACTTTTTAAGCATTCATAGATCTAATGGCCTATTTTGCAAAAGGATATTGAAAAATATCATTTGGATGACTCTTTAGAATATGAAGTTAATGATGAATGAGCTTTCATATTAATCATTATTGTGAGAATCCCAAAGGGAGGTGTGGTTTTTAAATGTATGTCCTTGTAAGCAGGATAATTCATAAATGCACAAAGCATATTAGATATGGGACTTGAGTGATAATATATTTTAAAATGTAATTTATTATTTTTTTCACACCTACTCTACTCAATATGCAGGGTTTAAAATGCAATGGCCATCAGACAAGGAAGTGTCATTAGAAGAATGTGGACATGGACTCCTGGGCTTCTAATGATTGTTATCTTTTGGGGTCAGCATGGTAATGGACAAGGCCAAGGTAGGTGCAAGCATGTTCTAACACTTGAACACTGGGTGTGAGTTCCACTTTAGAATGAAATTACATCAGTCTTTGGTTTGATGGTTGTGGCAATTTGTTGTAATCTTTCCCGAAGATTTTGTCAAAGTGTACCATTATGCTTTTGAATCAGTTAAATTGTACTAGAGTTAGGTGTGAGTTGGTGTATCAAATTCAAAACCATCTTTCTGAAATATGTTTTGCTTGGATTTAGTAGATACTGCGTGTGTGTGTGTGTGTGTGTGTGTGTGTGTATGTGTGTGATTTTAGAAAAGTACAAAGCATTTAAAGGTTTTATATTTTGAAGAGAAGTTTTTGAATCTGTTTTTGTTGGTGACATCCATGGTATATAGATTGATTTCAAAAATATTTTTGATGTGATATTCTTCAGAAATCAAATGCAACACTTGATGATTCTCATTGTCAGAGCAAGTATTTGGGACAAAATTAGTAATGGAGTACAGCTGTGATGTTGTGGCGTTCTGAAATGTCCTTTGGAGAGTAGAAAAAGGTCATAGATTTTGTAATAATGTTTTCAGTATATTGTTTGGTTGAGTAAATCTATGGAGCGGTTTACACAAATGCTAGTGTCTCTGTGTGTTCATTTCATGATTAGTATTGTATTTTTGGAAATGTGGTGCCTTCTCAGATATAAATTAAAATTTGTTGTATATAATTAAGAGAAGTTATGGTCCCCTTAGAATTATTTTTTTTTTCCTTTTGGAGGGCTGTGTTTTGATTTTTTCGAATTTGAAATGAAATTTTTGAACAGGAAAAGCATAGGGGTAGATATGTGACTCCTGATATAGTTGGAAGTGTGTTCTGGTATTATATAATTGTGATGGAATTGAGATTTACTAGTCCTTTGGCTTCCAAAATATTTGATGGGTATTTATAAATATTTGCATATTTAGATTTCTATTTACCCTTTTGAAGAGCTCCTTCAAAACAAACACTGTTTGCTTGCCATATGTAGTTTTGTCTTATGAATTTTTTAACTCAAATAGGAAGAAGTTTCCAAAATAAAAGTGCATGTGTATCCATGTATGAAAATAAATATATGTGTATATGTATGTATATGTAGGTAATGATGTGATTGTGTTCCTTTCATGCCATTAAGAATTTATATTATAGGCTGGGGTTGTGGCTCGGGAGTAGAGTGCTTGCCTAGCATGTATGAGGTCCTGGGTTCAATCCTCAGCACCACATAAAAATAAATAAATAAATAAAATGTATTGTATCTAACTACAACTAAAAAAATAATTTATATTGGTATCTAGTTGAGTATTCATTTTCCTTTTCTTCTATGTTGAAAACAATGTATGAAATTATATTTAATGTATAGTTTTTGAGTTTTCTTTGCCACCAAAGGTCTAAAACAAGAATCTGTAGACAGTTGCTGTCTTACATTTCTATTGGCTAAGAGAGATATTAATACTTCTGGCAGTATATCAGTTCACTAAAATGCAGTCTGCTTACTGTATATAGAGATCGAGCACTACATGTAGTATTGAACAGGATTGCAAAGTACTTCCTCTTATCCGATGGACAATATTTATTTTATTTTTTTCTGATGAATAATCATTTATTGGACATGTAAAATAATTGTGAAAAATAAGTATTTTCTTTGTCCAAAATCATTATTCATTTTTTTAAATTTACTCTTTTAATATTGATTGCTCAGATAAGCTTTAACTTTGATTGTGACCATCATTTATTTTAAAAAAATACCTGGAAATCAATTTGTAGCTGAACATCAGTGAAGCTTCTAATGGTAAATGTGAGTTAAGTAATTTTGCTTCTTTTTAAAAGAATAAATTAAAATAGACAACAATTCAAAGGAAAAATGACTTAGCAGAAAACATAATGGAATGCTTTATCTTTATTATTAAGGGAATTTTACTTTCTGAGTAGCTAGACTGAGTGATGGAGATTTCTCAAGTATAATGAACAGACTGCACCATTGCAAATATAACATAAACTACATATTATAATATGTTCACTATTAAATATTTTTTCACTTTTGAATATTGAAGCAAAAATCTGTTTACTAAATTTTTTTGCACTTTTGCATATTGAAACAAAAAATAAAGTTTTTCAATTAAAATTTAAATTATTTGTCATATTTTAAATAAAAATCTTAGAGCTCTTTACTATTATTGATAAGAATACAATAATTAGGAATCTAATGAGTAATATATTCTCTATGGTTTGCAACTCTCCTTTGAACATTGGTGATTTACATCTTAAACTCCAGAATTACGACTAAATCTCAATAAAGTATGATTCTTACAGCAAGTGTGCATATAAAATGTAATGCAGTTATTTTAATATAAATTTAAATTCCTCAGGCATGATAGTAAAGCCAGTCTCTATTTCTATGAGTAGATTATGTTTTAATTGTTTGTCACTCACTGGGAAATTTAGATATTCTTTCCCATTGATACCATATTAGAAATGGTGTGTAGTTGAATTGAGAAGGTATGTGAGTTGTCATACTCAGTATTGTTTGAACTGTGGATAATCACCACTTAAACAAATGTGATAAACAAATGTAGTCTGAATTCTAAACAAGAATTTTTCCCCCAATCCCTCTGGAAGCATCAGGGTCAAAATAAGAGGAAACAGATGGACATGCACTGGTATCAGGGACATTAGAAGTGGACTTTTTAATCCATCAAATAAAGCATCTGCGTTAAGACATCCAATGCTTAACTTCTGGATTAACACGTGCTTGTCTTTATGGTAGCATTCTTGGCTAAGCCTTGCCTTTTATCTAGACTGCTCATGTTTTTTGCACAATAGAAACTGTTAGGTATGGGAAATTGTAGGCAATCCCAAGATAAAGTAGAAGGTATGTGGACTTTAAAAGAAAATATATCCACCTTACAAATAAAATTCAGTGTAAACATTCAGATTTATTTTTTGTCTTTCCAGGAACTAGAATAGGCATTTTTTATAGTCCTTTTTTAAACATTAAGTTAAATAGTGACATTACAATAATCTAGATAGAACTGAACTGGCATGCAATAAGAATAGGTATAATTGGTATCACAACCAGCAAAACCATGGACCTATTAACTGGAATAAAAGGGGGATGGGAGAGAGAGAGAGAGAGAGAGAGAGAGAGAGAGAGAGAGAGAGAGAGAGAAGAGTCCAATCTATTTATAGCCTGCTAGCGAGTGTAGGAGGCAGATATTATATTCAGAAATGAGAAATTGTTTTCAAAAACAACAATCCCATTTCTTCCTCAAAAACATATTTATGCATTATGGTTATGAAAGCATTAGAATAAAAAAAAATTCAGTCACTAGGATGAGTGTGAATATAAAGGCAATTTGAAGCAATTTGGGATTGAGAAGAATGCTTGCTAAAAATAAAGGCAATAAGTTTGACTTTAAGAAGCAGATAAACTTTATAACTATTATTTAGTAATTCTTAAATTTGCCACATTAATGGCATAGTAAAGAAATGCTATTTCTTTTTCATATGTAATAGAGATGTGTTTATTTTTATGTAACTTAATTTTTAAAAAATGCAATGAATGTCAGTCTGTTTCAAAAAGGATTTGCTAGTGTTTTCAATGTAACATCATTTTAGAGTTTTTATAAATAATATAGTTTTTAAATATAGTAATGATTTTAACATGTTTTGCATATGAGAGAATTTTAAACATCTTTGTTTTCATGATGAGTTTACATGCTGAATCTCAAATAGCAACCTGATGCTAGATGTAAGAAAATTTGAAATTTTGAAGAATAAGTGAAACTTAGCAAAGTAAAGATTTGAGGACAATTCAATTTATGTTCCCTTTTAACAACTATATATGGGGTCAGATATTATAAAAATAAAATCTGGTAGTATCTGGTAATTACAATTTCCAGTTTCATGATCAATGACAAAACTACTTAAATATAGATTTTTGGAAAATAAAGACCTCTTCATTTCTCTCTCTCTTTCTCTCTCTCTCTCAAATCCTTCTCAAATCCCTCTCAATATTTTCCCAGTGTATGAAGCTGTTATTTTTGTTTCTCTCTTCCACTCAAGAAATTTAAGTGATTGTGTAATTCTATTAATCAGCGAAGGTCTATGCAACTTTGAATTGAAGGTTTAAAGATAGAGCTTTTTATTAGAAAATCTCAGATCAAACAGTTTGTTTTAATATCTTAAGATCACTGCTGGTAAGGTATAATTACCTAGAAGAACCTTGAAGCCATCTAGAGCTAGCTTTTTGAAGTTGCTTTGTGAATTATTTTCATCTTATAATTGAGTATTGTTATAAGAGAAGTGAGCTCAGACATTTTGGCAGTGACTATCGAATGATCATATTTGTGTATCCCCAAAGACCTGACCTTAAAATGTCATAAAGTTAAGTAGTGGTGAAAATGAACTGTGCTATGTAATAGACGTCTTTGTTTCTGACATTCTTTATCAAATGTAAAGGATTTTCCATTATGCTAGATGAGAATATATATATACACATACGCATGGCGGAATTTAATTGAATTTAACTTAGTCTATGGCAGAATTATGTTATATTAAGCTTTTAAATTTTTAATTCTTACAATTATAAATGAAAATATCCAATATTTCTAACCCACAAGGTTACCCACCACCAGCAATATTTAAAAATCTCAATTTATTTCTAACAGCTTCTTCCTACAAAAGAAGTCAGAAATTTTATGGAGTGTACCATTTCATGTCTTAAAAGCTTAATATCATACAGTAAACAGGAAAATTATTCATTTGAAACTGGAAGTGGATTTATCTTAATGACAATGTTTCAAAAAACTTGTCTTCAAAATTCGGATTCCTGAAAAATATATGAAAAATGAAAAATGTATGTGTATAAATTCATCTTTCATTTCAAATTCTTTCCAGACATCTGAAATTTGTGTTTCTAACAGTAGTACAAGCACTTAATCTATATGACGATAGTGAGGTGTAAACTATAATATATTGTAATAAAGTTTCATATTGAATTGCTCTTTAAGAAATCTTAATTTTTTTCCTACAGATAGAAATTTCTTTAAACAACTTGAAATAATCACTTTTAAACAAAATCACTGCATAAAATTTTCATGTTTCAAATAGTCTTTTTGAAAAATTATGGGTACATTACTATTATATATAGTAGTGGAATTCATTATGTCATATTCATACATAGACAGAACATTAATTTGATCAACTTTATTCTTGTATCTTCCCAACTTTCCTTCTCTTCCTCCCTCTCTCCCCTCCTTCTTCCCTATCCCTTGCTTTCTGATCTTCTTTATATCATCATTTTCATCATCATCATTATTTTAGTGTATAATAATAAATATTTAGTAATTAAAGGCACTGCTATGGAACAAAGGCGATTTGCAGAATATTCCATTTCTCTGTGGGAAGAATATGGTAATTTATGCCTCTTGCTAATTAAAATCACAATACCCAATATTTGGGTGACAGTCTTTCACAATATTCTAGAAAATTTTCTTACCATGCAACATAATAAAATGTGTTTTATTTCATATTTGTTAGATTTTAAATTGTTATTTTAGGAAATCTCATTTTAATAAAATTTATATCCTTTTAATGAGATTAATACCTTTCAAAATTAAAGCTTATTTAGGAAAACTAAATTCCCTTTTCAAGGGACCTAAGTATTTTATTGATCATTATTCTGTTTGCACTTATTTGGAGATGGCACAGTCATTTGATTTAGAATGAAAATTGTACAGATTTATTTTTGTGTTTAGAACTTTTATGCAGTTTGTGAAGAATAATGATATTTGTTAGACATTATCATCTAGTAGTATAGTAGTTTCATTTCTCTCCTTAGGTACATATTCGTAGAGGAAAAAAGAAGTCAAATTTGAAGTAAAGAGATCATACATAGTTGGAGGAATAGAAATAAGTGGTTGCAACAGTTTCAAAAGGGCAAATTGATAGGAACAAGCATGGGAAACACACAAACAAGGGTCTACTGTTGCTAGTAAAGAGCATAAATTCTCAATATTATTCTGCATGTGAAATTTTCAGTAAGGCCTTCATACACGTGAGAGAGATTTTGATGGGGAGGAGAAAGAGGAGAAAAGTGGCTGAGGAAAGGAGCCCTGTGTGCCAAGTATGCACTTCACCTCTGTGCACGTTACCCTATGGTCAGCTCCAAACCACCAAGTGTGAAAACAATGTTTCAAGAGCAACCTTAGTTAGTTCTTCATGTACAAACTCAAGACCATATCCTGGGCATGGGATGGTCAAGAGAGTTCAAATGTTGTGCTTGAACTGGATACCCTAGATGTTGGCAGAAATGATTGCTTTTTCTTAATGTTATTGTTTGTTTTTGCCTATTGAACCTGTAACTCCATACCTACTTCAGCATCAAGACAAGCTTGGGAATCACTTCTCTGTCACTTATTATGTGTCTTTTAAAAAGCTTATGAATTACACATAAATTTCAAAGTTGCTAACTGAGGTTTCAAGAGACTTTTTAAAAAAAAGTCTGGCACCTTCCCATTAGGAACGCTGTACACAATGTTCTAGTGTTTGTCCACAAAGGACATGGTCCCATCCATCAGCAACTTTAATTCTCTAAATCATCCTATCTTGTGTAAAAGCTTTTTCTCAATGTTTAAGAAGCTCTTAGATTTATAGATGGTCATATCAGCCACATGCTTATCAACTGTAGCTTTATCACACCATAAACTGCCTTGGGATTTTTTGGTTTCTTACATGTGACCTAGTAATTGAAATGCAGTTTATCTTATTTTTGTTTTTTATTATGATGATTTTCCCCTTATTTTCCTTGTGGTTAACTTCTGGTGCCTATTTGCAAGATATTCCTCTCTCCTCATTCTGGCCGTATTTTCTTTGTCATTCAGTTCATATACCACCGGCTCCATGTCTCTTCCTTGTTCCTCATTCTAATGTAGCATAGTCTCTTGTAGATGACATGGCTTCCAACAAACAACACTGTATTTCTCACTCTGTACTCTGTTAGCATGTGTCTTTTTTATTTATAAATTCCTCAATAGTTTGAAGTATATATTCATCCAGTTAACAAGTATTTGTAAAGCCTTTACCTTAGGCCATGAGTTATTCTGAGGGAAGAAAACTGACCCAAATCTCTGACTTTATGAAGTTTACATTCTAATGTGGGGAATACAGATAAAAGATAACGAGCAACACGAATATGTAAAGTGTGGTAAGAGTAAGTTACATGGTGAGAATAATCCTGTGACGGGAATCAGTGAATTCTGAGAGGGTAAATTTTAATTGGATAGTCAAGAAAGTCCACACAGAGGAGATGGAATTAAAAGTCTGAGATAGTGAGATGGTGAGAGCCCAAGTCACACAAATTTGAGAGGGTCCCCCACCTCACTGAGGGCACAGCATGTTTGTTATCCTTGCATGGGATCATACCTCTGTTTTGCATGAACATAGAAGGAATGAACATGGCTAACGAAAAGCACAGATGGAAGTGGTAGCAGGTATGGAAGTAGCAGAACAGGAGAGAAACAATGGAAATTGTACAGGGTTTTTCTTATTGCAGAAACTTTGACTTTGTTTTGGAGTATAACATAAAGCTGATGGGGATTTTGAGCCTTTTTAGAAATTCACTTTCTGCTTTGAATGGTCACTACCTGGGACTCAAAATTGTTGTTTTATTACTCTTCCAATAAATTATAGAATAGTGTATTAAAGTAATGATAAATTCTACTTTAAAATGACTAACATGCTTTTATCTCTCTCTTTCCCATTACTGAATATTCCATTTTTAATTAATCTGAAAGCTTTTTAGAACAGCGAGCCAATGCAAATTTAGTTTTAATGTATAACTTATTCTTCATCAGATTTGGGTACTTAATTGAAGGTACTAATTTGAAATATTACTTGTTCTATTGGAGAACATTGATAAAACCACTTTCAAATTACTGTCATGTCAATCAAAAACATATTAAACTGTATTTTTTGAGCTTCAGTATAGACACTGGTAATGAGTTAATAGCTCTAAGTAGACACTTTTCATCCTTGTGGTTGAGGAAGCATGAAGATAGAAGCAATTTTTGGCTTCATATTTGGGGACTCGGTATAACCAGAAATTTTTGGGTCCTGTGGAATTGTCTTCCTGGCAGGAAGTTGTCTTAATGTATTTTGCCTTCCTTTATGGTTTTTCTCTTTCTCTCAAACAGTGTTTTCTTGGGGGAAATTAACATCTCAAAACACAACACAAGGGAAAGTGCCAAGGGCATATAATGATGTACATTTTAATATTGAGTAGAATATCCAAAGAAAGATAATTGTTCGAAAAATACAGGGAATGAAACAATGGTATAAAATTATTAAAAAGGATTAGTGTACATACAGTAGTCCAGTTCACCCATGAATTGTATGCCAGGCACCAGGGGTATGGCAATGAAGTAGGCAGAAACCCAAATATATAACATAAATTAGAAAACAATACAAACAACAATAACAGACATAAAGTTATAATGCATTTGGGAGGGAAAGAGAAGGAAGATACAAATATACAAGGCCAATATGTGAGGGGCTGTGAATTTTTCTACTAGAAAGATTAGTTATTATAATGTAGCTGAATACAACTGTTGAGAACACTGATCTAGCTATAGGGAGTCAAAGAATTTCTCCATCTTGAAAGTGATGCCTCAGTTGAAACTAAAATGAAGAAAGAGGCCAGTATTTTGCTGATACAGGGTGTTTGGAGCCATTAGAATTGAAAATATTAAGATTTCTAGATAAAAGCCAGATATTTTCTTTGGAAGAAAACAAGGCAAACTAGTATGAATACAGATGGAGAATACATGATAGGCATGACATAAGCACTCCCAAGTTCAACTTTTGTAGGGGATGCCTGGACATAAATTCAACAAAATGTTTTTAAATTGAAGATGAAATGATCATATTGACTCTTATACACTTTCCACTATTTTCAATGTGGCAAGTGCACTGTGTTGATAGTGGTGTGGTTTGATAGTGGCAGAAGAGGCACCATCTACTGGACCAGTGCTTCTGCCCAGTTGGAGGATCATCCTGATTTTGATCAGATTTTTTCCAGCTTCTCAGTTGGAATTCTGACTTTAATGAAAAAGTTGGAGAAAATCATTTGAGATTGGAAGCTATTTTGAAAGTAGAGCTAAAAGTTTATACTGGTCAAGAATCATGCCAAGATGTTTAGATTTAGGGTCCTGGTGGATTATGGTTATTTATTGGCATGGGGAAAGCTTGGTGACAAGATGAATTACAAGTGCCAGAGGTATAGTTTTGTTCATGTGTCTGATTGAATTTACTTTTTCACATTAAATTGAGATACATGTTAGAATTCATGTGAAGAAATCAAATAGGAACTGAACAATCTCAGCTAGAAATGTGAGTGAGAGTTGTAGACCTATATACTATGCTTAAAGTCATAAACCTAGCTAAGGACTTAGAAAACTGCAGTTCATGAATTGGATCTGGTCTACTGCATGTTTTTGTATAGCTCATGATTATATATATGTGTGTGTGTGTGTATATATATATATATATATATATATATATATATATATATATATATATAATATTATAATGTAGCTGAAATTAATATCTAATCTTTTATATATATAATTTTATAAGTGGGAAATGTAAAGTAAACTAACAAATTCTGGTGAGGTCAGTTACTCAGATTGCATCTTGGCCCATAAAGTTTGATATTTTCTCTTTGATTCTTTGTTAAACATTTTAATAGCTCTTGATCTAGATGAAACCCTGTGGTAAGAAAGCATTGACAGAGAGTATCAGAGTGCATATGAAAATTGTGACCATTATAATATGTATGCTGGGTGAGAACATAAACCTGGGTATAACTGAGTGAGAGACATTAAAATAAAAGATTTGGGTTTGGGGCTGGGGATGTGGCTCAAGTGGTAGAGGGCTCGCCTGGCATGCACGTGGCCCAGGTTCAATCCTCAGCACCACATACAAACAAAGATGTTTTGTCTGCTGAAAACTAAAAAATAAATCTCTCTCTCTCCCTCTCTCTCCCTCTCTCAGAAAAAAAAGATTTGTTTTCAGTATCATCAGTGAAAACTTTTGGGGTCAAAGGACATATCTTCCACAGACCATTCACTCACTCATACAAGGAACTCCAGCAGAAAGTGTACTGTTATCTGAGGATAAAAGAGAAGGTTAATAGAGTTAGAACAAAGAAAGCAAATGGGAGGATGGCATTGGACCTGGCTGAAGATTAAAGAAAGCGTCAAATATTTCAGATTTTTAAAGTGATTTTAAGAAAAATGTGATGTCATTTAGAGATTCTGAAGGGGGAATGCCAATCATATTTGATGGGAATGATCTCTCTGGATGTATGTGTTGCCAGAATGGAAGGGAGGCAAGGTGGATGAGGAATTAAAATTACCCCACTAGAATCAGTGAATGGAAGACCCCAGGTAACCTTGGCAAGGGCAGGTAGAATATCCATATTAGAATGGGCTTAAAAATGAATGAGAATAACAACCTTGGTATTATATTTAATACAATTTTACCAATCCTTTGACTGTGTGGTCAACATAAGCAATTTTTTATTTGCAATTTAGATGTGTGCATGTGCCCCGGGATATTGTGCCTTATTAAATACAAAGCAGGGCTAGAAAAAAACATTTTTAATTATCCTGATGAATAGAATGAGAATCATGACTCTACTTATATTGAAATGTCTCTGTGATATCTTATATTTTTACTTATTTATTATTAATACACATTTAGAAAATATTGCTTTAGCTTCATGTAAATTCACATGATCAATTGTTCTCCAAACTCAAGTATTTCCTTCCATTTGTAGCTTTCTATGGTTTCTCACTTAGAATATGGCCCGTCTTCTTTAAAAATGAATGAGAATAACAACCTTGGTATTATATTTAGTACAATTTTACCAATCTTTTGACTTGAGTCTTCCGGTAGGATCCCATAAGAAGACTCTTTATGACAGCAGTCACCAATGCTATAGTAATTATGAAACATGTTAGTCACCCTTACTGAGTAGAACTTTTGGTGTAGCCTGAGATTTCATAATATTTCTTTGAACTATAATAAAATTTACACTCAGAAAATTAAACAAGTTGTCTGTTTTAAAAGAACCATGTCTTTTGATTTGAGTATTTTTTCAGTATACTACTACTTATATTGTTATCTCAAGAAAACAGATTTTTATCATTTTTAAACACCTTCAAATCTAATTCTGACCAGAGTAAATTAATGTATAGTCAAAATCTATTAGAACATTTCTGTCTACACAGTTGTAACAACATCATTATACTTGATAAAATATTTAACAGTTTGAAGTGTTACAACATGATGACTGGAGTGAAAAATGTATAACTCTTACACAAAGAAATATTCATAGATTCAAAAAAAATACTAGATATCAAAATAAAGATCATTATTCCCACTTGATGTAATCAGTTTTAAGTCATATTACATATTACATAGTTTTGCTGAAATAACAGCATACTATTTTTCACTCCCCCATAAACCCAAACCCTAAGTTCTTATTTCTCTGTTTGGTGGATAGCATGGCTTCTATTTTGGAAATTTTTATTGGAATTTAATAATCACCACTCCTTTTGGATATGCACAGATACTGTTTTCCATTTTTTTGGCAAACTTAATCCCAGCAGCATTACCTGTGTGTGTCTTCAGCTATGGTTGCTCAGAGATCCATCTTGAGGATAGTGGTTTAACTTGTTGCCCACTGTGAATCTTGAGAGGCTTGGTGGCTGTGAAGGCTGCTGATTTGTTTTGACATAGTCACTCAACATGTACTGGCAGGAAGTTTGTTTTCCTCCTTAAATGTTACACTGCCTTATAAGCAAACAATATTTGACAAAAATGCAGAAACTAACATCTACTTTTGATCTCCTGGGAAGTAGTCTCATTCTGATGAGGTAGGTTTTGTTGTCCAACTTTGCCTGTTGCTGCTGAACACAGTTGTGCTCCATGACCCCTGGCTTGCTGGACTGGAAACACTGTTGTGATGAAGCACCTGCAATTTAATTCAGATTGTTTTGCATTTTTCCATAGATGACTTTTCTGGAAGCTATTTGAATTCATTATAAATTAGAGTTGTATTAGAATAACTTTAATTCATTTGTAATGTGAACTTATATATAAAGCATTTGTTCTCCTGTTTAATCCTTTTTGCATGCTAAATCATTTGCAAACAAATATCTTGTCCTTGAGAAAGAATAAGCCTGAAGGTACATTAAGTGCCAGTTGGGACTCTGAGCCAGTGGTCTTTTCACCATTATGCAGATATAGTGAGTGAGAGTGTATATGCATATCACTCAATTTCATCAAATAGTTCTTTTGACAAAATTGATATATGATTTCTAAATATAGTGTCTCTGAATTGAGTGTCATCTCTCAAAAATGCAAAAATTTTATCCTACAATTGGCACTTCCCTTTGGAAAATTAGAAACTTTCATTTATGCAAAGAAAAGAAGAAAAATCATGAAAAAAATAATTTCAGGAGACAGAGATCAGATTTCTTTTCTAGATGCCTGTTCCTTTTCTTTCCTCTTCACCTTCTTCTTACTTTTCTACACCTCAATTTTTTTTTAAATTGTAACACATGTGAAAAAAACATGTTCACTTTCCAGAAGAACTAAAGTGTACATGTACAAGTTTATATCTTAGAAAATATAAGAAAAAAGGAAGATGTGGATGGAATATGAAATCCTATTTGTAACACAGTTCTAATGTGGTTTGTGGGTAGGCTAATGGTGTAGTACTAGAAAATTCTGTTAAGAGGCCTGTTGTACTAAATTTAAAAATATTTGTGTAAGTCTCTTAATTCTGAAATGTTTGAAATGGTAATTTTCTTTCAGTAAACTCATCAAGTATTTGCTTCATTTTTGTCAGGGATTGTCAAACTTTTTGAATAAAGCACTACAAGAAAATATTTAAGGTTTTGCTGACCTTACCCTGTCTCTTCCCTTTCTTCTCCTTCTCTTCCATCTTTATAGATGTAAAAATCACTTCTTACCACTAAGACATAGAAAACAATCCATGAAGCACATTTGGGCTTTGTGTCCATAATTTGTAAACCTCTTACATCATCAGATAGCTTTATTTAATATGCGATATTAGAAAGCAGTGGTGCGGCTAGCAAAGAGAAATCGGCTTCTGTTAACATCAAGGTTTGGAAGGAATGGAATGGCATGAGAACTAATTCTCTGCCTTAAATATGAGTTATATACTATCCATTTATGATATTAGAAATATATGGGCATTACTAATTTAAAGGATATTTCCTGTGTTTCATTTTTCTCCTCAAATAAAATGGGATGACACCAAAATTTTCCTTTCCATTTGAACTTTCATTCCATGGGAATTTCTAAAACTTATTATCTCTCTTGTTCTTTAAATATGCTTTACTGCTTATTCTCAGTAATTATAGTGGAACAACTTCTGTGCATTTGGCTTTCTAGAGCAAAGCAAAATAAAAAATTTAACTTAATATGTATAATTACATGGAGTGCAAGATCATGTGAAAAAGACAAGAAGTACAATAAATTCACCATTAGGTAACAACAAAAGATAGTAGATCAAAAGAAGACAGGACTTATAATGTTTTACATTTTAAATATCTATCAAAATAAATCCGCAGTGCCCAGAAATAAGTCTTAATTCTAAATCAAAATGCCTTGCAATGCTGTATTAACATGAACTGAAATTAAGTCAGAATATTCTTCATTATCTTTATTTTTTTTATTGAACTATATTTGAGCAAACCCTAAAATGAGCTATTTTTGTTTTAAAGAGAAGATTCTTTGACTTTGGAGGTGAAAATATTTTCATTGTACTCATTTTAATGCTCTAGATGGCTTTTATTGTATTCTGCTTCATAGCAAAGAATAAAACTATATAGTGAAAATAATCTACAAAGCAGTATAAGCAGAATTGTCTCTTACATGCCATACTGCTCTAAGTTTTTCAATCAGGTATAAAAATGTGTTCTTTCCTTTTAAAATTAATAAACTCATTTTGTAAAAGTACTTTTGACTTTACAGAAAAAAAGTTTCCGTGTCTTTTCCCTTCCCTATACCATTTTCCCTATTTTTATTGATTTGTATTAGAATGGCATATTTTTTATAATTGAGACAATAATTGTACATTTTTAACTAATTCTGTAGTTTGCATTAGGGTTTATTCTTCGTGTTATCAATTCTATAGGTTTTAATAAGTGTCCTATATATCTGCTTTAACATTTTTCATTTGCTGAAGGTAATAATATTTCCAAGCAAAACTATTGAAAAGGATCTTCATTTCCCTCCCACCCCAGAATTTTCCAAACATTTTAAAGGAATATTTTTTAACATCTGGTGGAACTAATGTTCCATGAAAAAGTTAGCTGAAAATCAGGCAATTTTATGCAATAACGCAGACACGCATGATTTAATACAATGATGCAAGTTAACTTTAAAAACTTCTCAAGCATTGATTCACTTAAAATTTGTTCTTGCTCAGGTGAGGAATTTAAAAGATAGGAAATTAGAAAGTTTAGAATGACCTTCAACATTAAGGGTAAGAATGCCCCTGGGTAGAAATTAGCAGAAGAAAATATGGGAAAAATCAATAAATTTGCCCTTTTGCTCTCTTGCTATTTAGTTTTTGGCTAATAAAAATAAACTCACTTCATGGTTTGCATCACTATGAATGTAAAACATGAAAGAAAGTCGCTCTAGCAGGTACTAGATATGTACAACAAGAGATTAGACTTGGCTTAATGTTGTTATTTTGTTTGTTAGAATGAATGTCAATGAGAAATTTCCACTTAAGCTTTCATTTTCAAGACAAGTGTTTAATTGAATTTCAGAATTTATTTTACAGGAAGGGCTATGAATGGAATATAAATGTCTTCAAAATAAAAATAGTTTGTGCACATGTGCACATGCGTTTGAGAGCAGTTGAGCATCACTATAACCTCTTTCAGTCTTTCATTTTGTATTTTAAAGAGAGAGAGAGAGAGAGAGAGAGAGAGAGAGAGAGAACTAATTTCATAGCATATTTGTGAAGGCCATAAAACAAATGCTTGTAAAGATACACTGAAGTCACAATGTGGTCCATAAAGTGCATTTCTGCTCATATTTGGGGTTTTTGAGCTTACCCTTTGCTGATTCTAAACTACATTACAGGTGCAAGAGGTGATGTTGATAGGGGTCGAGAGCACAGGCTGACACCAATCGTGTCCTTCTAGTCTGTGCCACCTACACTTGATATGCAATTTCCTAACTTTGGAAACAAATCTTATTATTTATAAAATGGCCTGCGACTCATATTAGCCAAGTTCTAAAAGGATTGTGACAATGCTAGTGCATGATTTGTGTTCAAGTAAATAGAAGTTATATTTTGTATTTGCCAATCATGGGATCCATCACACTTTGTCCTATATGTTCAGTGCTGATCATGATTCCTAGGGTATGTAAGGTATTTAATCAATGCTAACATTTCAATTTCACAGGGGTTATTTATATGGAATTTGTCTCCCCTTGGGTGAGTGTGTTTACCAAGGCACTTAGTTTAGCTGAGAAAATGTAGATTCATATTTAAAAAGATATCAGTTTGGTCCTTGACTTTTGTCTTCTCAGAACAATGGATTCCTACATCTTGGAACTTATCATTGTGATCAGTAGTGAAGCTTCCTGCATCTGTGTCTATCCTACCAGCCTTTATGTTGTTGAAGTCTTTGGAGTATTTCTGCAATGCCTGCCTTCTCATCAAAATTCATAAGACTAGGTCACTGAATTGTGAGGTTGTTGCAGTGTAGAAAAGGTTCATCCTAATGCCATTCCAGAGCCATGTAACATGATCCATTTTATTTTCCAGTAACTTTTATGTTGATCATTATTAATTTGGCATTGTTTTAATTTGGGTGTATGAAAATACCTTAGCTTTTCTCTAGAAGTGTCATAAAGAACATATGAGATCATTGAGATATATGTAGAAATTTCAATGATTAGAAACTGTCCTAGTTGCATAGTGTTGGTGAATACAGATGGGATTCTATGTGTTATACTTTCTCCAGAATAATGTAAAGTTAAAGAAATATAAGATTCATAAACACAAGGATTGTGATTTATTTCATGGACAGTGTTGCAAGTAGCGGTCACTCGATCAGTATTGACTGTTTGAATACATGTCAAATGACAGATCTTTTATTTCCCCTCAGTGACTGTCACTACAGGTGACCCACTTTTCAGTAAAATAACAAAAAGAATAACATTAAGTTGGACAATTTGCATTGGGTTTTTCTGAGAAAATGGGTGTCTTTATTTTTACTACTGTTTTTACTCTGGGAAAATTAATGGATATCATGGCCTTGATGTTATTTTAGACCATATAATTGAGACTATTATATAGTTTACAATTTAGTTAATAATATAAAGTTTGAGTTTTTCATTTCATCATTAAGCCATTTATTTTATGATACAAGTGATTATCTTAATTGTTTACGATCTACAAATATAAATATTTCACAACCTAACTTGAAAAAAATCTAGTGTATTTTACTAATGTATTTCAGTATTATGTTAAAGTTTTAGTTCTAGATAATGATGTAATAATATAATACATACATATGTTTTTCTTTTCTTTTTTCTTTGTTTTTATTGAGATTCCTACCCCAGTAAATATGGAAGGACTAAAATATGGAAGGAAAACTTTGCATATTTATAAGCTCGCTATACATATTCCTGCATGTTAACTTTAATAGAAAAATTTTGCCTTTAGTACAGTATAAAGTCAAAATCATTGTTTTTTTTTTCTATTTTTTAAAGTTCTGCTATTGAACTGACATTTTACAACTGAACTACACCTTCAGCCCTTTTTATAAATTGTTTTATTTACTCAAACAATCTCTCACCAAAACACTGAGGCTGGCCTCAAATTTCTTCTCCTACTGCCTCTGCCTCTCAAGTTACTGAGATTACAGGCTTGTGCTATCACACCAAGCTGAGTGTTATTTTGTAATTTATATAATGCTTAAAAATAAAGCCATCTATTTAACTTTTTTTAAATTAATTTTTATTGTAGGTTGTTCAAAACATTACATAGTTCTTGATATATCATATTTCACACTTTGATTCAAGTGGGATATGAGCTCCCATTTTTACCCCATATACAGATTGCAGAATCACATCAGTTGCAGAACCATTGATTTACATATTGCCATTCTGGTGTCTGTTGTATTCTGCTGCCTTTCCTATCCTCTACTATCCCCCCTCCCCCCTCCCATCCCCTCTTCTCTCTCTACCCCCCTCTACTGTAGTTCATTTCTCCCCCTTATATTTTTCCTCCTTTCCCCTCAATTCCTCTTGTATGTAATTTTGTATACCCCTGAGGGTCTCCTTCCATTTACATGCAATTTCCCTTCTCTCTCCCTTTCCCTCCCACCTCTCATCCCTGTTTAATGTTAATCTTCTTCTCATGCTCTTCATCCCTACTCTGTTCTTAGTTACTCTCCTTATATCAAAGAAGACATTTGGCATTTGTTTTTAAGGGATTGGCTAGCTTCACTTAGCATTATCTGCTCTAATGCCATCCATTTCCCTTCAAATTCTATGATTTTGTCATTTCTTAATGCAGAGTAATACTCCATTGTGTATAAATGCCACATTTTTTTTATCCATTTGTCTATTGAAGGGCATCTAGGTTCGTTCCACAGTCTTGCTATTGTGAATTGTGCTGCTATGAACATGGATGTAGCAGTGTGCCTATAGTGTGCTCTTTTTAGGTCTTTAGGGAATAGACCGAGTAGGGGAATAGCTGAATCAAATGGTGGTTCCATTCCGAGCTTTCCAAGAAATCTCCATACTGCTTTCCAAATTGGCCACACCAATTTGCAGTCCCACCAGCAATGTACAAGAGTACCCTTTTCCCCACATCCTCACCAGCACTTGTTGCTGTTTGACTTCCTAATGACTGCCAATCTTACTGGAGTGAGATGGTATCTTAGGGTGGTTTTGATTTGCATTTCTCTGACTGCTAGAGATGGTGAGCATTTTTTCATGTACTTGTTGATTGATTGTATGTCCTCCTCTGAGAAATTTCTGTTCAGGTCCTTGGCCCATTTGTTGATTGGGTTATTCGTTATCTCATTGTCTAATTTTTTTAGTTCTTTGTATATTCTGGATATTAGGGCTCTGTCTGAAGTGTGAGGAGTAAAGATTTGTTCCCAGCACGTAGGCTCCCTATTTACCTCTCTTATTGTTTCTTTTGCTGAGAAAAAACTTTTTAGTTTGAGTAAGTCCCATTTGTTGATTCTAGTTATTATCTGTTGTGCTATGGGTGTCCTATTGAGAAATTTGGAGCCCGACCCCACAGTATGTAGATCATAGCCAACTTTTTCTTCTATCAAATGCCATGTCTCTGATTTGATATCAAGTTCCTTGATCCACTTTGAGTTAACTTTTGTGCATGGCGAGAGAAAGGGATTCAGTTTTATTTTGTTGCAAATGGATTTCCAGTTTTCCCAACACCATTTGTTGAAGATGCTATTCTTCTTCCATTGCATGCTTTTAGCCCCTTTATCGAATATAAGATAGTTGTAGTTTTGTGGATTGGTTTCTGTGTCCTCTACTCTGTACCATTGGTCCACCCGCCTGTTTTGGTACCAGTACCATGCTGTTTTTGTTACTATTGCTCTGTAGTATAGTTTGAAGTCTGGTATAGCTATACCGCCTGATTCACACTTCCTGCTTAGCATTGTTTTTGCTATTCTGGGTCTTTTATTTTTCCATATGAAATTCATGATTGCTTTCTCTATTTCTACAAGAAATGCCATTGGGATTTTGATTGGCATTGCATTAAACCTAAAGAGAACTTTTGGTAATATCGCCATTTTGATGATGTTACTTCTACCCATCCATGAACAGGGTATATTTTTCCATCTTCTAAGATCTTCTTCTATTTCTTTCTTTAGGGTTCTGTAGTTTTCATTGTATAAGTCTTTCACCTCTTTTGTTAGGTTGATTCCCAAGTATTTTTTTTTTTTTTGAGGATATTGTGAATGGGGTGGTTGTCCTCATTTCCATTTCAGAGGATTTGTCGCTGATATGTAGGAATGCCTTTGATTTATGCGTGTTGATTTTATAGCCTGCCACTTTGCTGAATTCATTTATTAGCTCTAATAGTTTCTTTTTAGACCCTTTTGGGTCTGCTAGGTATAGAATCATGTCATCTGCAAATAGTGATAATTTGAGTTCTTCTTTTCCTCTTTTTATGCCTTTAATTTCTTTCATCTGTCTAATTGCTCTGGCCAGTGATTCGAGAACTATGTTGAACAGAAGTGGTGAGAGAGGGCATCCCTGTCTTGTTCCAGATTTTAGAGGGAATGCCTTCAGTTTTTCTCCATTCAGAATGATGCTAGCCTGAGGCTTAGCATAGATTGCTTTTACAATATTGAGGTATGTTCCTGTTATCCCTAGTTTTTCTAGTGTTTTGAACATAAAGAGATGCTGTACTTTGTCGAATGCTTTTTCCGCATCTATCGAGATGATCATATGGTTCTTATTTTTAAGCCTATTGATGTGGTGAATAACATTTATTGATTTCCGTATATTGAACCAACCTTGCATCCCAGGGATAAATCCTACCTGATCATGGTGCACAATTTTTTTGATATGTTTTTGTATCCGGTTCGCCAGAAGTTTATTGAGGATTTTTGCATCTAGGTTCATTAGAGATATTGGTCTGTAGTTTTCTTTCTTTGAAGTGTCTTTGTCTGGTTTAGGAATCAGGGTGATGTTGGCCTCATAGAATGAATTTGGAAGTTCTCCCTCTTTTTCTATTTCCTGAAATAGCTTGAAAAGTATTGGTATTAGTTCCTCTTTAAAGGTTTTGTAAAACTCTGCTGTATACCCATCCGGTCCTGGGCTTTTCTTAGTTGGTAGTCTTTTGATGGTATCTTCTATTTCCTCAATTGATATTGGTCTGTTTAGGTTTTCAATATCCTCCTGACTCAATCTGGGCAAATCATATGACTTAAGAAATTTATTGATGCCTTCACTATCTTCTATTTTGTTGGAGTATAAGGATTCAAAATAATTTCTGATAATCTTCTGTATTTCTGAAGTGTCTGTTGTGATATTGCCTTTTTCATCCCGTATGCTGGTAATTTGAGTTTTCTCTCTTCTTCTCTTCGTTAGCGTGGCTAAGGGTCTGTCGATTTTATTTATTTTTTCAAAGAACCAACTTTTAGTTTTGTCAATTTTTTCTATTGTTTCTTTCGTTTCGATTTCATTAATTTCAGCTCTGATTTTAATTATTTCTTGTCTTCTACTTCTTTTGCTGTTGTTTTGCTCTTCTTTTTCTAGGATTTTGAGTTGAAGTATTAGATCATTTATTTGTTGATTTTTTCTTTTTTTAAGGAATGAACTCCAAGCAATAAAGTTTCCTCTTAGAACTGCTTTCAATGTGTCCCATAGATTCCGATATGTTGTGTCTGTGTTTTCATTTATCTCTAAGAATTTTTTAATTTCCTCCTTGATGTCTTCTATAACCCATTGATCATTTAGTAACCTATTGTTCATTCTCCAAGTGATGCATGATTTTTCCTTACTTCTTTTATCGTTAATTTTCAATTTCATTCCATTATGATCAGATAAGATGCATGGTATTATCTCTACTCATTTATATTGTCTAAGAGTTGCCCTGTGACATAATATATGATCTATTTTTGAGAAGGATCCATGTGCTGCTGAGAAAAAAGTGTAACTGCTTGATGTTGGGTGGTATATTCTATATATGTCAATTAAGTCTAGGTTATTAATTGTGTTATTGAGCTCAATAGTTTCCTTATTCAACTTTTGTTTGGAAGATCTGTCCAGTGGTGAGAGAGGTGTGTTGAAGTCTCCCATGATTATTGTATGGTGGTCTATTAGACTCTTGAACTTGAGAAGAGTTTGTTTGATGAACATAGCTGCACCATTGTTTGGGGCATATATATTTATGATTGTTATGTCTTGTTGGTGTATGGTTCCCTTGAGAAGTATGTAGTGTCCCTCTTCATCCCTTTTGATTAACTTTGGCTTGAAATCTATTTTATTTGATTTGAGTATGGACACTCCTGCTTGTTTCCGAAGTCCATATGAGTGATATGATTTTTCCCAACCTTTCACCTTTAGTCTATGTATGTCTTTTCCTATCAAATGCGTCTCCTGAAGGCAGCATATTGTTGGGTCTTGTTTTGTGATCCATTCTACTAGCCTGTGTCTCTTAATTGGTGAGTTTAAGCCATTAACATTTAGGGTTATTATTGAGATATGGGTTGTTCTTCCAGCCATATTTGTTTATTTATGTTACTAAACATGGTTTGTTTTCCTCTTTGATTATTCCCCCCCCTTTACTGTACTACCTCCCGCTGTTGGTTTTCATTGATATTTTCCATTTCCTCTTCCTATAATATTTTGCCGAGGATGTTTTGAAGAGATGGTTTTCTAGCTGCAAATTCTTTTAACTTTTGTTTATCATGGAAGGTTTTAATTTCACCTTTCATCCTGAAGCTTAATTTCATGGGATACACAATTCTTGGTTGGAACCCATTTTCTTTCAGTGTATGAAATATGTTATTCCAGGATCTTCTAGCTATCAGAGTCTGTGTTGAAAGATCAGCTGTTATCCTGATTGGTTTACCCCTAAATGTAATCTGCTTCCTTTCTCTTGTAGCTTTTAAAATTCTCTCCTTATTCTGTATGTTGGGCATCTTCATTATAATGTGTCTAGGTGTGGATCTCTTATGATTTTGCACATTCGGCGTCCTGTAGGCTTCTAGGATTTGGGATTCTGTCTCATTCTTCAAGTCTGAGAAGTTTTCTCGTATTATATCGTTGAATAGATTGCTCATTCCTTTGGTTTGAATCTCAATACCTTCCTGTATCCCAATGACTCTTAAGTTTGGTCTCTTTATGTTATCCGATATTTCTTGAATGTTCTGCTCATGGTTTCTTAACAGCTTTGCTGAGCTGTCTATGTTCTTCTCCAGTTGAAATACTTTGTCTTCATTGTCTGATGTTCTATCTTCTAAGTGTTCTACTCTGCTGGTAGTATTCTCAATTGAGTTTTTAAGTTGGTTTATTGTTTCCTGCATTTCCAGGATTTCTGTTTGTTTGTTTTTTATAACCTCTATCTCCCTATATAATTGATCTTTTGCTTCTTGGATTTGTTTATGTAATTCATTGTCGAAGTGGTCGAAGTGGTCTTTCATTGTCTGATTTTGCTGTCTAATGTCTTCCTTGAGATTCCAGATCATCTGAAGCATGTATATCCTGAATTCTTTATCTGACATTCCATCTGCTGCAGATATTACCTCTTCTAAAGTTGAGTTGACCTGCATTGCTTGTGGTCCTTTCTTTCCTTGTCTTTTCATACTGATCGTGTTTCTTTCTGCTTGGTGAAACTGTTGTGTTATTAATTTTTCCCCCTATATATTTATATTGCTCTTGTATAGCTGCAACGTCTCCCTTGCAGGCTTTGGTGGTGGTTCTGCCCCTCCTTCAACTGAGGCAATGTGCCTACCACGCCGGGAGGCCGCTGTGCCTGTACTTTCGATGGGCCTGTTCTTTCGGTGGTCACAGGTCCGCCTACCTTGCAGGCGTGAGCAGCGGCTTTGCCCCTCCGCTGGCCGCTAGGCCTGTTCTGTCTGTCGGTTGCAGGTCTGTCTACCTAAAAGGCGCTGGTGGCGGCTCTGCCCCTCCCCCAACCGGGGTGATGTATCTGGTGGGCCACTGGGCCTGTTTTGTCTGTGGTCACGGTTCCGCTTACCTTGCACGCGCGTGGAGCAGCTGTGTCCCTCTGAGAGTTGCTGGGCCTGACCTGCCGGTAGGTGGCAAGTGCGCCTACCTTGCAGGCGCAGGGGTGGCTCTGCCGCTCCGCGGGTCACTGGGCCTGATCTGCTGGTGAGTCGCAGGTCTGCCTAACTTGCAGGCGCCCGGCAGCTCTGCCCCTCCCCCAACCGGGGCGGGGAGATGTGTCTGATCGGCCGCTGGGCCTGTTCTGTTGGTGGTCACGGTTCAGCCTACCTAGCAGGCATGTGGGGCAGCTGTGTCCCTCCGCAGGTTTTTGTGCCTGACCTGCTGGTGGGTCGCAGGTCTGCCTACCTTGTAGGCTTGGGGCGTGGCTCTGCCACTCTGTGGATTGCTGTGCCTGTTCTACTGGTGGGTCGCGGGTCCGCCTACCTTGCAGGCACCCAGCGGCTCTGCCCCTCCCCCAACTGGAGCGATGTGTCTGGCGGTCCACTGGGCCTGTTTTGTCGGTGGCCACCGTTCCGCCTACCTTGCACGCACGTGGAGCAGCTGTGTCCCTCCGAGAGTTGCTGGGCCTGACCTGTCGGTGGCAAGTGCACTTACCTTGTAGGCCCGGGCGTGGCTCTGCCACTCCGCGGGTTGCTGGGCCTGATATGCTGGTGAGACGCAGGTCTGCCTACCTTGCAGGCGCCCGGCGGCTCTGCCCCTCCCCCAACCGGGGTGGGGCGATGTGTCTGGCCGGCCTCTAAGCCTGTTCTGTTGGTGGTCAGGGTTCTGCCTAGCAGGCTAGTGGGGAAGCTCTGCCCCTCCGCAGTTTGTTGGGCCTGACTTGCCGGTGGGTGGCAAGTGCTCCTACCTTGCAGGCCCAAGGGTGGCTTGCCGCTCCGTGGTTGCTGGGCCTGATCTGCTGGTGAGTCGCAGGTCTGCCTACCTTGCAGGCGCCCAGCGGCTCTGCCCCTCCCCCAACCGGGGCGGGGCGATGTGTCTGGCCAACCGCTGGGCCTGTTCTGTCAGTGGTCAGGGTTCTGCCTACCTAGCAGGCTCGTGGGGCAGCTCTGCCCCTCCGCAGTTTGTTGGGCCTGACCTGCCGGTGGGTGGCAAGTGCGCCAAGCTTGCAGGCCCGGGGGTGGCTCTGCCGCTCTGCAGTTGCTGGGCCTGATCTGCTGGTGAGTCGCAGGTCTGCCTACCTTGCAGGCGCCCAGCGGCTCTGCCCCTCTCCCAACCGGGGCGGGGCGATGTGTCTGGCCGGCCGCTGGGCCTGTTCTGTTGGTGGTCACGTTCAGCCTACCTAGCAGGCACGTGGGGCAGCTATGCCCCTCTGCAGGTTTTTGGGCCTGACCTGCCGGTAGGTCGCAGGTCTGCCTACCTTGTAGGCTTGGGGGGTGGCTCTGCCGCTCTGTGGATTGCTGTGCCTGTTCTGCTGGTGGGTAGTGGGTCCGCCTACCTTGCAGGCGCCCGGCGGCTCTGCCCCTCCCCCAACCAGAGAGATGTGTCTGGCGGTCCACTGGGCCCGTTTTGTCGGTGTTCACAGTTCCGCCTACCTTGCACACATGTGGAGCAGCTGTTTCATTAGTGCCTGGGCACACTCTCCTTGTTTGCCTCCCTCAGGCCCTAAGTTTGTAGAGCTTGGAGCTGAGAACCCCCAGCCAATTTGCTTACCTTCTGGAAGCCACGCCCCCGTATCTCGTGCAAGAGACCTCAGTTGTCAGCACTGGTGGGAGCGGTAGCCGTGAGTCCCACGCCGAGGCGAGCCGGTGCAAGAGACCTCAGTTGTCAGCACTGGTGGGAGCAGTAGCTGGGAGTCTCGTGCCGCGCGGCTTCCGCCGGCTCCTGCACCAGTGCCGCCTCCGGGGTTTCTTGACTACCATGCCGGCAGGTCGCTGGGCCTGTTCCGGGCTTCGGCGGCGGCTCTGCTCCACCCCTCTGGCCTCCACAGTATTCAGCAGGACCCGGACCGAGAAACAGTTTCCGCGGGTTCTTTATCCCTGGGCCAGAGCAGTTCCGGGAGCCAGAATTCAGCCTCTCCGGACTTGGTGCATGCTCTGACAGGAGCAGGCTCCAAGAAGCAGTTTCCGCGGGTTCTATAGCCCTGGGCCAGAGCAGCTCCGGGAGCCGGAACTCCGCCACTCCGGGCTCGGTGCGTGTTCTGATAGGAGCAGGCTCCAAGAAGCAGTTTCCACGGGTTATTTAGCACTAAGTCTGAGCAATTTGTCTGTGAGACGCAGACAATTGTCAGCCTGAAATTACCTGTTCTATAGCTGAAAGAGCTGCAATCAGTCAAAAACAAGGATGGTGACATCAGCTCTCCAAGATGGTGGCCGCTGGCTTCCTCCGTGGTCTGACCGGTGTGGAGAACTGAACTGGACCGTTTCCTTCCCCCGTCTCCAACCCAGAATTCAGCTCCAAGCTCAGCAAATGCCTAGCTGGCAGGAGCCCGCAGAATCAGCATCGCTGTATCTCTGCGCCACCAGCCTGTCGTTTCCCAGCGCGCGACGCAGACTCCAGCCACGGGGTGATCTGCCGAACAAGCAGCGCTCCATACAGACAGATTGCTCGCGTTTGAGGCCCTGAAGCTGATCCTCGTGTGATGAAAATCCTTCCACTAGGTTTTGGAGCACCCCAATTTTGCTGGAAATTCCTAACAAGATAGCTTTAAGCCGTTCTAACTCGTCATTTTCCCTCACAGTGACGCAGTACACGGAGTTACTGCACTCCCTTCACGGCCATCTTGCCTCTCCTATTTAACTTTTAAAATTAGAAAAATGGTTCTCCCAGTTGACTTTTAAGGCAATTACCAATTTGTTTATAATTTACTTTAAATTTTCCACAATATTTCTAATTTCTGTTGATGCAGAAATTAAAACTGTCAAATACAGAATTTGTGTCAAGTCATGAAATTTTACAATCTAGTTTATATCTAATTTCTTTTTCAGATAGCATTAAAAACGGGCCTTTGCAGCATCATATACAAAATTGAAAAATCATGCTCAGATGTATGTACAGTAGTTCCTGACAGTGATGTCTTGCAAAAAGTAGGAAGATTTGAAAAAAAAAAAAAAAACTTCTAAAATGAGAATTTTCTCAGTCTTTGTGAAGCTATTAGAGATAAATGATTGTATTTGACTGTCAATTAGGAATATGAGATTTTTGGTTGATACTGTCTTGAAGTCTAAAGTAAAGTATTTCATTTTTTTTTAAAGAGAGTGAGAGTGAGAGAGAATTCTATTAATATTTATTTTTTAGTTCTCGGCAGACACAACATCTTTGTTTGTATGTGGTGCTGAGGATCGAACCCAGGCCGCATGCATGCCAGGTGAGTGCACTACCGCTTGAGCCACATCCCCAGCCCAAAAGTAAAGTATTTCATTAATGGCTTATGTGTATCATCCTGGTGATCAAAAGGGAACTAATACCTAAAATTAGGAAAGGTAATGTTATATTTTCTAAATAAAAATTGAGTTTAATCTTAGAAATTGAGCTATGAGATATTTTTTGTCCTTTGTTTCTAAAACCCTATGTATCTTATGAGATTTTGATAGAATGTGACCTGTCCAGCCTCGGGGGCAGAGGAGGTCAAGGGAAGAACACTGAAGAATATGATTTGAAGGGGTCAAAGGATGAAGGTCTGGGATTCAGAAAACTGTAGGGTAGTGGTGAAGAGGTCCAAGTGATAAGATTTGATGTATTCTCAATGAGGCAATATTCTGAGTCTTTAGCGGGGTGGGGGGGCATAATATAATAAATGTCAATCTAGATCACTTATATATTTTCAGATCTCTTCTAGAGCTATTTGTGTGTAAAACTTTACCATAGCAACAAAGAGAACAATATCAGTTGTCTCAAGTTTAACTCAATTGTTTTTCTTAGGTTAAAGTCCTTAATATTCTGGAAAATTTTTCCTTCTTATAAAGTGAAGGGTTTAGATTCCATGAGTTACTCAATTTCATTTAGCTTCAGTTTCCTGCAATTTAATAACTATGAAGTTTTAAATGTTTCTAAGCCAGAGTAACTTTAAGGCAGCATCTCAACTGGGAGAACTATTTCTCTATTTTAAAACTTTAGAATTAGTATTTAAGTATATAATACAGTATTTAGAAAGTACAGAAAGGATAAAAAATGTTAGATATTTTGGAATGTGTATTATATTTATTTCCTTTTAAAAATAATTCAATAAACAACAAAATGCTTTATTGATTCTTACATATCACATACATAAACTTTCTGATATTTGACTCCAGAGTTATTTGGTGACATATATTTTATTTTCACATCATATGTTGTCTGCAACCATGAACTCTTAAATGATTGCTTCCCCTCTAGATAGCATCACAAAATAAAGAGGTGCTTATGGCACTGCATAATTGATAATATTTGAAAACAATTTTTCTATTATTGGTATTTGTAGTAGGCAAACTACTCTTTTGTGTATTTATCTAAAAACTTTCCTAATGTTCTAATTTTGTAATTTATTGACTTTTAAATTTGAATATTCCATGGAGAGTTAAAACCATGTCAATAATAATTACTCTTTACCTAAGTTATAGCAAATGGAGTTTTTTGCAGTAAATTGGGAGTCTTGTAGGTTGGAGCATGTAGAACAAACCCAGAAAATTTATAACAGGAAGAGAATAAACTGACCCTAACATAAGTTCATGAGACCTAACAAAATGTCAGGAAATTTGTTCTGCTTCTGTGAACAAAACAGCTTTTTGCTCTA